>NC_081774.1:3435462-4085462 GCF_963082965.1 Carassius carassius | reverse complement strand
CTAAATAAGAAGGGTTTTGACGGCAAAGCTAATCAGGCCAATGAGAGACAATTAATAATCAATCTCATTTTTTATTAAATCATTCTTTCATTTCACTAATCAATCTTTTTTATTTTTTTTTTATTTTTTAATTAAACACAAAGGGGTCATTAATGATGCTTACATTATAGCATGTGCAAATTCACGAACAAAGTATAAATAATTTGGCCAAAATTACAGGTACCTATATTAATATTCAAGAATGAATAAATGTACTGTTATTATAGATTACAAAGGTATTTATAATTAAATACATCCAAAAAGGTCAGGACTTGCCATACATTTTCTTATTTATTTAACCGTTGTAATAATTTCCAAATTTGGACTAATTTGTGTCAATCGATAACTATATTCCCTATATCTATATTTGTAATTGCTTTATTGTAAAATAAATCAGGTATCTACTTTTGAGTATGATTTCAGTTTATCATATGTTATTATGTTTTTAAAAACGAAGAAAAAGTACCCTCAGAAGATATTTTAGAGCCTAATTGTGTTAAATGTGATAAAAGCAAACAAAATGTATTCTTAAATATTAATATTTAATTTAGAATTACACATGCTATACTTTTGTTACAGAAGCTGCATCTGAATCATTGGGTTGAGTAAATGTAAATAAACAAAATTTCTATTTTTGTGAAACTATCGCCAACTATTTATTAAATTGAAATGATAGCCTACTCAAAATATAATATAATAAAAAAATAATAATATTACTTTCTTATTAATTTAACTGTTGAATAAAATCATTTCCAAATTTGCACTCATTCGTGCCTGGGGTGATAACTTTATGAGACAAAAGCTATATGTATAATTGTAAGGGCTATCCTTGCCATCTTCGCGCTCTTGCAAACTGGATGCTGTGACTTGCCGTAGAGTCCTTGTAGCCATGAGAGGTGTGTCCATGTAGAGGAGTAAATAAATCTGCATCTTAAGTGGCATGTCGCGTTAACTTAACGTCTGTCGGCGTGTGGCGCTATTTTAACGCGTGGTGGCGTCTGGCGTTAACTTATCGCGTAACAGTATGGCAAGCCAAAAGGGTCAGAATTACGCTATAGATGAATCGCGTTTACAGCCAAACGCCGTAAAATACGGCGTTTTAAACCGTTTTTGCGCCGCGAAATACGCCGTTGTGATTACAAACGCCGTAAAAAACGTGCGAAAATGTGTCAATGACGCCGTATTTGACGGCGTTTTGGTGTCCATGAAAAACGCCGTTTTTTACGCCGTTAATGTTGCCATAGGACGGCGTAAAAAACGCCGTTTTGGTTGCACAGAGCGCGCGTCATTCACGGCGTTTTGCTAATAGTATAATGAGCCACGCCCACTGATTCCCGCAGCCAGTATGTTTGAATGGTTTTCACCCAATCAATGGTAACTTAAAACAGACCAGACTAATTGATCACAGATCATTCTAGCCAAATGAATTAATAGGATATTTAAGTACAATACCCCTTTCCTTTTTGGATATTTAATCTCTACTAACATTAAACATAAAAAATTGCACCTCTTCATCATAGTGTAATGTAGGCTTATTGCTAAGATTATGTTCAACAACT
This sequence comes from Carassius carassius, assembly GCF_963082965.1. Classification (NCBI taxonomy): domain Eukaryota; kingdom Metazoa; phylum Chordata; class Actinopteri; order Cypriniformes; family Cyprinidae; genus Carassius; species Carassius carassius. The sequence goes on along the minus strand of NC_081774.1, from coordinate 4,083,864 downwards.
ATCCTACCTTCCCCATTTTATGTATTCAACTTACCACTGAGATACCTTTTACTACTGCGTTAGAAAATAAATGGACACAGCTTTGAGTAATGTTTCCAAATGAGAAAAAGCCCCTATTAAAGTGAGATAGTGTTTAATAGTTGCACATCATATTATGGAGCCTGTTGATCACCTGCTTGTTAAAGTGCCAGACTCCCACGTCACCGAGCGCTGGTTCATGTTCGGCTCTTAGCAGGTCTAGCCAGCATTTTAGCGTTGATTAAACAGTGAATAAACGTCGGGTTCCATCATGTCCATAAGCCAGTCAACATTGAATTATGTTTAGATTTTGCAAATTGGATCAAGGTTAATATTTTAAATAGTTTTACCATAGTATACCTTTTCAACATGGGTGAATACACAACTGTACATTCAATTAGACCTAGTTCGCATTTAGATCAACCCTGTACATTCATAAAGGTTTAAAATATATATATATATAAAATGAAATAACTGGCAGCAATGGCTTTAAAATCAACCTCAAACTACCACATGCAAATTTTTTTTTAAACAAGTTTTATTTTGGTAATATTCTGTATAAAACTGATGAATATGATCCCAAACTTTAGCTTGCAGTGTTTGTGCATGGATGGCTTGTTAAAAACCTGTAGAACAACCATCCAAATACAAAAAAAAAAAAATTAAAATCCTGCACATTTTGCACTTGTAAGACAATCCCACGTACTTAGAAACCCCTGTACTTTTTTTGACTGAAACAAGTTGCTTTTATTTTGGTGAAAAAATATGGTTTATGTGAAAACATGTTATACTAATGGGTCTCATTACAAGATGCGTACATTTGTGCAGTGAAAATACTGAACTGTTTGAGAATGGAACCTGCAACAGAATCCGTGGTCCAAGACCAGTCTTGATTTTTGTCGACAGCCAGAGGTGGCCCTAAATTTGACAGTCACCTTAATTCTGTACGGAAGAACCCTACCTTGAATGAAATGCATTTAATATTTTAATTAGAACGGTTTCTTCAAATTGTGATAAAGTGTTACAACCAACAGCCTCGTTTTTTTTGGTTATGCTTTGGGTGATCCTTGAAAGAGTCCCAGCTCTAGGTCCTTTCTGATGCAGTCCTCTCCTCTCTCCCATGTGTGCGCTTTCTGTATGGTCCTTTACTAAATACTCAATATCAGCTCGTTAAATATCTTTAACTGAAAGCAAAACAAATCACATACAATATTTTCACTTTACAGTTCAGTAACAGTGGGGTTGGAAAAAGTGCACAAGGCTATTCATTAAACACTTAATGTATTCAGATGAAAGTTTGCAATATTAAATTATTCACAAGCAGTGTTTTAGAGCCCCCAGTTACACGGTTTTAATTAGAATCCTAACTATATAGTGCATTTTGTAAATCAAGTAAAATCATTTTTATTAAACCAAGTGAAATCAAAACCTATAACAATTGGTCGATGCATCCCTCCCAACTGAAGTGACAGTGAAATGTAGCAGATGAACAACTCCTTACCAATTTGCCAAGAATAAGCTAGATCTTTGACTCTACAAGGGGAAAGAAATGTTTACTGAAAAAGTTCTTAAAGTAGGATTTCATTTTATACCATTTCTTTAAACCAGTGGTTCTCAAACCTTTTTAAACAATCTTGGTGGTATGGGGAATTTTGTCAAGGCTTTTTTTCTAATGTAACCTATCGCCGGGCTAACTAGGATTAGCAATGTGTATTATTTTAAGGTGAGACACTGCAGGCAAAAACACTTTTTTTCAAGCACCTGTCAATTTTGAGATTTTGGGCTTTTTGGTTTTTCATAAAATGCTTTTTCAAACTAGTGGAAGGAAAACATCCAAAAGACACTGTTAAGTATTTCCTTTATAGCACTTTATCTGTTTGTGTCAATAGATTTCAATTACAATACATATTTTTAAAGGCCGTTTTCTCAAAATAAGTTTTTTCTTCAACACTGAGCCATAAATCTCCGCTTCAGTAGCACTTACACACACCAAACTTGACATTTTTATTCCCGTCTATATTCTGAAGATTTTTACAGAGGGATTTGTTCATATATATTTTCCTTGATTATATACAACATTTTATTCCCCCCAAAATTGTGAAAATATATTGTTTTCTGGCTGTTCAAAGTATTTTCTGAATTATGGAGTGACAAAAAAGATAACCAGAATTCCCTCTGTAAAAACATTTGACTCTAATATGTCAAAAAAAATAAACAAAAAATTTGAAACTGACTTCATTTAGTGTTCAGATTTTTGTACTAGACATTTATGCAAATTAGCACATATTTCATTAAATAATGCCTCATTTGCATATTTAAACATAACATTTTTGAAAACTTGTAATACAAAAAATGTTTGCAATAATCAATGTATTCAATCAACTCTGTACATAAGGTGATAACTATTAGTTATTTTTTTTGCCCTATTCACCTGCAGTGTCTCGCCTTAAGAGACCATTCAAAGGATGGCGCACACATCTATCGCTGTATGTTTGTTTAACATTTAAACTTGCTGACGTTAGTGTACTGTAGGTTGGCGACTTTCACCTATAAAACAGAAACTTGCTGATTTACTAGATAAAACCAACACACCATTTCATATGCATAGATTATTTTACCTGATATGAAGTGTGCACTGCAAACACGAGCATTATTTATGATCATCTCAGTCAAGTCTGTACGTCGTATTGCATTCAACCACAACTGTCTTGATTTCTGTGAAGGAATCTCTGCCGGGATCCGGTAAAATTTTAGTTTTGAAACAAAAGTTCTGTTCCTTCTATTCTGGCAGCCAAAAACCCAACAAGAAGACATTTTAAAGTCAAAACCTCAAACTTTTATGAGCTCTGCCTTATGTTTTGCCTCCAGCTAGAGCGGTGACGTCACAGTGACGTAGAAGATTAAGGGGTTTATACATTTAAGTGACATTTGCGATTACTAAGAAAAACACAAACAGAGTATGTTATCTTTGAGACTATTGAACGATAAACAATATAATGGGCCTAATGCATGGCATTCACATCAGAAAAATATGCAAAGTCTCTAAAGGACAGACATTAACAAATTAGCAGCATCACACATCAGATGAGCTTCTAACTTTAGCTTCTGTGATACAATATAAATATACACACGGACATATTTATCTTCTGCAGGTTACATGTCCTTTAGCCATTTACAAATTAACTATTTTTGAAAGGTATAGCGATTTTCTTACCTGATTTTGCCCATTTGTTTGCAGGACCTCGCAGATCACATCTGACCCATGTGCTTACATTCCATTCTAAAAATAAAACATTAACAGCTAAATATAAAATAATTCGGCACCAGCCCAGCAGTTTTAATGAGCAGCATTGCAAATGCCCGATTGGGTGAAAACCGTAGCTGTGGGAATCAGTGGGCGTGGCTCATTATATTATTAGCAAAATGCCGTGAATGACACGCGCTCTGTTCAACCAAAACGGCGTTTTTTACACCGTCATATGGCAACATGAACGGCGTAAAAAACGGCGTTTTTCATGGACACCAAAACGCCGTCAAATACGGTGTCATTGACGCATTTTCGCACATTTTTTACTGAGTTTGTAATCACAACAGCGTATTTTGCGTCGCAAATACTGCAAATGCTCTCTTTTTTCTTTCTTTTTTTTGTTTAGAACTTATTTAATTTAGTTATTTAAATAATGTATATTACATTTTATTTTATTTTAGCCTTTAAAAAGTTTTAGCTAACAATACCAGCACTGCCATGCAATTGTATTGTCACCCACATGCACTTCTCTCTGCTGTTTAAAAAAAATATTTTTTTAATATTTTATTTATTTAAGTGACTACAAAAAAGTAGTAAAGAGAAATGATAAACGGTTTGATTTTATAATTATTTGTCTGTTGTTGTTGTTATTTCGTTTTGTTTGAGAAACGGAAAAATGAAATTAAGCTAGGTTTTTTTCGTGGGTAAAAACAAATAAACTTAGACTATGCATTAATAATTATTTTACATGCGTGGGCAGCTTCAGGTCCATTTTAGTCTGATTATGATATATTATTGACTATAGATTGGTATCTTTACCTGAATCGTGTCCCACTTTACCATAATGTGAGCAAGCTAATGCTGCTGTCGCTGCGGTCCTGACATAAAAGAGCATCTGCACTCTGCTGAAATTATAAGAATACACTATTTTAAATGTATTGTAATATTTTTCACAATACCGACTCTGGGCTAGAAATGTTTCTTTATTTGAGTGACTCAAGTTTGATTTAACGACAAATCTAAATACAAACAAAAAGAAATAAAGATAAATGATAATTTGATTGTAGTATTATCATTATTATTATTATTATTATTATTTCGTTCTGTCTGAAGAATGGAAAAACGAAAATTAAGCTATATATCAGACTAAAATGGGACTAATGCTGCACACGCATGTGAAAGAAATAAAGCATAGGCCTAGTCTAAATACTATTCACAAATGTGAAGTGGGCTAATTATTTAGTATTTGTGACATTCCATTCAAGTCCGAAGTTAAATAGACCTATTTTAGACAAGATCAGGAAATACGATTAAAACTTAACTTTGAACCTCTTATGCTGTCCAACGTAAATTGAGCTCTTGGTTACATCGTAATTTGGTAGCAGATGGGTTGGGTTATATCGGGTTATTTGTCCCGCAGTGGATCTGGGCTGGATTTCCCGAATACTGAATACCCATTGGGCTAGCCCACAAAAAGAAAAAAAAGCCTTGTATGTATGTATATGTGTATTTATATTTATATATTTACACACCCAGCCCACACTGTATACACGCTGTCCCCACCGTCCCCACACCCAGCCCAAACTTGTATGCACAATCTCCCCACTGTGCCCACACCCAGCCCACACTGAACCTACGCCCTCCCCACCGTCCCCACACCCAGCCCACACTTGTATGCACAAACTCTCTGCCGTCCCCACACCCAGCCCACACCGAATGCTTCCCAACTGCATTCCTCAAGTCCAACGCTGCTGCTGGGAAGTTGGTTATCACAGCATCTGCCAAATAATAATAATAAAAAAAAGCTTTTTTTATATTTTTTACTTTAATTACACTAAGGAATTTTCATTTTAGTACAAACTATATATAAAAGTAAAATATTACGGTTCATATTTTTGTGTTTAACAGATGAAATGGAAGTGTTTAAATACACCTACCCAGCCCCTGCACCAAGGAACACAAGAACTACAGATGTTGAGGAATGTTGGCTTTATTCGCTTATGTATACCTTTAGTATTTTATATAAAATGGATGTTCTTATGGAACATTAAAAAAAAAAAAAGGGACAGTTCCAGTAAAGATTTTCTGGTGATGCACAACAATATCACAATGTGGGAACTTTAAACTTATTTTCAAGTTCGAAATGTGACCTTGCTATTTGTGATGTTACTTTAAAATGCCACACCATCTTAAAGGGTTAGTTCACCCAAAAATCTAATTTGTCATTACTCACCCTCATGATTTCCAAAACCTTTAAGATCTTAGTTAGACCTCAAAACAAAAATTAAAATATTTTAGATTCAATTCGGGAGTAATTTGAAACAAATATCATAAGAATCGAAGCTTCTTGAATCACGGTTCTGAGATGGTCCTTCACTAGATTGAAAAAGTCTGTTTTGTGCACAAAAAAGTATTTGTTGCTTTATGAAAGTCATTACATTTGCGAAGTATGGTAACCCATACTCCGAATTGGTGGTCTGCATTTGTCCTATTCAAGTGCACAGACACTTACATTGTATTCATTAATTTAGCAGATGCTTTTATTTTACACACAGCAGTGAGAAGTGAAAACACCATGAACACACACACACACACACACACACACACACACACACAGAGCAGCTATATATATCCAGCGCCTGAGAAGCAACTGGGGGTTCAGTGCCTAGCTTGCAGTCACTTCAGCCATGGATCTTGAAGGTGACTCCTGCGAGCTTGATTCTGCTGCCGGTACCTGAAGAATGGTTTCATTTGCTGGCCCAGCTGTTCTGCCAAAGATCTCTTCACAGCAAATGTCAGAGTGTTAAAATCCCAGAGTTTTGATGACCAGAGTATAATTTATACACTTTGGAGTAAACTGGGCTTAAAGTACACTTGTCAGGTTTCACCATAAACTCTCTCAAGTGTTAGTGTGTTGGTTCAGTGTTGATGTGGAGCTGTTGTAGTGTAAATAGTGGATGATGAACTCTTTGAGAGTCAATCTGTTGCTGTCCCGTCCGCATATGAGTTTAGGTTTCGATACGTCATCAGATCGACTACGCTGTCATTGGTTGACTCAAGATGCAGCCTCGTGGACACCAGTTTCCAACTGACATCCAAAGACGTCGTCGACATTTTGATTCTGCGGGACCGTAGGTAAGAAACCAGCAAGTGAATCATGCTGAATATTCCTGTTTGTCTTCTTGTTTTAATTCTCATAACTAAAACACTAAAAACGCTAATGTAGAAGTAACGTTAGAAGAGGTGTGACGTTTAGTAATTTAGTTTAACTAGCTAACTTAGTATATCAATGGTAGCTAAAGTGATTGTGAATGTTAAATCTGGTAAAACTGTTTTTAGTGGTAACGTTAACGTTGATCGTTGACCATTAAATGAAATTTCAAAATGGAAATGCAGCAATCATTTGTTAACGTTAGCTGCCGCTCCCAATCTCGCGCCTTATGAAGGCTAAATTAACTAGCTAACGTTAGCCTGGAAAGCTAACGTTTCAGATTCCCGTCAAATGATTGAGTCTGACTTTATTTGCACTACATTTGGTATTGTGTGTGTTCAATAAACCAATTGTATTTTTATGTTGTAGTAATATGTGAGGTAAACTACAGCAATGCTTTTCAAAGTACAGTAACAAGGAAAGAAGAAGTACATCAAACTCAATGGAGCATCATATCCAGCATTTCTCAGGGAGGGTAAGTTACGTTCTTAAGCATTCTTCTCTTCGTTCTCTTTATAATTGAAGTTTAGATCAGAGGTCGTGTTAACCGAATATTTTCCGTCATTGACTAGCTTTACGTTAATTTTTTTAGCAGTGACGAAAACATCTGAAGGTTGAATCAGGGTTCCTACAAAGTCTCGAAAGTTTGGAAAATGCTTGATTTTAATTTATTTCTTCAGGACGGCAGATGTAACTAAAATATAAATAAAACCGGCTGACAATGTTTTTTTTTTTTTTTAATGCGAGGCAGCCTCTGTTACGACTCAGGTCTCGTGTAATTCCATGTAAGTTAGCAGCTAACAGTCAGCAGCTATTTGGCGCCTCGTGTATTCGCCTGGCGCGCAAACATCTACATTAAGAAATGTCGCTTGCTGTAATTTTGTCGATAACTGCCTAGAAGATGATAAATAAAAACTGATTGCGTCGACGATCAACAGACTGAAAGGCACACAATGTGAGAGCTATGGGAGAATAAGCCTTCACCAGCCATGCCAAAGGTAATCGGAGACAAATGAATTTGACTGTAATTCTTTAAAAATATTATTAAATTAATTAATTTCGAATCATTATATAACTGTAATGTAGGGAGGGGAGGGGGATGTTCTTTCCGTCGTGCACGTTTGTGTGAGCACTCTGGTTTCTATTCACAAAAGAAAAAGTTTAAATTTTAACGTCTGCAGCATTGTAGCCAATCGAAAGTTTTTTTTTTATGATGCTTAGATGACTAAACTTACGGAGTGACAACCGCTTTTACCAGAGTGAGTTCTGTAAATAATCGTTCCGTGATAGTAGTAACCATAGCAACGGACGTGACAAAAAAAAATCTGATATGACCATTTAGATCTGTGCATCATGTCTTACTGTGTAAATACAGAATAGAGCTGTCACTGTCAAGAATAAATAAAACAAATCAGTGTTGGCTGAATATGTTTAGATTCAGTTAGTCTATTGATAACACTTAAACACTCTTTTTCATGTGTCCTTTTTAAAACAATGCTCATTTATTAAAATAATATTTTAGGGTATTTAAGGAAGATTCATGTATTATATACTCATGATCATTATTATTATTCCAACCATCTACAAAAAAACTCATCCTAACCTACAGTTGACAACAAATATACAAACATATAACCACATTTTTAAAAAGTATCCAAAGAGTGATTTAATATAAGTTGTATTTATATTGAAGATTCTAATATTTTAGCTTGTAGTTTTCTAAAGGGGCGCGGTTTATACTATTTATATTCTTTCATTTTGTTGCTGCTTGAAAAATGGATTTAGGGACCTTAAAAATGCTTGAAAAGTGCTTAATTTAAACTTCAAAATCTGTACAAACCCTGACTATGAAAAGTGACTATATATTAAAAAATGCATAATCTAGCCTATATGCTCCTATATCCTGTAAGTTCATGATTAAAAAGGAAAATGTGAATTAAAACGAAAATTTAATGAAAATTAAAATAGAGTAATAGATTATGGTGCAATTTTAACGACCATATCCATCAAAATAAAGGACAATGTGAAAGTCTTGCGCAACCACTGGTTTAGATGTACGTTTATATGAAATGTTATTCTTAGCACCATGCTAGTCTACCGTAGCCTTGCCCATTAAGATAGAAATTGTGCTAAAAACATTATTGTTCTCCCACTTTCTAACCCTAACACAACAACTTATGTTTTTTTCTGTATTCAAAGCTAAAGAGAAGTTCAGCATACCCCCTGAGACAAACATGTATGTGCTGGATGACAGTGGAACAGAGGTTGATGAAGAGGTCTTCAGCGACATCTTGGAGGAAAAAGCAGACATCCTGTGGACCATTGTTAATGTTCTTTCAGTTTCTGGTAAATGGTTGTACAATTACAATGTACATTGCAGGGCAACAATACCAATGTGTTAACATTGTAATTTATTTGCTATCACAAAACCCAAACAGTATCTTCTCACCAATGTCCGATTTGTGCTTTCTCTGTTAAAGGACTACTTTGCATATTTCCAACCTTATCTCTTATCTGTCAGTGTTCACATAAGGATGTGAAAAACTACATTTGAGATAAAAATAGATTAGCCGGTAAGGCTGTTGACCCGAGCACTTCTCAAAAAACAGTCAGTTTTGCCATCTAGTAGTTAATGTATCATGGCCTAAACTGCTTAAAGTCTGGCCACATTAACTACCAAAACTCATGTAATTCCTGGAAGCAGTCTCACCATGCCTTTTTTGAACCTCTACTCACTTAAACCTGTGGAAACATTGACTGAAATATATATAAAAAATATTTTTCAGACTCTCCCATCCAGTCCTCGTGCACAGACACCTTGTCACTATCATCACCCTCATCGGACAGTGATGCTTCTCTGATGTCCCCAAAAAGACAGCGCATTGATGACGCCTTTGTGATGTCCCCAAAAAGTCTACATACTGATGACAGTTCTTCACAAGCCAAAGAGGTGATGTTTCTTCAGAACATTTCTCTTTATGTTGTAAACATTACATTTACCTGTTACTGTTACCATAATATTTTCTCCTGTTGTCCAGCTTGTCAAAAGAATTCTGGAACAAAAGCCTGGAGGGGAGAAAATCCTTGCAAAATATGCAATGACAGGAGAGATGAAGGACCGAGCACGCCGTGATCTTGTCAGCATTGTTGTTGCTGAAATGTTTGAAAAGTATGGGTAAGTAAAATACTTTATGGTGCATGATTTTGTAAAGTGTATATTCATAGTATTCAATTGCAGATTTGGTAGTTGTAATCAAATAGGTGATTATCATTAAATAACAACCGTGGCCAATGAGCTGTGGCCTTGCGCAGATCATAGGTTTTCCGGTGTGTTGGTTTTAATACACAACATTTATTCCACAGACGTGCTCCCCCTATGGATAAAAGAGCACAGTATGCATTGGGGATAGTAACACTGTTCCCCTCTCTAAAAGATCCCTACTCCAAAAAAGGCTATGTGAGTACATATTTAAAAGTAAGGTTAATCTTAATAAACAAATGAATAATGTTCTGGTGCATTTTAGAAGTCTAACACTTCTTTTATAAAGATCTCTATTGATTCATGCTGAAACAATTTTTTTTTATACATTTCCATCTTTGTTGATACTGTCTTTAGGAACACTTTTTTGACATAGACAGCAATGAGGGCTACATTGCCTGGAAGATTAAAAACACACAGCGAGAACTCAGCAATGGCGGTACCAATGGGGGTAGGAGAAGGAGCTCTCAAACTACAGGCAGCAGCGGACCAAACTTAGAGAGAGAAGTGACTAAAGTGCAGCAGTTGGAGGGAGACCAGTGTCGTGAGGCCATATCTCTACTGAAACACAGCACAGACAACGAACAGATCTTCATGAAAATGAGAGAAACCTTCCAGCACAGGCAAAAGTTGATCCATGATCCTGAGCAGTGCAGCACAGTGCTTACTGTGTTCCCAAGGTTTCTTGACACAAAAGGCCTGGTAAGTTTTTTTTTTTTTTTTGTAAGCACATTTATTATGTTTTTGCAAATGTCAAGAACAGCTGTTCAAAGATGAAAACGGTCACTTACCACTACCACCATCATCAAATACACATATGCTTGCTTCCTCCCCTTTAGGTGGCGCAAGACTTTGACCTGTTGTTTGGAGCTGAGACTTCATCAAAACTCCTTGAGAAATGGGATTTCCTGAAGGACAAAGTAATAGGGCAAGCCAAGGACATCAGCAAGACACCCCTGCTTGACCATCTCATCCAGTCTGCAGAGGAGAACACTGATGAGGATGACGAGGTCCCAGGTAAATAATTTAACTGGATCTGGTGTGTATCTTTCAAATGTCGACTTAATTTATTTACCATGACAAATAATTGTGTAGACAAATAATATATTTTTTAGGGCTGCAACAACTAATCGATAATCAAAAATAATCAAGAAAGAATTTCATTATCAATTCATTGTCACTTCACAATGGTGTAAAACGCATTTCTATGCATAAAACGCATCTGAAAAACAGAGCAGAGGTCGCAAAGTTAGCTGCTGCGAGAAAATTGCACAATACAAAACATGAGAATGTTTTATATTAAGTTCTTCAAACTGACTTGTAATTGTATTAATGTGGCCTGTCTTGCCAGATGCTGTGACAAATGTGTGTGATGTTTAATGTGTTTCAAGATGTGTTTTCCTCAGCATTTTACACAAAGTCCTGTCAGTAATTGAGTCTTCGTAAACTTCACTGAATGAGCGCAAGTCAGTACATCAATCAAACAGCGGTCGGAATGGAAGCTCTATAACCCTTGACTGAAGCCCACGTAGATTAATTTTAGGGCTGGTCCGAATACCATTTTTTGAGCTTCGAAGCTTCGACAGGAATTAACATTGAATATTCGAAGCTTCGGAAGGAGGGGGCTGAACATATTTTTCTCTCTAATAAAGGCAGGAATCTCTATGCGTCTGTCTGTTTGCATTTAGATTATTTATCTTGCATTTAGAACCGTTCATCCAATCGCTCTAAAATAAGAGTATTGTATTTCGCCCAAAAATGCTAAAAAAATAACTTTTTAGGCTATATCATATTATAGCCAGGTATGACGACGCTTACAGCACGCGTCACCGCAGATCAGCATCTATTCATCAAGCCAATGTGCAAACTATCGTAAATCAAAGTGAAAGTGGGTCGCAGATGCTTTAACACACAATCAACTTCATTAAAAGTAAAGAACCAAAATGATCTTACCAGGGCTGTTGCCGCTCTCTTATTGCGGTCTTTGACTTAGAAATTTTAGCTGACGATCAGTAAAATGCATGCATCTGTTGCTGGTGACGTGCACTCCATTACATCTGCCTATAGCGCGGGATTTGAAGTTCGGATTCATATCCTTTTTTCAAAAACACATTTATGTGTTCATTGTTCATATTGATAAATCAGAGAGAGCTATATCCGATCTGAGAAAACGCATGACAGCCACCCACCGAACGAATATTCGAATATTCTGATACAGCCCTAATTAATTTACTATCGTTTTCATAGGCTTCAATTGACACAATGTTTGAAGGAGATCATTGTGCAGAATAAAATTTCCTCGATAAATTGGCCTTTTAATCGAACCAATTGATTAATAATTGACAGGTTAATAGATTATCAAAAAAATTGTTAGTTGCATAACTAGTATTGTTATTGAAAAGAGTTTTGAGTTTTAATATTGATGTAGTATCAAAGGTTTTGGTCAGGTGTATATCATGCTTAAAGCAGGTGCTTCTGTCTTCTCAGGTTGGGATAGTGACATGGCCTCACTGCTACTGCTGGTCTACCTACTGCCACCACCTCCAAGTGGAAAGAAGGGAGCTGTAAAGATCAGTACCCGGGAAGCTGTGGACCATGTAGTCAAATTTCATAAGGTCAGTGTGTCCTAATCTCCAATGGCAATAGCCATTGTCAAAAGGCAATTGTGTAACCCCCCAGATTATTAATTTGTTTCTTTTCAATGCCACCGCCACAGAATTTTAAGTCTGGTAATTATGTTTTGCCTCCTTGAAGTATAGCAAATAGAGAGTGGGGTTCACCTCTTTTGACTGCAGTCTTGTGCTCGTGCTATCAGAGTGTGACTTTAGGAAGTCACAGACAGGTTTCTATCAGAGTGTGACTTATCCATCAAAATGTGATGTTCAGTGTAGATTCATTTCAGTTTATTGTTATCTTACAGTCATGTCGCAGCCTTCAGGAGCACTCTGGTCCAAACCAGCGGAGGCAGCCCTACATCCTGGCAGTTGGGACGACAAGAAAGCACATCCACGAGTTCTACATTGCATTGGATGGTGATCTCCTTCCCTGCAAGGGCAAGTCTTCCCTGTCAGCCTTTGATGAACTTTTCAAAGCACATTATGTTTTCGGCATCTCCTATGACCAGGCCTCAAATGGCATGTACACATTTGTGCAGACCACCATCTACAACATTGATGTTGGTCATTCTCACGAAACTCCCAGAGTCAAGGACCTAAGAGCTAAGCTCCTCAACTAAAAAGTTATGATGTTCAGATGCTTTGTTTGCAAGTCTAGTTTTGTTACCGTTCAAATGTTGATCCGTCATCTCAAAGTTTTCCATGCCTTTTATCCTGGTAAGAAGTTTCAGTTAATGTGTGACCAGGCTGGATGCCACCAGAGATTTTGGACTTTTTCAGGCTTTAGAAAACATCTCCATAACAAACATCGCGCTAAAAATCTAGATCAATTTGAGAACGAACATGTCATAATTGAGAACAATCCCGTCATAGTTGAGAACGAACCCATCATAGTTGAGAACGAACCCGTCATAGTTGACGTAGCTGATGATGTTAATTTAATTCCAGAGCAACCAGAGAATTCTCAAAGCTGTAATGAGACCAGGCAACATACCCAAGAAATGTGTGCATCCCTTATTGCAAATCTCCAAAGCTGTGGTGTGGCTACTAATGTCATAACGACTGTTGTTGAAAATATGGAGGAACTTGTAGAGGAATTACATTCAAATGTTAAAGATGATGTTGTAAAATTACTCTCTAACGATGAGGAGATCAGAACAAAGTTTGACGATTATTTTGACAACCTTGAAAATCCATTTAGCAAACTAAACACTGAGGCAAAAAGGAAAAAACATTTCAGTGAGAAATGGGGTATTGTAGAACCTGTAGAGGTAGCCCTAGGAGTGAGGTATGACGCTAGAAGGAATCGAACTACTGGCACATATGATCAAGTTCCCATAACAGACAAATTTGTTTATATTCCTCTATTGCAAACTTTGAAGATCATATTCACCAACCAAGAGATCTGTGATCATTTTGTGCAGCCTTGTGAGAAAACTGGGTTTTACAAAGACTTCTGTGATGGTAACTATTTTAGAGACCACCCCCTCTTCTCTGAAAAACCAAACTCTCTCCAAATACAGATATTCTACGATGATTTTGAAATGGCAAATCCTCTCGGATCCAAGCATGGTATCCATAAGGTTGGAAGTATATACTTTGTTTTACGAAACCTATCTCCAAAGATTAACTCTGCTCTTATGAATATTCATCTTTTAGCCCTTTTTCATACTGAGGATGTGAAGAAGTATGGATTTGATTTAATCTTACAGCCCCTCGTACGTGATCTGAAAATCCTTGAGTGTACAGGAATTGAAGTTCCTTTCTCTGATGAACCAGTTTACGGAACAATTGCACAAGTAACTGGAGACAATTTGGGATTGCACTCATTACTCGGGTATGTTGAATCATTCAGTGCAAACATTTTCTGTCGTTTTTGTCTAGTGGACAAACAGACCTCACAAACGGTTTTCAGGGATGATGATCCAAGAATAACATTGCGTAATAAAGCACGGCATGATCAGCATTGCAATGACCTCATGGTAGATCCTACACTGCCATCCACATTTGGAGTTAAGCGACAATGTTTATTCAATGATCTACAGTACTTTCATGTTTCTGAAAATTATGCTGTAGACATTATGCATGACATATTGGAAGGAGTGGGGCAATTTGAGCTGAAGTTGCTGTTTGCTTACCTCTCAGACAACAAAATCATATCCAAGACAGATGTTTGTAACCGAATATACTCATACAATTATGGCTTTGTTGAGCGAAAAAATCGTCCAACCAGAATAAACTTGGAGCAGAATGGAAACGGAATTGGTCTCAATGCCATTCAAACTTTTTGCCTAATCCGGAATATGCCCTTGATATTTGGAGATGTTTTACGAGAAGGAAATGCCCACTATAGACTCTTGTTGCTTCTGTTGCAAATTATGAACATTATATTTTCTCCAGTTATTACTGATGGAATGACAGTATGTCTGAAGCATCTCATTGTTGACCATCACCGACTTTTCAAAGAGCTTTACCCACATCGCAGAATGATCCCTAAACATCACTTCATGATTCATTACCCCAGAGTAATTCGAAAAATAGGTCCAATTCTACATGTTTGGTCAATGAGATTCGAAGCCAAACATAGGTTTTTCAAAAACACAATCACAAATTTCAAAAATATAACAAAGTCATTGGCCCAAAAACATCAGATGGCTATAGCATGCCATTGGGAATCAATGCCATTTAAAAGTATTGACTGTGGGCCAGTAAAAACTGTTCAGCTCATTGAATTGCCACATGGTGAGATGATTGAAGAAGAACTGCAGGTTGACTTAGACTGTGAAGTTGATCTGACTTCTTGGATCACTTGTTTTGGAACTGAGTATCGTCCAGGCCTTTTAGTTTGCACGGACAAAGAGGACGATTTGCCTGTATTTAGTCAGATAAAAGACATCATTGCATTTAATCGAGAATATTTTCTTGTAACAGAGGACTTTCAGACACTTTGTTTTGCAGAGCATTTTCATTCCTTTCATGTGACACAGGGAAATGATCATGTTTCCATGCTTAAAGTTGATAAATTGCACTTCTTTAAGCCGTTTGATCTGCAAACTACTTATGGTTTTGATAGGGATTATCAATATGTTGTTCCTGTACATGTGTTTGTATGAGTTTGTGGTTTTTGTACATCCATGAACTGTTAAATAAAACAGACATATAAGCACTGACTTGGAGTATTTTTCATTCACTGATGGTTCTAGGTTTACACTACAGGTGTAGGAAACTATTGAAACAATGTAAATAAAAAAAGTACCAGCTTTAGAGTACAGTTGTACTCTTAAAGTGTTAAATAATGAGCTCTGCAAAGGTTCTAGGTTTACACTGCAGGTGTTCAAAAGCACTGAAACGGTGTCAAAAAGTGCTAGTTATAAGAGTTCATTTTAACTCTCCAGGTGTTCAAGTTTAACTCTATTTTGAGAGTATATATTTTACACTTTTTACAGTGTTCACTGAACACCGAACTCTTGGACCTATATATACACTGAAACCAGTGTTCAGTGAACTCCTATAGGTACTCTATAGGAACACTCTGATTTTTGCTGTGTTCTATTGCAGTGATCCACTGTCCTTTTTGTTCCAGGCAGCCCCGATCAAAAATCTGCATGGGTGTCTGGTGTTGTTCCGTTCTCAGCCCATGGTTATTCCACTGTCGAGTAAAGGCTGAGAAACGCCTGTTGATCCTCAGCACATAGACAAGGTGAAGAGCCCAGAGATGCATTTCATTATCTAGGTCCAAGATACCTTCAGCCTCCAGGAAGTGGAAGAGATTATAATAAACAGTCAATCCCCGCCACGTCACCCCAGAGCCTCTCAATTTTTGGTTCTGAACGCTCCTGCCTCTTATTACCTGCCTCTCTGTGAGCCCCTGAAAAAGTTCATTAATCACACAGACATCACGGTTTACTCCTCCATGATCTGTTCGGACCCTAGAAGGCACTCAAAGTCAAGTCACCTTTATTTATATAGTGCTTTAAACAAAAAAAACAAAAAAAGATTGTGTCAAAGCAACTGAACAACATTCATTAGGAAAGCAGTGTGTCAATAATGCAAAATGATAGCTAAAGGCAGTTCTTCATTGAATTCAGTGATGTCATATCTGTTCAGTTTAAATAGTGTCTGTGCATTTATTTGCAATCAAGTCAACGATATCGCTGTAGATGAAGTGACCCCAACTAAGCAAGCCAGAGGCGACAGCGGCAAGGAACCGAAACTCCATCGGTGACAGAATGGAGAAAAAAACCTTGGGAGAAACCAGGCTCAGTTGGGGGGCCAGTTCTCCTCTGACCAGACGAAACCAGTAGTTCAATTCCAGGCTGCAGCAAAGTCAGATTGTGCAGAAGAATCATCTGTTTCCTGTGGTCTTGTCCTGGTGGTCGTCTGAGACAAGGTCTTTGCAGGGGATCTGTATCTGGGGCTCTAGTTGTCCTGGTCTCCGCTGACTCCATACCTGGCCACAGCATTCAAAAAGCTATTCATTACTGTGCTGCTGAGGTTGTTGTTGTTCGAGGCACAAAGAAAAACTGTAAGACGACTGTAGCCATCTATACCACCGTGAATGACAATTCTCCATCTAAAACATGAGAAAAATAAATAAATGACATTAAAAGACAAGCGGCAAGTTATTGAATTGTCTTACTTTCAAAAAGTTCACAGTATTTTTTTTTTTTGGATACCATGAAAGCTACCTGCATTTTTTAATTCATTGTGTTCAAAGAAAAACTCATACAGATGTTAAATAAGTTAAGAATGAGTACATGTGACTAATTTCATTTCAGTCAACCATCCCTTTAACATCTGATTGTCTTTTGCTGCAAAACCAGCCAAAATCAAAGCATGAGTTTTTCCAGAAACTCTTTAGTTTACACCATACTCACAAAACACTGCCACTACAATACTTTTCTTTAGCCTTAGAAAGGGCAGAATTATGAAGTTGATATTTCTTTTTGCCAGGGACAAACTATGACAGGTTCATCATACACAAATCTTGTTTAGTTAATCTCTTTGAATGGATAAAAACTATGGGTGTGCAATATTACAAATATTTTCTGGGGTTTTATCTTTAATGATAATTAGATGAAATCTTACGGAGAGTGTTATTGTGCTGGTACCTTGACTTTTTTTCCATATTTGTCTTTTTTTGTCTAGTTTGCAATGCAGAGGAAACGGATATCTACCTTATCAATTTGTGGTTGCCATCTAGGTGCCACAGGGAGTTTGGACCAGTAACACTGTACAGCCTTCTGTGTGGTCTTTGTGACATGGCCTGTTGTGGCGCTACCCTTGGGTTAATTCGAACCAAGCTCCTCCGTACTCTTGTCTTTGTACACGAATTCCATCTGCCCGTAACTGCACCCTGACAGCCTCCGATCCCAGCTTGTCATTTCCATCCACAACGTCGGTAATCACATCGAGGTCAACATCAGTTATTTCAGAATACATCAGAGAGTGATTTAAATTGAACCTCCTGGAACAAACACGCATACAAAAGTATTATTGCTTCTCAAAAATAATTTTAAACCATTAACTAAGTGCACTTTTCATGCATTACAAGTAATAAAAAGCTAATTTTAAATTCAATTCAATTCAAGTTTATTTGTATAGCGCTTTTTACAATACAAATCGTTACAAAGCAACTTTACAGAAAATTATGTTTCTACAATATTTAGTAGTAGCTAGTAGTTTGTGCACGTTTGACAGGATTTTAGAAAAATAAAAATAATAATAATAATAATGCAAGACGTAGTCAGCTAGATGATGAACTATCAATATTATTAATTAATAGTAATTATAGGATGCAGTCACACATGTAGCAATAATTGTTAGTTCTGTTTGTTGATTCAAGGTTAGCATCATCTGGGGTCCTCTGAGGGTCAGCATCATCTCTTCTCAGGTGTTCTGGATCCAGACTGGAGCTTGTGTAAATCCTAGTTACCAGGGGATGTAAATCCCGTGGCAAAACATAGAAACAAAATAGAGACATCATTAGCATAGCTGCTGATCCAACAAAGTAAAATTAGTTTAACCCAAGCTAAAGAATAAAAATGCAGATGCAACTACACTCACAATTTAAGAGATACATTATTCGAATGCTTGGCGAAAGAGATGCGTTTTTAATCTAGATTTAAACAGAGAGAGTGTGTCTGAACCCCGAACATTATCAGGAAGGCTATTCCAGAGTTTGGGAGCCAAATGTGAAAAAGCTCTACCTCCTTTAGTGGACTTTGCTATCCTAGGAACTACCAAAAGTCCAGCGTTTTGTGACCTTAGGGTGCGTGATGGGTTGTAGCGTGGTAGAAGGCTAGTTAGGTACGCAGGAGCTAAACCATTTAGGGCCTTATAGGTAAGTAATGATAATTTGTAACTGATACGGAACTTAATAGGTAGCCAGTGCAGAGACTGTAAAATTTGGGTAATATGATCATATTTTCTTGACCTGGTAAGGACTCTAGCTGCTGCATTTTGGACTACCTGTAGCTTGTTTATTGACGAAGCAGGACAACCACCTAGAAGTCCATTACAATAGTCCAGTCTAGAGGTCATGAAAGCATGAACTAGCTTTTCTGCATCAGAAACAGATAACATGTTTCGTAGCTTGGCAATGTTTCTAAGATGGAAGAATGCGGTTTTTGTAACATTGGAAATATGATTTTCAAAAGACAAATTGCTATCCAATATAACACCCAGATTTCTGACTGTAGAGGAAGTAACAGTACATCCGTCTAGTTGCAGATTGTAATCTACAAGATTCTGTGTGGTGTTTTTTGGTCCAATAATTAATATCTCTGTCTTATCCGAATTTAATTGGAGAAAATTATTTGTCATCCAATCTTTTACATTTTTAACACTCTGTTAGCTTAGATAATTGGGAAGTTTCATCTGGTCTCGTTGAAATATATAGCTGAGTATCATCAGCATAACAGTGGAAGCTAATTCCGTATTTTCTAATAATATTACCAAGGGGC
Organism: Carassius carassius; assembly: GCF_963082965.1. NCBI lineage: Eukaryota > Metazoa > Chordata > Actinopteri > Cypriniformes > Cyprinidae > Carassius > Carassius carassius. Next base: position 4,064,549 of record NC_081774.1, on the reverse strand, counting down.
AACATGTATATTGAAAAAAGAAGGGGACCTAGGACGGATCCTTGTGGCACTCCATATTTTACTGATGATAAATGAGATGACACCCCATTTAAGTAAACAAAATGGTAGCGATCGGACAGGTAGGATCTAAACCATCTTAGAGCCTGCCCTTGAATACCTGTATAGTTTTGTAATCGATCTATGAGTATGTCATGATCTATGGTGTCGAACGCAGCACTAAGATCAAGTAAGACTAGAAATGAGATGCAGCCTTGATCTGATGCAAGAAGCAGGTCATTTGTAATTTTGCAGTTTCTGTGCTATGGTGGGGCCTAAAACCTGACTGAAATTCTTCATACAGATCTTCATACAGATACATTTTTATGCAGGAAGGTGCTCAATTGAGCAGACACTACTTTTTCTAAAATTTTAGACATAAATGGAAGATTTGAAATAGGCCTATAATTTGCCAGTACACTAGGATCTAGTTTTGGTTTCTTAATAAGAGGCTTGATAACCGCCAGCTTGAATGGTTTTGGGACGTGACCTAAAGATAACGACGAGTTAATGATATTGAGAAGCGGTTCTTCGGCTACAGGTAACAGCTCTTTTAGTAATTTAGTGGGTACAGGATCTAATAAACATGTTGTTGGTTTAGATACAGTGATAAGTTTATTTAGCTCTTCCTGTCCTATATTTGTAAAGCACTGCAGTTTATCTTTGGGTGCGATGGATGAAACTGAAGTGTTAGACGCTGTAGAATCTACATTCGCTATTGTATTTCTAATGTTATCTATTTTATCAGTGAAGAAATTCATAAAGTCATTACTATTTAACGTTGGTGGAATATTTGAATCAGGTGGCGTCTGGTAATTTGTTAATTTAGCCACTGTGCTAAATAAAAACCTTGGATTGTTTAGTTATTTTCAATGAGTTTGTGGATATGCTCTGCCCTAGCAGTTTTTAGAGCCTGTCTATACCTGGACATACTGTTTTTCCATGCAATTTAAAAAACTTCCAAGTTAGTTTTTCTCCATTTGCGTTCAAGACTAAGAGTTACTTTCTTGAGAGAGTGAGTATTACTGTTATACCATGGCACAGTACGTTTTTCTCTAACCTTTTTCAATTTGATGGGGGCAACAGCTTCTAATGTATTAGAGAAAATAGTGCCCATGTTGTCAGTAATTTCGTCTAATTCATGTGTATTTTTGGGTACAAATAGCAGTTGAGATAGATCAGGCAGGTTATTTGCGAATCTGTCTTTGGTGGCTGGAACAATAGTTCTGCCCAGACGGTAACGCTGAGACATATAGTTAATATCAGTTATACGCTGCATGCACGATACAAGGAAATGGTCTGTAATATCATCACATTGGGGTACAATATCTATAGCAGTAAGATCGATTCCATGCGATATAATTAGATCTAGTGTATGATTAAAACGATGAGTGGGCCCGGTGACATTTTGCTTGACTCCAAAGGAGTTTATTAGGTCAGTAAACGCAAGTCCTAATGTATCATTTGCATTATCAACGTGAATATTAAAATCTCCCATGATTAGCGCCTTATCAACTGTAACTAGAAGGTCTGAGAGGAAATCTGCAAATTCTTTTAGGAATTCTGTATACGGCCCTGGTGGTCTATACACAGTAGCCAGAGCAAGAGATAGATTAGATTTCTTTTGCATGTCTGACAGTGTAACATTTAGCAGAAGTATTTCAAAAGAGTTACTCAAACTACAGACAGTTTGAAAGCTATAGCTAGAGGGTTTAGACAGAAAAGACATTTCAGAAGAGTTTAGAAATGATAGATGGATAGTTTAGAAAATAGTTTTCTACAATAACTATTTGGATAGTTTAATAATAGATAGAAGTGATAGATGGATATTTTAGAAAAGTGGCCAATTAAGAAATACAGATGATGGTTTAGAAAAGATAGACGATAATTTAGAAATGATAAAAGGAATAATTTAGAAACAACAGATAAACAGACTGTTTAGCAAATAGATAAATTAACATTAGAAATTATAGATGGATAGTTAGAATGTAGTATAGAAGACAGAGAGAGATTTTAGAAAAGACAAAAAAGGTAGACACTAGAAAGCCAGAATTTTAAAGTTCAAGATATTACAGATACAGTTTAGAAATGACTTACCGTGTTGTCCATGCTGCCTATGGTCTTGTACCTCTGCTATAGATTCATTGAGATCATCAAGTAACTTGTCTGCTTCTGGTGAAGTGATCAGCCTCCTTCTCACCCATGCAATGCTTCTTTGCATTGTTTCTAGCCTTTAAAAAAAGAAGAAGCCACTTTTATGTACTGAATTTTCAGGATGCAAAAAGGTTCATCAATATAATAATTTAGAATAGAATAACAACATTCAACTTGGGCAAAAATGGGCTAAAGAAAGCACACAAATCTAAGGTTCAGAAACAAGGGTGTGTAAACTCAGTCCTAGAAAGTCACTATCCAGCAGAGTTTAGCTCAACTTGCAATAAACCTTACTGGAAGTTTCCCGGATGCTGTTGAGGGCTTGATTATCTGAATCAGGTGTGTTTAATTGGGGTTAGAGCAAAAAGGTCGCAGGACAGCGCCCATGTTTTACATAACCTGAAACAAAGCAATCTTACCTCACTAAAGTTGACTGTAATACACCAGAATCTTCTGTCAGCTGTCGAGTACAATTGTTCAGCTTCTGTTAACAACGCAAAATTAAATTTCTCCTGGTCACCTTGATGTCAATCAACCGAATCGAACTCGGAGATAAACTAGTCTGGTCTTAGTCATGTCATCATTGATTGGACGAGAACAGTTCAAACTTATTGGTTACAGAAATCAGTGGGCGCGGCTCATTATACTATTAGCAAAACGCCGTAAATAACGCGCGCTTTTGTGCAATCAGAACGGCGTTTTTTACGGCGTCCTGTGGCAGGCCAAACGGCGCAAAAAGCAGCGCTTTTTACAAACACTAAAACGCCGTTAAATACGGCGTTTTTTACGGTTAACGCGCGTTCTTAATGGCGTTTGCCATCAGGACGGCGTATTTGACGGCGCTGATACCGTTTTAAACGGCGTAAAAAACGGCGTTTTGAATGTAAACGCGATTCATCTATAGCGTAATTCTGACCCTTTTGGCTTGCCATATAACAGCGCTTATTTAACTTCTGGCGGCGTTATGAAAACGGCGTTTTAAAATTAATACGGCGTTGAAAAGCACGCGTTTTATGCACCACTTGGCTTTCCATACCACTCTGTTCAGCTTTTCCGAGTCTTGTGTTTGAATGCTTTCAACTCGTTTTAATGTTTAAATTGACAAGACTTAAAACACGTGAAAATGATAAGCTTTCATGACGAAACGCAACAGTGGCCCATCAACTGTCTTAAACGTACAGAAACGTACAGAATGCGCGCGTCCAGTGTGCGATACCTCCATTTGTCCTATACATGTGACACGACGCGACGCTATGAAAACATAGAGTGCTTAATTTATTAGACCACCTGTCATAAGACAAAACAAACATTTTAGGAAACTGTCAAAAAAAAAAAATTATGGTAATTTATGGAAAATAAAAAAAACTGAAACTACTAAATAGTATTTATTCACATATTCACATTCACCAATAACAAAAATGGCCTTCTGTGACTTTGATAACAGCTCACATGATTGCTGGCATTGTTTATGTACTTTTTGACTAATCCGGCATCTAAATAATAATTAAAAAAAAAACTATAAAGCACTTGACAATTTTTTCACAGATAACAGCAATAATGATATTAAAGCATTAAAAATAGTTTACTGCGGTTACTAAAAAGCTTACGTATATTGGAGGTCTAACCAATAGCCTACGGAAAACTACAAAATTATTTTGGTAATTACCAAACCTTACAAAATTGGTAAAAAAAAAAAACCTTACATAAATTTCACAGTAGGCTACATAGAATATAGTTTAAATCTCTAGATCAAAAATGAAAACAAAGATAATAAAGATCAATAAAACCCTGGTAATGCTCTTTGGGAACCCACGTTCGTGTGTCATTTCTTTATCCTGTAAAAGCCTCTGATATTTATATTCAGACAATTACACGCTGCTGTCCCTTCACAGTTCCTGCTCTCATAAATTACTGGCACTTCATGTTGACTTTTTAAACTTAAATATAAATGTTAAGCAACATATTTCAGCACAATTAATGTTTTTACGCTGAATACTGTCTCCCTTTCTACTGTGTTCCGTCTGTTTAACACACGTGTCCACTGCGGCAGCGCTCTTTCAGTAAAGATTTCAACTTAATGCAGATAATGGCCTTTATGCAAAATGGAAAGGCTTGCGTTAATTTGTGACATTTACAAATAAGGATATGAGCGTTAATTAAAAGTTTTTTGTGCCTAGGACGCACACATGTGTCTGTAAAAGCACCTGACAGGCAAGCCATTACACTAATGTATCAGCTTGAAGCTTAAAATAAAGACTTATGTTTTGGCCAGCTTGGATTTCGTACTTTTCCAGCAGGAGCTCATTCTGTTTTCTCCACTATTTGTAGATGCATTTTGTCTATAGAAGTGCCAAGAAGTGACTATTAACAGGATGTGGGTAGCCACTGTTGGTGCTAAAGAAGTGAGACAAGGGGTGAAAAGTGAAGTGGAACACAATGTATTGACCCTGTGGAACAAAAACATTTTCACTTGTACATTATTAAAGTAAATTCAGCTATATTTACACTTTGCCTATAATTTTACGCTCATGATTAGTCACTGGATTAGTCATTGTCAGGTGAAGTAGAAGTGTCTGACTAGATGTAGTAATAAGTCACACTGGTTCATGTTTACTTCCTTCAGTGAAAGACCCGTATCAGGCTTTTTTGTGAGTTTCAATGGAGTTTAAGCTGCTGCTGACCTTAGTTCTTTCTATGCACATCACAGGTACGAAATCTTAGCATTTTAATATTGTAAATATGTCTTGGATTATAGATTTCTTATGGTGACAAATCACTAAATTGACGGGCAGTTTTAAAATTCTCTCTGAAATTAAAGTTTTAATTCCTAATGTTTGGTTACCAGTCTTTTTATGACATATTTATCCAAGAATTTATTTTGGTTTCACTTCAAAACTGGTTCACTGAAATATTTCAAGTATTTTATGAGACTTGACTGATTTGTTACAATAAAATATTGTACTCAGAAATATGACAACACCAGATCACACTGAACTGAGAGATTCTGGGATTCACAAAGATGGAAATCCCAGAATACTTTGTGCTTGTGTAATCTGATGTCACCATTATTATTATGGTCAGTGTTACTGTTGGTTGGGAATCTGGACTTGATCTTAGCCTTTAATGTTGTGTTCTTTACTGATAGAAACAAAATCTTGTTTTTATGCTACAAAACCAGAGGTGGGTAGAGTACCCAAAAACTGTACTCAAGTAAAAGTACTTAATAGAAATATTTACTCAAGTAAAAGTAAAAGTACTAGTCTGAATAGTTACTTGAGTAAGAGTAAAAAAGTATAGGATAAAAAATCTACTCAAGTTACTATTTACTTTGGGTCATATATACTGAGCCTATTTTCATTTCGATATATAGATAAAATGTATGTGTGTGTGTATAAATATATTTCATCAGCCTTTACTCAAGTCTTCAATGTCACATAATCCTTCAAAAATCATTCCAATATGTTTATTTACTATAAATGATGTTCTTTTTATCATAATCCTAAACAAAATGTCACAGGTTCCAAAAAAATATTAAGCAGCAAAACTGTTTCCAGCACTGGTAATAGATCAATATATTAGAATTATATTTTTAAGGATCATGACTCTGAAAACTGGAGTAACAGCTGATGAAAATTCGGATTTGCATCATGAAATAAATTATATTTTAAAGTATATGTTATATATATATAAATAACCTCTGACACAGAAGAGAGAAAACTCCTCGCATGACCGTTAAGGTACAGAACATCTGTCTGTTTACTTAACAGAGGTGTCATGCCATAACATATTTTTAATACGACTGGCTTTATATTAAATGTGAATTTAACATTGAAAGTCAATGTGATATAAAAACTGCTAATAATCTTTCATTGTTCATAAAGAGAGCAAATAACATTTACATTATCAAAAATCATTTTCACTGACAGTCTAGAGTTCAGTCACTCTCAAAAACTCCCATTAAAATCACTGAACCTGTTAACACTGTGAAATCAATATCTTATTTACAGATTCGTACACACATCTGCACTTTGTTGTTTCTGACGAGAGAATTTGCCAGAAAGAGGTATTCAGTCAGTGAGCGAGTGAAGGAAGAACCGGAATTTTAGTGATGACTCATCTGAACACCTCTGATTGGCCATTGCATTCATAAGCTCAACAGAATCGTGTGTGATTGGTTATAATGCTCAGCGCCAGCCAGCGAACCAGTGTTGCCAGACGTACGATAATTATCATATTTGTACGATAATTTTTACCTCTGTACGATGTACAATCAATAATGAAAAAAATGATGAAAATTTAAATGATGGTAGTTGCAGTCATAGGGCTTCTTTACTCATACACGAAATCGGCTCATTACAGACACTCTAAATGCGTTCGTGTGCACCTCAGAGTGTGTTAAAGGGTTAGTTCACCCAGATAGCAAAATTATGTAATTAATAACTTACCCTCATGTTGTTCCAAACCAATAAGACCTCCGTTTATCTTTGGAACACCGTTTAAGATATTTTAGATTTAGTCCGAGAGCTTTCTGTCCCTCCATTGAAGCTGTGTGTATACTGTCCATGTCCAGAAAGGTAAGAAAAACATCATCAAATTAGTCCATGTGACATCAGAGGGTCGGTTAGAATTTTTTGAAGCTTCGAATATACATTTTGGTCCAAAACTAGCAAAAACTACGACTTTATTCAGCATTGTCTTCTCTTCCATGTCTGTTGTGAGAGAGAGTTCAAAACAAAGCAGTCTGGATATCCGGTTCGCGAACGAATCATTCAGTTCACCAAATCGAACTGAATCGTTTTAAACGGTTCGCATCTCTAATACACATTAATCCACAAATGACTTAAGCTGTTAACTTGTTTAATGTGGCTGACACTCCCTCTGAGTTCAAACAAACCAATATGCCGGAGTAATGCATGCACTCAAACAGTACACTGACTGAACTGCTGTGAAGAGAGAACTGAAGATGAACACCGAGCCGAGCCAGATAACGAACAATAGACTGACTCGTTCATGAGTCAGTACGAAATCGAATCAGTTCGACTTGGTGAACTGAATGATTCGTTCGCGAACCGGATATCCAGACTGCTTTGTTTTGAACTCTCTCTCACAACAGACATGGAAGAGAAGACAATGCTGAATAAAGTCGTAGTTTTTGCTAGTTTTGGACCAACTATGAATAAAGATGATAAAAGACAATGCTGAATAAAGTCGTAGTTTTTGCTAGTTTTGGACCAAAATGTATTTTCGATGTTTCAAAAAATTCTAACCGACCCTCTGATGTCACATGGACTACTTTGATGATGTTTTTCTTACCTTTCTGGACATGGACAGTATACCGTACACACAGCTTCAATGGAGGGACTGAGAGCTCTCGGACTAAATCTAAAATATCTTAAACGGTGTTCCAAAAATAAACGGAGGTCTTACGGGTTTGAAACAACATGAGGGTAAGTTATTAATTACATAATTTTGCTATCTGGGTGAACTAACCCTTTAAGAATGCAGGAGGGTGCCCTGCACTAGTTGCGGTCCATGACAGAAAGAACCCCTTCAACATCTGGCAACACGCAGGATTCCGATGACAGCGGCTCAGATGTGGAGTTAACTGCACCACGCAGAAACAGATAAATTCTATGGAATGATATTGCGGACTTTATTCAAAAGGAATTGCAAATTGTATTTGCAATTGCGTTTTCAATTTGTGGATGCATAAAATGTGACATAATCCAAACGCATCCTCGCGACATGCATCCTCGCAGACATCACACTCCCGAGTCGACTGCACAAAGTCTGAACTACTGAGGATGCAAGTCCGAAATCAGCGTACTTGGTATTGAGAAATGCACGCAGACCTACACTAAGTAGACATCCAAAAGGCCCTTTTTACCGCCACACGTACCGCCGCGGCGGCGGTATAAAGTGCATTTGCAGCCTTTGACCGCTGAGTGGCGCTTTAACCACAAGTTATCAAACAAGCGCATCAAAGCACATTTTCGCTAATAGACGTCATTTTTGCCTCACTGATGTGTTAGATTTGATGGCTTCAGTCAGGGAAAATGAAAGAAAAACACTGTAGTTAAAATATTTAATATTTAATATCCACAGACGAAAGTTTGGTACTTATGAAGTTATGTGCATTTCTTAGAACGAATTCAAGCAGGATGTCAAGCCTGTGCCTGAACCTGTGATTATATTTTCTCGAATCTACATGGTATTAAACCATATTTTAGATTTGACACATTTAAAAGGTGTGCAGTATTATTTATATTAGACTATATTATGCGTTATATTATTCAAAAGACATTTTGGTTTACTTTGCATTGGAGCATTAAAAGTGGTAGCCTATTTTAGGGGGGTTGGCTACATGGATTAATATGCAAAATGTCAATATAAGGATTACTTTATCACAGAATATCTGTTTTCGGCGGCACTTGTTTAGTTTAAAAGTAGACATGTCAAGCTTTCTATAGATATCTCTCTCATGTCTCTTCGTTTAGTATTCACGGAGTTACAGTTCATTTTAATGGCGTGTTTGTAAATGAAGATCGGCGCAGACAAAGGCTGCAGACAGCACACCTTGTTTGTTATCTATATTTTATAAGTGCACAAAGTTTTGTTGTTATTATGTATGTATCCAAAACAAAGTAGACCCTTTACAGATTCGATTGATGTATTGCTCTTATCTGTACGATTAAAACTGAAAGTGTAATTTAAGTTCTTTTCGGGGTTATCAGGAGAAAATGACTCATAACGCATATCCGGGTTAATCGACTCCAGAGGGTTAATAAAACAACATACATTTTTGTTATTCGTTACCTGTCCTTTAACTTATTGGGAAAAAGACATTTGTCCGTAAACTGATTAAGAAATTGTTGCATGTTTAAATGTGAAGCACTGTATAATGTCGTTCCCATTATTCAGGCCTAATTTGCCTAAAACAAGAAACGAATAAAATTAAATCGGTGCGATTAAATCTTTGAAACTCTAAAGAATTAATAAAACGTCCTCACAATTAAACTCAAGTTCTCTCATTATAATCAACAACATTCACACGAAGTAAAAAAAAAGCTGTAGTAATTGACAACTAAAGTAATTTTAAAGGGAACCTTCTTTACTTGTTTTTAAAGTAGGGTAATATCATATAGCCTAAAAAAAATCCCTATTTTTTTTTTTATTTTAGAAAAAAAAATCTGATTTATGATTTAAACCGACTTTTAAATCAATATTCAAATGACGAAGAAATTTTACAAAACAAGTTTTAATATAGTTCTTTATCATTCATTTAGCAGTCAAATTTATAACTGCAACAAGATGATAAAAAAAACAGTACTGTTATTACCTTAATGCTGGAAAGATGCTATTTTTTTTAATACTAGCCCATCATTAGGGCTGTCGCGATAACCGCAAAATTGTAATACCGCGCTATTGACAAGCAAACCGCAGAGGAAAGATAGCAACCGCAGAAACCGCGGCAACCGCAGTGTTCAGGTTTTTTATTTTTTATTTTTTTTATGAGGCTGTGGCCTTATTGTTTTTTTTTTTTCAATTTGTCACTGTGCATTCAATGTTAAATAAATTATATTAATGATACAATATGGTCACGACTGTAATTTTCTCGTGAGCCGTTGTAGCTTTATGGTGCTGCGTTAGTTTTGAATAGGCCAGCTGAAACGATGGGAGGCACTCGATCTCGTCCCAAAACCTAATGTCACGTTGCCAGTTTGGGAACATTTTGGCTTTCAACCCAAAGAAAAGGACGAGCCAGCGAATATAGATGAGCCGATATGCAAAATGTGCTTCAAAAAAGGTTCCTGTGACGCGGCAATACATCTAATTTGAGGTCATCGGGACATTCTAAAACGCTTAACGGGAAAAACGCTTAATGTGGTTTAATGTACCAATACAGTGATATTAACAGACCAAACTCACTAAACATCATATTAATAAAGTATATTATCTACAAAAAATCAGATGATCCCTGAATATGAATTCAACGCGTTTAATAACACGTTAAGCCTTTTCCTCTCATAGAAAACCATCATAAGGCTTAACGTGTTATTAAACGACTTGCATTCATATTCAGGGATCATCTGTTTTTTTGTTTTGTTTTTTGTACATTGTATACTACTTTATTAGTATAATGTGAGAAGCAACAACTTCCCCTCCACGCGCTCTGATACCAGAAACATAACATAGCATATAAAATAATAATAATAATAAAAAAAAAATAACTGGAGAGTTTCAAAGTGGCTTAAGCTATTTTGTGTAAACTTTTTTCCCTATAGCCTATCACATGCCAAACTAATAACATTGTAAGCATTACATCTTTAATTGCTGCTTTCTGCTGTGAAAATTTTGTTTGTGATGAAAATAACAGTATATTTTTGTCAGGTTTTTTTATCTAAACAGATCGATTAACTTCAAGATTTCAAAATCAGATAGCATGCTGATAATGTAGCACTGTAAGATTACATTTGTTTGAATGCATTATTGCAAAAGCGATTGAGTGTGAATCTGTTTAAATCATGCTTTAACCCGAAAATAATCAGTAAAAGAAACAGACAAACTCTTAACATCCGCTGTACTCTTGCAGTCAACCTTCTGATCAAGCTAAATATGTTGGCTGTTGGCATGAATTTTACTTGTGATAAGAAGCTCATATTCAAGTGTTTGTGCAAAAATTATTAATGTGCATTAATGACAGGGAGGCGCCAGTCTCATCACTTTAATTTTTCATGATAATGAATGTATAATTTTTTAATTAACATAATATCGTTGTGTCTCACATAGGTACATTAAAAATATATCTACTGAAAGCATTTTCTCGCAGCCCATATTATTATTTTCACAAGACCATAATGATAATAACAAATCATCAATTAATAATTAATCATTATTTTACGAAAATCATTGTTATTTGTGATCGTGGATGTTTGCGGGAGGCTTTAAGAACAAGCGGAATCCTCTGTTCCCGCCTCACAGCGAGTCCCGCGCGCCCAGTGATGCAAGCTTCACTGTCTGCGGTTTGACTTTACTGAATCAGATTGAGGAAAATACAACTTATTGATCATGAGCCCAGGGCCAGCGCAAGCTCAAATGCCGCTAAAGGCAGAGCATGATCGTGCCGCCCCCCTCACATTCACAATTAGGGATCCTTAAGATGCATGTAAACAATTTTTTTTTAATCTATGAAATTACACGTGCAAGCATGTTTTCAGAGTTTTTAATTTTTTCATTCTGCAAAAAGGTGAAAAGGGTAGCCTACACAATGCAACAGCTAAGTATAAATTCTGTTTTATAGGCTAATAGATAGTGTACAGAATAAAACTAAACATGTGCACTCAACTTTTTAGCTCACAAAACTGGAGTTTTCGATTGTTTTCTTGACTGATACACACATTCACACACCATTTCAGAAGCGTGCGCGTCGGGCTTTCGCAGCGGCAAACGCTTTGATTGCGCCCTCGAGTTTAACTTGTACTTCTGAGATCATTTTTATCAGTTTAAGCTTTGAGAAACTGCGTTCTCCATAGCTCACAGTGACAGGTAAGGATGGCTGAAGCGAAACAGTCGTTCCGAAGCTTTGCGAGATCCCGAAGCGCAGATGTGTCGAAACACTGATCCGAAGCGTGATTCGAAACACCCATGTCACGTGACTATGACCAAACGAAGCCTCGAAGTGTTTCACTAATTGTTTCATCAGGTGTGGTCCGCCGAATCAGCGTTTGATTGGAACGGTCGGGAACAGACCACACAATCGCACATCTGTATAAAAGTGAAATAAACTCATTTTGACCTCGTGGGTTTTTGTGAGAGGAGTTTGACTTTGAGATAGCGGATTTTTGGTGATATAGTGACATAGTGCGATTTGATTAGTTATAGGCAATTTAGACTTACATTTAAATTTACACAACACATTGACTGAGAGGCTAGAGACAGACAGAGTATACATATAGTGACACATTAATAGATACATAGATATAAATATATATAGACAGCTAGATTAATAGATAGATACATATATAGATAGATTACAGATACATATATAAATACATATATTATAGATAGATACATATATAGATACATAGATTATAGATACATATCTAGATACATAGATCGATTCATATATAGATAGATAGATTTGGATAGATAGATAAAATGGAAGCTCCCCAGAAGAGATGCCGTACATCTGTGGTGTGGGAGCATTTCCATTTAGAAACCCCAAACAAAGTGAGATGTGTGTATTGTGATCGGCAGCTAGCCTACTGGAACAATACATCATCCATGATGCGCCATTTGAGGAGCACTCATCCTGCCATTTTGCAGGGTGCAGAGGATGGCATTCCCCCTGTACCTAGGCCTGCTACTGACACTGCTGGGCCATCTAAGCAAGGTATGCATTGTTTGGGATATAATTATAATTGAAATATAATTACAACCTTTTGGGACACTGTTTATAAAGTTTATAAGTTATATAAAGCACTGATTATAAACACTGGAAGGTTTCCAAATAATGAACCAGTAGGCTATACTTTTAATAGATGTGCACTAATTGAAGCTGTATTTTTCCAATGTATTTGTCTGAAAGTATGTTTTGTCTTCTCTTTTAAAAGTCAGACAGAGGGAATTGGATGAGGCTCTTATAAACATGGTGGTGAAGGATCTGCAGCCCTTCACCATCGTGGACGATGAGGGATTCAGGGCATTTGTGAACAAGCTTGATCCAAGCTATGTCCTGCCATCCCGGAAGGTGCTTAAAATAATGGTCAGTGAAAAGTACAACAAAGCCAAGGAGAAGACAATGGAGGACCTATAAAAGGCCGAATTTGTTAGCCTTACAGCTGACATGTGGTCCTCCATTAATATGGATGGATATCTTGGTGTGACTTGCCATTACATAACACCAGAGGCAAAAATGGCAACTGTTGTACTGGGTGTAAGGAGGTTTTACCAAACCCACGCAGCCCAGCATCTCATGGAGGCTAAAACCTTGCTAATGGCTGAGTGGGGAATAACCTCCAAAGTTCAGTGCATGGTGACTGACAATGCATCTAACATGATCCTAAGTGCCCAGCTACTCCACCTTCGCCATGTCCCATGTTTTGCTCATACTTTAAATTTGATTGTGAAAAAGGCACTAGATCAAACCCCAGTCATCAATGAAATACGCCAGAAGGCCAGAAAGATAGTGGGGTTGTTCAGATCCAGCTGCAAAGCAAAGGACAAGCTTGTGGAGATGCAGAGCTTGATGGGAAGACCAACTCTGAAACTGATACAGGAGGTTGACACGAGATGGAACAGCACATTTGACATGCTACAGCGCTTGTATGACCAACGTGAACCAGTGGCTGCTGCACTTTCCAACTTAAACAATGATACTGCTCCCCTGACAAGTATTGATTATGACATTATTGAACAATCATTGTCAATACTGCAACCATTCAAACTCGCAACAACAGAGATGTCAGAGGAAAAGAGAGTGTCTGCTTCAAAGCTTATACCACTGTACAGGATGTTGCAGCACAAGCTTGCACAGAAAAAGGAAATGCAACGCAGGAATCAACTGTTCAATTAGGTAGGCCACAATGACCATACTACCCATGTGATTGGCCATAACTGTCATATTATTGTCATTATTATAAATATGTGTTTCTCCTGTTTTGGCTCATAGGCTCACATCTGCAAGAAGGTCTGCACTCCAGATGTGGAGGTTATGAGAGTTTTAGAGCCTTGGCACTGGCTACACTGCTGGACCCAAGGTTCAAAAATGTGGCATTTGGAAATGCTGCCAAAGCCCAGGAAGCTGAAAAGCATATCACACTGGAGTGTGCTTCACTGATGCGTTCAAACACAAATCCTGGTGAGCAGTTTCAGCCTGTGTTATGTTATGTAATCTGAATCATGTAATATAATATATCCTTCATATATGCCGTCAGTTTAGGATTTGTTACTAATTGCTGTTTTCATTTTTATTCAGACCCAGAAATGTCAACATCACACCCATCATCATCATCATCACCATCACCATCAACATCAACACCAGTAGAAACACAGGACAGTTTATGGGAACTTTTTGATACTCGCATCCATCAAACCAAGATGATACACAATGCTACAGCTGATGCCACAGTGGAAGTGAAAAAATACATCAACGATGCGTATTTGCCCAGAACTCATGATCCACTAACTTACTGGAAAGAGAGAGCAGTAATCTTTCCTCATTTGTATGTCCTTGCAAAAAAATATCTTTGTATGCCAGCAACAAGTGTCCCTTGTGAGAGGATTTTTTCAAAGGCTGGAGAAATTATCTGTAAAAAAAGAAGTAGGCTAAGTCCTTCCACAGCAGATAAATTAATATTTTTGAATAAAAATCTCTAAAAAAGTGAGACATTGTGGCTTGATTTCTTTTATTAATATTCATTTTTCATGACCAAAATAACATTATGCACAGTGAGGAGCCTATAGGTTACAAGCTTCACATATTAGAACATTATAATAATAAAAAAACAACACGTTTTTTTAATGGCTCGTCAAGGTTGTTTCAGATCAACACCTGCAAGTGACCACTAGGTGTCACCGTTGAGACGGGTGTCGGATTGATTCGAAGCCTCGAAACAATATGGCACATTTGGTTCAACTGTTTCATTGGTTCACGAGGCCTCGATTTTGCCATCACTAGTGACAGGGAGAGTGGGAAGCACTCTCAATGCTACAAAAACATTTGGAAAATTGTTTTCCATCCCTTTTTCACAGATGAATTTAAGCGCATCCAGTGGTTTAGATCCAGCAACCAGGCGTCTGCCCAAAGCAGTCAGCTCTTCAAACAATTCATGCCCATCAACATCCCGCGAGTCTCCATGAGTCAGGGCCTTTTCCAGTCCTAAGCAATCCTGAAGGCTATTCTATTCTCCTTTTCTTTGAGAGATGCGATGTCATCCAAAAATCCAAATACGCGCCCATGGTCTCTAAGCAGTGAAAAGCGCTCTTCCACGGAGGCGATTACTCATGACCAGATAAATTTATTCGGTTTGACATTTTTGAATATACATTAAAGTATTTTGCATACATATAGACCTACTAATAGGGCGCTGCCGTGTGGGAATTTTTATTTGAAATGTAAAGTTTTTTTATTTATTTATAGCTTTTATTTTATTTATACCTAATGTGAAACAAACAAATAAATTAATAATTTTCTCTCTCTCTCTCTCTCTCTCTCTCTCTCTCTCTCTCTTTCTCTCTCTCGCCTTCTCTCTCTCTCGCCTTCTCTCTCTCCGCCCTAGGGGGCTGCCTAGTTCACCTAGCGGCCCTGCATGAGCCCAACATTTAGCAAGGCAGGAAAATTCTAACGGAAGGAAGACGTATATCATTGAGCTAATGCTGTTAAACAGAGAGAGAGAGAGAGAGAAACTAGTCTAGGGCTATTCTTAAACTTGGAGCATTTTATTTATTCACACTGTATGGTTGAAATAATATTTTAGTTCACAACTTTAAGTTCCGTTGTTAAAAAAATGCTTTATTGGCTAATGTTTCATAAACATATTTTTTCATATTTTTACCACCTAAATGACTAATCTTTAAAGTCACAATTCTATAATGGTCAAAATTACTCAGGCCAATGGTATTTTTTTAATGACATTATTATTATTATTATTATTATTATTATTATTATTATTATTATTATTATTATTATTATTATTATTATTATTTTAATAATTGTAGCTTACATAAATAGGTAAAGCAAAACAAATATTCGGATTGTCCCTTATTTTTTCCCTTGTTTTCCTAAAGAATAAACACGTATTTTTTACAAGAACAAACATGATAACATATTATTAATTAATAAAAAATAATTTAAGCAATAAAAACATTTTTTTAAACTTGAATTTAAATACTATTAAACTAACTTTAAATTCTCAAGGAGTTTATAAGTAAAAAAAAAGTTCTAAATGAACTTGTGTTAACAATATAATTAGAACTAACAATATAATTCGATTTTTTAAAATTAACAATTCCTGTATAAAATGGGAAAGCAACCTTTATATCAGTGGTTCTCAACCTTTTTTTCCAGCGGGCCGCACTATGGTCTAAGTTCAAGTCTACGCATATAATTTAAATATTACGTCAGCAATACAAGCCAACCTGATTTATAATATTATAGCCTAACTATTATGATATATAATCTATCACATTCATTGAAATAAACAATTCTACTCCCCATAAATAAAACACCTGATGCTGTCGGGAGCTGACCAATTTTGTGAGATTCAGCTTGAAAGCAATAACACAAAGAAGTTGCGATTGTAACGCCTGTGTTATACTTTCCGCATGAGCAATCCGGATTCTGACACGGCCAGCGCGGACGCAGACTTCTTCAATTTATACTTCTGAATGCGCAGGCTGATGGTCCGCTCTGCAATTGCCCATAATTATTGCACATCTGACTGTCTTTATATTCTTTTACTGACGGATTGCACAGGTTCGAGTAGCAATGAGCTTCTTCACTCTGCCTGCGCATGTGCAATTTTGCTTTTGAAAGCTACTGACCACGCGCACCTGTCCGCGCGGTCGTCTGCTCATGAGCCTCGGCACACACCTTTTTTCTCCCTTAAAAAACAAATGTGTCCATTCTGATGCGCAATTTTACCTTAAAGGCAATTTACCTAATGGCTGTTGATTGACTATTTGAATTGAATTCTGCCAAAGTGCGCGCTTGTATGTGTTCGTTAAATGCTTATGCCAGTGCTCATGTCTGAAAATAATATATGAAGAAAAAAAAATCACATAAAAACATTAGGATATTGCTTATATTTCATTAGTAGCATAATTTTTTTTAATTGATGTAAATAATAACATTTTAGAAAATTATTTAAAAAAAAATTTTTATTCAGCATGTGGTTCGGGGCTCATTTGAATTCGTCACGGGCTGCGGGTAGAGAACCATTGCTTTATTTCAAACATTTTTAAATCGTCCACAGCTGAGTTTTGTGGGAGGCTGATCTGTGCCAGATCGGTGAAGTGAATGTAATGAACAAAGTCATTTTCAGATGCAATGAAAAAAAAAAACCCATGGATAACCTAGATTAGTCCCAGGCTCTGTTCTGAAGTAAAATAATTATAATTACTGTTTACCACATTGAAAACCCTAATAAGTTGACTGAACTAAATTGATTGAGTAAACTTGTTGCCTCAATTTAATTGAGTAATGGAGTGTCCCAAAACTTACATATTTAAGTTCATTTAACTTGACGGTTTTGTAGACTGCACCTAAATCACTCAGAGGTTTAAATGTTGATACTTAAAATAAAACGCTGTTTTTTGGGTGAAAAAAGACAAATTTAAATGAGCTCAGGAAGTAATCAGATGTTTTTTGTTGATGAGAAAGTCATCGCATAAGACGTATTTGAGATCATAAAATAAGTTTTGTTTGATATTTATAACATGCACCAAGAGCAAAATACTTATTTTGAAGATGGACAAAATGAATGCATTTGAAATATTTTGAGTAAAAGAATGAAGTACTCACACACACATACTTCTAGATTTAGCATATGCATCACAACAACGGTGACAAACAAAAGAGCTGCATAGCACAAACTCATCCTTATTTTACAGCCTTTTTTGTTCTAAATGTCACCATTGATGTGATGCATATCCAAAATCTTGATGTCTGTTTGTGACGACGTGATCTGTTTTCAAAAAGTAAGTACATTATTTTATCTACTAGGTTTCTATCCATTAAAGTGAATCCACAGTTGCAGCAATACATTTTATTTTAACTTGTCACCATTACAAGCAAGATGTGCATGTTTGATCTCAACTCTCATTGCCACAATAAGTGTTTAACAACACACAAGTTACAGCAGCAAGAGACAAGCCAACACCAGCAAAGAGCTGATAACACCTGAGCTTATTTAAGTGCTTATTTAAATTAAAATTTAATTGCCCAATGGATCAGGTTGATGTTAAAATACACAAACATAGTAATAATATTTTGTTAAGTTTACTCACAAAAGCGCTTGCGATAAGTTGCCTTATTTTTTTAAGTTGACACAACTTTTTATTTTACAGTGCAGTATAGGGTTTACTGTATTTTCATAAATATTGTGACATTTTGTCAAAAGGTCAAAGTTTAAATATGCTGTTATTTGTTTTACTTCAGTGTGGAAAAAGTGTGCGGTCAAAAATAAGAACATAATTTTCAGTTAAATTTACATGTTGAGTTAACTTAAATATATAAGTACACTTGAAATTAATACCAAGTTAAGTGAACATAATCGTTTAAGTACATTAAATAAGCACCAAGTTTGGTGAACTGAGTGATTTAAGTACAATCTACAAAACCGTCAAGTTAAATAAACTTAAATATGTAAGTTTTGGGAGACTCCATTACTCAATTAAATTGAGGCAACGAGTTTACTCAATCAATTTAGTTCAGTCAACTTATTAGGGTTTCCAGTGTATTGGTCTAACGAGTTAAGCAGTAACATTAGCTGCCATGTTCTTTATCTCAACGGAAAACGATTGGGCCACTTCATCAAATACTATAAGTTGTCGTTATTGTAGTATTTTACCATATCAAAATCACGTACCACAAGGATAACATATTTCACTAGTAGAAATCATGCAAAACAACTTTATATCTACATAACTTTACTCACCTAACATAATATACTAAAAAAACGTCCTCTTAAAAAGTAGTTCATCCAACCTAATTCCTAACCGAATTCCTCCCATGGCCAATCACATTAAAGGAAGAACAGAGTGATGTTGAGTTTATCCAAAGGATTACTCATGATTTTGAGCTCACAACACTTGAAATCTTAAGTTTATGCATTTTTAAGGTAAATTAGTTAAATTAACTCATATTTTTAAGTGACAGGGCCAAAACGCAAAATTTTAAGTAATGTTTAGTCAACATTACTTGATTTTTTAAGTCAAGACAACATTAGGGTTTACAGTGCAAGAGTAACACATTTTGAACACATTTTAACGGATTAATCGCCTATTTTCATTTGCTGAATGTTTTCTTTATTTTTTATTTTTTAAACACGCTAAAAATTAAATAAAGTTTGTCAGAGGGAAAAAAATATGAGTCGTGTATAGGTTTCATTTTAACGGATCAATCACCTATTTTCGTTTGCTGCATGTTTTTTTTTAAACACGCTAAAAAATAAATCAGAGTTTGTGAGAGGAAAAAAATAGGCTATAAGAAAATATTTTACAACAAATCCTTTAAATTTAACAAATTTATCAGAACAAAACAATAATTAAAAATATATAATTCTAATGGATAAATATAATTGCAGTATATAATAATATAGGCTTAGTAATAAAACAAAAAAAACAAAATAATAATAATTTAAAGCTAAGCATAAGGTAAGGTTTGGCTTTTTCAATCGGGAGAAATCAAACGTTTCCATATTTGTGATGTTGCCCATTTGAAGCTTAACTATTATTCATGAGGTAAAGAGGCTGTGTGCGTTTCAGTATCGAGCAAAAAAAATAAATCATAATTAACAATGTCAAAGTGCTCATGCCTAATGTCTGGTGAACGACTGCTGTTTCCAGTGAATATGTGCGCGAGGCACCAACACGCTCAAACAGCTGAAACAAAAAATACTTAATTTTTGGTCACACATAAGGCATAATTCAAAAATGCTGGTAGTTTGAAAAATCAAGAATAATAACAGTTATTAATAATAACAGTAGTTAATACTAATTATTGCTAAATGCTGGACCGTTCCCATTTCGCTCTGCATATGGAACCTGAAGATTTTTTTAAACCAAGAATGAACCGAAATGAAAATGAAATTAAAACATTTAGCTTATATATATATATATATATATATATATATATATATATATATATATATATATATATATATATATATAGGCCTTATATTTATTTACTGTTTAATAAAAATTGCATGCATATGATCCTTTGTGTTAAGGTCTTCTTTTAATTTTTGTTTAGTAGACTGTAGCCTAAGACTATCCTACATTTTAAAAATTAACAAATTGTAAAAAAAATTGTTTTTTTTTTTAAATGTTACAATGTTATATCATAATGTTATTGTTGTTTTACTTCCTTCTTTTATCTCATTTTACAGTTACATTCATTTCGCAATCCGTCCCTTTGCGCCACCTGGCGGTAGTTTCTCGAATGATTTTAACACGCGACTGAATTACAGTTACCGCCGCGGCGGTAAGCCCCAGATAGGATGGCCACCTACTGTACGTCACCATTCTATTTGCCTAATCTTCCCGGTGTTACGGTTTAACTGGTTACCGTGTTATCTGGTGACCAACTTCCTGGTTCTGGTCTCCGCTGCAGATGTGCTGGAACGACGGCAGCAGATTCGGCGATTCTGAAAGCACAAACTGACGCGATATTAAGTATTTAATAAACGCAGACTTGCTCATTGCATGATTCAGATATTCTTGCAAAGATTACAAGTTATTAGTATGATCGCCCGTTTCGTGGCTGAAGTTAGTAGGATAAACAAAAAAATTAAGAACGTCTGTGTTGACACGGGTTTCGAACACACATTTAAAGACGGTGCGCTGCGAGAGACGACAGTCACTAACCACCGAGCTACCAATCTACACTGAATCAGCACCAGATCTCTAGATTCAAGACAGGACTCTCGGCTTTACATCGTGCAGCTGCTGAATCAAGGAAATGTGACCGTGTTAACTTGTGACCTGTGTTTACCTATTATGAAAATAAACAATAGCAGAACACAGACTACATTTTATGGTTCATGATGTTAAAGAACATTTCATAACGTCTCAGACAACTGTACATTTGTGGCTACTGTGGTTTAATTATAAACACTATCGTTAACTCATATTTACCCTAGTAAAAACATGGTACATCTTAGTACGATCGAAGATACAAAAATTCTACTAGAACAGACTTGTATATGTGCATTCCCAGAAGAGATGAGAAATGGATTCGTGTTCAGCACCACAAAAAGAACATAAAGTGTCAATATCAGGAAACATCTTTTTTAAGTAAAGCTTCACAGGATAGAAAAGATGAAGTAATTTGTAAGACACATCCTTAACCTTATTGGTTATTAAGTATTTAGATGACAAAGTCCACACTAATTAATTAATAATTATTTATTACCGTCGACTGTGAGTGACGTCACTTCCCAATGTAAACACGCCCAATAAAATGGCCCCACCCCTGTCACTTGATTGACAGGTTTCCGTGTAGACGTTGGAAATTCAAATGCAAAAGGTATTGCGATTCCATTTGAGTTTTGGCAGTTTACATGCACAGTGCAGAGAGAGTGAAAAGGCAAATGTGGTAATTAATATTGCTGTTTAAATATGACAGGCTCATAGCTCGTAAGATATGGGAAACACAATGACAAACGGACTTTGCATTTCCATTTTAAATTTGGCAGACACTGTGCGTTCGTTCAATCGAAAATGAAAACGGTAATGCGCGATTTGCATTTGCGTTTGGATTATGTCACATTTTATGCGTCCACAAATTGAAAACGCAATTGCAAATACAATTTGCAATTCCTTTTGAATAAAGTCCGCAATATCATTCCATAAAATTCCTTCTTCACTGGATGCGACAAAGCAAGTGTTAAAAATCATTTAAAAATATATGTTTTATTATGCGCCACGCCGGAGACAGTCACTGAAAATAATGGCATAGTATTTTGTCTCACTGCTTCCGTCCAACAATACGCCTTGTTATCTATTGTGGTAATTTGCAGGTCGTGGCAAAATGTTGTTGGTTTAGAATAGATAAATAACTCTTTTGACTCGTGTACGATAATTTTCTTCCAAATACGATAATTTTGAACCTCTGGTACGATACTTGGGCATAGATACAGTCGGCATCTAGTCATAGCTGGGGGCGTGGCGAGGGCGGAGTCGGCGTGGGAGAAAACACTGCGAACATCGTGTGTATTTGAATGACAAAAATGCACATATTGAGCACTCATTCCCAGAGACACGTAGAACAACTGTAGTCTCTTTTAACTTTAATATTCATATACACTAGTCCATATCGATATTTGATATATTTTACAGCCCTAATGTAGATGTATTCATTCAAAAATAGCCAAAATCCTTGACGTTCTGCTTTATACAGCAAGTTCTATTTTTGACTGGATTCCGCGATTCAATCGTTTCGCAAACACAGACGGGGTGAATTTATGAATGAAAGTGTAAAAGTTCTGACACAAAACTAAGTTGTTACGTGTCCACACGCTTTTTTAAGTGGGTTTATGTTCGACACTAGGCTAAAGTTACATAGTTTTGCTTCGGGTAGAACGATAAGGCTAATTATATATGCATTCCACTTTCTGAAACAACCTTACACAGTTTTGATAACGTTAATAATGAACACGATGTTAATATAGCCTGCCTGTGATGAAATGCCGACTGCACACATACACATGCTTAGTCTTGGGATTCCACAACTTCCCTTGATCATCCTCACAACTTATTGCTTGTAGCCATTTTGTCATCCTTTCCGGTTCTGTATGTTTATTAGGAAGGATGTAGAACTTCAATTCATAATTTGTTAGTTTATTGGAGGTACAGAAATCGACACAGCAACTCATCGGCGTGATTGTCCTATGTATTTCAATTGGCGCCAAGGCAATGTTTTCCCCCACGGGCTAAATTCACATCACGTGACGGGGGCATTCCCAGACCAACCGTCTGTATCTATTTCCAATCTGGCAACACTGCAGCGAACACAGATCTGAATTTAGCAGCTGACTCGCTGAACGTTCTCACGCCGGTGTGATTTTATTAATATTAATAAAATATTAATCGGCTATTTTTTGTCTTTTGGAAGCTGCATTCCCTTCTGTTATAAGTCACACGTACAACAAACTAATGTTACAGGTATCGTTTACTGTAATCGAATGTAGCCCAAGTTATTACCTGTTGAACAGTAGACAGCACACGCGGTGTTCATCTAATAAAGATCTTCATCGCTAGCAAATAGCATTTGCAGATTTGCTTTCAATTCAGTGCAGTTCCATAGCCACGTTTTCAACGCTGCTGCTGTTCTAAAACGTTACAACTCTGAGTGAACCACTTCAGACGCTCAGCGTGTGCGGCAGGGAACTGAACGAATCATTCAAACTGATTCATGAACCAATTCACTCGTTTGCCAACTGGTTTGATCAAGCCTCAGAATTGACACAAAAGAATGAATCATTCGCGAATGAGCATCACTCATTGCCCAAAGAAAAGTAGATGGCGCGTTTGGAATAAACTGAGGCATTTATAACATTTATTGTATTAAGATAAAGTAACGAGAGGAGCGTTGCCCACAGTAACGAAGTAAAAGTACAGATTTTTCCCCAAAAAAATTCCTCAAGTAAGAGTAAAAGTACCCATCTTTAAATATACTCCAAAAAGTATTAGTTACCCAAAAAATTTACTCAAGTAAATGTAACGAAGTAAATGTAACTCGTTACTACCCACCTCTGTACAAAACACATTAAGTAAATTAAAATTAAATTAAACTATTTAGATTGTGTCAACTGAATGATAGCTGTCCATGAAAACAGCACGCAAACAGCTACTATTTGTTTTTTTAATAAAATACTTATCTGCTCTCTCCTCAGGGTTCAGTGCTGAGATCCCTGTGTTTGTTCAGACAGGAGCTTCTGTTCAACTGGATATACAGACACAACAACTACCAGAGTTTGAGGATTTATACTGGACAAAATATAAATATGAGAATATAGTTAAATATATAAATGAATCTAAAAAAGTCAATCTTTACAAAGACAGAGTGGATTTTAATGATACAACCTTCTCTCTGACACTGAAGAACATGCAGAAGACAGACAGTGGACCCTACAGAGCAAGAACAATTGGCAAATCAGAGAAGGATATTATTACATACAGAGTATCTGTTATAGGTGAGTGTGATGTGTATTGATTAGTGTATGATGAAACAGCACACTATAAGAAGGCAAATTATAGTTAGTATTATGTCACTGTATACAGTGGGATAAATATTTTCATTTTTTTTGGTCTGAAAACAGTAAAAATGTTGTGAGCACAACAAAATGCTGCAATATACCTGTACGTTCTGTTGATGTGTTTTATTTTATTTATTTATTTTACTTTAAAAATGCTACATATAATGTTAACAAAATCATTTTAATTTCATGACATCGGAACAAAATAGTATAAATACATTATGTTTGGTCCTGAACCGGTAAATTCTAGCATCCCTAAATCTGTGTATGCGTTCCTGTAGCTCAAGTGGTAGAGCATTGCATTAGCAAGCACAAGGTTGGTATGGAGGTAAATCAGTAGCTAAACTCGAGAGGTTGAAGATCTGAATGTGAGAACTTGTCATATTAATATTTGTATTTGTAAGTTAAAATTTACACACAGCTCTGATGTGAAAAGCTGAATCTTTCAATTTGCACACACAGACAATGATCAAAACACTCGTGTTTTGAATTGGAAGTTGTAGATTAATAGTCACAAATGTGTAGAATGACATTCACACAAAGAAAATGACATACACACATGTTTACGACATATTTACTTTTGCACTTTACTTCAGTTTCGCTGCACAACGTCAAGTCGGCACTTACAACCTCTCAGATCTGGAAGTACAAGTTCAAATCCTAGCGCTCTGACTTTTGCTACTCTTTTTGCGGTATTCTGTTGCAAAACTCACTTGTGCACTTGTATATGCAGATGTGAGAGAGCAGAGCTGGGGGCGGGGCTTTGGTGCGAATGAAGACATTTTATTGGTCGATGCCCGACCAATCAACAATGCCAATTGTTTCACTGAATATCCTTAGCTTTGACAGGATTTTAAGACACTGCATTCATTTTGCCATTCAGGTATTATCTAGTAGACAAATAATGCAACATATTTTATATGTATATCCCACTGCATATCACTCTACCAGAGTTGCAATATAATGCTGTTTTTATTATTTTTATGTTTTGTAAAAATAATTTTAACTTCTTCTTTGGGTTAAATTCCCAATTTGCTTGTCAGTAATGAACCTTTTTAAATGCAACATTATTATTATTATTATTATTTTAATAAAAATCGAGTGTTTAATAATGTCTAAATGTACATTAAACAGCAAAACCTAAAAAATAAGCACTTATGACCAGAAATACTGTTTTGAGCAACTAGTAGAGCTAAATACATGTATTTATTAAACATCAACAAGGCCATCTAGTGTTTAAGCAATGGAATTGCATATATATATAATCTTTCTGGCCACCAAATGCCTCTAATTTAAAGCGTGCCTCTTTGCACAGGAATTTAAACCTAAATACTGCAGTTATTGTAGTATAAATAATAACCATATTAGAAAATGTTATATTTCAAATGGTCATTCATGGATCATAATTATTGCGCATATTATTTAGTACCATGATCTCTTCAAATTAACTAAACAGGACTGAGTTAACATGTAGTACAGTTATTTTATTGGTTAAAAGTTACACTTAATTGTTTAGTCACATTTAACTGCCAAGGAGGAGTATGAGAACATAATGCTGTTCCATTTTCCAGTATAAAATGCTATTTTAAGGCAGTCATTATTCAACGTAGTTAACCATGCATAAGCAATGCACTTTAAGTGTTACAAATTACCGGAAATCGCTGCAAATATAATGAAACTGCAGTTTGTTCCTATTAGTACATTTCAAGCATATTGACAAAATGTGTAGTTTAGTACTATTGATAGCTCCATGAACCACATGACCGCGTGGCGGTGAGATCAAAGCGAGTTTACTCTGCAATATGCAGTGGGATATACATATAAAATATGTTGCATTATTTGTCTACTAGATAATACCTGAATGGCAAAATGAATGCAGTGTCTTAAAATCCTGTCAAAGCTAAGGATATTCAGTGAAAACAATTGGCGTTGTTCATTGGTCGGGCATCGACCAATAAAATGTCTTCATTCGCACCAAAGCCCCGCCCCCAGCTCTGCTCTCTCACATCTGCATATACAAGTGCACAAGTGAGTTCTGCAACAGAATACCGCAAAAAGAGTAGCAAAAGTCAGAGCGCTAGGATTTGAACTTGTACTTCCAGATCTGAGAGGTTGTAAGTGCCGACTTGACGTTGTGCAGCGAAACTGAAGTAAAGTGCAAAAGTAAATATGTCGTAAAAATGTATGTCATTTTCTTTGTGTGAATGTCATTCTACACATTTGTGACTATTTATCTACAACTTCCAATTCAAAACACGAGTGTTTTGATCATTGTCTGTGTGTGCAAATTGAAAGATTCAGCTTTTCACATCAGAGCTGTGTGTAAATTTTAACTTACAAATACAAATATTAATATGACAAGTTCTCACAATCAGATCTTCAACCTCTCGAGTTTTGCTACTGATTTACCTTTATAGTTGGGGGGTTTGAATCCCAGGGAAATTGTTATCCTGAATGCAATGTAAATTGCTTTGGATAAATGTGTAAATATAAGTATGTGACCTGAAACATTTTAATACATGTGTGTTTCAGATGCAGTGGAAGCTCCTGTCCTGACTGTAAACTCAAAATGGTCCAGTCATGAATCTTGTAATTTTACATGTAATGGAAGTAACATTACCGTCAGCTTCATCTATAATAGAAGCAGCTGTTCTCCAGAGGAAGTGACATCATCTGATCACTACACCCTAAGACTGAGCTGCAGTGGTGACTCCATCATGTGTAACTACAGCAACCCAGTGAGCTGGAAGACTGACAGAGTGAATGTTAATGAACACTGCACTGTTAATGAAGGTACATACTGTATCCGCTCTGAGCTGTAAATACACTCACAGATGAGGAAACAGAACATCAATGAGAGAAAGCAACTTAATCTTAAATATTATATGATGTTCAACTCCTCATTTTAAATCCCCAAAACTGGACTGAAAATTCATGTTCATGTAAACCTATTTCTGTGAAAAGTAGAGATTTTTTACTCTTATCTTTCATGTCTATAAACAGGAAAACAAGCATCATCTGTGTTTCCACTGTGGGTCGTTGCTATTATTTTTCTATTCTCATTGGCGGCAGTGATCAGCTTATGTATTTACAAAAGGAAAAAAGGTACAGAGCATCTAGTCCTGCAGTTGTCTTATGAAACATCATAAATCATTTCAATAACACTTTACTACAATGCTTCAATCCTGCTACTGATTAATTTGAAAAGCAATATTTCACATTGATTGTTAGTGGACCAACCAAGAGTAGGCTATTTCTTTATCTGAAATGAAAGGACATGCATCAAATCTCTCACAAATGTATAGATCAAATATTAGTGTCTTAGTTCTGTGCTTTTAAACTCAAAGTGTGTCATTCTTAAGTAATGTACTGTAATTCTGAAGAGGTTTTTCCAAGAGCTTTTGACTGCAGTAAATACTGGAACTTCCCCATAGTTTTTATTTTTACAGACAGACAAGCTCAGTTTTTAAATGTAAACAGGGATTTTTCAGTTTGTTTGTTACAGTTTTCTCTCCATTGTAATCACATTTTTGCTCTCACTGTTTGATTTTAAATGGCCGTGTGGTGTGGCACAGCGTAATAAATTTTTAGAAATAAAATCATTCCATGTAATGATATCATAAAAACTACATGCACAATAGTTATAGAATTAACACAATGTTTTTCTAAATCACAGGACCAACTTCCTATTCGTTTGACACTTCTGCTTTTAAAACCTTATGACCAACATGTTTGCCAAGATTCCATCAGAAGTACATTAACCATTAAAAGTTTTTTAGAGCAAAAAGTTATAATAATATGTGTTTCATGCCTATACCCTGAAAACTGATGTTCTGTTTTAAACATTAAAGGTGCCCTGGAGGTTGAACAGACAATCTATGCAGAAGTGGACGTAAGTTTTTTATGATAATATTTTTCATGAACCACAGACACTTATTGAATGACATCACACTACCTGGTCTCCTTTAAAACAATTATGCAAAGTTTTTTTTTTTTTCTCAGTTTTTGGTAATACAATCCTACACCCCTAGAAAAAAAATAAAAGCTGTCACTGGGGTGTACGCTTTCAAAAGTGACTCATATTTATGATTTAGGTACTAATATATACTTTTGATATACCTTTAAAGGGATACTCCACCGTGTTTTCATATTAAACTATGTTTTTCCCTTAACTAAGACGAGTTGATACATACCTCTCTCGTCTCAGTGCGTGTACTCAATCGCTTTGGCGCGCGGTGACACTTCGAAAGCACTTAGCTTAGCCCATTCATTCAATATGGGCCAAGCAGAGAAGCTACCAAACACTTCCACGTTTTCCCTATTTAAATACAGTTACTCGCGTAGTGTAACTCGACCTATGACGGTAACACAAAACAAAACGTTGCGCTTTTCTAAGCGTGTAAAATGGATAACTATATTGTGTGGCGGAATACCATGGCAAGTGCTTGTAAGCACTTCGTCTTGGCGCAGTAATATCTTCACTCATGAAAAATCCTCTCACCGGCCCCCGCTCCCTCTAGTGAAGATATTACTGCGCCAAGACGAAGTGCTTACAAGACGAGAGTATGTATCAACTCGTCTTAGGTATTGGAAAAACATAGTTTAATATGAAAACACGGTGGAGTATCCCTTTAAGTTCCTGCATCCTTTAAGGGTAAATAAGGGTACCACCACCCCAGTGACAGCTTTGTACATATTTTTCCTGAGAGTCTAAAAGCTTCTGCATTCATTTATCAATTCATTGTTATTTCTTCTCGATTATTTACTGTCACATGGGCACTGGTGATCACTTTTATTTGCTTTGTTACCACTGGTAATTGTGAATGAGCACCCAACACTCATTTCAGCCAAATCAGCGGTCTGACATTTTGATTGGATTGTGTCCGCAGGAGAACATCAAACCACGGAAGTCACTGGAGATGTTGGGGAAATCAGAGAATTCCCAGACAGTGTATGATACTGTAGGAGATCCAGGACGAACTGATGCTACCATCCACACTCAACCTGTGAAACAGGTGAAGAGTAAATGACTCACTCGGCTACAATACATTTAAAATAAACTGATGCTTAATTTGAATTACATGTCTTCATTTGGAATAAAAGTGAAGACAATGAAGTGAAGTGAATGACATTCAAATGATAAAGTTATTATATTTGTTGCTTATTGTTTGGGAAAAACCTGCCCATGTGCAACCTGTTTAAATTATTAATTGGGATTGATTTTTTTTAAATGACCTTCAACTGGTCTTGTTCTTCTTTATTTTAGAGTTCATCACTTTCAGATAAGAGCAAGTCAGATGCACCAGTCACTATCTACTGTTCCATTCAGCAGCAAGCAAACCCCCCCAAAACTGAAGCCGAAAACACTGTTTATGCTGTGGTCAGTATCCCGCCAGCTGATTATGAATCTGCACATCCACAATCAGAATAAAAATGAATGAATGAATAAAGAAAGAATAAGAAAGAATAAATAAAGAATAAAACTTAAAGCATGTGTTCAGGAAGGGCAATGTAAAGCAGAATATTTACCATGTGTAATGTGCTCACATTGTAGTTGATTCATGGTGTGTTACAGATATTTCTATATGTAAATTCTGTTTTTTTGTAAAGCAGCAATGTATTTTTATTGTAAAAATATTGTACATGAAGCTTCAGGGCCGCCCTGAAATATGTGAAAAATGTGCCCCCCTTCCTGAAATATATATATATATATATATATATATATATATATATATATATATATATATATATATATATATATATATATATATATATATATATATATATAAAATAGAACTTTAATTAAATACAAAAGTAAATAAATAATTTAACAAATTACAGTTGTAGCTCTCGACAGTTACCTATGGCTATGACTTTATTTAAAAGAAAATTAAACAGATTCACTATGATAAAAACATGGTTTATTTCTTTAAGGGTTGTGATATCCACATGTTTAGAAGAAAGATAGGGGCTCTGTCATCTATAGCAAAAAGGTGGCCAAAAATGAAAGATTGTGAATATTTGTGATTATTTGTGAATATTTGAATTAAATGTTTGGCCAATAGCTTAAAGAAGGATTTGATTGTCCTGTAAGTGTAACAGCATCAATTACCCTTTGGCTCCCTATTGTAGGTATTTGTAATAACATGTAATTTACATAAATTGTTTATTTTGATTTAGCCTGCATTATGTATTTTAACAGTATTATTACCTAATCATTATTGCCTCATTGTTTTTTTGTAGAATGCACTTTAAGTCTTTTAAAAGGCTATTGATGGCTTAGGTCTGTTTTTGTAACCAAAAAATACATAAATAAATGATCTTAATACTCTGTAAATTATTAATTGAAGAAACGAACCCATGGTTAATTTGCAGTTACCATGGCTACAAGAACAAAGATTTTTGGAGTTATTGTTAAAACCATGGCTAATTTTCTCAATGGAACATGGAAACGCAGAGAGAATATTAGACGCGTTAGTGGTGGTGAAATTATTTCTGACTTTAAAACACATTATTAACGTC
Source organism: Carassius carassius (assembly GCF_963082965.1). Taxonomy (NCBI): domain Eukaryota; kingdom Metazoa; phylum Chordata; class Actinopteri; order Cypriniformes; family Cyprinidae; genus Carassius; species Carassius carassius. The sequence continues at coordinate 4,033,857 of NC_081774.1, read as the reverse complement.
AACAACCAAAAAAGTTTCAGAGGATTATGAATGTGCCTGAAGCAGATGCACAGGCTTCATTTTCACCTTTCATTTTACAAATGATTTACAATTTATTTTAATAAATATTTAAAAAGGTGTGTATTGTAGTTGACAGTGACACCCAAATTAACACTTTACATTAGTTTTTATTAAGTCATTCTCCTAAAATGCTATTGAGCTTTAGATTTGCATTTGAGCCCACACGGTTGAGGAAGAAGTAGGATAATTTTCATATGATTTACAGTTTATTTTTAGAAATATAAAAAAAAAATTAAAATGTGTGCATTATAGTTAACAGTTTACAGTTGTTTTATGACTGTTAAGTCATTCTCAAATGCTATTGACGTTAGAAAAGCATATAACAATATCGCATGTAACTTTAGAGACGGTCCCTAAATTTGCGAATATTGAACCTCCAACGTCAAGCCAACTTCATGCCAGTTTTTTTATTATTATTATTATTACTTTTGTTTTCTTTTCTCTGCACTTGGTTGTTGATGTCTTTTCAAATGCATAGATATCCATCCATCAATTATGATCATTTGCATTCAGCCGCAAACATGAGGTGCGAGCTATGGGTGTGAGCGGTTGCAGCACATATGGGGAATGGCATGTTTTTGAGCAACTTGGATGGTGCCCCCGCGGGAGCTGGTGCCCTATGCAAACTGCATACTCTGCATGTAGAGAGCGGGGGTACTGTGAGGCAGACAAGTGCAAAATCTCATGCATGTAGTTTCTATAGATTTCTGCTAAAGATTTCTCACCACCTTTGCAGCCAACTGAAAACCACTTCCTGGAAAGTATCTCGAAGGGTAGCAGGGTCATGTCATATGCCCATTCACCCCCATCCCTCAAAAAAAAAAAAAAAAAAGTAATCTATATGAAATAAAAAATTTACTGTACAAAGCCACGTTGCACTAAATGAAGTTAATATTATGCCGCGTTTCCACCGAAATTACCCGGAACATTTGTACCAGGAACTTTTTTTGCCAGGAACCTTTTTCCCCCCAGACCTGTTGCTTTCTGCGTTTCCATCGCGGTGTAAAGTACCGGGAAGATTAGGCAAATAGACTGGTGACGTAGGTCTGCGCGTTTCTCAATACAAAGTGCGCTGATTTTGGACGTGCATTCTCGTTAGTGCGGACTTTGTGCATTCGACTCGGGAATGTGATGTCTGTGACGACGCAAATCCAGTAAATCTGCAAACAGCAGCATATACTTGATAACTTCAGTCAGCTGACCATGGCTACTATTTTCCTCTCTGTATATTTACAATAAAACGAAATAGGATATCAAATACCACTGCCTCCTTTCGTTTTCATTTAAGCATAATAACAGCTGCAGAAATGTACTTAGTTCAGGGATATGTGTATATATACAGTCATTACAATGAAACGAAATATTATATAGATTTGCCTTTTTTATTTTCATTTTAACATATAGATAAATTGAATACAGACCAAAGATAACCTGTTAGATTTACCCCAAACTAATTTTATGTTTAACCACTAAAGAGACATCAGAGCCAGCGGCACATATCAGAAGGTCTAGCCGAGGAGAGGCTGCTTCTCGGAGGATAGATGATCACTGAGCTCCCGCTGATCGCCTGGAGCTCACCGTCTCTGAGATCGGTGAAACACATTTTTAAATAGGCGCTGTCTTTATAAATAAACCACAGAATTGAGTTTTAAACAACTACATTCTCACCTGAAATACTTTTAAAATTACATATCATGACACAATAAAACAGTAATATTTTGAACATGATCAGAATAAATGGTGGTTGAACTCAATCAATGCTGCGTGAACTCAACTCGCTTTGGCTACTGCAATTTTCCTCTCAGTATATTTACAATAAAACGAAATAGGATATCACATACCACTGCCTCCATTCGTTTTCATTTAAACATAATAACAGCTGCATAAATGTACTTAGTTCAGGGATATACAGCCATTACAATGAAACGAAATATTATATAGATTAGCCTTTTTTTATTTTCATTTTAACAGATAAATTGAATAGACCAAAGAAAACCTGTTAGATTTACCCCGCAGCTGAATTATATTTTATGTTTAACCACTAAAGAGACATCAGAGCCAGTGTCACATATCAGAAGGTCTAGCCGAGGTGAGGCTGCTTCTCGGAGGATAGATGATCACTGAGCTCCCGCTGATCGCGTGGAGCTCACCGTCTCTGAGATCGGCGAAACACATTTTTAATAGGCGCTGTCTTTATAAATAAACCACAGATTTGAGTTTTAAACAACTACATTCTCGCCTGAAATACTTTTAAAATTACATTTCATGACACAATAACAGTAATATTTTGAAAATGTTGATCCGAATAAATGGTGGTTGAACTCAACCAATGCTGCTCAACCAATCAGGATGTTTAGCGGCCAAGTTCCGCCCCCGAAAGTTCAGGAACTTTGAAAAAGTACCACCTCGCCAGCAGGGACTTTCTGAGGGGCATTTTTTTACCCGGAACTTTATTTAGTTCCTGGTTCCTGCGGTGGAAACACACAGAGTACCAGCCCAAAGTCCCTAGTTCCTGGGTAAAGTTCCTGCGGTGGAAACGGGGCATTACTGGACTGAAGTTCATGTAACTGATCAGGCATCTGTGTACTGTAGGGCCTAACCAGTTTAGACAGCATCAGTGATTATACTGTACATGGTATAATAATTTTTTTTTATGTGACTTGCATCTGGCGTGTCAGCATTTAAGAGCTTGTCTCACTACTATTTGTTACACAAACCTCCATTCTTACGAATTTGAAATCAGAAGACACAGGAAACATAATCATGTCAATTTTGCTGCATTCCAAAATTCAAATTTGGTCAACTTTGCCCTGGACACTCGTATAACATGAAGACATGTGAGCAACAGAAGATCTGTGTGGCCTCTTAGATGAATTAAAAGAAAAAACTTTAAATCCGATCAAAGCATTGCAGTAAAGTGAACATTACTTATTTTCCATCATGGCTGTATTACAGTACATGTAGAAGTATCTTTTTTAAAAAATGTCTAGCGTGACCACAGCTTTAAGCAACCAAATACCAGAGGGTGGAGCCTATGGTGCAGCGATGTACAAGTATGCTTTGACATCTTGCTCTGGAGCCAGTCATATGTCAATTCATTTGTCCATGTCCTTGCATATTTAAGCTTGATTGAAGAATTTTCTGCACCATCCTGACAATTTAAATTAACCAAGGACAACAAAATGAAGAAACCACCTGTTAGAAATATTAAGTCAATAAGACAAATCAAAAGAAACTATTCACAATAGGAGATTTATTCCACAATGTCCATGAGAAGAAAAAAAAAAAACTAAAAGCGATAACACACCACAGTTCAACAGGGTTAACTTGATCAATTCAAGTTTTATCCATGCTGAAATTGCGTCACACTAATTTCAAGTTTCCAACACAGGCAGATTTGTGTACATAATAATTCATAAATTGAACATATAAAAAGAGATAGAGAAAAAAAAACATTAAACATCGTTAATTTCATATTTAAAGGCAAACAAATAAAACAATCTTAAAACAATAAAATGATAATCTTATCAAACCTTAATCTTAAAAAGCAAAAATAACCATTAAACCATGCAAACAATAAACACGCGGAATGTGTGAAAGTGAATGTGTGTGAGTGTGTGGTAGTGAATGAATGAGTGTAATGGATGTAGTGGTGGTGTAGCGGTTACTGACCAAGTTTGCAGTCATGAAGGAAACTGGATAGTGTAGTGGTTTTGTCAGACACCAGTACAGGTCAATGTGCAGCTGTCACTTCTCTTCAGGACAGCTTTACTAATGCAGACAATCTTGAAGTGCAACGTTTAAAAATTGTATATTGAATAGCTCTCTTTGTTCTGTTTCTTTTTGTATTAGACGGTCCTCATTTTTTGAACTCAAGTCAAGCCACTGTTCTTGCAGCTTTTCCTATATATATATATATATATATATATAGCTAGATGTAATTTAGCATTACGGTGTGTCTTGTGTCTACTACAATAAATTTGGATCAGGCTATGCATTGCAAATTTTTTTGCTCTTTTGATGAATATTTTCTATTGCACACAAATGAATTTTAACCATTACAACCCACATATTTAAAACCCCTCAGTTGTTGGTCAGGTGTTTCAGATAAAGAGAGTGGTGGAGCTTCCAGTATAGTCAAAGCAAGATGTTTTAAAACAGCACTTTATACAATACAGATTGTGTCAAAGCAGCTTTACAGTAGTAAACAAGAAAATAGTGTGCGGATAATGGACAAGGACAATAATAAACTCTAGATTTTTCAGTTAAAGTCAGTTGATCATTGATTCAGTGATGTCAGTAATCTGATCCAGCAGTTCAGTTCTAATATTATCAGTGCAACTAAGCAAGCCATGGTGACACAGTGACAGGGAACCAAAACTCTATTGGTGACAGGAATTGAGAAAAGGAAAAAAAATTACCCTGGCAGAAACCAGTGTTATGTTCCCAGTTATTCTAGGGTTAGAGGAACAAGTAACAGAATAAAAAGGTGATGTGTGAAGGCAGCAAGATTCAATTCCCAATTAACAAAGGCCAACAATCAACTCAATATCAAAAACAAAAGTTCCTTTATTTTACAAGTATGGGAGGATGTCAACACTTCAAGAGGGGGCAAGGCCAACAAACAAAAACACTAACTATTTGGGAGAAACTAACCAAGCTAACAAAGAAAAGAAAAATACAATAAAAATAAGCCAACTTACTAGCATTAACATGAGAAAACGTATCAATCAAAACTACTAATAAAGCTTGTTGGGTTGAGAATAGAATCCTCATGACGCAGCCTACACACACACACACACACGCGCGCGCGCGCGCAGAAGAGAGAAAGTCATACAACTTTGGACAAAATGAGGGTGTGCAAATGAAGACAATTTAACTGTTTCTGCAGTGCATTCAAGGATGTTTATCAGTTCTGTCCTTCATTAATAATTTATTTCAAGGCCCTAACTCCAGCAAAAACATTAAAGGGTGAATGGTGGATGGGCTGGATTTGATTTGGGCCAAAATATTAGCCCCAGTTCAGCTCTGACAACTCTGGTCTAAAAGATTTGTATGGAGTTTTGTGTATTTTCATGACTTTGGTGCCAGTACAGTTGATACAAATGAGTGGAACGTGGTCGTAATCACAGTGGATATCAGGCGGTACGTGTGCTTGCTGCTGCTGTATCAGTCCGTCCTTTTCATACTCGCTCATCAAACTTACAAAACAGACATCTGGAAAGAAACAGATAGCCGTTCGCCTCATTAGAAGTCAATGCATCACCAGAATGATTTTGAAACTGATTTTTAAAGATAAAGAAAACTTACAGTTTAAGGAGACACATCTCAAAGATGAGATGTAAGAGACAGCTCTCCTTCAAACTCTGGTTCAATAGATTCTCAGAAAGGAAAGCAAAAGGAACAAATGGGCCAAGTTCCTTCCTTCCTTCCACCCATCCATCCATCCATCCATCCGGTGTGTTTGCCACATTTTGTTCAGTCTGTGATATAGTTTGACTGCAATGTTTATGAATTAATAGGTATGTATTTTCAAGCTACTGTTCGTAAACAGTTTTTATTTTTTTAAAGAAAACATTATTGAACTAAATGACAAAATATTTTTTCAGTCACATATAGATCTATATGAAAATGAGTTCAGAAAATTCTACAGCATAGCTAAAAAAAATAAAGCAAAAATAAAATAAAATTGCTTTTCAGAAAAGTCAAAATTAAGTGAGTTTTTGCTTGAAACAAGCAAAATAATCTGTCAGTGGGATAAGAAAAGTAATCTTATTCCAAACAGAAAACAAGGTTATTTTGCTTACCCCAAAAAAGACAGACAGGCAGTGCATCCACATTCACACCAAACTCAGGGTTTTTCTGGGAATAAATACACAGACAGCAGTGTTGTGTGTAAATAAAAAAAAGGATGGGTATATTAGCAGAATTACTAAATAGAACGAGAATACCAACATCTTTGAGGAGCATCTGAGGTTATATATATATATATATATATATATATATATATATATATTTTTTTTTTTTGTGAATAAATTAAATTAACCAAGAATTAATAAATGAATGAATATGAATTCAATTACCAGAAGGAATTATTTTTGCTTGAACTCTGAGCAAAGACTCTTGTCCATGTTTTCTGCTTGACTGGCAAGACATACACTGAATTCAAATAAAGATTAATCTACAAGAAAAAAGTCCTGGTTTTAGATGTAAAACGATTGTGTGTTTGTTTGCTTTTAAGTCAGATGACATGACTATACAATCTATCTAAAACTGATAAAGCAATCTACTCTTCTTTTTTTATTTATTGTAATGCATGTAGTTTTGTCACCTCACAATTAAGAGGCTATATGAAATATTTATACAAAAATAAGCCAATAGTTGTGACCAGTATTTATAAATAAACTTTTTAACAAAAAGTCGTCCCCCTTGATTTTTTGGTCAAGTCAAGTGTGTTCACAGAGGTTTCCATTGACCAATGCAAATAAATCTGGTTAAAAAAAAAACAAAAAAAATATTTTTGGACCAGACGTTTTAATCCTACCCCAAAAAACTAGATGTGGTGAGTGTTATACATAGACTAACAGTCAACATTTTTAAACAATAAGATTCTGCTCACAAAGCCTTCATTTATTTGAAATGATTACATTTCAGAATCATTTACCTGTAGCATCACTGTGTAGTCAGTTTTGTGTTTCATGAATCAGTAAGAAGTTATACAAAACTTAGACAAAAAATGATTTTTAATATGCTTTCTTTATTCACTATTTCTTTTATCACAAAGAGAGTCTCTGAAATGCAGACTAGTGTGTGTTTGGTATAGAAACTGTACACAGAAGCAAGGCACTATACTGTACATTTAAATTAATATCTTTTCTTTCTCTCTTCCATTATTCCATGCTGTCCAAATACAAACCAACATGATGTCCCTCACACCTGAAGAAAAAGAGACTGGCACCATCACAACAGCCATTCACACGAGAATACCACACACAAAGAACATGTAAACTCCTCTCGAATCAAAAATGAACATTCTAAGACACATGACAACATTTAGAGCGATCACACAGGATTTTCATCTTTTGCTACAAAGTTTATACAATTTCCAATTATTCAGCAGACTTCTCAAACATAAACACACATTACAATAAAAACCCATCGCAGATCGTACCGAATGGGAAGGTGAGTCGATTCATTTCATGAACTTGTTTTACATGTTACATGAACATACTCACATACAGACCACAAATCGTCATACACAGACCTACCAGACATCACCTCCACAGACTTCAGAAATACATCAAAAGCAGACGCCACAGCAGGTGAATCTGTAGATCCTAAAGTGACCTTTGACATGACCGTTCACACTGTTCTCAGTGCACAACCACCACTCGTCACCGAAAGAGGTCTAAATACTGAGGTGAGCGCAGAACCATTAAGGAATTGGACAGTGCTAAATCTGTCACCGTGGATGACTTTAGTCAGGTTTCTAAAAGAGTCCTTTGGCTTTTTTTAGGTTCACTTGCTTCCACCCAGGCAGAGTGTCAAACTCTTCTCTCTTCATGTCTAACACTCGCTGAGAACACAGAGAATATTGTAATGAGGGAAAAGAGAGAAACACAGGCACATAAATACACACATACACTTAGGTTCAAAATGTTGGGGTTGGTAAGATTTTTTTTATGTTTTTAAAACATGTTATGCTCACCAAGGGTGTATTTGATCAAAAACACAAAAAACAGTAATATTGTGAGATATTAAAATTGAAAATATGTTTTCTGTGTTACATATTTTAATAGGTAATTCATTCCTGTGATACAAAGCTGAATTTTCAGCATCATTACTCCAGTCTTCAGTGACGAATAGAAAGGTTTAAAAAATATATATATTTATTTGAAATGGAAATATTTTGTTACTGTCTTTGCTTTTCACTTTTGGTCAATTTAATAGATCCTTGCTGAATTAAAGCATTAATTTCTTAAAAATAATAAACAAATAAAATAAATCCTACTGAACCCAATCTTTTGAATGGAAGTGTATATTCGCAATTTAAGTGTATATCTTAAATTTGCAGAAAAGTGAGGAGAGAAGGGTTACAGTAACACTGTGTCTAAGCTAGGCACACTGGGTTTAAACCGCAGTGAAATAGCAAAAGATTAACATATACTGTACAGATAACAGGAGAGAGACTTTGGACCAATCAGAACTGACTGTGGGCGGGGCTACTCCACATGACCTCGATGCTTGTTCAGGAATCTGGATTGGAAAGGAAGCACGTTGTGTTAAAAATCCTATTACAATGTGCAGAGACAACTTAAAGCAAGCCAATCAGGGATTGAACAATCTATTCAACCAATGGTCTGAATTTGGGGCAGGACCACTGGTTTGCCAACGATTGTTGAATTTACATGCACATTGACTGTGATCGTCTAAATTAAGACCACAAAAAAGTTTCAAGAAAACGAAGTGTGGACAAAATGCAGTTTTGTTGGACTGAAAACAAAAATAAATGAACAGATTTAAGTTGGCGGTTTAATGTGCATTGGTCCAGGGGTCTCTGTCTCCTTAAGTGGCCAAATCTCACTGAAAATGAGTGACCTTTGGTCGCTCTATCAGAACAAATCGCTATCTGTGTGACATTTATGTGGAAAAGATATAATTTATTACATGTTTATCGTCATGCCTAGTTTGGACACTGTGGTCTCAGTATACCATTCTCAGAAATGTAATTGCTGGAAAAAAATCTTGCAAATCTTGGATGAAATCTGTTCACACTATGTGTGTGCTCTTTGCATGCATGGGTGCTTGTGTGATTTGTTAAAGTTCTCAAAGATTCAACTGGACAAGAGAAATCCAAAGGGTGCGAGAAACGGGGAGAAAAATGAAGCATCAAAGTGAGGCTGTCAGAAAACAGTGCCACAGAAACATACTGTATCTTCCCCAGTCCATATCAGAGATACTCACCCACTCAGAATTCCCTACAACCCCGCCTAAAACGGCAAAACATTTCATTTCATTTAGTATCTAGTCATGTCATACTTGAAGAAACCATTAATAGATCTGCTTAACCACTTGTATTTGGCAATTTAAATTTAAAAGATAAAAAAACTGAAATGTAATAAACAGTTGTAAAAGCTTGCTTAACAGAATCAAATGTATTTTTTTTTGAGGGGGTGGTGCATTATTGGTTATTTAGTTTTTCCACATAAATCTACATTTCTCATAAGATTTGAATTATAAATTGAGTTTGTCACTTTATTACCTGTTTTTAATTATAGATTGTTTCCCATCTTATAAACAATAAAAATGTGAATAGATATGAATACTTTTGCATCAGTTTTCAATTTTTACACTGATCCCAAGATGCACAGGTGATCTCTCTCATAGAAGTGTATGGTGTTACCTCAAAGTCCTCGTCGGTCAGGTACATCTCGAGTCTCAGCGGGTCGACGCCGTGGGGAAGGGGACGGGTTTGCAGTGTTGCTAGAGGATAAGTGCTCTGACACAGTTGAGCCAGAACATCCTCCACCAGAATGATCTGGTTACACACTTCTGCCTCCTGCACACACATAAACACTTCATTTTAACACAGAGTAAAACCTTTGAAATTTATATAATGAATATTTTATAGTTTTAGCCAAGATCTAAAAGCAGCACAAAACTTGGCAGCCACTGACTTGCACAGTATAGAAAACAATCCTTTGGAAGTAAATGGTGACTGTCAACTCTTTGGTTTGGAACAACTTGAAGGTGAGTAAATGATGGAGTTTAAAGTTTTTGGGTAAACTATCCCTTTAAACACACTCATTTAACATCACCATTTCAGTCATTGATTTCTGATTTGTCTAAACCGAAAATTTGCTTTCTGATTTTCAAGTTTCTTTCACTGACAAAAATGCAACACGTGTTCAGCATCTCACCCTCTCTGTGATTTCAGCAATGTCCTCTCTGTGCTCCCAGCTGGGGAACATGTTTGTGAAGGTCAGAGGCTCCAATCCAGCATGGATCAAGTATGACTTCTGAGGCTTCTTCTCGTTCTTTTCTGCTAGACAAAGAGAGGCATCAGTTATCTATATTCACAGCATATGTGGACTTAAAACTGTGTGTGAAGCAGCATACAACATTACAAGCTGCTGGTTCAGATGCACATTTCCGGTTTGCTGACAGAACTAAAAGATGATTGGCCAATAAGGCAGTCAATCACCTCTGCAGTACTGCAACACTGTTTCCATAGCGCACTTCCTGTCTGCGTCCCAGCGGATGCGGGCAGAACCGGTACTCTCAGTATCCTGCGGCCACCAGCCCTGCCACAGGTAAACTTCATGATAGTTATCCACTAGGAACAGAGCTAGAAATAGACAGACAGGGAGAAAAACATGCATCATTATTTACTCATTGTTTCCCGCCTGGGAGAAAGAGTTCATGTGTGTCATTTCTTTTTACCTGGCTGAGGGGCAGAGTACAGATCCTCCTGCAGGAACGGCAGGGAGCAAACAAGCTCTGTGGCTCTGGACGGGTTGAAAAACTCCTGCGCCACAAACTCACCCGAAGAACTACTGAGCTGGAACAGACGCGGCGTGAAGTTGAACTTGCCAGGGTCTGAAAAAAGTTAGAAATATTGCAATAAAAAAAAAAAAAAAAAAAAAAGTCAGATGAAGCAGAGTCTAACGGATAAGAGTTTATGAATTCTTGGTTCTATGGCTTGTGAACATATGTGAGCCCATTTCCACCACTTAAAAAAATAAATCATGCTTTAGTAAATCATAATTTCTTTACCAGTCAGAATTGAGAGATAAAAAGTTAAAAACATCAAATACTGAAATTAAAAGATAAAATTATGCAAAATATTCAGAGAATAAATGGTCAAAATTCACAAGTCATGTTTGTCATAATTAACAAAAACATCAGTTTAGATTATTTTGATGATTTTTTTTTCTATAATTGATTTGTTAATTTCATTATTATGACTCAGTTTGTCATAATTATGATTTACAATTCTTTTATTAAGTAGCAGATCCCCCCCGCCCCCATGCATTAGCGTGCATTATTGTCTGAGATATCAACAAAACTTCAAAAATCATGCAGTCCCACTCTCCTCCGGTGTGTTGTACCTTGAAGCATGCAGTCGTAGGCCTTGCGGTCCTTCCTGCCTAACGCTTCCCAGAATTCCACTGGCTCGCCACCTTCCTCACATTCATGAATGGTCACATTGCAGCTGCTGTGAAGTCCCGCCTCCAGTGGCCGTCTAGGAAACACAAATACAGATTTCAAACATAAAATTTTTTGGCAAAGTGTTTTTTTTTTCTTTCTGACCCCAAGCTTTTGAATGCTAGAGTAAAACTCAGTATTATAGTACAAAGTGAGGCAGTCAGAAAGAAACGGAGCTATACTAAAAAAAAAAAAAAAATAATATAAAAAAAAAATTCCTTGAATGACTCACTGTTCTTTAATCTTCTCTGTGGCGGTTCGAGCGACATGGCGTGTGTCTGTTTGAGTTTTGCAGCCATGCCACAGGTAGATGAGGGCTTTGTTGATGTTCAGAAGGACCATTGATGTGCGTGATCGCAGACTGCTGCAGTGACATGCCACCTCCAGCAGATGGCCCTCTACAGGAACCTCACCACGCACACAGTACAGACGCCAGTCACCTGAAACACAGATTACAAAGTCAAATATTAATACACTGGCAAACAGCTTTTTGCACATTACACTAATTTAATACATGTAATTGAAAAATCTGCTTGACTAAATGTTTCAAACAATAATATGTTACTATACTGTTCTCACATGCGCCCATTACACACAAATTATGTATTAAAAATAGCTGTTTTTTTTTCAATAATTTGTAAAAACGTCTTAATGAATGATAATAAAAGAGAAAAAAATGCTTCTGGGTCCCAAGTGACCTAAGGCAATGAAAGTTCAAATGCATTGTGGGATACAGTGTGTAACACTGAGCTCGTGTTAAATTAGCAAATTTTGGCAAACGTTGATAATCTTTCAAATATAGTAGGCAGTATTGCCATTTCTAACGTAACTGTAGTCTTATTGAGAATTTAAGCAAGTAATTTAATCTGGATTTTGGAATCTAATAACAATCCAGAATGCATACATCAGTTACTACCCATCACTGCTCCTAACAAACCCAAAATTTAGATTGAAAACGAGCATTGCAAATATGCGTTCCTCTTACTCTGAATGTTCTCCTCTTCTTCCTCTCTCTTCCCAGAGTGCACAATCATCCCTCCGTTGAAACACTGCAGGAAACAGGGCGGCTCCTTCCCCTGCTGGACCTGCATCTGAATATGAGTCACAGAAGCATTGAGTGAGTGAATGAGAAGCAGAAAGCAGTCAAGTGTGTTTAGAGCAGTATCTCATCCTACCTGTGCTCCTCTCTCTTCATCCAGTTCAACAGTCATGAGTGCAGACGTTCCTTTCTCACTGACCGTCGAGTTTCTGCCCTGCCAGAAGAAATAGCAGCACTTCTCTCTGCCGGGACCTGCACTGCGCACCTGATCCAGCTTCTGCCTGCTGCCCACTGACATGGACACACACATCCAATGACACTCTTAGAGGAGAGCACTGACAGATTTATACCAGCATATAAAAAGAGGGTGGATTCTATACTTATTTTCCCACTTACTGCATAATGTCAGTCCTAACCGTGTTCTAACTAAGTGTAAATTGTATTAACTCTCTGGTGTTTAATCATATTTACTATACAATGGTACATGGACAGGCAAGTTCATTTGTCCCGGTGCCATTACTAACCTGCCGCGCTCACCATGTACTTCCATTTCACTACATAAGCGTCTCCCTCGTGAAACTGGCCGATGCTCTGCTTGGGCAGTCGGCTGTAGTCGAACTCCAGGATGTGCCAGACATCAACAGAAACCGTGCTGATCTCCAGAGAGCGCATGCAGTCGTCCGAGCCCTTCTCAACCGGACCGTGTCCTCGACCCACATTCTGACCGTCCAGAACTGTGCTGATGGGCGACTGCAGGACCGGCAGCATCAGAGAGGCGCTGTACGCCCGGCACTCAGAACGGGAATCTGCGCCGGGAGACTCCTGAGAAGGAAAGAAGAGCAGTTTAAAAGAAGAGAATAAGAAAAGTTGCGCTTAAATAAAAAGAATTATAAAGAAAATAAGGAACAGATGGGATTCAAGAATTTCCTTTTTCACTAAAATATGCACAGAATTAAACGCAACAAAAATATTTTGAATATAGTTGTATATTGTGATTATATTATGGTGTTACTATGTTTATTTTCTTTCTTAGACATACAAAAATATTATACTGACCTCAATCTTTTGAATAAGAAATTAATACTTTTAGAAATGTAATGCTTAAAATAAAAAACAAAAACACATTTAATCAAAAGTGAACGAAAACACAGAAATGTTTTTGAAATTCCTTTAAAAGTGCTGTTCTTTATTTAAATGTTCTATTCACCATAGAATCTTGAAAAAAAATGAAGGATCATGTGACATCACAGGCACAAATTTTATTTTAAAATTCATTTGATTAGAAAGCAATTATTTTATACTGAAATAATATTTCACAATATGATCAAATAAATGTAGCCCTGATGAACAGAAATGACTTTGGATTATTAATAGTGTAGGTATTCAATAACTTGCTCATAATTACAAACAATGATGAAGGGAAATCATTATCAGAACCAGTACATTGCTCCCAATTCACATCCCTAATAATAAAAAGGTGAAAGGATGTTTTTACTGATAGGGTATACAGATACTGACACACACACACACACACACACACAGTGACCCACCTTCTGCTGGAAGGGGTGCTCGATGACATTTTTAGGTGACAGTCTAGAAGCATCTTTCCAGTCCAAGAACTTCTCTTTAAAAAGACATGTTTCATTATGTTCAGTCAGTCTGCCAAATATGGCCCAGTCTGGGCGACCTTGACCTTTCCTAAAAGATAGCCACACACACAACTTTACAATGAGGTTCTCAAAGTTAAGTGGATGATTAGAGTGTGTGAAACAAATAATTTAAGTATTGTGCGCACCTCGGTATGAGCGTGTTGTGTCCTCCAGGGTCCAGAGGGTTGATGTCACAGTTGGTATAATCAAACGTCCCGTTCCAAAGGTGCTTGGCCAGCTGAAACGCCACCTTCCTCTGAGACAGTGTGACCTCTTTACCATGCCACACGTACACTTCACTACCGAAGTCAAACACTACAACCTAATGTGGAAAAGAGAGCCGAGAAAAACAGATATATTTCACGATATGCAAAATATGCAAAAATAAAAATATGCAAAAAACTACAACAGAATGTTTAAAACATTTAATTATTAGTTACATAATAAATCATACTAATAACACCTCTTTAGAGCCCAAAAGTGTACTACGAGGCACTTTTCCCCAGAAATCATCATCAGGAAGCAGTTTATCGTCCACAAGACGGAAGATACAGTTTGTCTCCACAATGGCATTTTCATACATCTCATCCTCGTCTGGAGACCCAGCCGCTGTGATCATTATACGCACACACACAGAGAAAAATATTATTAATTTCAAGTGAGATAATAGCACATAAATGCCATCTATTTGAGGGTACATACAGTGGTAGTTGGCTGGTCCTCCCAGGATCTTCCAGAACTCAGCAGCTGCAGGGCTTTGTGCATTCACTCCTTCTTCGATCGTCTCTACAAGTGCGGCTCGACAACCAAGATCATGGTTCAACTGGATAAAAGTGGCCAGTTCTGATGCCTGGATGTCAAATGGAACAACATAGCAATGAGGTACAAAGCTATATGATGATATGAAGACTGGCATGCATAAGTCGTCAGATGGTACCTTGGCTCTTTCAATGACATTTGCAAACTCTCCGATCCAAACAAAACAATGCTCCGGCGTGACCAGTAGAAAACAGTCACCGCTGTTCAGAGAGGACACTCTAGGCTCCACTAGTCTGGTCTGGACATGACGTCGACCTGGAGAACATTTATGCACATAGTTTAACACACTCAACCACTAAAACACATACCATACCAGCTGCAGTAAAAGATCACAATTTTACAATATCATATTTTGTGCCTTCGGTGTGTATTACACTGTATGCCAGGCTTAATGCTAGTTATTCTGTTTTCACAGAAAGCTGATCAGAACCCATTTAATGTTTTAACTAATTAGGCTTTCTAGCTTAATGTGACAGAAAAACAAATCCACGGATCACATTATCACATCATGCCTGATTTGGAGACAGTGTTAGAGTATTACAGACTGACCTTTGACCTGCATGAGCATGAGTTTTTTGAAGGGAGCTGCGCTGTTATTGGTCATCTGCTCTGAGACGCTGACACTGCGCAGACTCACGCTGCTGTAGCTCTCTTTACTGGCCAAACCAGCCAGAGCTGCATCAGACAAACTGGAGCTCTTGCTCACTGGAAATCATGTTAAAAACAGAAATTACATTTTTATGTTCTGTTTGCTGAATAGCAATATTTGGAAATTATTTCTCACTTTTTCCACCGTTTTTTGTATATAAAAAAAATATGTTTTGAGTAGTTATACATCCCTTTCACTTTTTCCCTTTTCTTACCTGTATGTATGAAGCAAGGTTATTTTAGTATTATTTATATACTACTATTAAATTTATATTAGTACTATTACTATTATTTATATCAGAATTATTTATTATTATGGTACTTAATATTTGTAATAATTATATGTTAGTTTAAGATACATTTTATTCTTTTTTATTCTTTTAATATTTTTTTACCATTTTATTTGTATTTAAATTTTAGTTTTAGCCATTTTAATATTTCAACTTTTGTCAGTTGTTTTTCAAGGAAAAAAAGTTTTTCTTTCATCTTAATATTTGTATATAATTTTTAACTATTTCAGTTGTGAGAACAGTGAACTGAAGCACATTTCCATTAATTGCACTGTCTACTCACTTTTCTCCTGTTTAATTCTCTTGGTTTCTAGCTGACCGACGTTCAGTCTCTCCTCGATGTACTCCTGTCGGATGTCTTCTCTGGCGGCGAGAATCTTTAAGGGGTTCCTGGAGGCCTGGACATTACGGGATGGACGAACGGCCCGCTTGTGCTGCACCATCGCCGATGTCAAGCTAGAAGCCAAAGAGAGGCCAAAAGTCAGAGAAAGTGCAATAAGCAAGCTTTAAATAAATCTTAGAGCCAAACACTGCTTTTTCTACGATTTCTGAAAAACTACAATATGCTTTATAAAAAATAAATAAATAAATAAATGCTTGTACAAATATTACAGAAACTTTGAATCATACGTTGGAGTTTGTTTTCCGAAGATGGCATCAAAGTCCTCATCCAGATGCATCCTGCTGCGGGGAATATCTGTGATGTGGCGGTAAAATTTTGAAAAGATCTCATCATCCAGTCGCATCACTTCCTTCACGGCTTTCTCTGTCACCGTCAAAGTCGTCTCCTGCAAACCTGATACTGAGAGGAAGGAAGGGATTGAGATGGCAGCGCAATGGAAAGAGATGGCAGTGGAAATGTTTCATATCACAGAAAGTCTTGATGGTTTAAATAAAAGCTTCATTATCAGGTCACTGTGACAGCAAATGAAAACGGTTTATTTTTTCAAAGATTTTGACACCAAATGATGCAATTATGATTTCTACAGTGGGCTCATAGTATCACAAGAAAGTGAAGAGATTTTTTTAATCAATCAACTCACCTTTACTGTTCAAACGCCCTAAAAACGTCTCCAGCTTTTCCAGCTTCTTATCAGATTCCATCTCTGCTCTGGCCTCAATTTCTGCAGCACATCAGGGTTTTGCCCCAGTTATTATGGTGCAACAACAAACTTCCTCAAACTTTGTGCCCTTCCAAAGAAGAATATCTTCTTTCATGAAGTGTGTGTTTGTCGAATGTACCTTCCTGTGGTTTCGAGATAGCAGGCACACTGCTCTTCAGTTTAGCAGAGACCGGAGACAGAATAGGGCTGATCACTGCAGAGGAAGCAGCCAGACCTGTCAGGTAAGAGACACAGAAAATAAGAATGCTACCTATGTAATGCTAAAAAAAACAAAACTAAATGAAATGTACATACTAATTCCATAAGTTTAACAAATATTTATAATTCGGTTTATTAAAAAATAAAGATTATTTTACATTTGTACCATGATTTACAGAAGGCAACCAGTAAAATGTGCTTCAGTGTAACAATAGTTTATTAATAAAGAATCTTGTCAGGCATATTTAGAACAAGAATCATCTTAGACTCTCTTTAAGGATTATAGTTCAGAACCACAAAACTAATTAATTGTAATTTTAAATCTTTCTCTTTGCCACTATACTTCAAACCACTTGGTTTTATCCATTTGTCAGCAGAATGCTTTTAATAATTTAAAATAATAAAATTTCATATGATGCTTTTTCTTTTCTTTTAATAAGTACAGGACAGAGTATGCATGTTGTTTCATTTTTACATTACTATCTGCTATGCTAAATGATGATGGAACAATATTTCACCCATATCTTTACTTGCATTTAATATGCTTTCTATGTATATAAAAAAATCACTTTTTTAAATTTAATTTGATGCAGACACCAAAATGGGCATCTTGTCATTTTAAGTTAGTTTCAATTAAATTATTTTTTGAATTCTTCAATATGTATTTTTTTTAGTGTTACTATTTTGAGAGCATTTTTACAGGATTTTATTTTAGTTTTGAAGCCTTAGTTTTGAAGATTAAGATAGATCTTAATCTCAACTATTTTTTCTTAAACTAATAAAAATGTAACAAAAAGCTTTTACACATTTAAGGATAATAACTCTGACATGCAAGCATGCACATCCTAACCTTTTTTCACCATCCTGGCAGCCACAGTGTATTGGCTGGAGTCATTGGCCACGCCCTTCCCTGTACTCTGCCACGCCTCCTCCCGCGTCGAGATCATCTGCTTCCTTTCTTCAATTGACATCTGCCCCTCACCCTCTTCAAGCTTCTAATTACATGAGACGAAACAGAGAAGATAGTTATAGATCATTCCGACATGTTTACAGGAAGGAAAGACCAACGACTTGGACATAATGGACAGATAATTCACACGAGCAGGTCATCAGCAAACTCAAATTGTACAGCCCATGTCAAAAATGCTTTTAAAATATTAGAACTATCCTCTCTGCGGTTCATACAGTCCTGAAATCTGACAGACAACAGCGAGCGCCAAAAATGCAGTAATCCTTACTCAAAGTGCTCGGCATAAATGTGTAAATCTAATTTAGATGGAAATGCAATCAACGCTCGTTTAATAAATGCATTTGCCCAAACTAAATCTACAGAAATTTGGCTGTGCTGCCTGTTTTTGTCAGAGAAATGTGTTTTCTACGATCATCCACAGTGAACCAAAGCATAAATTATGCACACCAATAATAAGTCTATTATAAACTAAATCAAACCAGACAATTTTTATTTAGTGCATTAAAGCACAGATATGATTTATGTCTTTTAGACTCTCTTAGAGATTATATAACAAGGCATTTACTGTTTTTACTTTTGTCTGAGTAGTTCAGCCATTTGTTTTCATATATACTTAAATTCATGCACATATAAATAATCATAAACTAGATTTAAATCAACAAGAAAAAAGTAACTCCTATCTCAGACAAAACCTAATGTTCAGAACATTCTAGACTGATACAGATTATCTGTTGACTGAACGATGGAACAAACAAATGAGTAAATTAAGACCTTTCGTAGAGTTCTGTTAGAAATGAAATGGTTCCAAAATGCACACGCTCCCTCTTACCTGGCCTTGTTGTTCTACATATTGGCATTTTGGGGTAGATGGGAGAGGAGGAGGAGAGTAGGTGGAAGAAAAGACTGGCTCCTACAAACAGGAGAAGCGGGAAACAGGAAGTAGATAGAAGAAAACGGTGAATAAAAAAAATAGGTGTAGATATGAATGGAAGAAGAGGAACAGAGGTCAGAGAATGAATGAGGGGAAAAGGCAAAAGAAAAATCTGGACCAGTGGTTCTCAACTGGTTTCACTTCAGGCAAGATTTTTAACATTTTGCATTGGATAACAAGTGACAACTAACACAGCACCAAAACTGGTTATTGTTCAAAAATGTAAGTGTAACAATATTATTATGAACTGCCAAGACTTAAATATATTAACATGATATAAGATGACAGCATAAACTGACCTTTATGATTTCTATACATCATAAAGGTTTCATGTTCTTGGTTTCCGCTGACCATAATGATATCAGAAAAAAAGTCACCTATTTTTGAGATCTGACCCATCAGTTGAGAAGCACAGATCTGGTCCGTCTAGAAAAGCAAGGTGCTTGATCGAAAATGTTAAGTGAACTTATTACAGCATGTTCTGAACATTCCAACAACAGCACAGTTTTAGAGAAATGCAAATATTAACTTGCTATAGCCACCTGTCTTATGTGTTAACATTAATGCATTAGCTAACAAACTAATAATAAGCAATGTATTTTTTAACAACACTTATTCTTTGTTAATGGTAGCTAATAAAAATACATTATTAATGTTAGTTCACGTTAGTTCCCTAAATATAATGTCAACTTAACTTTAAGTTTTAATAATGTATGCAAATGTCGAAATTAACAAAAATGCTGTAGAAGTGTTATGCTAAATGAAGCCATATTGTAAAGAGTTACCAACAGAAACGTGTAAAATATTTTTCATTGAGCTATAAAATTAGGTTAATTTAGAAAATAAGGCAAGCAGCTTGTCAGTCCTTTTTGCAATTTGCAGGCCGGCCAGTCATCTTGCAGCTAAAGCCAAACTCGTCTAAGACAGACACTGATGCAGACGCTTACCCAGAGCTGCTCAGATGATGCAAACTCTCTGATAACAGTCTCATCCTAAACACACAGGAAATTCATGTGTGTGCATGTGTGTGAGAGGTACAAAGAGTTACAACTGGAAAAATGCTACATGATATCTATTTGGTATGAAGGACCTGGCCTTTCAGTTTAGGATAAACTGAAAACCCTTCATTCCTTTAACCTTTGCACTTGCTGAACTGAGAGTAACAATAACTCAGGAACGCACAAGGTTTCTATATAAAACTCAGTGAACACCGAAAATTACACCGCATCTGAAAAGATGAATAGCACGCTGTGAAATGACTCTGCCTAGAACTAAAACACATACTTTTCACAGTTTGAGTCATTTCACAGCCTTGCCTACAGGAGTAAATGAAGGTGTTACTATTCACAAATTAGTATAACACATCTGATTCAAGCTTTTGATTGGGTATAGTTGAACAAAAATGAAAATTCCCATCATTTACTCACCTTAAGCATTTTATTTTCGTCCAAGGAACACAAAGAATGACTTTTAAAAGAATATCTAAGAATATCCATTTCAAGTCCTAATGGCACCATTAGAGATGTTGTATTCATGTGTCATTCTTACATTACTGTCTATACAGTGTAAAGAATTGAATGAAACATTTATGGGCTTTTAATTTCACAGCTTTATAGCACCAGTCCTAATGCAAATATTATCAATGATTTAAAGTATTTGAGTAATAGTTCACTACTATTTATTAGTATTACTATTTACCATGTATTATTTTGGAAAATTTGTCCTTTACAACAGTACTGTTAAAACTGAATATTTTTACTCCTATACAGTTTCATGCAGACTTAAAAGTACAAAATACATGTTATCATCGGGACTTAAATCTTTTCCTCAATGAAAAAAATATTTCTTGTCACAAGCCAATAATTCATGCTCACATAACTTTACATTTTCTTTTATATAACTTTTTATATTTTCTTTTATTAAAATAAATATATTTTTCCCCACTGTCAAAGAGAAACCAAACAAGAAAACAGGGATTTCTGACAGGTTTCTCTAAATAAAAACTGCATTTAAAAAAACTAAAAGGGAAAATCTCTACTGTTTAAAAACAATAAATGTAGAAAAGCTAAGAACTATGACTACAGTATGTACATTTTTATTGTGTAACATTTTTGACCGTATTTGTACTTGAACCTAGGTACAATACTTTGTACACCCCTGAATATAAATATATGAAAAACAATGATAATGTGAAAACTGCAGTTACAGAGTATTTCATATGAATGTAAAAAGTTAATTTATGGTAAGAGCATTACAACACTATATTAGTGACTATTTATAGACATCACACTAGTTATTACTTGCACCCAGACATGTAGAAACTGTTATAATATTGGGTAGCTGGTGGGGACACATTAGACAATTGTGAGAACACTTTACTTAAAGCCTTTATATATAATGCATTATAAAAGAAATGCATTAATTTTGTGTTGTAACCCCTGTGATGCATTTCCAGATTTAATTTTGCGAGGCTACAGATACTTACCTTTTTCTTAAAGCCTTGCTCCTCCATTATTTGACTACTCTTCTCGCTTACGGACACCACTTCCTGTTTAACTTCCTGTTTCTTGTTGATCCTGTTTTTCCAATCTTCCTCTCCACTCTTCTTCAACATGGCTAATCTGAGAAATGGAATAAACGCTTCACTCCATTTTGAACAGACTTTTACACTGTAGATGTGAAACTCATGCAGAGAACTAAGAGCACTGTTATATAAAAAGAAAGAAATGACAACAGTAAAGTGTTTGTTGTATAAAACTCTTTCAGAAATCCCACCAAAAACTACAGCATACAAATCTCGCCACAATTCAGCTTTCTCGTGTGACTGTCATGGTTTGTTGTCTCTATTTCTCTGTCTGCACTCATTTTATCCTGCCCTGCGGGGAAGACTGGGAGATCTAAAATAGTGCTGTCCGCATTAGCAGCGCTTACCGAGAGCAGAGATGACCCAATTTCATTTATTAGACAAGACAGAAGGAGAACAGCTCCAGTCAACCTGCAACATCTAAAGCCATCAGCCATAGACTGCAATATGACACTACAGTGTTTTTAACATGCTGTTTAGCTGTAATACCTTCCATATACACATACAAATCTAGATTTCTAGCTTAAAAAATGTTTATTTTGAGCTTTCGATTCATCAAAGTATCATACAAAATGTATCCAACATTTTGTTCTCACAAAAATATTAAGCAGCAGAACTGTTTTCAACATTGATAGTAATAGGAAATTGTTCTTGAGAAGCAAATCAGCATATTAAAATGATTTCTGAAGGGTAACGTGACACTAAAGACCAGTAAAATTCAGCTTTGCATCTCGGGAATAAATTCTATTTTAAAATATATTTACATCGAAAACAGACAATTTAAATTGTAACAATATTTCACAATATTACTGTTTTTACAGTGTTTTGATCAAATAAATGCACCCTTGAAACATCTTTCAAAACATTTAGAAATCGTACTGACCCCAAATGTTTGGATGATTGTGTATTTATTTATATTCTTTCATTTTATTTCTTAAAATTATATGTTAGTAACAAAATAGATATTGTTACTTTGTAGCCAGAGACAAGCTTGTTAGGGCAAATAAAAATGCATAGACTATTGTTGAGCCCTGGACAATCATTTTGAAAGGTTTACTGCTTAATTTAAAAAAAATTAAGCTAAGCTAATATGCCATATTTTGTGTGAATTACTATAAATGGGATACTATGGATATTGTATGTAATGTATGCTGACTTACAACGTGAAAGTGAAGTTACCAGCACACACCTCTCTTTGATTGACATAGATGTCATGGCCTCTGGATCTTCGTGGATCTCTGGCTTTTGGTCTTTGGAGACAACGAGTCCAGACGGGCCGTATTTTCCCAGGATCTCTTCTTGGAGCTGTGTTGGAGGGGGTATGAAGCACTGGGGTTTTGGTTGGGTTTGAGGGGGTATCTTAGGTTGAGGAGGTATGTAGGCATGTGACTGAGGTAGAAGGAAAGATTGCGGTTTGGGCTGCGTCTGCGGTGGGACTCTAGGTTGCACCTGCCGCTGGGGTTCAGGGAACAGCTGGGTTTGCCGTGGAGGACCCTGAGAGTCAACGTGGATGTGAACCTGAGAGTCAGAAGTAAGGTGTGTTTGTGGTTTGGCCGGTGTCTGTGGTGGTGTCAGCGGGCTGTAGGGTTGTGTTTGAGGTCTAGAGTGGGGTGGTGTGTAGATTTGAGGGTGCGGAGGCGTGTAGGACTGGGTTTGCTGGAGGTAAGTGAGAGCGTTTGAGGTGTGTGAAGAACTTCTGGAGGTGACTGCAGCTGTGTTCACCGTCTTCACGGGATTTCTGGGATCAGAGACATCTGGAGAAACACATTGAGATCCAGCATGAGAGCAAATACACATACAAAGAGACTTACAGGGTAAATCACTCAAAAGCTGTCAGAAACATGTCAATTTCTTATAAACCTTTTTTTTTTTTTTTTTTATAAATATGTATATATATGTATATATTATATGTATATATATATATATATATATATATATATATGTATATATGTATATATGTATATATGTATATATATATATATATATATAGTTTTAAGATTTGCTTGAAATGACAATCATTTTGTGAATTTCAATTGAACACCCACTAAATCTCCATTAATGGAATGCAAAAATGTAGAGTTACGGAATTATGAGCTGGACTTAAAACAGACAAGATTCATGAGACCCTATAACCAGAGGCATTACATCAGTACTAATTAAATCTGATGCAATCAAAAACAGCTCAACGCTAATATACCATTCAAATCTTTACGTTAGTCCCTCCAGTTAATAAGACAAATACTGTGTAGCCACAGCTATTCAATGCAACGGATAAAGGGAAAAAAATCATTACACATCTGCTTACACACACACAGTCGTTTTCATCACAGAGCACAATCAATATCTGACACACAACAGACAGCAGCCTAAAGCACCAATGCCACACAAAACACACACATGACAAAGCCAATGTCGCATTCTGCTATCATGACTGTCCTTTAACATGTAGCAGACGTGAACCTTATAACCCGCTGTGTTTTTTTCCTGTAGGCTGACAGCATGTCTATCAGTTTGCACTGAGACACACTTACCATCTTACCACTCCAGCCTTTCATTCATTTCCCTCTTTACTACAAAGCAGTTCACACACACGCCTATTTCTTCCAGGCAAATGTATAGTAACAGCTTTGGCGGGGAGCGCAAACAAAAGCCACGGAGTCACTTCTGCCCGATTCATTTCAGCATCATTAGTTTTGCGTGACAGACAAAGAGAGCCGCATGCTTGATGTATGATAAATTATGCTAATCACATTCGACTCGAGCAGCATGTAGGCTGGAGGCCGGTTAACCCAGTTAGCCCAATCAGTGCAGCATGTGTGTGACCGTGTGCACACAGACAATAGACACAGCTGGTTTGCAAATCATTTAAACCTCGTCTTTTTCATTCTATCCTTACCTGAGACGATGGCTCTGGTACCGCTTCCATTTGCTGTCTGATGGCCGTCTGGTGAGAGGTAGCCTCCCTGTGAGACGGGTGCACCCTCTTTCTCCCTCTCCCGTGGGCCACTCAGCTCAACATCTCCCCTGCCATGCGGGGTAGTGTGTCTGAGCACATGTGTGTGCGGAGGGGAAGTCACACTGGGGGGCACTGTGTCTCTCTCCTCTCTGCTTAAATACCCTAGTCTTCCCCTCTGCCCACTCTCGTCAGCCACACCCTTGCTGTAAGCCGATTGGCCGGGCAGATCTGCGGGGGGCGGGGACTGAACATCAGGTGTGGGTCTTTCCCCACTCTCTGTAAGACTGAAGTATCGAACTCCTCTTTCATAGGGAAGAAGCTGAGCGGAGACCGCCTGATTGGGTGAGGCCTGAGTGGTGGGTGGAGCTGCAGAGATCCCCATGCGAACATCTGCAGTCATTGATGGGGAAGCACTTATCACCGTGGCAACAGAGGCCTGGGTGGTGACCGCGGTAACAGAGCGGACAAGTGATGCAGAGAGAGGCTCCAACTTCATGCTTCCATTTTGCAGCTGGAGATAGAAAGAAAAATTATATTTTCAGACAGTGTCCACATTTACAGAGCCCAGATAGGTCAGAGGTCATATGCAGGATGCATGATTCAGAGGCAGCTTGCAGAGTTTGGATGTGCTTTGCATACAGACAACCTCATTGGTAAACTTCTCAGACATGCAACAAACCTGATTTTTTTTTTTTTACACCACTAATCATCATCATCAAGGTCTATTTAAAACAATTCTTACCCCACATTCTTGAGAAAAACTGTCTCTCAAAGCAAGCACAGAATTGCCTATTTAAAGGAATAGTTCAGCAAGAAAATTATATGTTTGGTCATCATTTCTTTCCAAACCTCTAAAAATCATCGTTTTTTTTTTCTTCTGTAGATTATAAAAGGAGTTATTGTGCAAAATGTCCTGGCTGCTTTTTCACCCCCATGAGTGTAAATGAATGGGACTTTTGAGCGTCAGAAAACCCCCATAAAAGTTGTGAAAATATACTTTAATAACTGCATTTCTATTGAAACTTTTAAGTTGTATATTTAAATAGATCTATAATTACACAGATTTGTAATGAAGTTGCAATTTAGAACATTTAATGAACTTAAATTTGAACATCAAACAACATTACAGGTCAAATTATAGTCAAGTTATAGTTTTTTTTCAATAATATTATCTACAAGTAGTTTTCAAAAATATATTTTAAATATTTTAAGTACAATACAGTTAATTGTACTTTTTTTTTTTGCTATATTCCATATCATCTGAAGCCATAATCTTGTGTGAGGTAAAGACTACATTTTGGAGCCTTACAGCCCTTGTTTTCCATATGCTTTTGCTGTGCAAAGAAAAATCAGCGTAAATCTCATTCATTAAAAAAAAAGTTAAAAAAAATACGAGTAAATGGCAGTTTTAATTTTTAGGGTAAACCGTCCCTTTAATAATTTAAAACAGGCACAGTAAAATGCAGTAACCCAGATAAGAAATAAAACAGGTCAGTCTCTTAAAATGCAGTAATGAATCCATTATAATACAACTCAGCAGTAGCAAATATCCAGTTGGAAATGCAACATTGTTGGGGCCTCAGCAATCAACCAATCAGCAGCTGCTGCCAAGGCAAAGCTCTCACGGACCAGCCAATCAAAAGCCTCAGTCCAGAGTGTCTTACTTGCTCGCTCTGACGGGGACCAGCAGAATCATTAGTCACAGCGGCTTGATTTGTGAGACCAGACGGGTCTACACCTTTTGTATGTTCCTGTGAATAGCACAATGTCTCTGGAATCAACTACAACTTCTAAATCTCTTTAATAAAGTCTACCTAACGTAAAGAGCACATTTTCTAGACCAGGGGTTTTCAAACTGTGGGTCGCGACCCACTTGTGGGTCACAGAATGGAACAAGGTGGGTCACACAAAGTCACTTGGCTGCAGCTAAATTTGCGTTTCAATAAAAACACACACACACACTCACACAGTTCAGTCTAGGGCTGCACGAATGTGACGAGTGGGGCGGGGCCGAGAGCCGTGGAGTGATTGGGAAATGAGCGACACCTGCAACACTCACCGGTCTCGAGAACCCCGGAGGAGATAGGAAGTATACAAAAGAGGAGCGACGACAGTGAAGGACGAGAGAGGCCACTGGGTGGCGTCTGTACTTCCCGGTCAGAGAGCACCTGTCCATCAAAAGCTCACTATCCAATCAGAGTAGATCACTGTTAACACCACCCCCATGAGATGTTTGTGTCAAAACACCAAACGAAAAACTGCGAAACGTAAGCGAAATCTGTAGCAATGAATTCAGAATCCACGATTAGCGAAAACGAATCTTTGAAAAACATTAACAAAGAATGAAGCATATTTGAAGAGCCTGTTAAATTTGTGCGACTGAGTTAATTTTTTTTCATTTTCATAGTGTTTTTCTTCTTTTGTAATGGCATATTTTTGATAGTTTCTGAAAAAGTTACGTTCAGTTTTATAAAGTTTCGTTCATTATTATTGAAACAAATGTAATTCCATAAGCAGGGCACAAATGCAGGATTAATTGTAACACTACAAGATTTAAACATTTCCACGTAACAAAATGTACAAAAGTTTGCAATATTTCCTTGATGTATCATCTCTGTTTAGAGAAAAATTTGCCAAAGTTCAGAAGTCTTTTGAAGATATTGCTGAACATTTATTTAACCATCACAAAAATAAATATATTTTTTTTATTATTATTTAAAATGAGACACATCTGTTTATTATAATTTTTTACCAATTTCACAATTATTTTAATCTCAAAACTGTGTTAGATAGCTCTGCTTTGCTTCTCATGCTTTTCTAAATAAGTGTTGGATTGTGCTCCGTTCTCGCCGACACAAACGGAAGATCATGAATGTATTTTCTGCAACAAAACACAGCAGCGCAGATTACAGTTCACTAGAGTGAGCCTGCTTCACGTTTTTATGAACACTACATATTTTAACGTCTGTAAACAAAAATTAAAACTGAAATATTAGTAGTGAAAATTTGTTATTTTTATTAAATACTTAATTTCTGTCATCAAACTTTTAAGATTAGGCTTAAAGTAATGTCAATCGTTTTCTTATTTTTTTTATATATATATATTTTGGTGGGTCGTGAAATAGATTACACTTGTCTAGGTGGGTCGTAGAATGGAAAAGTTTGGGAACCACTGTTCTAGACCACTAGTGACAGTAAACCTAAACGTAAAGATTATAATAGTCTCTAAATATAATGAACTAGCACACAGGTAAAAAAAAAAAGGGAGGCCTCACCTGATCAACCTCATCCTGGGTGATAGGTTGAGTCTGAAAGCGGGTGTTGGCTCTACGCTGGCGTGTGTCAGGACGGGTTCCGTTTGCTGATTGGCCAGAGGGTTGTGACAAGCGACTGAATAATGCCATCTTCTCAGTAAGGCTTAGTGTTGATAAGTCTGGCTCCTCGGGACCCAAATCCTCTTCTCCCGGAACGGACTCCTTCGAAACCTCTTCTTTCTCCTGAGTCGATCCATGTGCTGATGATGCCTGCAGACTGAGAGGAGAATTACAGGTTGTTATACTATAATAAAGTATTCCAGTGAGTAAGTAATCCAGTTTATTCATTTGTTTATATAAGTCTGTCTCTTTGAGATCTCATAATATGGTGAAATTGAGCACTTAGATGAGATGACCGCTGCAGACTGAAAAGTCTGTTGATTCAATCAGATAATTTCACCCTAATAAACACACAAACAGAGTTCACCTCACTGCCTGGTCAATATTCCAGTCCACATTCTCAGTAAAAACAAAAAACAAAAAAACATAGGACTCAAATACATTGGTGTATTTTTATACTTGTAATTTAATTTCATTGATTTTCTTTCTCTTTGCCTCTCTAATTTAAGTAAATCTCTCACCATCTGTCACTCTCATAAAACTGTTGACAGACGGGTGACACCTTTGACATTTCAAAGCACATCAAGAACGCCAAATGTGTTTTGCTACTTACCATGTGACTGTTTACAGCTAATCTGGGTGACCATGCGCTAATGTAGACACCCAAAACATCTGCACATGCTAACACACCTTAAAATACTCTTACTTTTTCATACACAGACACTTGCTCACATTTCAAAATCAAGGAACTGCATAACCCCATAACCGCATGCCAGACATTCAGTTTTCAAACTCCCAACAACAATTTACAACAGAACGTACCATCCAGCAGCAGATGGCGCACTGGCACAAAGATTCCCACAGAGACTTGCAACATTTAGAGAACCGATTCATCTAATGCACCAGTCAGTGAATGGATTTGTCTCCTAACTATGGTCAGAATTCTCTATTAATATGCAGTCATGCTGTCAAAGAACACACTATCCTGTTTCCATAAAAAGTCCAAGTCAAGCAAAGAACAAATTAAGAAACAGCATGCAGACCAAGATGACAAGGCCTATATTCTCATATATACACAAAATAAAATAAAGCATTTAAAATGATACCTGAAACTAGTCATGGAAGTGCTGACTACAGCAGGACTGGGGATTCTGGGAGCAGTGGTTTGAATAGTGATGACTTGGGATGAGGGAGCGGGGGAACTTTACAGGAGGACAAAAACAAAAAGTAATGTAGAGTGGAGTAAACAAGAATCAGTGCAAAAGTAGGGGCGTATAAGCAATCATAAAAACATCATGGTCAATGTAAAAAAATTCTGCATCAAATAAGTGATTATGGGAATGGGAGTAGACAATGATGGGTTTATCCCTTAAGGAATAATTCACCCACAATGATAATTCTGTCAGAATTCCGCTGCTTTTTTACAAACATCCAAAGTTCCTAATGACCACAAGCTCTAAAAATAAAAATTCTGCCAAAGTAGACCATCTGAGCTCTGTGAATTCATACAAAATACAATACAAACTCCAAGTCATTATTTGTTAATAATTCTTGTTTCATCAGAATTCTCTTTGTGTTCCAGAGAAAATACAACAACATGAAGGTATGTCCACAGAATTTGTCATTTCTTTAATGGTATGAAAGCTAGGTCCTTTACAAAAACAAAAAAAAGGGAAAAGTCTTACGTTGCAGCAATGACAACTTCCTCTGTCGTGACCGGCTGTGTCCGTGAACGATCCTGCACTCTTCGGAGTCTCCGCTCAACCGCAGCATTGCGTGATCGAGGTTTGGGGACACCTCCATCTGAAGTCTTCTCCAGCTCCTGCAAGACCAGAGGTAAAAAAAAGCTTGTTTATTATCCAAATGTATTGACACTTTTGTGCTATACAAATTCTGTACATGTGTTTTAGTAATAATTAGTTTTATATGATTTCATATAACAAGTTCTGTTTTCTACAGAGATTTGATACCCTGAAAAGAGACCTCTTCGCTGCCACACTCATTTTAGCCCTTTCATCCATTTTTTCTTCATCCACTAGACAAAAAAAAAAAAAAAAAAAAGATTTAAACTTAGGTTACTGAATATTCACGGTTTATAGAATGGTTTTTAAAAAAAAGAATGACTATGGCCAAATCACAGCTGCTGATATTTGGTTTGTTTGATAATGCTTAAATTTGACTTACATTCTGCATGCTGAAGCTCTGGACTAAGACGGGACCTGAAGATGAAAGTACAAAAAAAAAAAAAAAAAATATTGACCCTGAAGATTCAAGTGTTATAGTATGATGACTAAAGAAAAGAAAAAATAACTACATAGCTAGAACAAATGCACATTTCAGATTACAATTTAACCTTTCTAAAAATGCCTTCATATCTAAATTCAGATATGAAGCATATTTATTAAAAGACTGAGGGATACTTAAGTATAAAACAATGACATTTTACCACTACTGATAATAAATTAGTGGTTTCAGTACAACACCTGACTTCATGTTTGACTGTACCTATCAGACTCCAGCCTTTCGGCTGATGTGATTGGTTGGGTTCTAAACCTCTCAGATGACTTCCTGTCATCTCCAGGGGAAATGTAACGTCTGGGCCGACGTGCTTCTTTCTCCCGGTCACTGTTGACAACTGGATCAATCTCCATGGGAACCTGATCTCCTTTAGACTCCCTTTGTTAGACAGGAAAGATTGTCTTAACAAAAGTCTAATTTTTTAGAATTTGTTTAGTACCGACCTTCTAACATTCACAGAATAGAAACATCTGCAGAAAATAAAAATAAAAAAATTGTACACACAAAAAAGCTCTCAGGGCACTTTAGGGGATCCACAGTTGAGACTAAATTTTATATTTAAAAATACATAATGCTGCAACACAGCTAGTTTAGATAAGTCAGTCTGGGTTATCTCAATTCCCCCAAATTTTGGAGCAATACGTCATAAAATCAATCAACAAATCACACAACACATTTTATTTAGCAATGATAATCATGCATTTAAAGAAGATAAAATCAAATTTCTTCACGCAATGTCAAGGCAAGGTTAAGATCAAGCAGTTTGTACCATGGCATCCAATCTACAAAATCTCATCCTGATGCCCATATACTGTAGATAGAGGAGATTAAATTAAGCCAACACTCCTTCAGACTTAGCTGCTTGGATGATAAGTGGCAAAGTTTCAGCAATAACAGATTAAACCTTTAAATGATGAGCAGCACACAAGTGATTGCATATGATTAAAAAAGGCAGAATTTGCATGCAATTGTTGGGATAATTACTTAGGTTAGTGGGTTTAATCATCATCTTTGATAAAACTTAGCATGCGGACATGCCAGTTCACATACAGCTCAGGTCTGCGTCCAGAAGCATTCTCCAGGTAGGAATGTCTCAGCTTAGCCACAGAAACTCTTGTGTCCAAGGTGCCCATTTCACCATTGGCCACACCACTTGGTTCTCTAGTATGAAGCCCTGTATCAATCACCAATGCAGACTCTCGACTGGCAGCACTCTCTAGACTTCTTAATGCAGCAGAACGTTGCGTTACTCCAATATCTGACATGGAGCGGATTCGCACCTTTGGCCTCAGGTCACCTGCATCCTGGCTCACTCGATGTTTAGCTTGTGGGAGGGAGGAACCTTTCTGCAAGTAGCCTCCAATGTCTCCCACCCAATGGTGTGGAAAATGCTGTTCATTGGTAGCTGTGTCCATTTCCTCAGGTAGATGTGTGTTGCTCTGCTTTCCTTTCTCAGGTCTTTCAGAATTATCATCTGGCTGGCCCATTCGATGCACTCCTTGCACTTCCCATGCATCCAACTGTCCAATTTTACGTACCCTACGTTCCTCCAAGTCATCTTCTGATTGGCTTATCCTTCTACGTCTGATATTTCCTTCTTCATTCTCTGACAAATTAATCCGTCGTCTTCTACCATGTCCTTCTGCCACTTCTTTTCGGAGGAACCCTTGGTCTTTCTGCACTTCATCACCGTGCACCACTGGTTCAACAGACTGTAGAGTGTGGCCTTGTCTTTGATCAACTTCCCATTCTCTTTCTTTGAAATCGTCAACTTTCCTGTCACCTCTTTGTTCCATCCCCTCTAAGCGGTGAGTGCTCCAATTATCTTGACCCACATCCTTTTTAATACCAGTCACTTGCTTGTTTTCTTCTCTTTGACCAATCTTCCTTACACCACGTCCCACATCTTCACATTTCCAACTATTCTTTTTGCCACTATCTACCTCTCTTTCTTCAGACTGACTGCTCCTTCGGTCATCATGCTGTTCTCTCTCTTTTAGTAGACCAATAACCTTTTTACCTGCTATTGTTTCCTTATCCATCGGAGCGATTCCTCTTCCATTAGGCCCCTCCCTTTCTTCCAACTGGTGAAACTTTCTTCCAACTCTCTCTATCTCCTCTGACTGGCTGATCCTTCTTATTCTCTGACTTTCCAAACCTTCATCAGTTTGTCCACGCATGGGATCATCCACACTCTTTTGCCTGCGGCGGATCTCTGAGGGTAGCACAGCTTTTCTGCTCTTAAGTAACCCTTCTGAAGCTGGATCCACTCTGGATGCCGATCGACCTTCTCTCTGAATGGGCTGAATGTGATCAACACTGGCGCTTTTTCTAGTTTCTTCACCCTCTTTTTCAGCAGGTGCCAAACTTGGTATGGGCAATTGTCCTTTGGGATCCAGTGTCCCAGACTTACTAAGTGAAGGTCCAGGCACAGGGTGAGCTGCATGAGCATATGAAGATGAAGATAGATGGCTAGATGTATGGGAAGGAGCTGAGTGAACAATATGTCCATATGCTGGAGGCAGTGCCTGGACTGAACCATACTGCAGAGGGGTGTGACCATAATGCCCATGTGACAGACGTGAATGCAAGGTGTGTTCATGTTCACGCAGAGGCTTCGGAGTAGGTGCATGTGCTTGAGCTGGTTGGCGTGTGTCCTGATCCACAGGCACTGGTTGAAGGATAGCTCGATACTTTTGTACAGGTGGTGGGGCATCTCTGGGACCAGGTAATGGCTGCTGGAGATCTTTGCATGCTAGGTGTGGTTGTTGTGAAGGTCTGTGCATTTGTGATGGTTCTTGAGCATCTTGACTATTTTGCTTTGGTAGGGATTGCTTGATTTGCCCAAATCCAGATTGATGACCCATGGTGCTAGGGTGTATACCAGGACTCTGTTCATATTTTGGGGGCTCTGCACTTTGGGCACGCTGATGATTTCCAGTTTCACTTGAAACTATTTGTTGAAAGGCAGGCGAGTCCATACTGTGAGTGCGCTGGAATCGCAGCCGTTCTGCACTATGTGCCCTTTGTTGACGGGTCACCTGATTAGGTGGTTGGATTGGGGGTTCAGAGCTCCGTGTTTGTGGTTGGTTTGCAGATTGAGATCGTGGAGCTAAATATGGAGGGGCTACTGTTGGATGACGTCGGACAGAAGATGCATCTTGCCCTGAATCAGAACCCCTTCCCGAGATGTCCTCCCTTGTCTGTCTCTCTCTTACTCGTATTCTTCATTTAGGGAGGAAAGAGAGGAATTAACATTCATCCAGATAAAGTTTGTGTACCTACTATCATCCTGAGAGAGAGCGTCATCAAATTTATTAGAGATGATGACTAATTAAAAAAAAATGTCCCACACATCAAGAATAAGAACCACATCCTCATCTTAGAATAGCATAGGGGGCTTTCGCACCACGTAGTTCTAGGACATCAGTTCTAGGAACTAACCAGCATGTTGATTCCTAGAGAACCTATTTCCCCATTGGGCTGTTTTCCTGGGTGCATTCGTACCAGCAGCAGGAACTCTGAAATGGCCGACAGCGACATCTTTATTCGCAGCCATATTTACAAACATCAACCACCAGTGAATGGAGGAGGCCATGATTGTAACTGTTGTTATTGTGTGTTGTGGCTTTCATAATGAGGAAAAAGGAATGTAAACAACATATGTGACTGAAAGGGCATGAAAATCTGACTGAATCTCCCATGACAACTTGCAGTGTTACATACTGTACCTTCAAGTATGAGAAAAAGAACACAGTGCTGCAGACAACAGGTAGCTAACTTTTCCATGTTCATGAAGTAAAAAAAATTTACTTGGCTTTTTAAAAATGCTGGTGAGCCGATGTTTCATAAGCATTTGGCCAATCACCATACACTCAACATCACCGGTAGTTTATACAGAACTGTTTTAGACCCTACTCTGAAGTAGGAGCTAATTCAGTTTCCCCAAACAGAGTTCCTAGAACTAAAACTTACTAATTCCTGTGGTACAACGTGCCAAAAAGTGGGTACTTCCACCAGTAGTTCTAGGAACTATGAAAAGGTTCTTCTGGTGCGAAAGCCCTTTATGTTTTAATAAATTCTACAGGTAACTTTTACCTGACATGTTAAACATTCAGGGGGATAAAAAAACAAAAACCCAACATATTCTCTGTTCAGAAATATGTTTTTCAATAGCTGGAAAGCAAAGTCCAGTTATTTGCAACCCTTTTGATAGACTTGTAACCATTTATTTGCAAACTTTCAGCCAGCGGTGACTCCATGACACACAAATAAGCTGCACCTGTTATGTTTTTGTTTTTTTTTAAGTGAAAAACTGAAAAGGAATGAAGCCAAGTCTTATTGTTAGGAGCTGGTCTCTGGTGAAGGGAAAAGGTCAAGGGTTAAAAAAAAAACAGTGGAAGGATGAAGAGGATTAACAAGGGAAATGTTTGCCAACATCTACGATGACTGTATATGGAGAAAGCCAAGATAATCAAATCTAAATTATGCAAATGTATTTTTGAGTGCATGGACTTCATAGGATATAAGGTAAAGTGTTGGAAAATGGAGTTAGCGGGTCAACTGGGGAAATTTAAAGGGTTGCACTCCCACTCTGATACCTGGATGGCCAGTTGATTTGAGTGTATGATTCACTGTCCGTGTCTCTCCTGAGGGACCACTCACTCTGAGAGAGAGATGCCAAGCTAAAGAACACAGAGGCCCAGACCCTAGTTATCACAGTAACAACGTCATGAAATTCAGCACTATAACAAAACACTTGTGGCTTTACCAGTCCTCATCTAAATGGAGACCATTGTGATGTCACAAATACTGTAAAACATCTGTCTACTTTTCCTGATTGTTTCCTCTCTTTCGTGTATAGTTATTCAATTTCATATAAGGTTCCTCAATTAGTCTGACATTACTGCCTAAAGCTGGCCGCCACTAGACGATTTTCAAATCTTAACTGATATTAATGCCATGGGAGACAGAGTTTCAATCAATTTTTAGCATTCTAGTCCACTGTAAGTGCACACTTGACAATTCGACCAGAACGCGAGACCACACGCTTCATGACTGTAGGAACGATTTCACAATGACACGAGATTTCATGGAGACACACTAGATCAAACGTGATTAGAGAAGAAAAAAAAGGTTGTCTGTCAACGGTGTCTGCTTGCTCTCCCAGCATGTATCAGTTTCACAATGAAAAACAAAGTATAAAAAAATATGGGTGATGTATTCTGCTTTTGAGGCATTTTTTGGCTGTCAAGTTTCAGCTATAGAAGAGGGCTTAAAATCAGCCTTAAAATCCTCTAGCTAGTGGCCAGCTTTAGAGGTCTTCATTTAAGTACAATGATCTCATCAGTTTGGACATATTTCTCCTAAAGGGTTGTTAAGTTATGTAACACTTCAGATAGAACACATCTGGATATGAAAGTTATAAAGTTATCATTTTATAAAATATTAGGAGTCTCATATAACAACAACTTACAACTCACATACACAACAAATCTCAACATGCAATCTGACCCTCAGAAGAAATATGCTGCTCTTCTCTACTTACATCAAGATACATTTTATGAATGTCTGGAAACAACTAATTATTGTCATACTAAATAATTTGCAATTCTCATCCACTGCTATGGGTAGACTAAGCTTTAAATGTAGTGGGCAATGCAGTATCTTTCAGCAGAGCTCTAGAGTGAAATTCTTGCTGATGTCAAGTGAACAGTTCTACATATTTCACCCCAGCTGTAAACCTGACTAAAAACAAAAGCTGGTCCATTCAGCATTTTTTTTTTAACCTGGAGTAGGTTTAAGAGCTTCAGCATTATCGGAGTAAGGCAAAAAAAAAAAAAAAACCACAAAGTAGCCAACTAGTCCTTGCCGAGGTCCACCACTTTATTGGCAGATAAATCATGGGAATTATTAACCCTGTTACTTTTTCTTGCTTTACAGCAGCGGTTCTCAATTCCAGTCCTCGCGCCCCACTGCTCTGCACATTTTGTACGTTTGTACAGACGGACCTTGTGCAACGCAAATCCATGATTGAATGTTCCGAAGTGAAATAAACTTCAACAGATTTCCCCTGCTCAGGGAGTAGGGAGCAGTAAACACTGTGTGGATACCATGTCAATCGGAACACAGTTCATGCACGGAGCTCACTTCTAACGAGCTGATTATCTGAATCAGGTGTGTTAACAAAGAGACATACAATATGTGCAGAGCAGTGGGGCGCGAGGACTGGAATTGAGAACTGCTGCTTTACAGAATGATTTACACAAAGTAGACCAGTGCTCGGATCCTGAATTTCTCAATTTCTGAATAAAAATCTCTTTTCTTGTCTTATGAGTATTTGTTGTAAAGCAGACTTAGTAAAAATCATTAATTCCCTTACTCATAATTCACATACCCATTAACTACCCATGTTCCTGTTAACTTTGAGGTAGAGTTGCACGCTGATGAATGTGGATTTGGTAAATGCTGCTCTACATCACACAATTTACCGCAGATTAGAGAACTGGCATTAATTATTGGCCGATATTTATCGTGCACCCCTACTTTGAGGCCTTCAATACGCTATCATTCCTTTAAAATAAAGGTAAAAAAAGGCAAGTTCCATACCAACTTGGTGTTTTAAAAGGAAGTATGCCAATACAGGAAGAAAATAACACAATCAAAAACTAGGTCCTCTAACACATTTTTAAGATCCAGAACTGAGTACGCATACTTACCCCTGTCTGTTGAGGATATTTTGAGCTTGTTGCTCGATGAACAAGTCTCCAGGAGAGATGCCATATCGTGTTGTGGGTAATGAGGCTCTGCGTGCTGTCCTAGGAGAACTTGCTACAGTGACAACAGCGACACCCCTCACTGGTTGGGCTGTTGTTGTTTCCATTGGAACCGGTGCTTCCTGTGGGCGTGTTTTCGTACTTCGGTCAGGTGCTCGTCTATAATTTTCCAAGTTCATTGCCCTCTCTCTCTCAGCATCAAAGCCTGATGGAGGAGGAGCAGGATTGGGGGCGGGGTCAGAAGGCATGAAGACTCGCCCTATTCCTGAACTGCTGTATTTAGACCTGCTGGTGCTTCGGTCCCGCCCCTCATCATGTTCTTGTAATGCCACACCCCTTGTCCTGCTCTCACCACGTCCCCTGTCAGGAGGAGCCCCTTTGTCCGACAGGTCAGACTCTCTTCGCACACGTGTGTAGCGTGGCGTGTAATCCAGATCCACCTCTTGGTCGAGGAGAATTCCGTAACGTTCTGATAATTGTCGCCGACGTTCAGCTTTGTAGCGTGCAATTCGCTCGGCTTTAGAGCTGAGGCTGGCTGCATCAGAACCAGCTGGGGTAGGACCGACTGGCTCAGGGTGTGCGGACAACTGTGGATCTGGACGTGTCCGACCTCTGGACTGCCGCTCTGGAGCTTCTATCTCATCACGGCTGTAGCGCCGCACTGTAATGTAACAAATAGGAAGTGAGTAGTAGACCAACAAAATTCTAAAATTTTGTGTGCTCAAGAAATGACCTAAGCCCCTTGTTCAGTCTAAGTCCATAGGATTTTTTCTAGCCGTTTTATTGTCCACCAGGTGTCAGATTACTAATAAAAGTAATACCATACTACTTTTCCTTCGTACCAAAGTATAAAGGGGTCATGAACTGCCTTTTTAATCAATTTGTTCTCTGAGGTCCATTTACATGTTATCTATATAGTGTTATTTTTAAATCAAAATACATCCTAATTTAAAAGTAATATGCTATTTTCTGTCCTGTTTTTAACCCCCTCATCTGAACACTCGGTTTTAATAGGTGTGAGGGATTGTAGACTCAGAAATAAACTCACACTGGCATTATTGGCTAACATTTGTGTATATTTGACACCGTACATTCCTCATAGATGGACACTGCTGTGATTTAGGATAAAAACACAAATTCTCAGTACATATCAATCGATCTGTAATAACATAAAGCAATAGTGACTATGTAAATACAGTTACTCACACTTGTGTGGTCTGACATTACTGTCCCATCCAATATATATTTACCAAAGCATCATCTTTTAGTTTCAATCTTTCTAAAAATCTGCATCGTATTGCACCTTGTTTGTAAATTAATCCATGGGAAAATTAAGTGAACAAAGGACCAAGTTCTTAGTGATGCGATCTGGAAATTAATAAAAAAAAATAAAAAAAATCATCCACCCTTTCCTAACTAAGGGACCAAAAGGCAGGCTGTTTTTCCACAACCTGGCACTGCACAGCATCTTGTTGTCTTCCAAGCCATTTCTTCACCATTTCTAATTTCTGCACAGACCTGCATTATTTACACACTACATGTATAAATGGGTGGGCGGGGCTAAACAGGCAGTGATGTAGAAGCAGGTGTTGATCTTCTGCGGAGGCGGTGTTTAGCAACACTTGCACATTCCACAATCTGTTGTTTTGGCAGATTGGCTTCAATATAAGCTGTTTTTAGACTAACAATAAAGTTTTGAGTTCTGAAACTTACAGAATGTTTTTATAATACAATGACCTCTTATGTCAAAAGATCAAGGGCATTTTGATTACATAGTTCACGACCCCTTTAAGGAGATTTGTTGAGATAACAGTGTAACAAATAGCAATCGTAATAGTGCCTCTTGCCTTAGCTGTGCACTGTACAGTTTATTGTCTGCTTACAGAAATAAACTGTGGTGACCTACCCACAATGCCTGGATCGCTGGGATCTGAAGCACGTGTATAACGTGGTGTGTCCTCCTCCAGTAGTCGGTTGGTCACCAGGCCGGCTGTATGTTGCATGCTTGTAGTGAGAGCAGGTGGAACATCAGCCTCAATCCCCTCCAACCTTCGTGCAATTCTCTCTTTCCTGCATGATAAGAAGCCATCATATGCAGTTCTGGGGTAAATCAACATTTTGGAAGACAGAGAGCCTAGCCATAACAGTGCTTTTTGTAAAGTAATAATGTAACATAAAAGATGTAAGCTACTTATAAATGTAGCATCTCAACACTGACTATATGCATTTTCAGTAATTTTACATCCACTTTTATGCATCTTGAATGCATTTTTACATTGCATTCAGGGTATACATTTTAACTGTTTTATGCATTCCATGGGAATCTAACCCATGACCTTCGCATTGCTATGTTCAACTGTTTGAGCTTTAGGAATGCCATGTTATTTTGAAGATTTTTGCTAGACCAATTGTACCTGTTCATTTCTGGACCACTTTTGATAGAGGTTTCAAATTGCTTCCTTAGCTCTGAAACTAAAAGACAAGCATTTTGGTAAATATCTTCTTTAAGAAAAAAAATCATTATCATTGTCCTTCTCCAACTTTTTAAGCACTATGTAATCTTAGCATTTCTCACCTTTGGGCAGTACAGCTAGGATGTTTGCATCAATTTCTGTTGTACTCTGGTTTGTACTTTTAACCAGTGATGTCCTGTCATCCACACCAAAGCTGTAAGGCAGAGACAGAGAGTTCATGATTTAAAACAATAGAGCTTTGGTAAATGTGTTCATGTCAGTAGACATAATACGTTTATGTCATTCCTGGCACTTATTGAAAGGAGACTGGAATTTGGGTAAGTGTAACCCTAACCCTAAAATCAGATTGATTAATAGCAATGTTGTTCTAGGATAAACAAAGATGTTGACCCAGGAACATGTCCTACTTGGCATACCACAGTGTACGCGGCTAGCTGCTTGGCCACAACTCCAAAACTGATTCATTAGGTTGACTTTTCCAACACCTAATCTCTGCACACCTTTGAAAAATCGGATTTGGCACAGAGTGCCTCCAGACTTCTACACCGTCAGGTCAAGAGCAACCTTACCAATGTTCCTGTGTGACATTTTAAGCTGAATTAGCATTGAATGTCTTGAATGTTTACTTGAATCTCACCACAGGAATAGATTAGCTCCTTGGGTATTTATACATCTAGAGTTCCCCTTCACCATGGTACCAGTCCTGCCAGCCCAAACAGCACACTCCAATTACTCCTGTTTACAGCACACCAATCACTGCACATGCTGCTATGCACAACGATCTCATAAGCAGGGCAGCAGAACTCGAATGAGAGCTTAAACAGGTTTAGATTGCATACACAAAAAGTTTTCAGACACGCCCGAAATTATCAAAGGAGGAATAATTGACTCTGTACAATTGAATTATTGAACATTAATGCATACCATAAGTTAAATGGCCATTACATACTTGTTGTGCTGTCAATTTTTTATAATTTATAATAATAGTAAAGAGTCCAGGTCAATTATTCCACAGTATATACTTCCTTACACCACTGATTGAGTAGAAACCAGCCATGGCTAAATAGTCTATTATTTTCAGTTCAAACTACTTGTTTTCTTTTTATTTATTACAAAAAAGGACCCTCTAACACTAGCATTCTCTATTCAATCGGTTTTCTTTTTATCAGATTTAAAAAACCAAAAAAAAAAAAAAAAAAAAAAAAAGCCTCTCTACGTGTACTGT
This sequence comes from Carassius carassius, assembly GCF_963082965.1. NCBI lineage: Eukaryota > Metazoa > Chordata > Actinopteri > Cypriniformes > Cyprinidae > Carassius > Carassius carassius. The sequence continues at coordinate 3,993,234 of NC_081774.1, read as the reverse complement.
TAGATTAACCAAAACTTGTCACAGCACGTGTTGGTTTTGATTGCTTCTGTTGTCCTCATTTGTAGGTCGCTTTGGACAAAAGCATCTGCTAAATGAGTAAATATACATTTAAATTCAAATATAGTTTAAAAGTGTCCATAAAAAATGTAAACATCACCCTTCAATAAAACCCTCGTAACGTGCAAGAAATCAAGAATTTCAACAGTGCTTAATTTCATTTTAAATAAATGTAATATAATTTAGATTTTTTTTTTAAACACTGGTTGAATGTTTACATGACTAAAATATGTTTTAGTTCTATAGTTTTGGTTCTGTTTTGAGTAAACAAATAAGCAAAATGTCTACCCCTTAATTTTTCCAGAAATGTGCATGACAACTCTAAAGGGTTTTAATAGCATCTTATTAAATTCCTTTAGATCTAAGTATTGAAGACCATAAAGGGATTAATTCAGTATTTAATTCAGCTAATGGTATCAGCTTTAAAACAAAGAAAAAAGTTGGGTCAAAACAAAAGTCTTTTAAATTGCAAGATGATTGGATTCTGACCTTGCTGCTCTTTTCTTTAGCAGTGCAGGGCTGTAGATCTTAGCAGAAGCTTCACTAACAAAGCCTGTAAAAAGAAACAAGACAAAATCTTAGGTGATTTTCACAAGACAATTCCGCAAATCTATCCAAAAGACATAAAAAAAAAAATCAAATGCACCATAAAGGCCTGTTCACAACAAGTAGTATTACTACAACAGTACTTACTGTATAAAGTCGTAAATATAGTTCTAATTTGATTGATTATAAGGAAAGTTCACACAACACTGATAACGGCGCTATAGTTAAACAATATTGCAACCACTTTCATAATGAAAAAAACATTCCCAATCAGAATCAACCCAATTTTAAAGAGCTTGAGCACTTAACGCAGCAGACAATACAATTGTAACTCGCTTATAATACACTCATTGTTGCAATTTCGTTCTTGGTGTACATGGGCCTTAACATCACATCACTGAATTTGGCATCTCAACTTGAATAATTCTGTGCACAGTAATTGAATGTTGCTTAGTTACAGTGAAGTTAAGCAACCCAAGTTCAGGAAAAATACAAATTTATCTTAAAAAAATTAAATGGAATATTTCTCCAGAAATATTCAACCTGTAGCAAACAATCACAAAATATATAAACACATTCCCTCTTGACTTCATGTCATGTTTTGATGCTTAACATCCTCCAGTGAGGGTATCCTAATAAATTTACCCCCTCCAGAGGAGCACCTGGGCTGGGAAGGGACAGCTTTAAAAGCAAGCTAAGAAGAACAAAGTCAACGTGGGTGTGAAGACATCCTAATTAACTTAAATCAAATCTGGTGAATGAGTTTCCGTCCCAGGGTCGCCAGAGAATCATGTCAGGAAGCTGACAGCCACAAATTAGCAGCAAGGAGACTAGAAGAACAAGGCATGGTCTATAAATACTATTTGGGGAGATCAGGGTAAAAAAAATAGACCCTGCTCGAGGGTCCACACTACTTAAAACACATGTACTGTAGATCACAGCATAGAAACACAGACGTCCAGTAAACCACTTTCACACAAGGTTTGGGTGAAGGATTTTATGATCTGATGTGTAGACAGCAAAACAGCAATTATCACGACCTGACATTAGCACATTAACACAGTGTTGACACACAGAGTCTGGGATCATTTCAGTGTGACATCTGCAGGCACTACAGATTCAACATTAAATCAACTTTGGCAGCTGGAATGGAGAGATAAAGTTAAAGGTCACAAAAATTAAACACACATAAAGACCATTACTGTTCCACTTCAATGAGACCTGATTTAAGTTTGGTGACTGACTGATAAGTTTTTCGATGGCTGGTGTTAATACTGCTACTATCTGATGAGCATGATGTCAAAGGCTCTTATGCACACAGAGGCTGCATTTATTACAAAATAAAAATGCAGTAAAAAAAAATAGTAATATTGTAAAATATTATTACAATTTGAAATGACTTTTCTGTTTTCACATGTTTTATGGTGAAGGCCTAATTTGTTCCTATGATGGCAAAGCTACATTTTCAGAATCTTTACTCCAGTCTTCAGGGATGATATAATTATTATATGATAATTTGCTGCTCAAGAAACATTTATTAGGAACATTTGAACAGTTGTTCTAAACAGTTGTGCTACTCAACATTTTTATGGAAATGGTGATATATTTTGTGCAGGAATCAATAAGAACAAAAAAAAACAAAAAAAAAACAGTATTTTGAACAGAATGCATTAATGCAACCCTGCTTGCATATGAATACATGTGTAATTATATGTGTGTTCATTTATATTCTGTTTAATTGTGCTTGTCAACTATTAACCTTTTGAAGTCAACAACAATGCATGTGTTAAATGTTGATTTAAAAAAAAGGAATACATTTTTCCCTCAATGCTTTATGTCGACATACATACACACACACACACACACACAGACCAAAAGTTTGGAAACATTACTATTTTTAATGTTTTTGAAAGAAGTTTCTTCTGCTCATCAAGCCTGCATTTATTTGATCAAAAATACAGAAAAAAAAATTTAATATTGTGATATATTATTACAATTTAAAATAATTGTTTTTAAATTTATTACACTTTAAATTATCATTTATTTCTGTGATGCAAAGCTGAATTTTGCAGTTCTTTTTTAACCTTTTATTCATCAAATATATTAGACAGCAGAACTGTTTCCAACACTCATAATAAATCAGAATATTAAAATGATTTCTAAATGATCATGTGATAGACTGGATGTTACATGTGACACTGAAGGCTGGAGTAATGATGCTGAAAATTCAGCTTTGCATCACAGAAATTAATTATTTCTTTAAGTATTTTCAAATAGAAAACTATTTTTTTAAGTTGTAATAATATTTCACAATATTACTGTTTTTTCTGTGTTTTTGATCAAATAAATGCAGGCTTGATGAGCAGAAGAAACTTCTTTCAAAAACCTTAAAAATAGTAATGTTTCCAAACTTTTGGTCTGTACCGTATGTATGTATGTATATATATGTGTATATATATATATATATATATATATATATATATATATATGTGTATATATATATATATATATATATATATATATATATATATAACATGTGCATACAAAATAATGATATCATATAAATATTACACATTTCTGAATTAAACTGAACATTTACTTTACACATTATTTCCTCATCTGTCCCAAAAAAAAAAGAAAAGAAAAAAAAAATATTAATGCATACTTTATATCCACAGATCTCACAAGACGACACGGACATTGTCTACAGATTTTCTGAACTGACTCAATCACCACATTGATTCATTTGGCAAGAGTCATCAGCTGATACAGACAATTTAAAAATTAGTCTGGCAGGACTATCACTAATCACTTCTGAAGTTCACAGCAACCTTTAGCGCACCACAAGTATTCAGACTTCTTCAGGTCAATTAATCAATCTTCAACAGAACAAGAGTTACTTCTGGCTTGTATGACCATTTTCACACAATATTAAATTTATATAAACAAAGCCGACAAACATGCCGTCGAACAGTTCATGTTCCTTTATATTACAATAACTATTCAATCAATGACCCGGTAACCACTTTTTCTCAGATCCCCATCAATCAAACTCACTGTCTGGTAACAGTAACCAGGAAAAGACTTACCTTGACTACACTGAGTGACGTGGTTGAGATAGTTAGTAATCCACTGGTTTTGGAACATGTTGGAATGAAAAGGAAAGTAGAAAACGGAGGAAAGAGAGGGAAAGGGCCGACAGACCTAATCACAGGCTCAGACAGATGAAGAAAGAGATCGCCACGGACGGACTCAACGTGATGGAAATGCACTGAAGCAAAACTGGAGGGCTAAAGCAAACACACGGGAGGGTGGTAGAGAGAGTGAAAGAGAGAGAGAGACAGAGAGAGAGGGGTGCTAAGGCAGTAATCTGATTACAGGCAGAAATTAGCCTGGATGATAAAAGTGGATTGTGGGAGCACAGTGGATTCCTGGACTTATGACATGAGTGCTCCTACATTTACACACACTAAACACACACGCGTCAGCAATCCTGGAGTCACAAATACTCGGTGATGCAAAGATGAAGGTCTTTAATTAGGTCTGACATGCCTTAAACTTCTTTTACTTTAACAAAGATTATCATTTATTTGCCTTTTTTTTTTTGAAGATGCGTTATTAAGAAAATGGTGTATTCTTATAATGCACACTAAAGGACTGCTAAACAATATAAAAGCTATCTTCCATGTAATTTTGAGTTTTTATGCCAACCGCTATGAGCACAGAGTTCTGGGTTCTACTTCTGCTGTGTTGCCAAAGAGGTTAAGGTTTAGCTGGTTAGCATCGAACTGTTGCTCCATGCTGTAATTACATACGACATTACATTACATGCATTACAATACTTGATTTTTGTGGTATTAACATTAATATGTAATCAATCAAATTGACTGGTAGTTTTAAATGGCAATGTTTAGAATATTTTTGAAAATTCTCAAAAGAAAAATTATGCCTTTTGAAAGTTTTTTAGTTGCTAACATTTCTGCCAGTGTTGTTATTGTTTGCTAAAAAAAACAAAACAATTTTAACTATTAATACAAATGATAATAGTATATAATACAGTATCTCTAAAATAACACTGATTCCCGGTCAACAGCTGTATCCAGCTGCATCTGGATCATGTTTAAAATGGACTGCCGGCAACTATGTTACTGCAAATCACTGTTAGCATGAACATCCCTTCAGACCGACAGAATGAAAGACCAACCACACAGAATATAGCAAGCCCATTTATTGAAACACACAGGCATATGCCAATAGAACATAGCAAAACACCACAAATTGGTGTGAAAGTATTATAACAAGTTGACTTTGTCATAGTGTGCACTAGAGGGAGGCACTGATAGCCAAAGGTCTTTTGGGGCTCACTAAACAACATGGAAAACTCAGACGGGGCATGTTATCATGTTTATAGCTAGCTCTATAACAACAGACCTGCTTTAAATGGTACATTTGTCATCTCATTTGTCTTGAAAAGGTACAGCTTAATACAAATAAAACAGACACTTTCATGATCAAATATCATAGCTCTAGAAAAAGAAAATTAGTCTGCTGTGTTTTTAAGAAAAGCCAAGCACATGCACATGCAAACATGTCCATCTTTCTGTCCTGTCTTACTGGACCACTCAAGAACTGCTGCCCTTAATAAGGCAATGTGTGATGTGATTGGCTGAGAGGCCTCAAGAGGGTGTGTTTAACTTATGTTTATCCAGCTCTGCTGTGCATGTGCTCTCTGCTTCACCACACTCCCTCGCTCATCTATCATATTCCTTTCACTCCTGGAAGTCATGCCTCTAGCTTTTCTTTTCCCTTAGCTTATTCTACTACACAAACTGTATGATAAACGCAATGCAAACACGATTTTGAAGTAGTTATTATGAAGTAGGTGATGTCATGAAGGAGATATCTATTATTTACCTGAGCTGACTGCAGAATTAGAGACTACATTTGAAGCACAAATAACAAGACTCAAGGCTTCCAGTAAGCCAAGGAGTTATGACTAGTCTATTCTGGTAATTTAGAGGTTAGAAGCTGGTTACACAGGGCTGTGTGTGTTAGGTCAAATAAACATACACACCAAAATACCCTGTTTAACACAGATTTTACAACAATATAAAATAACAAGAGGACAATGCAGTACAAATGGACAAAAACAAACTAGACATACAAGTTTGAGGTCAAAGACAAAATGCACATTCAATTCAGCACATTAAATTGATCAAAACTGACAGTAAAGACAACGTGACAAAAGATTACAAATCAACAACGTTCTTCTAAATTTTCTTTTCAAACAAAAATATTAAAAACAGTACAAGTGTGTTCAACACTGATAATAAGAAATAATGTTTCTTGAGCAGCAGATCACCATATGATAAAGGATCATGTTACACAGAAGACTAGAGTAGTGATGTTAAAAATCCAGCTTTAATATCACAAGAAATAATTATATTTAAATATATATATATAAAAAAAACAATACTACGGTTTTTCCTAAATTTTTCAATATTGCAATGAGTAACCATAAAGGTTTATATTGAACTCATTTTAAACATGATTGTCATTTACAACGCTTCTAATTTACATACTTCAACGATGCGAAATGTAAATAGCAAAAACTGTAGTCTATGACATCACAATGAAGGCACGTTCAAATCTGTGATTGATTTCATGCATTCATCACTCAAGAAGGAACTCCTAGCGCCATTGCCAAGCAACAATCTTGTTTCCATGAGACAAAGTTGAGCCGTGAACCACATCAAAGCATTGTGGGAAGTTCCCCATTAGAACAGGCATCGCACAAAAACATCAAATGCATGGACCTAAGCTAGAGATCACTAAACACTCCACGCTCAAACAGAGGCACACTGCTGTTACCTTGACATTTATCTGCATGAGCCCTTCAGATCGCTGTAAAGCCCTGCACTGTGCAGGTATGCAAGAGAAACAAGTGTGAACTGATGTATAAAAGACAAATGTCACAAAGTGCATAACAGGCACTGCTGCTCAAATTGTGTCTTTTTATTTATCTGATGGAATTTTATCCATTATCTCCTAAGCTACAAAAAAAAGAGAAATAGAAGGACATTTTCTCTTTTAAAGAACTGTTCATATGAACTAAATTCAAATTTATTTGTACAGCACTTTCCAAAATACACCATGTTTCAAAGTGGTTTTACAGAAAATCATGATAATGCTTATCATATTTTCATACCTTACTGACTTAGTCACATTTAGGAGATTAAAACTAAATCATATATGTTCATGTTACGTGGCGATACAAACAATCAAGTAGTTGAGATTTGCTATATAGTATATATTCCCATACACAAATAGGCCTATAATGTTTGCATGCAGACATACTTCTGAAAGTTGTCAAAAAAACAGAGTGATGGGTACATTTAAAAACAAAATACTATTTCAGTCTTTTTACTTCCAAATGTAATTTTTAATTCAGTTCAACTTTATATTATCATTCAGCTTTTTAGGTAGTCACATTATAAAAAAAGACATATATTATGCTTTCAATGAGTCCAACAGTCACCCAATTTCCCATTCCCAATGCAAACTTATGTTATCAAAAGCAATAAAGCGTATTCCGTTATGGAAATATGAGATGTCAGTGATAGTAGAAAAATGGTCTAATCACTCATGGAATCTTGTAAAAACTCTGTTCGTACATTCAAGCCGCAGTCGCAGCACAGCCTGGAGGAGGAGTTAATTCAGACTACATTCTCCAGTCGCTCTGGTCTTCATCTTCTGCCTTTATTAGGACAAGGAGAGCTCACTGGCAGCACAAGGTTTGTTTAAATTACTGCTGAACTACAGACTGAGCTGTGAGAACAAGCAGTCGAACATACCTTACAGACACGAGTCAGGTGTGGATCTCCAACCGTCTCAAACACTACAGGCTGAGCTCCCAGAAAGACATACAGTCCTGGATTGAAAATTATTCTCCATATGTCTCATCATTCTGTCTTCCATTCAAACATCTCTCTCCTTAAAAAGCATTTGATTATTCCTATACCCTTCATTTATTCCTCTTCTCAAAAGTCTTTGCACGTTTCTGAACCATGGTGTAGGAGAGCCTACTTTAGCAAAACGTGAAATACATAACCGATCAACAATGCATGAGGCAACACATTATCCAAACGTGCTTGATTCAAACTTTATAACAAATGAATGAGCAGTGACATGATCTTGCCTTATTTTACTTGACTGCCAATTTTATATTATATATATATATATATATATATATATATATATTAAAACAAGCCAAATATTCATATTTCAAAGACAAATGGAACCCATTTACTGAGTTAATTATAAGTTATAAGTGCAAAAAAACTCATATTAACAGATTAAATAAAAATGTAAAACAAATTATACAATATAACTGGATGTGCTTTACTTAACTAATCATACATTATCTGTAATAAAGGATAAGAAATGCACCACCCCATACACCAAATGAATGATAATCATACAACATGAACTAGTACAGAGTATTTTTTTCTTAAAGAGTCAAATATTAATCTCAATTTTATTTTTTGAATATTTAAAAGGCTATAATTGAATTAAATCACACAATATCGAATTGTCTCAAAACAAATTGACTTTATAAAAAAAAAAATATACACACACACACACACACACACACACACACACAACTAGACACCATTCACCGCAATAACTATAAAATACATAAAATGTAGGAAAAGATAAATATTTAAAAAAAAAATCTAATCTCAAATTAAAAACAAATGCAAATATAATCTAATATAACATAGCAAGATGCAATTAATTAAATGAATCAATAATATCAATTGTATAAAGGGGTAATAAATTAATCTCAGAATTTAAAAAGATATATAAAATATATATAAAATACATGTAAAAAAAACAAACAAAAAGATTGTGTAAAAGATTGCATGTGTTTATATGTATAATTATTAAGGGAAAAACACTAGATTAAGCAGTATGTGGATAGTGTGAGTATGCAGAACACTAGTATTCCGGTCTAAACACATCATGCGCTCTGAGGTCTACAAACAGTGAGAAATCACATTCTCTGCTCTTATAAGGCTGTAAAGAGTCTGAATCAGTCACAGGCTCCAAGAAATTTGTTAAGGAGTTGTTCTTGGCTCAGTAATGGGAAATAGCTGATCTTACATCAACACGTGCTCAAAACAGGAAATAATTACAAAAATCCACAAGGCATTCATTCTGATCGTTAATTTATTTGAGCTGTTATACATAAAACTGTGCTCTTAACTCCTCGTCTGCATTAAACATTCTTGAATCTCTCATCGTCCAAAAATCACTACAGACACACACTGACATACTTGTCGAACACAGCTTAAGTATAACAAGAAAGTGTCATATTAAGTCTGTAATGATGGAGTTGGCCAAAGTTTAAAATTTATAGCAAGTTTTAAATTTGTCTGATTGCATGGGCCAGTTTGCCCCCGCTGGCAGATGCCATAACTACATCATCTGCACACAGAAAGAATCTTTCTGCACTGACTGCCGTTGATAAATGGGTGTTTAATTCTGCCTTTGCAGACCTTTACTACCCTACAGCTCTACAACATCTCTAACCGCATCCACTACACAAATTCAACTTCTATTCAGAGAAATGTCAGTTTCTTATAAACTGTAGCTGAGAAAAAAACTCAAAAGGACCAAGACAGACTACTGTGAGCTGCAGACAATACCAGTGGGAGATTTATGGATGAATTATATTCAGACAGTTGAATCAAATGGTGACACATTGTAGAGCTTATATGATAAATGCGCACACACACACACACACACACACACACACACACACACACACACACAGAGTGCCCTCCATAAGTATTGGAACAGTAAAGACAATTGTTCTGTTTGCTGTAGAGTCAATAAATCTGTAAATATGATTAAAAGATGAATATGAGACAAAACTACAGAATGTAACATTTTATTATTGGGTGATTCAACACAAAGATGTTTTACCAGTTAAGAAGATCAGCACTTTTAGAGTTTCTCTAGATCTCCATAATCATAAAAGCTGTGAAAATGAACCATGAAATACATGTCTTTAAAATCACCAACAACCTCCAGAAATCTGGGTGATGCTCTGTCAATCTACAGTCTGCAGGAGAATTTGGCACAGAATTACAGAAGCTACACAGCAAGATGCAAACCTCTGATCAGCACCAAAAATAGAAAGGCAAGATTCTTCACAAAGGTGAGCCAGTATAGTTTTGGGACTGAGTTGATGGACCAATGAGACAAAGATGAACCTTTATCTAAGTGATTGGAAAGCATGGAGAAAAAAAAGTGTGGAGAAAAAAGGAACTGCAAATGATCCTAAGATCCTGTAAAGCTTGGGGGAGGTGGTGTCATGGAACAGGGCCTCTTCATTTTAATGATGACTTCATGTATGATGGCAGTAGCAGAATAAATTTGGAAGGGTACAAAAATCATCTTGGCTACCAATATTCAAGAAAATGCCACCAAACCCTTTAGAAAACACTTATTAGATCAGGACAATGACCCAAAACCCCCTGTCACTTCAGTCAAGGACTTTATCAGGGCAAAGAAATGTAAAGTCTTAGATTGCCCAAAATCAATCTCCAGATTTAAATCTGATTGAACATTAATTTCACCAGCTGAAGAGGAGACTAAAGACAGAAACTCCCCAAAACAAGCAACAGTTGGAACTGGCTGCATTAAAGGCGGGAGAAAAGCATTTCAAAGCACAAGACCAAGAGTCTGGTGATGTCTATGGGTTGCAGACTCACTGCTCCGATTACATGCAAGGGATCTGCAACTAAATATCAGCTTTTAATCTTTTACATCTGCCTTAAACTCAACTGTTCCAATACCTATGCTCACACCAAATAGTGGGATGAACTCTAAAAGTGGTGTCTTTTTTATTTGGTAAAACGTGCATGTGTCGAAAGACCTAATAATACATTCTGTAGTTTTGTCGCATATTCATCTTTTAATCATATTTGCAAATGTCTTGACTCCACAGCAGAGAAAGCGATTTTGTCTTTACTGTTCCAATACTTATGGAGAGCACTGTACATGGGAGCAAGGCATAGCTTTTATGCAAATCAAAACAGTTACAAAGTGCAGAACAGAATATTTATCGCCACATAACACAGTTATGTCATCATAAAGACAGTCCAAACAGCTGATAAAACTAGTGCCGTCAAACGATTATTCACGATCACATACAAAATAAGTGTTTACATAATGTGTGTAGATTTATTATGCATATATAAATACAAACACATGCATGTATAATAAAAATGTTATTTTATTGAATATATATTATATATTAAACATTTATATACAATTTAAAATATAAGAATATGAATATTTAAATTTATAAGTAAATATTTTCAAAATATATACCGTATGTGTGCATTTATATATATATTTTACACAGTACAGACCAAAAGTTTGGACACACCTTCTCATTCAAAGAGTATTCTTCATTTTCATGACTATGAAAATTGTAGATTCACACTGAAGGCATTAGAACTATGAATTTAGACATGTGGAATTATATACATAACAAAAAAGTGTGAAACAACTGAAAATATGTCATATTGTAGGTTCTTCAAAGTAGCCACCTTTTGCTTTGATTACTGCTTTGCACACTCTTGGCATTCTCTTGATGAGCTTCAAGAGGTAGTCACCTGAAATGGTCTTCCAACAGTCTTGAAGGAGTTCCCCGAGAGAGGCTTAGCACTTGTTGGCCCTTTTGCCTTCTGTCTGCGGTCCAGCTCACCCCTAAACCATCTCGATTGGGTTCAGGTCCGGTGACTGTGGAGGCCAGGTCATCTGGCGCAGCACCCCATCACTCTCCTTCTTGGTCAAATAGCCCTTGATGCCTTCAGTGTGACTCTACAATTTTCATAGTCATGAAAATAAAGAAAACTCTTTGAATGAGAAGGTTTGTCCAAACTTTTGGTCTGTACTGTGTAAAATATATATATAAATGCACACATACGGTATATATTTTGAAAATATTTACTTATAAATTTAAATATTCATATTCTTATATTTTAAATTGTATATAAATGTTTAATATATAATATATATATATTCAATAAAATAACATTTTTATTATGTCCAAACTTTTGGTCTGTACTGTATATATATATATATATACATACATACATAAAAACACACACATAAATATACACACACACATAAATATACACAGTATGCATACATATGATGTAAACAAAAACGTTTATTTTGGATGCCATTAATCACAATCAATCATTTGACAGTACTAATAAAATCTTTAAAAAAAAAAAACCACAAGTAAAACATGACACCAGTCCATGCAGTTAATGTCTTGTGAAGTGAAAAGCTGCGTCTTAATGCTTTGTAAACAATGCTTGATCTGTGCATATTTCTCTCCTGACTCAGACAAGACGACTTTTCACTAGAGAAAGCAATATTATGGATAGAGAGCATGTATTTTAGCTGAAAACTACAGTTTGAAGTTCAATACCATGAAAAAGTTTCTTACATACACACAGATTTTTACTTCATAGGCAGCGATTGATTGACTGGAGTCGTGTGGAATACTTGTGGATTATTGTGATGTTTTTGTCAGCTGTTTGGACTCTCATTCTGACAGCACCCATTCACTGCAGAGGATCCACTGGTAAGAAAGTGTGTTTTGTGTAAAATTTTGTATGCTGCCATTTTGGCCAGGACTCCCTGGTAGAAGAGATTTTTATCTCAAGGGATTATTCCTGGTAAAATATGGGTTAAATAAAATAAAAAATAAAAAAAAAGTGATAATGCTATATTTCTCCAAATGTGTTCCAATGCAGAAACAAATTGAGGCAATTTTCAGCACATTTTCATTTTTGGCCATGAAGTATAGTCCACCCTATTCTGCATCAGAATGACACAAAACACTGTTCCCTAGGTAAAGAAAACGCCTTCTCTAATAACGAAGTAAATTTTTACTGAAGTGACACACTTTATATATCACTTCACTTCTGATTGAGCCCATCAAATTTATTATCCAGAATATATCATCTTTATGGAATCAGATTTTCTGCAGATTTTACTGTACATTATATAGTTATAGAATTAATTAATGAATCAAGTTGTTAGAAGTATACTCTTTAACCTATTATGCAAACAACTTCCATCCATACTCAAATATGTATAAAAAAAATAAAAAAAAAACCCTGGTGTATCACTTCTTTAAGAACAGCAGTAACAAGTACCAAGAAACATTTATTGCAGTATATAGAAATACAAAACGAAAACCGAGGGGTTAAGTGTTGAAAGTATATCTGACGGTTTGTTTTGACAGAGAGGGCAGGTGCAGCTAATTCAACAGCTGCAATATCACAGTCTGGCTCCAGGCCTCACACACACAATAGAAATGGAGCCATGTACTGCATGTGGGCTTCTCAGTGCCCTTTCCAGCCTCATAACCACAGTGACTGTGCAGATTGCAGATTGCATACTATTATCCAGCAGGTCCACTTTTAGTCTATTCTTCAGCACACGTGCACTGTAGAGCTCAACTAGTTTGAACTTTCCCAGAATAGCAAACCATATTCAGAAACGGCTTGACCAATAATGGCTCCCCTTGACGAAGCATGAGCGGAACAAATGTGTTCAAATAATATGTAAAAAAAAAACAGCTATATTGTCGGTTTTAGTCATTTTAGAAAAAAACATGCTAAATGAACAAATGTACGGATAATGCACATAAGAATGGTTTTATGGAGCAATTTACACAGAAATGAGCTCTGCTCACGTTACAAGAAGCCAGTTGATCCTTAAGTCACCAAAAAAAAAAACACAACAAGTACAAAACCCAAATTTTTAACAGAACTGTCCATACTTTATTGACATTTCATTCAGGCACATTGCCCAACACTGGCTCTAGACCTGTGCATGCAGGCAGGAGGTCATCTTCAGGACAGGGTACTGTTTCAGTCACTGAGGTTATGGAGATCTAGCCGGTCTCATATTTAGGGTCTGCTGGACCAATCTTCATTCTTCTGGGATATTAGCATGTCATCTGAAGCACAGATCATGATGCATGTATCGGAGCCCAAAATATTGCAGAGCCTACAGTCCAAAAAATCTGAGAAAGGCAATCTGTGCACTGCCTCACAGTATCATGCATACCCATATGAAAAATAAGTTTATACAAGTGTACTGTTAGTATACTTCTTTTAAACAAAAAAAAAAAATTAGGAAAGTATACTTTTAGTTTACTTTTTATTACTTCTCAGAAATGGTCTTTATGTACTCATCATAAATATACTTAATGACATTTAAGTATACTTATACTTACAAAAAATGTAAATATATTTGAGCTATACTTGTGCTCCTAGAATCCGTGTTTTTATTGCTATACGGTAGAGAGCGCTAGTATACATCTTCTGTATATCTTCTCGTTTTTGCCCATTTTCAATTGTCCGAGAGAGTCGCGTGGTGACGCACTGTCAAGATGGCAACGGCCCGCTCTGTACACTTTGAGCTTCAAAAACGAGTGACGTCTACGAGTGACGTCACGGACACTACGTCCATGTTTTTATACAGTCTATGATACTAACACAATCTACCAAACTACTTTTTGGTAAGGGTAAGCAAAAATAATCTGTAATTAGTATCTCACCTCAGTGACAATATAATTAAAATACTTTTAAAAAACAAATACTGCTTGTTACAGTAGTGTTAATCTGAGCAACCACAGAAGCAGTTGATTTTGAGTGCACCTTCGGACTTCGCAAACATAAACACACATGTGATGCCAGGATTAGACATAGCGGCATATGTTGGCACGAACCTCACAGACCCCTGCTGTTAGCAGCTGATTCTAGATGAGCTTCAGACCACTTCAAGGCACAGCAAGTCCTAACCTTCATGCTTATGAGCAACAGAACAGGGCAGGGATCTCATGATATCATGACAAAATGTCAGTGTCAAGTAAAAGGTCTATTCAACTTTCCAACCTTTTGATTTTGCTAATAAATCTCAATGTAAATCAAACAACAAAACTGTTAACTAGACTTTCAAAATTCTGAAGAAAATCTAAATTTGACATGTTTATTCAAAACTTGTGTTGTATGCAGTTGCTAGGATATGACTAAAGGCTGTAAGGTGGGTTCTTACTAAAATGTCACTTCCAAGTCTCTAGATATGGCTTCAAAAATAGCTACAACTTAACTTCAGTGACTGCTTTACAAACATGAAATAATGTCATGTTGAGAGATCTAAAATACATTTAGTCAACATTTGAGGTGGATCAAAAAAAAGTTAATGAAATTTGTACTAAACAAAAACAGATTTTGGTTTTAGGTTTTAGGACAACTTTAATAAAAGGTTTTGATCCACTTCAAATATTGACTCTTGCATATGGTGAATATTACTCAAATAACTTGTAATATATTCTAGATATATTTAAAAATATATAAAGAAAACAAGTAAATATAATACATAAGAAAATACAATAAATTAAAATGTGTAAATAAATAATTAATAAAATGTGGAAATACAGATTTCAGATTTATTTCAACTTCTCCACTAGACACAATTTGTATTCCGCTAACTACTCAAGCATATACATCTATGCTGTCTTCCAAATCCAACCGGATGAAGGCATCTTACTTGACAAGAGGTGCCATGATGCCTCTCCACCTCTCTAAACTCTGGTTTCGAGCAGACATTATTCTTTATGATGCTTCAGTAGAAAACCCAGTTCTACTGTCACCAACTCCAATACAAACTCAGACCATACTAGATCTTACAACAAACACCAAACGCAGGACATTACATAAGAATCTGCAGAACATTAAACAGTCACAGAAGATTGCTAAAAAATACCTGTTGAGCTGTAAGAGGACACAGACGACAGACACGCATGCTTCCCAACTTGTCCATTGTCCAGCAGGAGTGGATCAGGGTGGGTAGGAATCACAGGGGGATTACGCTATCATGGGGTTTAATAAAGCTGGCTCAGCCGGAGGGCTTACGGCTGCTACCACACACAGATGTACACAGAGAAAAAAGAAAAAAAAGGGGAAGATAGAAACGGTACTTACTGGTTAGTGCCTAGAAAAGCTTCCCAAGTTCCTAGGTAGAAACCAAAGGCAACTAGTCCAAATGCAACCGTTTCTAAAGAGTATTTTGTAATAAGTGCAGGTCAGTTTGTGAATGATGAGAGGTGAAGAAATAGCAGATGTCCATCATACTCAACCAATGGAGGCTGATCCATATGAACGAAGGATGTAAAGAAATAACAGTGGTGTTGAAAGACAGGAAGAAGGGAAAAGGGGGAGGGAAAGGGCAAGAGAGAGGGAGAGGAGGGAAAGGGTATTTGGAAAGGAGGAAAGAGAGGGGAAATTTGGATATGGCGGACAATTAACAAAAAACAATACAATGGACGTGAAGAAATTTGACAATTCCAATAGCGTTCAAATCCAAAAAAAAAAAAAAAAACATTCCAAGGAATCTCTATGAAGAACTTCTGCTGGTCACTGGAAATCCACAGGTGCCAATTTTCTGAATTTCCTGTTCAGCTAACAACTCCAGAGTGACAGAATACTGAGAGTCATGCTAGTGCACATGCTCTCACACACACACACACACACACGAGTAGAGGTAACCTCACCCAGTGGACTCCATGTATGGCCTGAGGACTGAGTCCTGCAGGGGAATCTGCCATAAATAGACTGTGGGGGGGCCAAGAGACCCAGGGATTGAATCAGCTGTTAGATCAACAACTTCACCAGAGTACCAGAGATGGACACACGCATGGATCTGAGGAAACATACATGGATGGATCGAACTTGAAATATCAATTCTTCCGATACTGATATTGTATCCTGTATAGCACTAAAATCAATTTACATCATCAGCTGCAAAGAGCAAACAGTGCAGGGTATTAATGGAATATTTTTCAACATTTCTTGAAAGCTTATTGCAATTAAAATTAGCTAGTTTAAGTTAATGAATTTTTTAGTCTTATAATCAATGTGCATCATACATTTGAAAAGAGAGCTAGAGAAAACAGTGCAGCATTTATTAAATAGAGTTGTGCTTTAGTTTTAAGCTTAGGCTATTTCAACGAAGAGTGGTTAAATTATGTTTTTAAAAACTAGTTAATAATTTTGCATAGAAATTAATGTAAATCATAAGTATAGTGTAGCGCATTAAAAAAGGAATTGTGCAACATTTGTTTTTAAAATATATATATATTTACAACTAGTAAAGAATTACCATTAAAATCAAAATGGACAGTTTGAAAGAGTAAGCAAACAGTGTAGCATTTATTAAAATGCAATCATGGAATATTTAAAAGTGCTGATAAAGAAGCTAAATTAGCAATAAAAAAAAAAGTCATTACGGATTTCTAATAGGTTTATAAAAATACTTGGGGTGGGGGTTATGTCTTAAACATATTGCATCAAACTGGTAATCAATGGAAGCATCTAGCCTTATAAAACTATATTCACATGGTCTCTTTGGCCTGGAGTGTAGCAGTGAATGTCGATTCACTGCCAGAGCAGATCAGACTGCAGGTGGGCACAGAGCCTCGATGGGTGATCTGAACCTCAACGCTGAAGAACGTGACTCAGAGTCTGAACTTTTATGACCAATGTGGATTTCTGAACAGCACATGGTCACGCTGCTGCAGTGTCACTTTCATATGCTCACCCTGTTCGGCCTCCTGTCAAACGTTTATGAAACACCCTTAAATGTTTTCTCACCAAAAATGGCAAAGGAAATGAGCAAGGTGTGTGTGTGTGTGTGTGTGTGTGTGTGTGTGTGAGTCGCATCTGTTTATGAACCTTATCATTGCACAACTTCATATGCAATAAGAACAAAAACTGGCTCCAAATGAAGCCTCAAGCTCAGGTAACCAAACTAAACCTCTTATACAAACATTCCACCATATTTCACACAATATTCACACATAAAACCCAATGATGAGTTAAATTTATACAAAATCATGAAAAATTACAATATACATTAACATGTGACAAAATACTATTAAAACAATGGTGTATCTGACTAATAACATTGATTTTGTGGTTAAATTGATATTTTATTGAAATTCTCCCACACACAGACACACTTCAGCCTCTAAGGGAGCAAACAAAAACCAATGGGGTACCTAGTGACTAGAACTAGAAACTCATGAAAAAGCTCACAGCTCACATCACAATTCTCCTCTAAATCCACTGTACATTAAGACAGGCATCCATCTGCTGGACAAATCGTGCAATAACAATATTTAAACAATAGCCTAATTCCTTTGCCAACTCATGTCTTGAGGTAAATAAATACAGAAAATAAATATATTGTAAAAGGTGCAATCAGTAAGTTTTCCCTTGTAAAAAAAAGCCAGACTCTTAGTCCACATGAGCTTTAACCATGTCCACGTATACAGAATAGGTCCAGCCAGTGGAAAGCTGATTATTGCCCCTATGGACTGATGTAAACACACTGAGACAGATCAAAAACTGCAATCATTCATGGGCTTTACCTTTAGCTCCAAAGAACTCACGTGCACTGCTCATTTGATCACATGAACACACCGGACAAATGCGTTTACTGCTAAACACATATGTCCATAAGCAATATGTCTGTTTTCTTAATAAGCTTAAAAGATTATAAATTAAGAGCATTCACAAGCATAAGTATAGGGATGTCTTTGTTTGAATTTAAACAGCAACATACTTAAACAGCATTAGTGTATAAGCTATAATCTTAAGGATCTTTATATAAGAAATATTTATGTAACGGTAGCCTATAAATGGCTTTTGTTGGTTCAACTATCTCTTCAACACATTATCAATTGCTAGAATAACTTTGTAAAAATGTCATTTCAACGCTTTTGCCTATTATTAAATTGAGTGATATTATATAATTTACTGTACACCTTCATCTTTAATTATAATGGAATCCTGTATCTGTAACTCAACATCTAAATAGCTGAAAGAATCACTTGCCAAAGTCCAAAAACTGTCAATGCAACTTTTCGACCACACACAGGTACCACAGTGTTTCTAGAACACTGATCAACGCTGACTGTAAAATATATATTCTAGGTATGAAAATTACATATTTTGAGTTTTGATATTTGGTTTTCCCCACCCACTTTTTATCAGTTTTATCAACTGAAATGTATATCCTCAAGTTCTCAAATAATGAGACCTCTCAAAAACGGCGTTCTTCATTTCTCTCAACATGAAAGAGTGCTTAAAATATTTAATTAAACAAGTAAATAAATCACGATAAGTAGGTATGATCGACTTTAAAGAAAAAGCGGTGATAAAACTTAATGACTAAAATACATTTTTAATGATTAAAGATCACGAAGCAAGCCACATTGTATTTGATACCATCGATATCAAATAAACTTTCAATTGACACTTCAACTGAAAGGCTAAATAATGATACAAAAGCTATGGGTAAGCGTCTCGAGGAAAGAGAGTCTTACCTTTAAATAAACGGTCGCTCTGCTTGATACCTTATCGCATGCTTTTCTGAATCATTTGTTTGTTTCATTCACACTGAGGAACAAACTTCAGTCCCACAGGATCAAAGCGTGTGGCGGCATTAATCACTTAGCTCGTGATTTCCGGTGATTTGAACCAATGACAGAACATCATTGCAATTGGTAGACGCCAAGTCTCAAGTAGGCCTATTTATCATATGGTGGTAGTACTCAGTATATTTTTTGGAATCTAATTACGTCTTTTTCAAATGTAGCCTTGTATGTTGAGGCTTGTAATCAACTGAGGCAAGCTGTCTCATTATATTATGTGATTTTATAAATGACAGCAAAGCTATTTTGACCAAAACAATTGTTTTTGATGTTTCATGTTTTGTGTTGTAATTGTTTAGCTGTTTAAATTCGCCTGAAAATACAATAATTACAGATATGTTGGATATCATAATAAGTATCATAAACATACCCTAAGAATATATTCACTTCAGTTAAAAAAAAGTGTAATGTAAAAACGAACTTTCTTTTTTTTAGAAAAACGAAATAAGTGTATTCATTCTTTCGTTCATTCAGAATAATTAATAATTTTTTATAAAATATGAAATCTGACATGACATTTTGCTCAGTGTTTTGATAACTATAGCTACAAACACAGTTTCACAAGAAAAAAGCAAGTCTGAGAAAGTGGGAGAGTGTGTGTCTGTGTAATGTTGGTGATTTTAGCACTTTTCTCCAGCCAGACTCTCACACTGAGCTGCCAGTTGGACCCAAATGTTGGCAAAATGTATATTATCAGTGATCACAACGTTGGCACAACATTCATGAATGTTTCAGGCCAGTACAGCATTTTATGAATGAAACCTAAAATCCTCCCAGCATGCTCTAGGAGATTTGGAGGAAGTCCATCTAATTTTTCAGTCACATACAGGTATATGGGCATGAACACACTGCATTTATAGACTATATTTATATATTGCACTTTTCCACACTATAACCACCGTGTCAAAATACTTCTTATAATACATTGTCCTATGATTTGAAACCCAAGGAACTTTTGATTGAAAAATGATTTTCTGCTATCTTTCTGCTATATTTTTTATATACATTTATATCAACATTCAGTAGTTATTACCCATCTATAGTTATTATCTAAGGGTTTTTAAATATATCAGCACACCATTCCTCTGCTTCTCAAAATGTGCAAATTAAAATGTACAAATATTATTATTTTTAATATAAAAAGTCACAATTAGATGAAAATTCATCCTAGGAAATTATTGCAAAACAATAAACAAAATGTTTGAAACATTTAAGTAGAGCAATACTAGAAAGTAAATTACATTATTTAAAAGGTTTAAATTCAAATTAATTGCATTTTTTTTTGCCTTGTTCAACATGAGCAAGCTATGAACTTCAATAAAGAGGGTTAACCAACTCCAAACATAGTTCATGCAGATCTTAGTCAGATATATAAGCACAGCAATTAAATTGTAGAAAATGTTTATTAAATTTGATTTTTTTATCCTTATGTCACATATTTACATTTCAAATGCCTAAAACATTTACAAACATGGAACCAAAAAATGATGTATGCAAATGCAAACCATGAGATCCAGAAATGTCCAATGATACAAAATAAGCATTAATAATGTAACCGATGACACTCTTGGCATGAAAATGCAACAGCTTGTGTTTTCAAATACAGACAGTGTTATCATTAAGACTCCGTTACAAACGAAAAAGAAAAACAGTACGATTCAGTGGCTTTTTCACATTGAACTTACTCTGAATGCTACAATGGCAAAAATGCTACATAGTTCATGAAAACAGCTTGAAATCATATAACAGTTATGGCCTTTTTCAGTGAAATAGGGAACAGATCCTGTCAGTGTGCTACACATCTCACTTTAGATCCAAACGTTAGCTTATCATACTTGCAAAGAAAGAAAGAATATTTGGCTGTGTGTGATCTTACTTATTGATTTCTTTTTCGTTTCTTCATAGAAAACCGTTGATACGAGCTCGTGATGATAACACATGATTCTGAATGGAAGACGTACAAATGCTCAAATAGCCTAAAATAAGGCCACATTTAGCTTTGAACGGAATCAAGATCAAACAAAGTCACTTTTAATGTTGCAATTTCCTCGTTGTACGCACTTTGCTGTAACAAGTGTCTTGGCAGCTGTGAATGGATCCACTAAATTTGTTATCTGATGTTTATGTAAACTGAATGAACATTACAACTATACAAAGCGTCAGATATCAACAGTGTGCCTTTTTAGCTTTACTGCAGCATTTACTACAAACTCAAAAAGCAAAATCCTGTAATTCATATCTATTGTTCACAACGAGAGCCCATAAACTTGGCAAAGCATGCTGCAGATCTCTCACTTAAATTTGCCCATCAATTTTTCCTTGATTTGTTTTTCTTTAAGCACTAGAAAATTATAGAATTTTCTTATCATTCTATACAGCAACATAGAACTGCCAACTTGATCCAAGAGCGAAGAAATTAATTATTATGGTTAAATACAAAATATCTTTTAAAATATTTAAAATATACTTTTATTTTATACATTATGCAGACTGGATAACAATTTCAATGATAACAAAAATAAGTATTCAGTGAAATGCCTTTTTTTTAAATCACATGAATGGCACTATGACAGGGAAAAAATAAGCGAACACATGCACGCGCACACACTCTCATTCACACGCTTCCACACTATTTGAAATGCTTTTCTGTGAGTGACGTTTGGATAGATGACACTTTAACACAAGTATATCCCGCTTCCCAGATTTTCTACAGCCAATGAGCTTCTGTGTTGGACAATATTGCTCAAGCTTTCATGCATTATGATGTCAGAAATTATATCTCTCCATTCCATAGCATAAGGTATCTTAGAAGTTGAATTTTTCCTAAAATTGTTCCATACATATCAAACATTACCATAGAGTAGGCCTATCTTTCACCTAAGCTAATCCAAATCATTACATATCTAGATCTGTCCTCTACTTTGCAACCATCTAGCCTACATTTAACCATTAAAATCATCTGTACACATTTAGCTTGTTCATCGAAACTCTTGAGCATTTATTGCTTCCAGAAGTTACCTGGGGTTTAGGTTTAGGTTATGGACAGGCAACATTACAGTAGTAGCTAACGCGTGTCTTTGTGTTCGCGTTTGGACCCTGTTTTTTTTTAAGTCTATATAACTTGAAAATAGTTCCCTAATTCAAAGTCGCACCTGTGTGAAACCTGGGTCACACAACATCATTTAAGGTATTTGATATATCAGACAAACATTCAAAACGATGCGCATTTTGACACTTGAGATATCAAACATTTTGGTGGTGTTTCAAAGTAACTCCTTAGGCTTATCGTTACTGGTGTGTTTCAAAAAGGCCACTCGATAGCTAAAAATTCTCTTTGAATCCAATCACGGTAAAAATATGTTAACAAGGTGCTTTTTAAGTTGATACATCAAATACTGAAACGCGCATCCAACCCAGGTCTCCGTTTGACCTGCATTACATCACTGGTTCTAATCGAAAACTATACAAAGCTCTCCACACTCAGGGACGTACGTTACAGTGTGCTGAAAAGTTCTGATAAATAGGGCACTATGGGTTTGAACCAAGAGCAATACGTTTTCTTTGATCGATTCATCTGAAAATGAAAACAGTTCAGAGCCATTGAGTGTCTTTTACCACCTCGTGTGGAACTCCCAATCTGGAGCAGAACAGCTCAGGTGACACATAAACATGAAAAAAAGAGTAAATAGAACTGTTCTTGTAAAACTGCTATACTGGTTTTGGTAAAGTCAAAAAAAAATTTAAAAAGCATTTACAAAACATTCATGTCTGCTCAAACAGAACCACGTTGGGCAGAGGGCTGAACGCACCCCTTGAAAGCACTCCACAAGCGGACCACATGTTCCAACAAATGACAAGAGAGTTCCATGATGTCAACGGAGGAAAGGCTGGAGGGACCGAGACTCACTGGGGAGGATGGGATAGAGGCTGCCCCCATGGACTGGTTTCTTGATGGACTGATGGATTTGAGAGGTTTTAGGGGGTGATTCTGATGGTCGTGCATGGTGCTGCTTGAATATGGAAAAAGTTATTATACCATGTTCCAACCAAGTAAGATGTGCTAGACAAGAAACAAAAGGATCATCTCTCTCTATATGTATTTCACAAAGACAATGAAGTCTATAAAGTGAATTAAAATATAAATTTAAATTAAAAGGCAGTACAACAAACACTACCCTTTATTAATATCATATATATTAGTATACAATATTTTTTAAATTTTCATCTACATTGG
Organism: Carassius carassius; assembly: GCF_963082965.1. Classification (NCBI taxonomy): domain Eukaryota; kingdom Metazoa; phylum Chordata; class Actinopteri; order Cypriniformes; family Cyprinidae; genus Carassius; species Carassius carassius. Next base: position 3,969,796 of record NC_081774.1, on the reverse strand, counting down.
CTAACTTGAGAAAAATCAGCTTCATTTTCTTAATGCAAAATATACCTTTTCTTTTCAACTTGAAATTACACTCTAAACACACCTGGTTATAGGACATGGTATTATGGTGTATTTAGCTTTAAGTGAAGAATTAAAGCAGTGCGTTTCAACGAGAATGCTAGGACACAAATATACACTCTTAAAAATAAAGGTTCAGAAAGGAGGGTTTCGTAGCAATGTCATTAAATAAACATTTTTGGTTCTCTAAAGAATCTTTCTGTAACCAGTTCTTAGAGGGTCATGAACTAAGAAACCAAAATGCCCTCGATCTGTTGACATTTAAGAGGTCATTGTACTATAAAAAACATCCTGCATGTTTGAGAACTCAAAACTTTCTCATTCGTCTATAAACTGCTTATATTGAAGCCAGTTTGCCAAAACAACAGTTTGTTTAATGTATAACTCTATGCTGTAATAGTGTGGCTAAACACCACCTCCAAAGAAGATGATCAACACCTGCTTCTACATTTGTTCTGTTTAGCTCCGCCCACTGACTTGCACATGAAGTGTCTATGAGAGAGTTAAACGCTCAGATCTACGCAGAAACAAAAAAATAAAGACGGCAAGTTGTGTAAAAAGTGTCTGCTTCATTGCCTTCCTTCTGATCCCAAAATTGGGAAAGAGTGGATGAACTTTATTTGTAAAGAAGTTCCAGACGATGTCAGTCTGTTTGTTTCGGGGGGTTTTTTTGCGGATTTGATTACAAACGAGGCAATCTGACGTGGGATTTTCAGAAAGATTGAAACTAAAAGACGATGCTGTGCCGACTATATTTGATCTGACAGTAAAGTTATTTATAAAGTATTTATGCATTTTTAATCTAAATCACTGCAGTGTCCATTTGTGAAGGACGTAAGCTGTCAATCATATACATCTGTTCACACTGCAGTAGGTGTTTACTTCTGAGTCTACAATCTGCCATGCCTATTCAAAGGAGCGTTCTGATGAGGGGGGTTAAAACAGGACAGAAGAAAGCCTATTACTTCTAAATTATGTTTTGATGAAACTTTTATAACATTTTAGATGGACCTCAGTAAACAGTACAAAATAAAAAACTAATTCAGTTCATGACCCCTTTAAAAGAACCATTATTTCTTGGTGTGAAAAAGATTAAACAATTAAAATATATATTTTTTTTTACTATAAAGGTACATAACGGATCGTGGATGGTAAAGGTTTTTCATGGAACCACTGATATCAATAAAGAACCTTTATTTTTAAAAGTGTATGCTAGTTTGGGATGATATCAGTGAGTTGGGAAAAACTAGTGATGTGTCGTTCATGAATGATTCATTCAATTTGAACGAATCTTCGTATGACTCTGGAACATCGAGTCATCTCATCGAGGGATTCGTTCATTTCGGGTTTACCCACATCTGCAACATCCTATAGGTTCTTTACATTAAACAGAATTGATTAGTTCACCCATCAAGTCCTCGGGATCTGGTTCGAGTCATTCGTTCATCCAGTGACAGCCCTGTAGGTTAAAATGCAGTCTGTAACGGATACAGAAATGATGAATTCACCTCTGGAGTCTTCGGGTCTGAGTCATTCGTTCTTTTGTTATGTGATGTGTGATAAATTTCTGGTCTCAAACTGTAGCTTTTTATTTCTTACAATTTATATATTTTTTAATTTCTTTCATGATGTCATAACACTGAATGTGGTGTGGTAAATGGGTTCTTTAAACTTTACCAGAATTAAGGGAAAAATCATACTGATGAGGCAAATAAGAAACCTAGATATAATAACAACATACAGTTTATAATATACTAATGTGATGTGTTTGTTGTAAGATACTGAGCTGGGAAGCAGTCACGTGAAGAACGAAAGACTCGAAAACTTGAGAGTTGAACTAATCAGTTCTGTTTCCAGTACAGACCGCATTATAACCTATGAACAAATCTACTCGAACCAGAGGACTCGAGAGGTGAACTAATCTCTTCTGTTTCAAGTCATAGCTTCAGCTTATAGATATGATGTGACAAAAGAATGAACGACTCCGATTGGGATGTTAAGTAATCTAACAGACTATAGCCTGAAGCAGTGAATGAATCATTTCTATTTGGCCTTGATTGCATTACTTGTTTTTCTTATTCGAAATATGATCAATGTCTAAATTAATCTAAGTAGATGTGTTGCTGAATTTGGCTATTAACATGTAAGATTTTAAAATTATTTCCTTTTGAAATTAACATAGTTATCAAAATTATTTGAAAAAAGATTCGGTCATTTTGAAGAACGAGATTCAAATGACAGTCAGTAAAATGATCCGAACTTCCCATTACTATAGGAGACACTGTTAACTTAATAAATAAAAAGTGTTTCAGGTTGAATCAATTGTGGTCTTTCTAATTAAGAAGTGTAGCACAAGACCTTAAGAAAAGCATTCTTAATAACAGTGTGATGAAATTGTACGAGTGACGAAAACATTGGTGTGCAGACATAACACTGTCTAGATGAAGGAAACATTTACGAGATTCACACAAGGTTAGTGTAATGAATGGTTAGTGAGAAGACTGAGGTCTTAATTAAGGTAAGGAACATGCAAAGATGTAAGGAAGGTAATGGGATGAAGAAAGACAAAGTTGCAAGGATGATAGGTTGTTTGCACAGAGTAGGACAGTATAATAGATTGAAGCTGGTTTTAAACTTCATCAATTGTTCTGTATTACTTTTAAACAGTCATTTTTTGTCTTTTTTTTTTTTTTTTTTTTTTTTTTTTACAAAAGACAGTAAAGTTGTTGGTTTTTTTAGTTTCTTGGTCACACAACAACATTTTAATTTCTTTTTTTTCTGAGTAACGTACCAGATAAAGTCTAATAAACCAACCTTTAATTAAATTGCAGGGAAAAGAACTAAGATGCGGGCAAGAAAATAAAGAAAATGGGGCATGATGAGAACTGTAACATATGAAGGGGGTGGGGCATTGTTGGAAACCTCCTTCTGGCAGTGGAACAGCAACACTTAGAAAGCCAGCAGAGCTGGAACTGATTGGGCGTGTAGTGGAGTTGATACACAATGCTCTTGTCGGAGTAGAAGGCCATTTCAGATGTCTCAGTGTGGTGAGGTGTTTAAATGTGTTCTGAATGCATGTGAGTGTCTGCATACATGACAATGACTTTGAGTGTTTGTGTATGAGTTTTCTGTGTGTTTATGCACAGATGTGTGTTTTAGAGAAATGCATCGCTCAATCTGTTTATGTCTAATGTTTTGTATATATTTGTGTATATGTGTGTGTATGTCTGAGGATGTTTCGATAGCATATGAGAATGAAGGCATTTAGCAGACAGCCAGGTCACAGTGCTGGAGGCTGGCCCTTAGTTGGATGACCTCTGACCTCTAGGGTTCAGCTACGACCTCTCCACCTGGCTGAGTTCCTGTGACTCTGAAAATGTCAAAAGAGGAGAAATACATAATGCAAACAGCTGAAAATTTAACAATAGCATCACTGTGTACAGTAGTCCATGCATGTAATGTAAATAAACTAAAAGAATTCACCACACATTCAAATAAGATTACAACACTATGCTGGGTTCAAATGACAGCAAATTGTTCTTTGTGAAAAATTATAGTAATAATCGATCAATAGGTGCGTTTACATGGACACTTTTTGCTTCCATCGGAATGAATTCATTCTGATTAATGAATCCGAACATAGTGTTTACATGAACGGTAAATAAAGTGATCGGGTTGATGTGCGCGTTTACATGTCACAATCTTCTGATCGGATTTACTCTTTTGATATGCGCACACTGCATGAATAAACAGAGTTTCCCGCTGCTGTTTTAAAAAGCACACGTTATATTTATCTACTTCGGGTCCTAATTAGGTGACACCCAGCACATGAACTGTTGTACTGCTTAACTTTACTTTGGCAAAAAAGTAGTAAAAGTGCCTCTTCCCACACTCAAAACTAGACGTCTGTTGATGAGAGCCTTAAACGAGGACTGGTGGAACGTGGTCGTGTTCCACTTCACATAAGCTGAGTGAAAGGGGAGATTTATAATGACAGGACACTTACTGTATTAATGACACTTTATTCACCAGGAAGAACATCTTGTTCCGCGCGTCATACGTCATTACGCTATTTCTATGTCACTGCGCATGCGCAGTACTTTCCATTTTCGGTTTTCAATCCGAACAAATGTTTACATGGCCTCTCGCTCGGATTACAAAAGGGATGAACCACCCCTTACAATCCGATCGAATTTTTAGTTGGATCGAGCCAATTCAATCCAATTGACCTGTTTACATTGTGACATTTTTATTCTGATTGTGCTTCTAGTCCTATTACGATCAGATTAGAAGGGTCAATGTAAACGCAGCTAATGACTGATAGGCTTAAATTCTGAGTCAAATTTGGGACTTTTTCAAGAACCATACTGTACAAATGTCACCACTGAATTCTGCTATCAAATGCTACCCACAGTAAATACAAAAGCTGATGTAACAGTTTCTCACCTTTTAGGGTTGCCTGGTCATCTTTTGTTTCTTTAGGTTCACTGTTGACTGCAGGGTGGGCACTGCCCTCTTTATCCTCTACCTTTGTGATGTTTGAAGAACCCTGTGGGCCAGGAAGGGGGCATTCTTCCTCCCATCCATATTCTTCCCACCTTCCCACCCCGTGCAGTCCATCCCAAGAGTCTGAGCTACGGAGGCTAAGGCGTCTCATTCGTGAGACAGTGTCCACCTCCCTCATGCGGGCAAGTCTCTCCTCTGAGCCATGCCCGGGTGGGGCTGTAAAAAGAGCCTCTATTCTATGGGAAAGTCCACGGCTCCGTCTATCTACGCTTGAAACCTGACATTCACCTGGACCTTGACTCCGACCCTTATCAATGCCTTGGCTAGCAACAGCTTGTGTTTTATCTTTTTCCACTTCATCAGTGCTAGAGACTGGACTGCTATTGTCTTCACCAAGACCCTGCTCAGGCTTAAGTGTTATTTTATTTCTGTCTGAACCTGACTCTTGGGTATTTTCATCTAGTTCCCAGTCTGAATCATCTGTGCCTTGCCCATCAATACCACAACCACGCCAACCCCCCAGACCCAGTTTTTCACCACCTCCTTGCTGTCTATCATTGTCTAAACCCCAAGTCTCTCCACCAATACCCCATCTCTCAGCATCAAGGGACCGCCTCTCTCTGGACCAAAATCCACCTTGACCCAAACTTTCCCCTTCCCACCCACCCTTCTCCCAATCTAACCCTAAAGATAATCTACGATTAGGATAAGGAAGTACAGAAAGGGGAAGGTGATCTGGTGGAAATTCAGGTCGTAGCTCTGAATCTAAACCTGAATGAGTCCATATTGCAGCCTTATTTGCCCTCAAGATCACATTTGGTTCTTTCTTTTCCTCAGAGGTTGTATCACTATTTTGCTCTGTTCCTTCAGTAACAGGGTCTTTCTGCTCGCATTTCTCTTGCTCTGTTTCAGTCTTTTCCCTAGATGTTTCCTTTTCTTTCACTTTCTCTGTCACTTCAGGTTGTTGGATTTCAGGTGTCTGGGTTTGCTCCGTTTCTGTCTCTTTTACTTCAGAAGGTTTCTGCTCAGCATTGGCAGTATCATCTTTCATTTCAGTGGCTAAAATGTTGCTCACTTCATTTTCAGCTGACACACTGCCAGGAATGTCTTTATCACCTTTAACCTTGTTTGACTCATCAAGGTTCTCTTCTGAACCCTCTCCTGTGATCAGAGTAGCAATATGCTTTTCAGCTAATGAAAGCTGCATCTGCCAGTCAGCAGGAACCTCTGAGTTAGCCTCTAAACCTGCTTTGTCACCAACAGGATTTCCGGTTGCAAGGCTACAGAGCACACCCCTGTTACTAAGGAACCTGTTAGTGTGGCTTGTTACCCTCCTAAAGCCTGAGCTCCTTTCCTCCCTGAATAATGACATTGGCTCCTGTCTCCCTTCTAATGCTGAAGAACAACATGGCTGCTCAGAATCTAAGGGAGGCCTACCAGGTATGGGTACATGCTGTGGCGTTTCGATGCTCATGGCGCTTCCTGGTTTGGATTTGATAGAAGCTCGGCTAACCGCCCCAGATTCACGGGCCATTTGGATAGTTTGACAGATGTGTTCATAGTCTGGTGGGCTGGTTAAAGTGGAGGCATCTTGCATAGGCTGTCTGTCTGCCCATGGTGCCTCGGCTGCAATGGAAGAGGTGGAGGAGGTTTGTGCAGTCAAATCATCATCTCTTTGGGTCTCTTTGGGGGCTGGTATATCCAGCTTCACTGATCTGCAGGCTTTGCGTTGGGTTATCTGGGACATGACTGTTTTGTAATCTCTGAAACCTGGTTCTGGTGGGGGGGCAGCAGGACAAATCTCCTCTCTCAGCTGTTTGCTGAAGCTCACACTCTTCCCAGTTGATGGTCGGGAAAAGGCACTCTTCACCTCCCTGTATTCTGGGTCACTTCCAGGCACCAAGCTTGGTCGAAGACCGGTTGCAGGCATTCCAAGTGGATCTGAAGATAACCTAGATTTGATGCGGTCAGGGATTTGCATGGAGGAGCGGTTGGGAAGGTTATTGCTGGCAGTACTGAGCTCCAGGATATCTTTGTAGGCCTCATTAAGATCCTCAATGCACTGGTCCACGCTGGGGCGTTTACCTGCTTGGTCTTGCGCCTCCTTATTGATGGTCTCAAGATCCTCAATAGCGTCCCATGGCAGTCGGCTTACTGGCTTCAGCAAGAACTGTTCAAATCCCTCAGGGTTTGGCCCTGTGGCTGACTTTTCCTCCTCAGTCGGATCTGATGGTGGGGACTGAGCCGGAGGCTGTGTTGGTGGGGGAGGAGGAGGTTGAGATGGAGGTTGGTTTGGAGGTGGGGGGGGAGGGTGTGGCGGAGGATGTAATGGAGGTCTGTGAGAACCTGTGCTCCTGGTGAAGGTACCTGTCCGTGAAAAAGCACTGTTGCTGGATAGTTTTAGGCTTTTCTGGCCCTTCATGGGATACCCGTAAGGGGTGCTGGGGTCAGGAGCTCCTGAAGCCGGTGGAGCTGCTGGAGTCGGTGGAACTGAAGGAACTGATGGAGCCGGTGGAGCTGACGAAGCCCCAGTGGCCCCTGGGGCAACCCCTGAAGCCACTGATGTAGTCTCACCAGGAGCGGTTACCTCTGAGGCAGCAGGAGCATCTTGTGCTTCTGTATTGGTAGGGCCTGGATTTGCATTGCTCTTTTTGGGCTCAGGGCTCGTCTGGGTCTCCTGATCACGGTACTGGTCCCCTGGCCAAGCCCCAGAATACCGTCGGAGCTCATCATGTGGATTTGGCTTAAAGATCCTAGAGCGTGAGTTCCTTCTCCGATGCGCTCTCCTTGTGGCAATGCTACTGGACCCGCTGCCAAGTGTGAGTGCTTGTAGCTCTAAATCAGTGGAGGTGGTGGATGTGCTTTTGAGGCTTTGGTTTGGCAGAGAGCCGAGGGTGTTGCTGTTTTCACTGGATGAACTTGGTGGAGGAGGAGGAGGAATTGGAGGAGAGTCTGATTTTTTCTCTTCGTTGTTGTTTTGATCACGAGATTTTGCACTGGACTGCGAAAGTGGTACAGACACAAGGCAAAAGATAGTCTCACTGAGTTTCTTTTTCACACTCTTTTTCTCAGGTTCCTGGACTGGTTCGGTCTTTACAGTTGAAACACTCTCTGAAGAACCTTTATCTATGGATTTGTCAGCCTTTCCAGACTTGTCGGTGATCTTCTCAGATTTGATCTGGTCTGTACTGCTATCTCCTTTTACCTGCTTGTCACCCTTAATCAACTTGTCTGTAAATTTTTCAGATTTACTTTGTCTTTCTAAGATTTTATCTGCTTTAAGCTGTTTTTCTAAAATTCTATCAATCTTCAAGTGCTTCTCTATGAGTCGTTCAGCTTTACTTTGCTTGTCTGAAATTCTATCTGCTTTTATGGGCTTTTCTGGGAATTTTTCTGGCTTGACTTCAGGCTTAATTTGTTTGTCTGTATACCTGTCGGCCTTGACTTGATCTGGGATTCTGTCTACTTGTATCTGGTCAGTTAATCTTTCTACTTTTACTTGTTTGTCTGTAAACCTGTCTGGCTTTACTTGTTCTGTAGGCTTGTCTAATTTTATTAGGTCGGTAACTCGATCTGGTTTCACTTGCTCTGTTACTTTAACTTGGTCTGTTTTTGTCTGTTCAGCACCTCTCTCAACTTTGACAGGCTCTGTTACTCTCTCAACCTTAACTTGTTCAGTGATTCTGTCTACTCTAGTCTGTTGATCTGTAATTCTGTCTGTTTTAATTATTGGTTGCAGGGGTCTGAGCTGAAAGGCTGGTGGGTACTTGGCACAGCTCTGGTCAGGTGCTACAGTTTCACTGCCTTTATTCATCCCCTTGTGCCAGCGGTTAGTATTCTCATGTTCAGTGAGAGCCGTTTTGTTAGTTTCCATGCTAAGACTTGGTCCCTGTGAAGGGAGAAAGGCACTATCATGTGTGGATTGTCCTAAAGTTGCAGCGCAGGGAAGCTCTTTGTTGACATGTCGGATCTTATCCGCGTCGGTAAGCGAGTTTCCACAAGGCCCCCCTGAGACATGCCTGATACGTGGGTCTTCAAATGGGACATACTGCACAAGTCCTGGACGGCTTGGTCCGACAGGCCCTGGATGCACAGGTCTTCTTGGAACCACTGCCATGCTCCTGTCTTCACGCCGTTCTGACCATGACAATCCTGAAGTCCTTGAAAACCACTGGCCCATCTCTGCACTCACAGGCTCACGTTTCCATCGGACAAGAGCAGAATCTGCTCGGTAGTTCTGTCCACTCCTGGGTGGCAGGAATCTCCTGTAGGAGGGGGGTGGGATGTAACCAGGGGGCTCCATACCAGTCAGTTCATGGTAAAACAGATCTGTCCTATAGGATTCTGGTCTCAGGAGCTCTGCACTTTGGGAGTAACAAATGGACCGGTCTCGAAGCAGTTCTGAGCTCTGAGAGTAACAAAGGGATCGGTCCCGTAAGAGGTCGGCACTATGTGAGTGGTTGAAAAAGCGATCACGCAGTAGTTCTGCACTCTGTGAATGACTGATAAATCTGTCTCTTAGTGGTTCAGCACTTTGAGAGTGGCTCAGCATGCGATCTCGAATAGGTTCTGCACTCTGTGAAAAGCAAATGGACCGATCTCTTAGAGGCTCTGCACTGTGAGAATAACAACCAGACCGGTCTCTGAGTGGTTCAAAATTCTGAGAGAAGCACACTGAGCGGTCTCTGGGTTTGGACACGGGTTCAGAGGACAACGTTTCCCAGCTCCCCCTGTTTTGCTGGTGAGTCTCATAAGATGGTGGCTTGACGGGGCGGCTGAACCGTGGCTTTGGTACAACTGCAGAAGGAGCATGACTTTGTGTCTGACCACTCCATCTTTCCCCTGCTGGCCATTCACTGTGGTATCGACCATATGGAGCAGAGCTGCTGCTTCTTTGTGTAGGGGGGTGATTTGGGGCACTGGTTTGAGGCAGTTCTCCATAGTGGGGATCTTCTGGGGAAAGGACTCGTGGGAGCGACTGGGACTTGGCTCGCACTGTGGTGGAAACACTGCAATCTGCTGGTCGCAGTCGGTGTTGCTGCTCCTGAGACCAATGTTCAGCCTCGCCATCTGACAGCTGCCGGCCCAAGCCCACTGCAGGGTGCCACTCCTCTGTTCCCAGGCTCTGGCATTTTCTCTCTCCAGTCACATATAACGTCTCTGGGCCTGAGTCTATAGGTTCCCGTATCCATGGGCCTTCCTCCCAGCGTGCCAGTGGCCTCTCAGTCCTCAGCTCCTCAACAGCTAGTACTGGACCTCGCCACAATCCTCCAGACACTCTGAGTTCCCTGGGATCAGCATAGTCCAATAGAGCACTGAAGTCCTGTCCCCTCCTTCTCCAGAATGCAATATCTCGCTCATCTGCATGTTCAGAGAACGTCAGGCTGGGAGCATCATAGAACCTAGCAACCGAGACAAATATATGTCATTTATGAAGGTAGAATTTTTTTTAAATTGCAATCTGAAATCATCTTTAAATGATGCAAACAAATTAGGTCACAGAAATGAATAAAATTATATTAATATAGTCCATTGCTATTTGCACTTAGTGTAAATAGCATCCAGACATGGGGACTTGTGACTTGGTGACTTGGACTCGAGTCGACTCGAGTCGCTATTTTTATGACTTGTGACTTGACTTGACAAAAAATAAAATACTTGAGACTTGACTCGGACTTGGAAGTTAAAGACTCGGGACTTGACTTGACTTGAGACAGGATGACTTGAATGACTTGAGTGTTAATCACATTATGTTTTCAGTTTGAATATAAAATATATAAATTATTTTTAAAAAAATAAAATTGATTACTCAGCTGAGCGCAGGCTGAGAATCGCGTTGTCATGTCATGACATCATCAGTCATGCCCTCTCTACCTTACGCAGACCACGCCCACTTAGATCAGATATCACATCACATCAACATCTCAGCTTGAGGGGTACTGAGGGTCATCGCTTTTGTCGTCAATAAGTCGAGTGAGTGAGAGAGAAACACACTCGTGCTTCACCTGATGAAGGAAACCCAAACTGAGTCTGACTCCAATCACAACCCCAACATTCAGAAACTAATTGACAAAAATCTGAAGTATAATTATGATGAAAAATTTAAAAAATGAATTTGAGCTCCAAACCAAACTCCAGTGTTATTCGGCCCTAAACAGAACCACAAAACTGGCAAATTACTTATCACTCAAGCAATTAAAAGAAATCCTTTCAAAATATCGACTCAGTGATCATGATTTGGAAATAGAGATTGGTAGACATAAAAGATCCTGGCTACCGAGAGAAGAGAGGCAAACACTGTGAGCTGAATCAAACAGAGGATGAGAAACACTTCCTTCTTGTCTGTCCCAAATACAGCACTACAAGAGAAACATTCTTCCCACAGTTTGAAGCTTTGAATCCTTCATTCTTGTCTCTAAATGACTCAGAGAAACTACTCTATATACTTGGAGAGAATGAGACGGCAGTCACAATAGCTGCTAAATATTTATACACCATACACACCATACGACAGGGATCATTTATTGTATTCAACTGTTTTATTTTATATTCTTAATTCTATATAATTACTATTATTAATATTAGAAATATTATCTGCTGCTGCTATTTTTATTGTATTTTATTGTAATCATATTTTATTCTGTATCTAAATGCTAAATTTGGCAATACTGTAACTCAAATGTCATGCCAATAAAGCAACTTGAACTTGAACTTGAGAGAGAGAGAGAGAGAGAGAGGAGAAATGTAAGAAAGTTTAATGTTGTATGTAAACTGTGTTTGAGGGGAAGTTGTGGCCTAATGGTTAGAGAGTCGGACTTGCAATCGAAGGGTTGTGAGTTCGAGTCTCGGGCCGGCAGGAATTGTGGGTGGGGGGAGTGCATGTACAGTTCTCTCTCCACCTTCAATACCATGACTAAGGTGCCCTTGAGCAAGGCATCGAACCCCCAACTGCTCCCTGGGCGCCGCAGCATAAATGGCTGCCCAATGCTCCGGGTGTGTGCTCACAGTGTGTGTGTGTGTGTGTGTTCACTGCTCTGTGTGTGTGCACTTCGGATGGGTTAAATGCAGAGCACAAATTCTGAGTATGGGTCACCATACTTGGCTGAATGTCATGTCATGTCATGTCACGTCCTTTGTGTGAGAGAGAGAGAGAGAGAGAGAGAGATAGAGATAGAGAGAGAGAGAGGAGGGGGGGGGTGTTCAGAGAGGAGTCTGTTGGATGTTTAGCTGTTATTTGTTTTATGGACTCAATGTTGAAAATGTAAAACATTTCTGTTGGCAGAAGTGAAAAATAAATAATTTTATGAAGTTACAATTTTGTTTGATTCCATGATGTATTTTACTGAACATGAGTATTTACAATGCAAATCCAAATTATTTTAATTTACTGTTACTTATATCTTGTCTTTTAACTTTATTAAGATCAGATTCTGCAGGTAAAATTACAATAATAAGGTGACTTGACTTGGACTTGACTTGACTTACTACAGGACTTGACTTGACTTGACATAACTTGTGACTTGACTTGACTTGACTTGCCCAAGAAAAAAATACTTGGGACTTACTTGAGACTTGAAGGTTAAGACTTGAGACTTACTTGAGACTTGCACATGTGTGACTTGGTCCCATCTCTGATAGCATCTATCGCTAAGAAAATATGTATAAATATGTGTAAATATCATCTAATTATAATATAATGGTGTAAATTGCATCCAGAATAAGGATGAAACACATGTAAATTCAAAATAAATCTGCTGTTAACTTTAAATTACTAATAACTGATAACAAAATTTCAAACAAAATAGATGTAATTTATTAGTGTCAGTTGAATTTGTTTAATATCTCTAAACTCTGACTCTAAAAATTTAATGTTAATGTTAAAGGGGTCATCGGACGGCCATTTTCCACAAGTTGATATGGTTCTTAGGGGTCTTAATGAAAAGTCGATAACATACTTTGGTTAAAATTTCTTAGTGATAGTAAAAACAACACTTTTTACATGACACATCACTCAGGGCGGGTCTAAGGTAAGACAGCAGTGTCAATCAACTATAGTGGGAATGGACTTCGACCCTGTGACCTCACACAAAAAAGAAGCTGAAAATGATTTTAGTAGATAAAAAAAAAACACTGGGTGGATTTTTATCATTATTGAGTGGTTGTATACACACACTGCCAACACATTTATGTTCAAACAACTTGTAAAAGTGCATATCGTATCAGATGACCCCTTTAAAGTTTTTGATGTGTGTCTTTTAGGTGTCATATACCTTGACCATGTTAGCCAAGATCGGTGTTCACTGGTGATGATTGCCATTACTTTTTGAAATGGCTTGTGGCAGGGATATTTAATGCAGGTTATTTAATGCAGTTCTTGATCATACTTTTTCTTTGTATTTTTCTGTGCTTCACCGTGTAATGCTTTGACACACTTATTTGGAAAGTGTCTTTACCTGCAAGTCGTTCATAAACTCAAAATCTTAAAGACCTTCTTCACAGCTTCCAAACGACGAGGCATTTTCAAATTTTCTTTCTATTGGTCAATATCCACTTCATCCAAAGTTTCAACATGTTACTGTTTATAATCACTGCTACAAATAATTAATTGTGTGAACGAACTTTTCGAATGATTCAAAGTGAATCACAAACCGATTCACATTGAGGTTTTGCTAACTTGTTTGCTGATTCAAAAGAGAGATTTACTCACAAAATGTACATCGATTTTCTGTGTCTGATTCTAATACAAAATACAACAGAAAACACCCGAATTAGACAAGTAAGCGAGCTGCTCTGACTCCTGCAGCACCAGTCAATTTGTTGATTTGAACTAGCACGTAATAGATTTAAATCATTTTTATTTATCTTTCCTGACATTTCTTTTAATTTAACTTTTGGTGACATATTTATGTTTTATGGTTATGTTAGATGCCCATCAAAAACATAGGTATGGTGAGGATTTGAACTGTCTACTTACATGCTAAATGAAGCTACTACACACTAGTATGATGCAGACCTAGACTAACTTTATGGTTAACAAATCCATTTTAATAGTGAAAATATTTTTTTTTTATTATTATTATTTGTTCAGAATCTCATAAGAAAATGATGTGATACAAACATTTAAAGGCAACGAATTAGATTTTTTAATTGTGGATTTTAAATTATATATATATACACTGTATAATACTAATATAATTTTTTTTTTTTTTTTACAATGGTCAATTCACTTTAACCAATTGGAATTAATTTAAATCCAAGTGTCCATTCACATCAATAATGATAATTAAAGATATTTTCAACACCAATGGAGACATTGTTCTTTGTGGAAACTTGACAGTGCACACTTACCCACTGTCTGTAGCTAGAGAGTCACCCAGAGGTTGCAGGTCACCAAGGAAAGCAACAGGAACCTCCAATCTCCGTTGAATTCTTTCATGGCCCTCATTAATGTTGTTGTTGTTCTCTGGGTAAGCCTTCACTGGGGCCGGCCTGTACACCCCCGTGCCTGCTTCTGCTCCCCCCTCCATTGTCCCAAATCCATTCAGAGTTCCACCACCACCACCACCACCTCCAGCAGGCCGGTTCTCTACATTATCACGGCGACATTCGTTGTTTCGATTGTCATAAGGCGCAGAGGAAGAGGAGGAGGCAGGGCCGCTCCTGGGCAGTTTGTATCCATGAGAGATCAGCAGGTCCTCCACACTGTACATGATGTGTGTGTGTGTGTGTGTGGACGGAATTGGAAAGGGAGCCCAAAGGTGTGTGTAAGTATGTGTGTGTGTGTGTGTGGCCTATGGGCAGTGCTGGTGCAGCAGGCGGGGACACAGCTGCTCAGCAGAGGCCATCACTGGAGAATAAGAGAGACAGAGAGGTAGAGAAAACATTACACTCTAAAACAATAACCATCTGCTCTGCAGAGACCTAACCATCTTCTTGGTTGAGCACATGAAACTTTAAAGCTACATTCAGCATCTATTCTTTAGATCTGATGTGGCCACACCCTGTCAGGTTATTATATAACCAATGCACAAAATCTTCAAGTGCAAACTCAGAAGTGCAGCTTAAAGTCATTGTGTTACTCTGCACCCATTTCACAGCCATTATCTGGGCTTGCATGATATTTTTCAGCTTTTTTTATGATTCTCAACATATATATCTCAGTAGTAGGGGAACCAGATTCACTGTTGCCATGCAGATTTAAAATGTTGAATATAAGTAAAATACAGTAACGAAATTATCAAAGCATTTTTTCATGGAGTTTCTCACCAAAATAACAGGAATTGTTATCTTTAATCATTTTGATTGACTGTATATATACTTATATAATAATACAACATAATTTGTACATATGGTACAGACACCTTTGTATTTTTTGAGTGATAATGCAAATGAATCTTGAATTTTTCATTAAAATTTTAAACTGATTAATTCAAAACAGACAGTCAGTAATCAGACTGAACTCACTCACTGAAACTGAATGATTCAAAAACACGAATCTATCTAAAAATGAATCTAACTCAAACACCATTTTTGCTACTGAAGTTTAAAAAACATTCTGCACCGCTAACAACACCAAATGCAATTATAAAAAAAACTGTTTTCAAAAAGGTATTCTGAAAAAATAACATGAAAAATTTAGTGTGAACCAAGACAAGTGTAAATACCAAGACACAAGTAGCATGCATTTTAAATAAATAATCTGTGTGTGTCTGTATACATATGTATACATATACAGTAGACACACAAACAGTACATACATTAGATAGATAGATAGATAGATAGATAGATAGATAGATAGATAGATAGATAGATAGATAGATAGATAGATAGATAGATAGATAGATAGATAGATAGATAGATAGATAGATAGATAGATAGATATTGATATATTGACTTAACTAAGAAATACGTGCTTACGTTGCAATGGATAATGTTTATCTATACTGAAAATATGTAGTGTTTACTAAGAAAAACATTTCACTCATAAATTGCAAGTACATCTTTCAAATAATTATAAAGAGTAACACTTTGAATTAAACATGAAATTCTGAGGCAGAAACACGTTTTTAAAGATTTTTTTCCATGCATGCCTAAACATCTGTTTTATTTACAACTTTTGAAAAATCACTCACATACATATTTAATGATAAAGATTATAGGTTACATTTACACAAGAGACATACCTACTTACAAATCAGCAAATACTGATTGTTGAATTTATGTTTAAATGACTGTTCAATAAATAATCATCTTGTAACATTCTATCTGATTTGCCAATAGAGCAAAACGGTTTCCATGGTGATTTAAAATAAATGAACCACACCTCAGTGCTGAACATATCAAAGCAGTAACCTTTGATCCCAGCAGTGACCTTAACTTGACCTTAAACTAGGTTAAAAGAAAAAGAGAGATAATGACCTTGACTCGTGCTTTGCAGCAGCTCTGTGTGCATTTATGTGTGTGTGTGTGTGTGTTTGCCAAAACACTATCTTGTTTTCTTGAGTAATGCTTGGACTGATTTAATGAGTGGCATTCGGTCAGGTTGAATTCACAGTGAGCCATGCAATACCACCAGCTACGCTTGAGGCTTTGGCTAGATCCTTTTTTAACTAGTCAGGAGCCTGCTTACCGTCTCTGCACTTTTTTGTGTCAACACACACACACCTGACCTCCGGATGACCTCTATGCGAAACATGTGTAAGTGTTTCTGCGCAATTAGATGCATGACATAACCAGTACTTTAAACTACTGTCTAATGAATCCAGAAACCACACGCATAAAATATGCATACTTTTCAGTGTGTTTTGTTTCCGTTAGCAGTCTGAAAACCTCTCTGTGGGTCGGTTATCGCATTGCAGAACCCTTAAAACCACCCATGCTTTAACAACCAATGTAAATTTGTGAAATATCGGGTTGAAATTACATTGAGGTTGAGGATATTGCATTTCCCCTGCCAGCTGTAACTCTGATTGGTGTGGTATAGGAGTGACATCATCACTGTGAGCAGCCAATCGCGTTCGTCTGAGTCTGAATCAGCTGTAACCTACAGCAGAATTCTAAGTAAAACTAAATAAAGAGTGAAAAATCCAACAATGTTGTTTGATACACAGCTCCACTCTTTTACTGCCTGTGACACAGTTAACCTAGCCTCCTCCCTCCAATACTGCATTCTCAACAATACCAGTGCAAATGCAGGTTTTATCGCAGGCTGATCATATCACACCAGCAATAGTGCTCCCTTTTTAGTCATAGGGATCAGGGAAGAGAGACTGCAATAGTCAAAGTGTGATTTGACCATGACAGCTGCTGTCAACGATAGCACATCGGTGTTGCTGGGTAGAAAAAGGGGTGTTGCTGCCTCATGTTGATTGAATATGAGAGTGTCACAGCATCACCACTGGAATGGAGGTTCATAATTACAACCATTGACTGTATCCCAGAGGGGGACTTCACAAAACACTGATCTGACATAATTTATCTAATCTTGTCATTTACAAATCTTCTGTGATTTACTAATATATCTGCTCACTATACGTGTATGTATAATGTATGTACATTGCATCATAAATGCAAACACATGTTTGCATGTACATATATTCTTTTTTGTCTTACAATATATCCTTCATTTAACACTGATCATTAAAAAACTTTGAAAGCTGAAAGGTAATGACAAAATATCACCAGAAATGCCTATTCGGCAAAATGCTAATGCATTTCTGTTATGCAGTTTCTTTTGTAGATCTGCATTACATTAGAAATGCAAAAAAACAAAAACAAAACATTACCATTTAAAAAAAAACATTTAAAAGATAAGTTAAAGATCTGCACATCCAGCAGAATTTTTATGACTTTTTCATGAATTATTGTTGTTGTTTTTTTTCTGTAGATCTGCATTAAATCACAAAAAAAAAACATATTCAAAACATAAATATGGACTTCACACGCCTATCATGATGGCATCAGCAGCCTAGATGTGTGTCAGATAATACAAACAAACTTCACCATATGTACACACTTCAGTAAGGACTAATCACAATGAAATGTTTTAATATCTTAAGTGTTTCTCCTAGATTAAAAAGAGAGCAAATTTAGTTCTACGCTTAAAGGGGCAGTTCACCTCAAAATTAAAAATCCTGCCACCATGCTGTTTTTAACCCAGATGACTTTCTTTCTTACATAAAACACAAAGCTGTTAAGCAGAATGACAATCTCAGTCACCATTCACTTTCACTGTAGGCAAAGAAATGCAATGTAAGTGAATGGTGACTAAACCTATCAATATGTCTAACATCTGCTTTGTGTACCACAGCAGAAAGAATGTCATGGGAGTTTGAACGAGAGTAAATGATGACCGAATACTCATTTTAAAGAGAACTGTGCTTCTAATAACCCTGATTTTTCTCCTGAGTAAAAAGATCTAATTACACATGTCTCCTTTAGACTTTCCCAAAGTGCAACGTTCTCAAATATTTCTCAACAAATTCTTCCATGAACTTAATTATTTGAGCTATGCTATTTTTTCTAATTCTAGACTCATATCTCGAGCAATGCTCTCCATCTTATTTCAGGACAAACATCTGCGGCAAAGTAAAAAAACAAAAAAAAAAAACATAAACCAAAAAGACTTTTTTATGAAAATATAGGAGATGCATGTTCATCTAACTCACTTTCTACCGATATCCACCTCCACTTCTGTTTCTACTCACTTCTATTAAAGCATTACGAAGTCCAGAATGTCTATTTAGAGCATTAGTTAGGTCTTGAGCCCTCCATCATGGTCAACAAGCCAAGTGTGTTTGCCGTAATCTCACTCAAGGATAAAAACCTTAACATGCGAAAATCTCAAAGCTGTAAAAAGAGCAATAAAACGATCCTGTGGTCGAATCCACTGTCTCTAAGGAGCAGGCCAGCTCGATGCTGTAGTGTACGGCACACAGGTATAGCTTCCATCAGCACACGAGCAGGTGATAAAATCACTCCTACATCACTTTTTACAGAATACAGCATTTAATAGGAACCGAATAGAGACGATTCAATTATTATCATGTGTGTACCTGAATTAATTAAGAACTTAGAGCAGAGAGCAGAGAGAGAGATAGAGCGAGTGCGAGAGAGAGAGAGGTGGGGTGGCATGGGTAAAGCAGAGTAACACCCAAACGCACCAAGCATTCCCTACCCTATGGGAAAGGAAGTTAATATTAGAACAAGAAGCCCAACTCAAATGCAATTTCCACCTCTCACTTATTTCATTTCGCTGAACATCTCCACTGCGCCACAAACACATGCAGCTCCTGATGAGCATCAACGCGGCGCACAAGCGCGTAATGTGACCTACAGCATCAGCATGAGCATCAGCACCACCAGCAGCAGCAGCAGCATCAGCAGCACAAACGTGCTATGCTGGCAAAGCCATACTGCAGTGTGTGCCACAGTATACATCAAACAGGCCGCTCAGGAACGATTCTAAAAGTCAAAAACGCCACGAAAACGCAGGCATACGCGGCGCCGCAGGTACAGGAATCACATTGCAGAAACCGAGTGGGTAAAATACGCTGTCTTAATCCCGTTTCAATTTTGAAATATCCTCCCATAGCAACATAAACACATAAATGGCCTAGACTAGCACCGGCAAACGCAAGGTGCGGGACGCGGCTTTTTTTTTCGGCTCTCCGCACCATTCGCAAGATGTGTCTTTTGCTGGAGTGTGTGTTTATCTTTTGCATAAGGTGGAAAACACGCGCGCGCGCGCCCGCGTTATACTGCTTGTTAATTGAAAAAAGAAAATACATGCATGCACGGGCCGGTGGCATATGTGTATATTCGGCCGTTAAAGGCGCGACGCGCTCGGATGTCATTTCAAATGCATCTGTCTTACCTGGAGCTTGTTTGGCGCGGCCGTCGCAGTTCGCCTGCGCCCAGCGTCAGAGGCTGCAGGACGCTTCAGCTGAGCATGCTTATATCAGCGGGCTCCTCTCTACGCGGAAGGAGAAAAACGGCGTTGGCGAAAATGGTTTCTCCCGAAGTGTGCGCGAAGTTTATTTTTCTTCGCCAGTGTTGACGTCAGACGCGCGTGAAATTGCTGCTTGATTTGACATTTAGTGGAGCTCGGTACGCCAGCGCTAATGCGGAGCTTTCCATGGTGGTGGCGGAGTGTGTTCTGATGTCAGGAGCTCTACAGTGAGAGGGGTTCAGATCATGCTAGGTGTGCACACACTCTCGGAAATGATGGTTCCAGCCCTTAAGGAGAACCTTTAAGTTCCACCCAAAACTTTTTGTGCTCGAGCTCGTTAGAAAAACATCTACTGGTGCTTTAAGGATCTGGCGATCCTTTAATATTACGCAAATAAACGTAATGTTTCTTGAGTGTTAGAATACAATCACTGTTAATGAACCCAGAAACAACGCTGTCAATGAAGAACCTGTAATATATCAAGTTTTACTCTATAGAATAATGTCAAGAACGTTAGCCTTTTCAAGATTTCTATAGATCTATTTCTATAGATTTTTATAAGATAAATAAAAAACAGATTATACATATATATATATATATATATATATATATATATATATATATATATATATATATATATATATATATATATATATATTCTTTTAAAAACATCTTGATTTCCATGCAATTAATTATAATATACTTACTTTATATATTTATATATATTTGACTGTGTGTGCAAACTAAGTTGGTTTTTATATATATACACACACACACACACACACTATACAAACTAATACACATTTCTGAAGAATCCGTAATGATAAAAGAACTTTATGTATCGCCAAAGAAGTAGGAAAGAGATCTTTACTAGACTTCTACATTTGTGCATTTAGCAGATGCTTTTATTCAACAAAAACTTACAGAGCATTCAAGCATTACAGATTCACACATTAGGTTCAGATTGACTGTCTTTGCCTGCATATAAATGACTTGCTACCAGAAAGCAGATGACATTATATAATATTCCACACGGACAGACAGAGAGAAAGTCCAAAGTACTGTGCGTTTTGAAACTGCCCATCTGAGCATGGAAATTCTGATATCTGTCTCTCTTGTGTATACATACCCATTCTATGAGGGACAGGGACCGCCTCCCCCCCCCCCCCCCCCACTATAGTTTGTTGTCAGAATAAACTAAGTTAAATAGACCACACGAGTGTGTTGCACGAGGCCTCTGTAGGGTTTCCCAAGCTCATATTTGAAAAACTATGTCAGTATTGTAATGAAGAGGAAAGGCAAGGTAAGGAGGGGCGTATTAGACAGATAAGAAAGAGAGCAAGCGAAATGTAATGCATGATGTAAAACAGTGTCTCTTTTGTTTATCGTGTTGCAATTTTCTTTATTCTGAACTGATTTTGGAGGGAAATCTGTGCAATTTTTACACGTTCCAATGTGTAAAATTGAACTGAGGTAAATGCATTCTAACTGATAGCTGAAAGCACAATCAGATTATTCAATATATTTCATAAACAAGGTCAAAGGGTATGTAAAAGTTTGGAAAAGGTGGACATTTTAATTCTGCTGATGTGCTGCGGGCGCAGATTCAGTGTAGGCCTGGCTATAATGCGTTCAAAGACAACCCCACTGAGCTTTGGGGCTTGTACAGATCTGTAGGTCTGTTACTATGTAGAATAGTGAAATGATGAATCTGTGCACTCAGCCTCGCTCCAGCCACTGCCCTCCAGTGGCACTTACAGGCATTGCAAGGCAACTAAACCTGCAGAGCTGGTCGTATAGAGCACATGGAGACTTCATGCAATCACCTTGCGTCTTAAAGGAACAATGCAAACGTCTATTTTTAAATGATCAGTGTGCTATAAATACAGCGTAAGGAAACGGATATGGTGAAACACTGAGGCGATTCGGTGAATCAGAAAGGGGCAGAAGAAAGATGACAGAGGACGAAAGAGTCAGAAGGTCAGAGGACAGTCGATACGTTATTATTTACCCATAATCTCTTTGTGCATGTGGAAATGATGGTCAATATAAAAATTCTAATATTTAGAATTAGAACTAAAAAGATTATTGTTGAATCCATTTTATTATACTAAAAATCTTTAAATGTATCTGATTAGCTCAATAGTTCACGTAATAAAGTAGCATCAATATAAGTGAGTTTGGGGTGGGATTATTTAGCAATTCTGTCTCGCAATTAATTACAAACTTCTGCATAGTGTTTTCTTTGAATATTCAATGTACACATCTTAATCACCAGACATTATTTTGAATATACTTTTATTAAGACTTATAATACAGAAATAGTAAAGCTTAAAAACATACTTTAAAAATGTCAACAGCAGCAAAAGCAAGAGGAGAAACCTGCATGAGAGCAGAGTTTGTGCTTACCGTATGTGCTAAAGACATTGTGAGCTACAAATCACATACAGGACAGCACACACAAGAACACTTGGGGAAAACACACAGTTTATCTCAGCCCGTTTCAAACTCAGTTTGTTAAGGTGCACTCAGTAATCTTTCCCTTATTTAATTAAAAACAGAAAAAAATGAGTTGTACTTTTGAGAAATATGTTTGAAATCATCATATGAGATAAAGATTTATATTGGCAGTCTAAAGAAATCACTACTTTTAATCAGCAAGGACACATGACAGTGATAAAAAAAGACAGTAAATATGTTTACATTCTTAAAAAGTAAATAAATGCTGTTTTTTAAATTGTTCTTTTCATAATTCATGATTAATGAAAAAAGTTTTACCTATTCCAAAAAAATAAAATAAAACAATTAAGCAGCCAAACTATTTTCAGCACTGATGATAATAATAATAATAAATGTTTCTTGAGCAGCAAATCAGCATATTTGAATGATTTCTGAAGGATCATGTGACACCAAAGACTGGAGTAATGATGCTGAAAATTCAGCTTTGCATAATAAAAATAAATTATATTTTAATATATATTCTAATAGAAAACAGTTGTTTTAAATTGTCATAATATTTCATATTATTACTACTTTATTCTGTATTTTTGATCAAATAATTCCAGCCTTGATGGGAGACATCTTAAAAACAACAAAAACCTTTGAACTTTCAAAAAATTCTACACTGGCACTAAGAAGTGAGAACTTCAACACCAGAATAAGGAAAGGGAATCAAAGTGGATTCATTCAAACTCTTCCATACATTTACCCTTCTGAAGTGAGTATACTGAAATGGAATTTAACTGAATTGAGTTTTTATAATGATGCACTGAAATTAATATTAAAGGTCACTGTTCTATGTAAGATACACACATTACTCTTCACAAACACACACCAGTGCATCACTCATGACAGTGCTGTCTACATTACATGTCAGTCTAAGTTCTTCAGCATAACTGGGTAAAATTAACATGAAACAGATCTAGGATCAGTCTAGTTTCTTCAACAAATGAAGAATAATAGTAAAGTAGGACTAAAGTTCCTTGCACACAGAGTCTGAAATTTTCGAATGCGTTTTTCATATATATATATATATATATATATATATATATATATATATATAATTTTTTTTTTCATTTTTTTTTTTTCATCCTTTCCTATCAAAATGCTTGATACGGTTGCAAAAACGCAGAAAATCGAACCTGATCCAATTTTTTTAATGATGGACGACAATTTCGGAGGTAGCGTGTAAACTTGACTGACACATCGTGAGGTCGTATTTATTGTTTAACGTGCATACATTTCAGATTTCAGACTCAGTTTTTAATGTCCTTAAGTATCACAATTCCAAACCACAAGAATTAAACAAGACTGTCCCAAAAGAAACTAAGAGAACTAGAAATACTTCCGAATTATATCCACAATTCTCTGTTAAACTCTTTTGCTATTAAAGAGACCTTCATGAAAAAAATAAAACTCAGCCTTTGACATAAAACTCTTATGTTTCAAAATGTATTTATTATTAAAAGTCTTTTAAAGATTATAACTGTACCCGTTAAATCAAACATTTCTCTGATAAAAAAAAAAAAATCAGTTTATTCTGCAATGTTGCCATTTCATTAATATCCCATTTTCTTTGTTAGGTTTATTTTGATTGTATGTATTTGTTGGATGCATATGGAAAACGCCGGTCTTCTTATTTTTGTCAAGCTTGTTTCCCTTGTACAGCCCATTCTCAAATAAAGCATCTTGGGAAAAAAAACGATAGGACGAAACCTCTTGACTAACTTAACCAGCTTCACCAGAAAGATCACCCACAAACCAGTCTGGATCAGCATGGGAAGAGACCTGGACCGGCTGGTTTAAGACATCCCTGGTTGCACTACATTAGTTAACATGTCAAAAAAGGCCTGTTGAAATATTCACTGATTAATATCTTCTCTTATTTCATCTGCAGCAGCAACTGAGCAATGAGTTATTTGTTGCTACGAACACATTTGAACTCAATAAATAAGAGATACACAGAAAATAGCAGTGTGTTTGCATTCAGTCGCAAACAGCTGATCAATCACATGATGATGTTAATTTCTACATTGATTTAATTAGATGTTGAAAAGTTGCTATGGCCTAATAGCATACAATATCTCTCGTATTAGAATCCATTTAAGCCATTTATCATCTAGATCCGCTCACATAATGACATGACTATCTCAGACTGTTCGGCAGTCGTGAGCGTGTGCTAATTTTACCACCGGCTGACTCTTAAGAAACTAAAGCTAAACTCTGCTGTGATGTTGCGAATTGGAATGTAATGTCGCCATGGTAACACGTTCACTTCTTTTTCAGGTACATGTGAAACTAGCCAACGTGACTGTAAACAACTTGCACTGACTTGTTCTAAAAGATTGTTTTAAAAATAGTCCCGCTCTGGCTGAACACAAAGGCAGTGAAACGTTAGAGACGGTTCAGTTTACTCTAATGATTGGTACTAATACAAATCAGACATGTTAGCTTGGTTTCAAAACCTAGCAAGTTCCTTAGTTTTAGTCACATTTAAAGGGATAGTTCACCCAAAAATGACTATTCTGTCACTTACTCACACTCCACTTGTTCCCAGCCTGCATGAGTTTCTTTCTTCTGTTCGACACAAAAGAAGATATTTTGAAGAGCTGCTGGTAGCCATTGACTTCCGTAGTAGGAAAACTATGGAAGTCAATAGGAAACAGAAAGACTTTTACCCACATTCTTCAAAATATCTTCTTTTCTGTTCAGCATAAGGTTTGGAACAACATGAGGGTGAGTAAATTATGACGTCAAGTTTCTTTTTTTGGTGAACTATCCCTTTAAAGCAACACCGCATGTGTCCTTCACAGGTTTTATTTCAGTTAGGATGACGTCTAAGTAGACGGCTGACAGTGGGTTTGAAATATAGCTACTGTGTGAACTCGAAGGCAGTGTTGTGGTGAAACATCAAAAGTTAAGATTCAATCTGACCGAAAAAGGAGACGCTAGGATTTCCCCATTGGGGAAAAAGTATTCTATGCTAGGCTTTATCCACTATATATTTAAGAATCTAACTCGAAGACGGTGGCTTAAGGATCGCTGAACAATCCAAAGTTTTAACATCAACTGTGGACTCCTTCGAATATTTTCCGTACCTTTTTTACATTCTTGCATCCTTTTAAGCCTCAGACTCTGATTGGTCAGTGGTCACACTGCCATTCTGTTCTCCAACAACTGATTGGTCCTGGGTATTTGTAACTCCACCCACAGTAAATGTTGGCCTGTCTCCCTCCCTGACAGATTCTGAATCCGTGGACTTCCCGGTTTGCTCAGTCAGATTAGGCCCCTCCCATTTATCTTCATCAAGCCGACTGGAAATCGACCAATAGAGATGAGCGTCTAAACGGGCGGTAGCCAATGCCAGCTCTCTCGCAGAACAGGAGGGCGTGTTCACCTTTAAAAGATCATTTAAAAGAACAACTTTAGGTAGTGTATTTAAAGCATTTATCTTATTCCTCATTCTGTGAATGATAGCTAACACATAAATCCTGCTCAATTTGACTGCATCTGTCCTTTTACATACATTTAAGAATTAAGTACATTTACACGCATATATATAAAAAATGTATTAATAAATACAATTTTAAAATATAAATATTAATTTAAAGAGTAAAAAAAATAGTATTTTTAAATATTTAGAAATATAAATATTGACTAATTCTCACAATATTATTATTTTTTTTATTATATAAATATCTATATAAATACTAACTACATGTAACAACAGTATTTCTTTAAATACATTAAAATGGTTTATTAATGAAATCTAATAATATCTAATTATTGAAAACTATTTTATAAATATTAACTAATGATCACAATATTATTTATTGACTTACTTATTTATTCATTCATTCATTTAAATGGTTTATTGTAGATTTATACAAAAATACTATTTGGCCAAAGGATAGAAAGTGAGAATGTGATTGCACAAGTAGTTTGATTTCTTCCGGTGATGTGCACTTATGACTCTTTTTTTTATTTTATTGATTACGCACATAAAAACCCATGAACAAAGAGAGAAATCTCTGTTTTTGCTCTATAATAATGTGCAGGTCAGCCTTGCACAGACAGATGATTATTACAGAGATTCTGAAGCTAATACGGCGGTATCAACATATGTTAATTTTGCAAGGGATTTAGGGGAAAACTATATGAGAGATGATGCAAACTGCAAAATAAATCCCAGATATGGTGAGACAGCTACTACCCAAACAACAAAATGCATGCAAATAAAGATTAGCATTATTTCACTCAAAAAAAAATAGTTCATAGCCATAGATAGTTTTTTTTTTTCAGTTTTATAATGAAGAGAGCTTTTTATATAATCTAAAGAACCCTCTCCACTATAAAGAACAATTTGTGGAACGTAAAAGTTCTGTGAATGTTAAAGGTTCTTCATTGGAGCCATAGATGCCAATAAAGAATGCCATTTTTAAAAGTGTTCTGCAGAACCTCAAATTGATTGATTAGAAATTCACATTGTACACCATATACCTCAAATGTGTGGTGAAAAGCCCCATAATCCACGTCAAAAAATCCCTCGGCCAGTGACATCATGGGACTGAACCTGTGACCCCACAACACCTCTTCAGCCAGGTAAGAGCTCCGCGCCTGACAGGTCATTCCTGTAGATCAAAATATATCCGTTGATTATTAAACACAAATCAATACAACACATTTCGCATGATAAACCTGAGTATTAGTTTACTTACCTGTAGCTTCTACCATCCCCTCCAGGATGACCACAATCTCAAAGTCCTCTTTTTCCAGCTGACCTTGTGACATGTCCCAGAACGGAGAGCGGACATCGATCTCGTGAGAGATCACCAACGGAGACACCAGGAAGAGACGATCGTCCCCTGTCTCGAAGCCCACACTGATATCCGTCTGATCCAGTGGAATAAACTCACCTAAATAGAAAGACAACAAAACAAACGGTTCTGATACGAGATCGTGTCTTTGTATGATATAACCAGCAGGTGGCACCACTTCATCAGTAACTAGGTGTGTGTGTGTGTGTGTGTGTGTGTGTGTGTGTGTGTGTGTGTGTGTGTGTGTGTGTGTGTGTGTGTGTGTGTGTGTGTGTGTGTGTGTGTGTGTGTGTGTGTGTGTGTGTGATGCTGATGTTGCTGATGAGTCTGTGAGGCTGCTGAACGTTGTCTTACCCTCCTGGGTCTGTTTGGATTTGATAAGTTTGGCTCTCATGTTGGCGCCCACGATGTGGGAGGATCTCAAGTCCCCGACGCGAAACATCAAACAGAGCTTGTCATCCCGCAATGAGATGACAGCATTACGAGAGAACACCAGTGTCTCGGCTCGCTTATTCGGCTGGGAGATCTTCACAAACATGCAACCAACCTAGTGAGAGAAGGAGAGAAAGAAACTATGTGATTTGTACTTTTTCTGAGTGCTGCTCAGAGGTGTTGTTTACATACTATATATATATATTTTTTTTTTTTTTTTTCAAATAAAACAAAGATTATTGGAGTATTTTTTTTCTTTCATTTCCATTCCATTCTTTACCATTTCTTTGTAACTATTTGTGAAATTTACTACCAAATCTGAGTGGATTTTTTTCTCTATAATTATTTCCAGTCTGTTTATTCTTATTGCAGATTAGCAGGTTTTATTAAAATTTTTGTTAAAGTTTTAGTAAGGTGCTCTTGCCATTTTTCTATTTCTGTTTAGCCTTAAAGGGATTGTTCACCCAAAATGAAAATGTGATGTTTATCTGCTTACCCCCTGGGCATCCAAGATGTACGTGACTTTGTTTCTTCGTAGAACACAAACCAATAGTTTTAACACAAACCATTGCAGTCTATCAGTCTTATAATGGAAGTGGTTGGGAATCACAGCAAAAACATACAAAAAAAAAAAGAAAATACATAAAACCAACTTAAACCCTGCGGCTCGTGACGATACATGTGTAAAGACACAAAACGATTGGTCTGTGCAGGAAACTGAACAGTATTTATATAATTTTTTTTTTTACCTCTAATTCACACAATGTCCTAACTGTTAGAACTCTCCTGAGCGCGATCTCAGCAGCAGGCGCGTGAGGATGCTTTCTTCTTCTTGCTTGCTTTATGGAGGATCACAGACTTATAAGTGCATTACCACCAACTATCTCTCAAATGGACCATTGACACTCCTAATTGAGATTATAGATTAGAGTAATACACTTATGAGTCTGCGATCCTCCATAAAGCAAGAAGAAGAAGACACCTTATGCGCCTACTGCTGAGAACACGCACAACAGGGCACGCTCAGGAGAGCCATCAGTTCAGACATTGCATGAATCAGCGGTAAAAAAGGGCTATAAATACTGTTCAGTTTCTTGCACAGACCAATTGTTTTGTGTCTTTACAGATCAATGTATCATCACGAGCCACAGGGTTTCATTTGATTTTGTTTGTGTATGTTTTTTTATTTTAATTTAATTTTTATTGTATGTTTTAGCTGTGATTCCCATCCATTTACATTACCACTTACAAGACTTAACAGACTGCAACAGTTTGAGTTAAATATATTTGTTTGTGGCATCAATTTCAGCAAATGACGTTTTGTCATGCAAGTTTGGATCTATACAGTTTTTTGACCATCTAATATTTTCCAGAGAATTCTGTTATTAATCTTTACCTAAAATAAAGTTAATTTAAAATAAATAAATAAAATACTATAAAATAAAGTCTATCTGATTTATTAAGAAAAAGCATTAAATATGTAAATTTGGATGGTCAAAAGCAACTAAATCTATAGGATTCAACAGCACAACAAACCTCATGATTTGAGGACAACTAGGAATGATATGTAAAAGTTTATAAAGTTTACTATACTAAATAAAGATTAATACTTAATTCAAATCTCTAACCCCAAATATGAACAATAGTACTAGTGATACTACTAACACTAATTAAAAAAGAAAGTGAGACATATGGGGAAAATTAATTTAATCAGTTAATCTGGGTTTAGAAAAGCAGATACTAGAGGAAGTGTCATTTAGAGTGTGTGTGTGTTGTGCTGAAGTTTGTGTGTGTGTGTGTGTGTGTGCATGTGTGAAACGCAGATCCTGGGGGCAACATTTAAACCAGGACACAGAGATATAAATGAACTCATCATAACCATAAAAATACATCAAAATAGGCCAGAAAAGAGATTGCTAAGGGGGCTGAATTTGGTAAAAGTAACAGAATTAGAAAATGAGAAAAGGAAAGACATAGAAACAGAAGGAAAGGGTACACACATCTGTGCTCCAAAACACATGACTCATTTGCTCTTGGTTATGGAAGATATAACTCCGTAGAGCACAGATCAACAAACCAAAGCCACATGCAATGAAAAAAACACTGCTTTTCCAGACCGCATCATACATGGGAATAATGCAGCGCTTTCTGCAAAAAGTGTGCAAATCATCAAGATCAGGAGGTGAACTAAATATTTTATGTGCTTTAAATTTATATTTATTTAACAACCCTTTTACAAAAATCTGAGACATGCACCCATCTGTGTGATTTTGTTATTTTCTAAAATAATACAGAATACAGGTCAAATAAACAAAATTATTTAATAAAAAAAAAAAATCAAAATAACAGTGTTTCAAAATTAAGGTAAAAAAAAACATAATTATGTATAAACAGTACACACACATAGGGACTAGACTGTTTTACCAAATATAAACTAATGTCATAAAAATAATATATATATATATATATATATATATATATATATATATATATATATACTGTATAAATAATAAATAATTACACACACACACACACATGTATATAAATATATAAATGACACTTTCTACACTTTCTAATTTCAAATTTTTATTACAAATATTTCCTAAAAACTATTTGTAATAAATAATGTTAAGTATTGATATTAATAATATTAAATAATACTAATATTAATCATATACATGTAACTTAATATTATTATTTATTTTTCATTTATTTGATTATTTTTTCTTTTATGGCTGGGCTTGATTAATGGAGTCAACATTTCTTTTTAAAAAGCAATTGGATGCCAGAGTGTGTCATATTTTTGTGTTTGGCATGTGTTTGATCTTACCATGAATGCATTGACCATAGATCCCAGTATGGCTTGTAGCAGGAGTAACATGGTGCCCACTGGACACTGGTCAGTGATGACACGGTGACCGTAGCCAATGGTTGTCTCCGTTTCAATGGAGAAAAGAAACGCAGAGATGAATCCATTAACATTATTCACACATGGAGTCCACGTCTCGTCCTCCAAATGATCCAGGTCACCCCTGCCATAAGACAGAGGAAGGGAGCAAGATCATCCAACAGCAACAGAGATGTTTAGTTTGTGAAAACGTGTCCTTGCCTTTTTAAATCACAGTCTCCTTCAGTAAATTGGCTCTTGCATCTTACAGCGCAAAGAGGAGCGCTTGTTCTCAAGTGTCCACCCACACAGATGAATTGTGTTCATATCTAGCATGGACAAAAATAACAGAGTGTGGACGACACGAATGAACTGCAACAATGAGCACAAACCTTGATTGAGAAGAATTCCTCAGAGAAGTAGTGATTTCTTTTTCTTTTCTTTTTTTGCCAATATCAAAAACTATTATGATTTGTTTTGTTTTTTGATACCTGTTAAAGTAT
The DNA here is from genome assembly GCF_963082965.1 of Carassius carassius. Classification (NCBI taxonomy): domain Eukaryota; kingdom Metazoa; phylum Chordata; class Actinopteri; order Cypriniformes; family Cyprinidae; genus Carassius; species Carassius carassius. The sequence goes on along the minus strand of NC_081774.1, from coordinate 3,939,145 downwards.
TAACATACACTGAAATTAAAACTAAATTTTACTCAGAAATGTATAGTGATGTTTTTTAATACAAAGAAACGGCAAGTAACATTTATTTAGATGACATTTTGAAATAGAAATGTTAGAATTTTTATATATATATATATATATATATATACACACACACACACACACACACACACACACACACACACACACACACACACACCACAAAACCACTCATAGGGGGTCAATTAAATTTTTTTGAAATTAAAATTTATACTTCATATGAAAGCTGAATAAATACGATTTCGGACAACATTTGGCTGAGATACATCTTTTTGGAAATTCTGGAATCCATGGGTGCAAAAAATCTAAATATTGAGAAAATCACCTTTAAGTTGTCCAAATTAAGTTCTTAGCAATGCAAATTACACACAGTAGAAAACTTACACAATATATTCATGGAACATGATCTTTACCTAATATCCTATTGATTTTTGGCATAAATGATCATTCAATGCATTGTTGGCTATTGCTACAAATATATTAATTACCTACAGTTTTACATGCTTCAAAACATTCTTGTAAAATAATTTATGCAAGTTTTATACATACATATATTATTTTTTTATTATTATTGTATAGTTACCAATTGTCACAAATACATTCCACATTTTTATTTTCTGTGAAAATTTTTTTGATTTTGCATTCAAAAATAGAATTTTATGATTTAAAAGGTTAAAAGACATAAAACTGTGTGTTTGTGTATGTTATTCATACCTGCAGTATGCAATGAGGTACCATATTGCTCCAAAGAAGAGCCAGGTGACTGCATACGCCAGGACAAAGACCAGCAGAGAGCAGCGCCAGTTCAGATCCACCAGAGTGGTGAAGATATCCGTCAGGTAGCGGTACGTCTTGCGCATGTTACCGTGCTGCACATTACAGCGGCCGTTCTTCTCCACGTAGCGCTGCCTCTTACGCCTGCTGCGCCCTGGAGAGAAACACAGAAAAATTAGAGCCAGTAAAAAAAGCACACAAAAAGTAGGCAAGCACCGTCACAGAGCAGCTTACCACAAGCCATCCCAAAATACTGACAAGAAGTAAAACTGAGTGAGACACATCCAAAAATGAAGAAACGGCTAAATTGATATGCAGAAGAAAAGTGACATTGTGTTCCTGTAGAAGTATTAGAGTAGGTCAGTCTGTTTCAATACAGCCACCGACTCCTACATCATCTAAAGTAATTGAGTCTTACCCCATCCAAACTTGCCCCTCTCTTGCCCCACCCCTTGAAGTTTCTTCCTGTGCTGATTGGCTTGCGCCTCCCTCGCAGCCATCTTGGCCTGGAAGGACATGTTGTTACTGGTCGATGGCTGTGTGGGCAGGGCTGTCTCTGTGGTTACGATGTGTCCCAGCTCCTCAAATGTGTTCTGTAAATTGGTGGGCGGAGCATCCTTTGGGTCCTCCTCCACACGCTCCTCCCCTTTCTCTGGAACTGGGAGGGACAGGGATTCGGGGCACGAGGAGAAGCCAGTGTTGTCCAGTGCCATTGTGTGTGTGTGTGTAAGTAATAAGTGAATTTGTGTGTGGTAACAATGATTCTCAGAGCCTTATTCTCAGTCGCAGAGTTTCATTTGTGCCTTTGCTTGATTCCTGCAAAAAGACACAGATAGACACTGAGAGAGACACAGGTAGGCACTGATAAAATTGAAAAAGACCTAATTGACAAGTTTTACCAATGGGCTGAAAGTTTTATAACATTCTCTAATGACATTCTTAGAATATCAAAGTAATTTGCATCCACCAAAAATTGCTGTATTTCACTGCTGGTTATTGCTAAGCATTCATTTTAACCTTGCCTTTCGTTCACTGCCCCCGTTATGCATTAAGCATCCAATTACCTGCCTGAAATTAACTGAAGTAGATTATATTGATGACTTCATGCAATTCAACCTTCAAAAAAAAAAAAAAATTCCATATCAAACAAGCAGCTGATGAAGGTGGTTTCAATACACAGTCAAACATCTGATGAGCTATCAGAGGGGCTCTTAGAAAAACACACAAACCCAAAGAGCAGACTGATATATGGACGTCTAACCTGACTTGAATTAACCTCCGGGTTCAGCAGCTAAACACATTTTCAGAAGAAAGTGAAAAGGCAGCTAAAGGATTTAGTCTCACTTAATTCACAGCTCTGATGCCCACATATACACAAATGTTCCCAGAAATGGGCAACCGTCCACATACTAAACATACAGGTCTGAGTTTCTCAAAAATATGGTAAGCCTAAGCAGAAACCATTGCCACCATCTCTAAAATATACTTAGGCTTACAATACTTTTAAGAACGCAGAGTGGTACAATTAAAGGATTGTTTGAGGTTCTAAAGAAGTGAAGATCCAAGTCAAAGATGCTGCATGTTTGCTACAGACAATAATTGTGATTTGTTTCATGGTGTTTACTGTAACGTACTTACAATGGAGGTCTATGGGACAAAACATATTAATTTTTTCATAAAAATGTGTGCTGTGTGAGCTATAAAGTTTCTAAATCGTGCTGTGGGATTACTAATCAAGGCTGATTCGGGTAGGTGGATTTTTTTTTCTATGCTATATTTTCAATGCAGAATTCACTGCCTTGAAAAGTCATGACAGGAGACAAGTAGATGTAATGTTGAAAACACAATGGTAGTAAGGGATCTTAACCTTGACCTTTAAAAACCCCTCCCATCTACTAAGATAACTAAAACTATTATTTTAAATGGTCAACATACCACAAAGTAAAATATTATTAAAAAAAAAAACTTTAATTTTAAACTTAAATTTTTTAATTAAATTGAACACTGAAAATCTTAAAATAAAACAAACAATTCAAAATATTAATAAAAACATATTAGTATCTCAGGGATACTAAAAAAATTGACCAAAGTAAGCTATGTTATAATAGATAATTAAAATATAATACCATAAACCATAAAAACAAACATTGTTACTTAAAATAAAATAGACATTAACCAAAATAATATACAAACACACAATTAGTTTCCAACTAGTTTCCAAGTCAACATTTTTTAAATTTCATTTAGTTTAACTTGATGTAATAATAATAAAAAAACTAAATCTGAAATTATTAATAATTAAAAAAATGAATATTGAATTAAAAAAAATTAAATAAAAAAAGCTATGCAGGCATGTTAAAAATAATGAAAATGACAAAAATACTCCACACAAAACACTATTTAACTATAAAAATAAAAACAAAGCAGAAATTGGTGAGTTTAAGCCTCCTGACCATTGCAACTGTCTCAAACAAGGCCATCAGTGCCTTTTCGTGTTCGGGAAACCTGTCTGAAAACAGTTCTTTTCACAATGCCTCATACTGCTCCAGAAATCACACAATCAACTTTAACTTACAAGCCGAAACATTCTATAAACAACACAAAATGCACAACAACAAAAAAGTCTATCCTCTCAGAAAGAAAAACAAAGCCAGTCACAGTTCCCTGTGTCATAGAAAAAAACAACAACAACAACAACAACAACAACAACAACAAAAAATCTGTGTGATCTGTGCTAAAAACCGTCTTCTTGCTTTCATTGCACATATATCCAATATATCTAAAATCACATATCACATCACCATTGATCTCATCTATAATGGCATATTTCACTGCTACATCATCTCTACAGTATGGTAACATCTGTCAGACCGAGTCTGATCCTGTTTGCAGTGTTTACACATGCAGGGTGTTAGGGGGCGAAGTCCGGCGAGACAATATATTTAGCTACAATAGTCTGGCTGTAGTAATCACACCCACTCGAAGATTGATCATGATCTGCCTTCTTGGTCTGGGCCACATTTAGACTTGTGAATCTTTCATGAATTTGAGAGGATCTGTGTGGAGACGTGCTGATGTGTTCAACACAAAATACTGGATATCTCGGACTGCCATAGGGCACACAATCACACACACACACACACACACACACACACACACACACACACACACACACACACACACACACACACACACACACACACACACACACACACACACACACACACACACACACAAAGAAATCAATCCTACTTAAATTAGACTGAATGGAGCAGGTAGCACAGAGCACAGATGGAAAATGGGCTGCACTGTGGACAAACCTGCTGGGTGTGTCTATATTACACACAATAAACAGTAATATAGTACTCTTTGTACTTAGTACCTAGTACTCGTTTGATATACCATGCTAGGCCTACATAATTAATACTGCAAAGTAAAATGTGAAAGTAAAATCAAGAAAAGGTGTGTGTATATCCATGTATTTGTGTTTGTCTCTGTTTTTCGTTTGTGTGGGTGGTTTGTTCACAGTCCTGTGATGGAAAGTGGGATTATCATGTTTTCCAATTTTGGTCTTTTGGGAGAAAAGAGTGTCAGATGTGACACAAAGCTGCAATTACACACACACACACACACACAACCAGTGGTCTTTGTTTGTCAGGATCACTGTCTGCTGTTTACATGAATATTACAGCCTTACTGTAATATGAACTATATTCAGACCTGTGTATAACCTGCATATCAAACATTTTAACTTTTTCTTCATTTTTAAAAAATATGCACACCATAAAAACACTGTTTTTGGATCATTATTAAATAATTTTAAATCTTAATAAATGTAGCATGTAAAATACTTATGCTTAAAATACTTTTAGTTTTAATTTAAATACTGTATTATATGCTTAAAATACATTTTTTATAAACATTTATAATAACAATTTTATGCAATTAATTCTTTAAAAGTTTTCCATTTATGTATTACTGTTATTCTCCTTTTTGTTAGCCTACGTTTCATTTTTCAGTTCCAATCAGTATTTACTTGGAAGCAATCATGCAATCACATAAAGCAAGAAGCCAAAAGGGGAAATAACCATATAATGCATGCACATTTACTGATGTATAACTAATAACGTGATCAGCAAATAATCATCAGCCAGTGTATGTAGTAGCGTACAAATACCTGCCACTGAGGCGTTCTCCAGCGCGTTAACATCAACGTTTTAAACACTTCAGATCTTCAACAGTCCTGAGGGTTTGTTACTCCAAATCTCCCATGTTGGGCTTTTCGATCAGACTCATACCGGCGATGATGATGCTGATGATGATGATGCTGATGATGATGTTGGTGATGTTGGTCTACAGCGGCTGGGAACAGCGAAGCATCATCACTTCAGCATCATTTCACCTCCGGGAAACAAAATATAGCCAGCCAGTCCAATCAGAGCAAAAGGGAACTCTTTCCACCGCGGAGAGTCTCCTGATAAAAATGGAGGCGATCTGACTGTCAGGATGGATGAGAGATTGGAGAGCGAACCTAAGCGGCGTCGGCGTGATTGACCGACTCTGCGCAGGTGTTCCTCTGCGCGCGCGCTGTGTGTGTCGAAGAGAGAGGGAGACACAGAAGGGCAGAAAGGGTAGAGAACTGGGCAATTAGAGGTGGAATGGAGAAGGGGGAGAGGGGAGGAGAAGGGGGGATGGGGATGAGGTCAGTGTCTCAAAAATATCTCTCAAAACATGAGCCACCATAATGATGTACTTAAAATATACTGCATAAATACATTTCATATATATTTTTCTTTCAAATTATTTTAATTCAACCAAATTTGTGACTACATATTTTATTAATAAATATATAACAGTAAAATGATGCAGTAAAATAATATTATGAAATATAATATTCCAATGTTATGAGGAAAATAATAGAAGAGAAAAATGTAAATCACCTTCTTAAGAAATGATACTGCAATTGTCATTTAAAACTTGAGGCATGATATATTTTTGTATGTTAATAAATAACTACTTGTTAGTTAAAATGGGCTTTAGGGATGCAATTTGATTAGGTTTAATCCGGTAGATTAATTAGCAAGCAATAGTGTTTAATGATGAAATGGCAATTTATTTGCTAGACGGAGATCATTGCAGCAGCCTATTGTGTGTTGTGTGTGTATATATATATATATATATATATATATATATATATATATATATATATATATACTTAGTGATTTAGCAGAGGCTTTCATCCAAAGCGACTTACAAATGAGGAGAATGGAAGCAATCAAGACCAAAAAACAGCAATAATATGTAAGTAATAATATGTATGCTGATACCTATGACAAGTGTTGGTTAGTCTAATGCAGTATATGTAGCAAGGTTTTTATATAATAAATAAAAAGAACACAAGTAGACAGAATAGAAAAATTATAGAGAATGACAGTGTTAGAGGATACTTTTTTTCCTTCAAACATATATAAAAAATTATAAAAAAATATATATCTTTAATTAAAAATATATAATGTACATTAGCAATGTATTAGCAAATAAACACACAGTATAAGGAATATATAATGCCCTCTGCTGGCAAATGTGTTCCACATTCTCAACCATATTCTGAAAACTGTAAATATTAAAAAATGTAAAAAACAAAACAAAAAAAACAATTCTATTGTAATATATAGTACCCTTAATCAGGGTTGCATTTGTCTCCTGAGAGCTTAATTTAATGGGGAAGCATCTTATAAATGCAAATTTGGCTGAGCTAAATCTTTTAATCTTTCAATGATAGCCATACAGTCTGTTTAACAATCAAACCAGTTGACACAAACTGAGACTAGAGCCTCTGTGAGTGGTAACATCATTTGTGAGCTTGTCATAGGAAAGTCCAGAGGGATGTAGGACAAGTAAAAATACTTTTTATAAATATATATATGTCAGTAGCAGTTAGGAATAGTCTTCTATCTCACCCCTAGAAAAAAATGTCCTTGTAAAGATATCGTTAGCATTTCTATATCCAGTAAAAGAAGCTGACAGAAGACACAAGATGTTAATTGATGGATTTTTTTTTTCCAAACCTGTTCCAATAAACTAACTCATCTAAAACTCATCTCAAACTCACCTAAGTTTGAGTAAATTTAGATTTTATGGTAAACAACTATTCCTTTAATCTGGGTATTGCATGCATACAGAAAAACAACATACTGTGCACAGTATACATAGTACACACTAAAAATAGTAGTTTGCATTAGTAATGGTAGTATGACATTCTGAACATCCCCTCAGGAGTTTTAAATCTGGCAAGCTTTTAGATTTCATTTGCTCTTCTTTGAGCACAGTATTATCTGATTTGCAAAGTGATGTGTTTGATTACTTGAGTTTCTAATTGGTTGTTTGGAAACATCTTGATTAAATGAGTTGCGTGTTTCTTTATTCTGGTAGTGGATCATTTACGTTGATTGAGTTGTGTCCGGGTTTGATTAAGCCATATCGCTGAAAGCTAATGAGTTGCTTTCATGTTCTGCTCCTGTTTGGCCATCTGGATGCATCTGAGATGAAACAGTCACAGGCTGGGCAGGGAATGGACATCTCTAATGAGGAGAAGAACATCTTACAAAGGCTGTCCATTTAACACTGTCATATCACTTTCTTTTTTTAGTTTATTTTTGGTCTGGGGTCTGCGTGGGATGTTTTTGTGTTCAATTACCCCTTTGGTTTGATGCTGTTTGATTTCCTGCTCTTCAAGCATTGACGACAAGAGCTGTGAAGGGACTGTTTAACTCTGCCACTGACCTGGAAGAGATCATCAGATGACGAAAACACTCAAAAATACAAAATTTTTAAACATTTCACAATTCACTTTGCAAATGAAAGACATGTTGTATTACAGGTTTCTGAAGACCTCTGCTGGAAAGACTGGTTTTAAATGTGAAGATGGTGAGACCCATCTTTATGTATATCTAAAATTTTAATGTTTAAAGGAAAGATTCAGGTGAAGTACAAGTTAAAAACATAAACTTGTTTTCCTTCAATTAGGACAGGTTTGGGATTTCATTTTTGAACTACTTGATTGTAGGCCTCACTGATCTGAGCTTAGTTTTTCAGTGAAGCATTATTTGTGGGTAATTTTGGCCATGTTCACTCATAAACAGCGGTGCATTAATTCAGATCAATGAGGCTTACAATTAATCAGTTCCTAAAAGAAATACAAAACCTGCTATTCGAATAATAAACAAGATGACAAAAAGACTGAATCCAAGATTTGGTGATAATAAAAGATTTGAAAGCAATCTTTAAAATGCTGATCGTTTTTGACCTGATAACAGACAATTAGGTAAAGCACAGCACAAGGGTTAGTGATGGATTGTACGGTTTAAAACATTTTATGATTTTAATGTTTAGTGATTATATTTAAAATAGGATCTGGGCCTTTTGTAAACAGCATTTCAGATGTGAACATGGTCATTTTTTTACATTTGCAGCAGGTGCTGGACATTGGTGACAGGCTTATCATTCCCAACGAGTTAACACAGAGGAGAAGAAGACCTCAGGGAATTGGTGGAAGCAGCTGGTTGCCAGAGCAACGGCAGGACCTATATCTAGAACAGGAACCTTTTGGGCCGAATTAAAGTTTTTTTTTTTCTTATGCATGTGTGTACAGTTCTAGAACTGTTTAAGTGATTCTAAGAATATAATATTCTATTCCAGATATTACTCACTTGATAGTTTCATGTATTGAAATGCATTGCTCTGTGAGTAATTTGTTGTTGCTGTGAGTGGGTTTCAGGCCCATTCTTTCCGATCAAACCAAATAAACAGATGCCTCTGTGGCAGAGAAACAATGTAATGATGTTAAAAATTGCCCCAGATTCCACCATGACAGGCAGGATCCTGAATAAATATCTGAGCATAAATGGCTCAGTCTCAGTCTGATATAAATGGATTTCCAGTCAAGAATAACCATAGACAATTGGATATTATGCACTATGTGCATGTGGGAAATATGCATTTGCTGGCTTGGAAACATCACTCTTGAAGACCTACCATTACAATTAAAATACATTCATTACCTCACCATGGCAACAGGGCAGAAAAAATTATGTTTCTGAATATAAAAAATGATCACTTAAATAAGATTGCATCATCATCACAAGCTCTTGGATATATAAAGATGTCCAACTTTATCCACATACAGTGTATTATTGTGGTATATAGCTAATTCAAACTGCTTTATTGCTTGCATAGTCAAAGAAAGAGTGTCAAATATATTATCGCAAAGCTCTCTAATCTCGCAAACACATCATCTAGGAGCAGCAAAACTAGGGAAAAGGAGGCATAAAGACCTTTTATACATGCTACATCCCCATATCCTGGGCATTACTCCATATACATCATCTTGTATATATGGACCTTGCTGTTTTATGAGGTACATGCACAAAAACGCTCACGAAAGAAGCCAAGCTAGCAGTATTTTATAGCATCATACCTATAAATAAATATCTTGTAATGGAATTGGCTTACCATTTTATATTAGGATTGTTTATTTGTAATCGACTCCATTGGACTGTACTTCCAGATCTCTGCTGGTTGCCTTATTGATTCTCTGTAATGTAATAGACCTCTGTAATGCTCTGTCACTAAATCATACAGGATTATATGAGGCTGTGTTTTAGATATTAACAGTGATGGCCACTTGAAGAGAAGCTCTCAATGAGGATGATTGATTTATAGGTAGTACTCCACCAGAGCCTTAAAAGCCCATCTTTCAATTCGCTGAAACACAGTCCTAACCACAGGACTTTCTCCGGCAGGCGCGGGCACATCGCCAGCTCTCCCCGGGCACTGCTGCACACCCGTATTCAGACACAGGCTAGCTCTGTGCTCACTGAGAGAATCCCTATCAGACACAGAGAGACGCTCTTTGTGTCTTAATGGAGGAAAGATCTGTTAGCGCAAGGCCAGTGTGTGTGCATGGAGTCTTCACAGCTGTCACCAGAACACAAATCAAATGAATAGAGAGACTTTTAGAGAGGCGCTGAAGCTGAGCTGGCAGACTTTTTGTTTTTACCTCGAAGCGGCTTAAAGTTTTTGCTGATTGTAGAAGTGCATTTAGATGAATAGTGTAAAGAGAATGAAGTCATTCCATGTCAGTCAAAATGCATTTTGTTGTTGTTAAATGACTTAAGTAACCTGTAGGCCTACAATTTTACTACATTTATACTACCTTAATTTATTTGATCTAAAATACATTAAAAACAGTAATACTGTGAGATATTATTACAATTAAACTGTTTTCTATTTGAATATATTTTCAATTTATTCCAGTGATGCAAAGTTGAATTTTCAGCATCATTACTCCAGCCTTCAGAGTCACATGATCCTTCAGAAATCATTCTAATCTGCTGATTTGCTGCTCAATAAACATTTCTTGTTTTTATTTGCTATTAATATCAATGTTGAAAACAGTTGTGCTGCTTTATATTTGAGTGGAAACCTTAAAAAAAAATAAAAAAATAAATTGGGATTCTTAAACAAAGCTCAAAAGAACAGTGTTGATTTAAAATAGTAATCTTTTGTAAAATTATAAATGCCTTTACTGTGATCATTTTAATAAATCCTTGCTCAATAAATCCCTCATCCCAAACTTGTAAAGCAATACTCACCCTAATGTCACTCCAAACCAGTAGCCTATGACCTTTGTTCTGTGAAACACAAAAGAAGTTACATATAAAGATGTACTTAGGGTTAAAAAAAAGCTTCTGAAGATCAAACAATTGCATTTAATATACATTTAAACTATAACATGTTACATTTACTTGCAAATAACATGCAATTAAGTGTTTGAAAACATTACTTAAGTACATTATTTCCATAATATTTACCCTTTTTAAAAGTATGCTTATGTATATTTGTTTTTTCACAAGGGTGGCCCTTTAAAATACAGACCCATAATGCATGTTTATGATGTTATGAACGATTTACGGTCTAAATATAAACTGAATCAAGCCTATTCTTAAATTAAAGGCTGTTTTGTATTTTGCATCATCCCTGGATAAAGCAGGCCAGCCATCACTTAAATTTTTGGGTGGACTGTCCCTTTAAGTAATTATTCACCATAATGTACCAATATTAGAAACATGTCTTCTTTTTCATTCTTACAGTGTTGGAGCCATTTAAATCCATCAGTTGTGTCTCCAGACACTCTCATGCAGATTACAGTGAACCTGGGCTCTGTAAACTGTATCAGTGCTGTAACTGCATCTCACTGGTGCCCCTCATCTCTGCGTGTTCAGTGTGTAGCCTGCAAGCTCAGATTTTCTGAATTAGCCTTGAGCAGTGTTTCCAGGCAAACCCTGAATGTCAGTCGGAGGGTTGTCATGGCAACATAGTCAGGCCAACTGCACTCTGGAATGCCTGGAGCTCCTGAACACTTCAGCTGTGCTGAACATGTAACCAATGTCATATTCAGCTGTGCACTGAAATCAAACTCTCTCGTGTCCACACTCCTTGAAAAAATGACACCTCCAACAGGAAAGATAAATAACAAATGAGATCTCTGTACAATCTCAACTGATTCCCTGACAGCAAAGAGATTAATTAGTAAGCAAAAGGAGACTTTGTTTTGAGATAAAGAACCCATTAAGCTTAAATGTCTTCTCTAGAGATTTCTAGATCCATGTCTTGCACTGTACTCAGATTTGCCAAGATAATGAAGTCAGTGAAGGGGGGAAAAGGTGAGAATTTCAAAATGAAATTCTTCTTTCTTGTCTATTTTAATTATTGAATAGAAAGCCCTGAGAACATTCATGGAAAATATATATTTTTGTAAGACCGACTACATTTTGTTTGATCGTAAAGATTTTCTTATAAAACATTTAATGTGTAACTTAGTAATTATTTGTGGAAAAATTATTTCTGAGTGTGAATTGTTTTAAATCATACACTTTTTTCCCAGTGTAGTTAGATTTAAAGAAGAAAAAGAGAAATATTCTAATAAAGATCTTTATTCAGTTTTAAATAGGCCAACAAGCCGTAAAAATACATACAAGTCAGTAAAATGGCAAATCAGCTCCTTGTGTGCATCTCAGCCTCTTGGGATATGACTGTAAATTGTCCTCAAAACAATATGGAAAAGATGGATAGTTTGCAAGCGTGAAAAAAAAGGAGTACTTTCGTTGATGGTAGTTTTTTTCTTTTTTCAGACTGGCTGATCCTGAGAGTCAGTCTGTATGAGATCCAATTCAAATCTGAGACGGACAGCAGCTCTCACCAGCCTCCTCGATCACATCACAACATGCTGCCAATTCATGGAGCCATAATGCAAAAGAAACGGCAAAAAAAAAAAAAAAAAAAAAAACTTTCAATAGTCCAAAAGTCACCCTACATCCCAAATAAAACAACAAATGCTTCAGTGATGGAAAAAAACTCAAAAAAACACAACAGATAAGATTCACTTAGGAGGACAACACAGGAATATCAGCATTGCTTAAAAAACATTCAAATAAACTTATCTTAACAGAAAAAACAACATCCGCTCGCCAACCTACCAGATTAAGCCTGACTACATTGATTATCTGATAAGCTCCTATATCTTGGAACAAAGTAATAGAAAATTTCAATAATTTAAAGTGACACTAAGTTAAATAATGCAGATTTTTAAGCACATCGTAGAATGTAGGCCTCAGCATTGTCTTTTCAAGGTTTACATTTTTACATTATTTTAATACCAACTTATTCTTTAATTTTTTGATTTATTTTGTTTTGGGTTTCTTAAAGAGATAGTTCACCCCAAAATTTTAATTCAGTCATTTACTCAACCTCATTTGTTTAGTTATGAAGCAAGTCGGTAACCAAACTGTTCTGGTGACAACTGACTTCCATTTCTCAAAATAACTTATGCTTCAAAGAAGAAAGTCAGTCATACAGGTTTGAAACGACATGAGTGTAAGTAAATGAAAATGTTTTCATTTTTTTTGAGTGAACTATCCCTTTAATGTAATTATTACTCAAATGAAAGAGGAATTAAAACCAAAAACTCAAAGCATGCCCCCAAACTCATGTTTTATTGCTGAGCTGCTCAGATGTGCTTGAAGGCCAAAAAAGTAGCATGGGTGATCAAAGTGACCATCTCTAAAAAACCTCAAAAGATCAGTGACATAATCAGCATTATTCAGCATAAAGCCTCATTCAAAGAATCACTGCCTAGTTGAGTCACACTTCGTTTTTTTCTCTTTTTTTGTTCCTTTTTGAAGTAACTTTCACAGAGCTATCTGAAAGCACAAAGCAAAGAAATAATAAAACAGCAGATTTCAGAAAGTCCTGAAGGCCAGCAAAATTATGACACAGAGGGAAAACAACATAAAAGCTAAAAAAAAAAAAAAAAAAAAAAATTCTCTCATTTCAGTCCATTAAGGAAACAAAAATGGCCATCTGAGTGAGTGTAAATGCAGGGCGCATGCCTAAAAGTTTCCACTCTCGGGGTAATGCTGATGAAGACGAGAATGAACATGGGAATGTTGTCATGATTCCTCATTTCCGGAGTCGTCCTCGTCATAGCAACAGTCCTCACCATCCTCATCCTCCAAGTCCTCATCATCATAGTAATCGTCATATAACAGATCGGACCCCTCGTCCAGTGCAGGGGCGCGCGTGCGGACGCAATACTCCGCCAGCGTGGTGGGAACTTTCACTCCGTCCCGCTCCGCCTCGGCTTTAGTGGCCAGAACCTGTTTTCTGTAAGACACATACAATATTTGGCTTCATTCTTTCGTGCTTTCACATTTTCAGGCTAGGGTTGAATTGTAAGTAAACATGCTTTCCATATGCTTTTACTGATATTACAAGTTTGTGGTAATCAACATTATCTTTGCTCAAAATGCAGCTTTATACAGCTGAAATATTAACCATATAGCTTCCATAAGACTCATCTGTCTTAGTCACTGAGGTTTTAATAAGCCAAGGATCAGTAATAAACAACTGATGTCCTGAAGGAGGGAAAGGATGAAATCTGATGCAAGTCAAATTTTCCAGCTCTCCAACAGATGCTTGAAAACATGAATTGCAAGATTGGCAAGAGGAGATTTAACAGTCAACCACAGGAGGGCACAGATGATCCAGAAAATAAATCAAAATCTTTATAGAATGGTTTTCCATTAGCTAAAGTGTTGCTTCTCACCAGGCCTTCTGATTGAGCCATTAAAATGTAACCCAGCATTAAACAAATAAACACTTGAACTCTTAAAAGAGTCACATTCTGTAGTTTTGCACATTCATTTATGTTACCTAATGATTTCTGCATATTCCCGGTCTTTTCCTTTACTCTCTCTCCATTTGCGGTACATGACGGAGGCGTCCACGTTGGCTGGAGAAAACGTGTTGGGTTCGTTCAGTAGAGAGATGACACTCAACAGTATAGTTCTGAAACACACAGACAGATACTCATGTTATAATGCCATTAGCTTAAGCAGAAAAGTTGCTTTGTGTTGCACTTTCGTAAAGATTTGATGAGATTTCACACAAGAGGATCAGTCTCCATCTATTGCTTACAGTTACACCGGCACACTCACACCTGCAGTAGGGGTAGACACTACAGTACTTTCAGTGGCTGTCGAGATAGGTGGGCGTGGCTTCAGCAACCAGCTCCCGCCTTTTGGCCCATTTTCGATTTGTGACGCGCAGCCATGATGGCGATGGCCCGCTCCTTTTTTAAACGGTCTATGGTTCTGACATATAGGGCCATATTTTTTAAACATTTGTTTTACACTCAAAATAATAAAATATTAGAACCTACACTTGTAGGTCTTGACAGTGTAAACAGGCAACAGTCAGTCTGGGGTCAAAATATGCCTCTCTCTCCGTGTACAGCGACATGTGCTCTTCAATAACACAAATGATTAACATGAGCTTCCTGGAAGACACTAGCTCTTCCACCGAAGCACAAAGCCCAGTAAAACACGATAACACACTAACCAGAACACAGATCAGACTCGGGGGAAGAAACACACAAATACCCAGATCTCCACTGAGATGCTTTCCATAAAAGCGGGCCACAGGAAACTCATGAACACAAAACCACCCTGGTCACTCTTCCTATAACTTCTGTTATCAGGAAAACTGCTAAAGAGCTACTGACTGTGTATCCCGGAGGGGCCATTCATTTGAAAACAAACCATTTCTCTGTGGAAAGTATTCTGAACAAGCTGCAAAGTGGACTAGACTATATGTAGATAAAGGCCTGGCTGTTACCTGACGTTCTGTGTGGGGTTCCACCTCTCTGAGGGAAGCTCTCCGCTCTGTGGATCATCTACTGGAGGATGCAGAATGGAGATGCACACGTCCCCGTTCTGTGAAAACACAAAGAGATTCATCAATCACAGGAAAAACAAGTATCTGAGTGAACCTCTCGCCTCCACACCACTGCTGTGAGTACTCGAGTCAGAGCGTGACGTGTGAAAGAGAGATAAGGAAAACAAACTGAAGGACAGTCTCTGCAGAACAACAAAAAACTAGCCTGGACTCTCAAATGGGCTTGTGCATGCAATGCATATATATCAAATTTGAGGAAACACACTGGTGCATTGGGTAGGTGGTATGACTACAAACTTAAATTAAATCTCAATATAGTTGTACTTCCTGTAAATCCAACCCCTATTTTTTCATATAAATACATTAATAATATTTGTAAAAATAATCCAATAACACAAGCACCAATTAAATACCTTGTAATTAAAACATACATAATCTTACTTGATTACTGACCTTTTTTATCTTTAACTTGGTGAACTCAAACCAAAAAAACAAGATTATTCATAACAAATTGATCAGGTATTAGGATCTTAGATGAAAAACAAAATGAAAACTGCCTTGGCAATAATCTGAAATAAAATAACTGTTATACTAAAAATAACTAAATATTAAAATACTTTAAAATAGTTCAATACAAAAAAAAGAGGAAGAAAACAATATAAAAATAAAGGTTAATTCAAAACATTAATAAATCCTATAAGAGTATATTTATATTTCATATCTAAAAAAGCTTGGTATAAACACGTTCATGAGCTATGTTTAAAGACTAAAGAATACAAGCACATCTGAGAATGCACATAAGTTCAATTCAATATTAATGTGGAAAGATGTTACACTGCATGGCAACCATAAACAACATACAGTTTCACCACATTTATACAGGAGCACATGCTGGTGATGAATCAAAACAAATAAAAATAATGCACAATATGAATAAACAAAGCTGAATACACTCCAGCACACCACACACATTTCCCATGTTATACATTTTCAAAAACTACTGAAACTTAAGAGAGGAAGGCCAATTGTCATTATTCACATTTGAACTAAAACCGAATATAAAAATACGATACCAAACACAATGCGACAGATCACATTATTAATTAAAATACAATTGAACATCGGCAAATTTATATTCTTATTAAATATAAATAATGTTATTAACCCAGTGAATCTCAAATAAGAATATACCTAATAATACTAGTAATACTAGTATTTTTTTAATGTTTTTAAATTACTTCACACATCAGCATATAGTGCATGATTTCTAAAAACTATTTTATGATGGTTTTAATCTTTTTTGGACAGCAGACAGTCCACCCAGAAGTCACTACGTGTTCACTGAATGGAAAAATGCAGAAGGGAAGGCAAATAATGACAGATCTGTGCAGAGGCTTCTGTCATTGCTACGCTTCTCATTTCAAACCCACATAACATGACCTAATGGTCTTTTTTTAAGGTCACAAACAGGTGTGAACTGTGCCTGGTGATGAGACTTACAGATCTTCATCAGTTTCAGGAGTTCAAATAATTTGCTTGGTTCACCTTCCCATTTTACACAGGGCAGCTATTTATATTCAGTCATATCAAGAGTTCCTATGATGTGTTGAATTTCACATCTGTTCAGTGGCACTACCCAACATACTAAGGTTTGTGTTTGCCAGGTGCATTAACACAGGGCTTGACTGAGAAGCTACGTGCTACAGTACACAGCGTGTGAGCTGAAACAATCCTCTTACCTCATAGATGTTGGGGTGCCACATCTTGGTGAGGAATCTGAACGTGGGTGGGGAATATGGGTAATCGATCGGGAACTTGATGCGAGTCTGCAAAACAAGACGAAAACAGTGGTCAGGACCATCAAAATACACTTCAACCCATGCATGCTTGTTTATTAAGTATTATGGCTACATTGATTATGCTTTCAGCTGCCAATAAGGCTGCTTTCACACTTGTTTCTTAGTTTGGTTTGAACTAAAGGTCGATTTCAACCCCCTAACCGGCTGGTCTCTTTTCACATTGTACTTGTGTTTGTCTGCAACAGATGTAGCACAAGAGATGTGAAAACTGCAAGCTGCTTTCCAAAAGCAGTTTATTTAGGAGACGAGCAACAATCAAAAATGCGTAACGTCAAAATGATATTTTTTTTTTTTACTTTGTGAGACCTCCAAATAAACTGTGAAAAAATAACAAAAAATTGTAAAAACTTATCTGAAAAATATTTAGTTTCTATAAATGTTTAATTTTTTCTAACCACCATTATAGTACAGTTTCATAGGAATAAATCTTGTATTATGATATTTCTATAACGTTTTACACAGTTTTTCTCTAGAATTTCCCAAAGAGCCCTTAATTTCTTAAAGCAAACTGTACTGGAAATGGGAAAATGTCCTAAGACTGTATTACTCTCAACTACATTTAAAATATTTCACCTTTTTAAAAACAATTCTACAGATTCTTCCACCCTTTCAAAAAAACATTCTGGTGCTGATTGACAATCTAGCCATACACTATTTTCAAACAATCAACATCACAGTGGCGTCGGCCAGTACGGCACAGAGAGATTTCTAATATACAGCAGCTTTGGAGGATTCTGTCTCAGGGTGAGCGCAGGACAGCTTCTCTTAATAGGATTGGAGACGCATCACATTGCAGGAGAACAGTACAGATGGACTGGAGGGAAAATCTGAGAGAAAACACACAAATGGACTTCGAGCTGGAGAACCAGGAAGTGGGGCGAATCATTTTTTGGCACAAATTCAACTAGGTTAAACAGCTATTACGCAAGAGATATGCCCTCCATCTCAATTCAATACAGACCTAATTATTTTCAAATCTCGTGGCAAAACTGCCCTTGAAATATTTTAGGCAGCTAGTTAGAAGTGGACGTACTGACGCTTTCAACTATACTAATTTAATTTACTATATTAACCAGGATTAGTTACTCAGCCTATAATGTTCTTTTCAAACCTGAAAGTTCACTGTTCTGACCCATATATTAAAAAGTAAATAGGGATCGATGCTACAGAGCCCCACAAACAGACAACACCACCATAAAAAGAGTCCATATGGCTCTACAGTCACCAAAGCCGTATGATAGCTTTTGTGTAAGGAACAAATCCAAAAATCTTTATTCACTGAAATTGGTTGCTTTCAGCGTAGCACTCAAATGCCATTTGCTTATATTCAAATACACATATTTTGATCAAAAATCCAGTAATATTGTGAAATATAAAAATAAAATAAAATTAGTTAAATAAAAGTAAAATAACGGTTTTATACTTTCATATATTTTAAAAATGGAATTTATTGCTGTGATGAAAAGCTATAGTTTCATCAACATTACTCCAATTTTCAGTGTCAAATAATCCTTCAGAAATGATTCTGATTTGATCCTCAACATTATGGTACTTTATTTGGAATTAACATTTCTTATTGTTATCGTCAATGTCAAAACCATTATTCTTTTTTTTTTTTTTTTAAGATTCCTTTATGAATACAAAGTTCAAAAGAATATAATTTATATATCCCATAGACTAAATTCCATTACTGTCCCTTTTGACCTAATAAATGCATCCATGCTAAATATCAGCATTAATTTAAGAAAAAAAGTGGTTATTGTGGTTCAGCAGCATCCATCAGCACTTCTCCTTTTGTGTCCCAAGGAAGAACGTCAGTTATAGAGGTTAGAAACACATGAGGGTAGATAAATGACATAATATTCATATCTGGGTGAATTGACCTTTAAAAGGAAACACACAACTATTCCTCATAAGTCAGGCACGACTGGTTTCAGGTTCTCAGCTGACTATGAGATCTTGAAAATGTGTCAGCAGAATACTCAAGATGGCTTTAATAGTTCCTGTGAACAGACAAAGTGTGCGAATAATTTCCCCTTTTAAACAAAGAAGCAAGTCTCTGTCATGCAGATACACCCTCCACTGATTTATCCTCAAGGAGGGAACAGTTACGTTGCCTTCGGGCTTCGCCAGGCTCGAGAGTTCAGTTCTGACATTAATCAGGTTTCAGCACGAGCTCTCATCCTGACACACAAGTGAACAGTGACGCCACTGTATCTGCCAATACCCTGTATGTGTGTGTGAGTGCTCTCACTGTAAACAAAGGCAAGAAAAGTCATTGACCTACTTCAAATTACTACACAACAGTTCAGGACCTTCCTTTACAATCTAGAGAGGACCTAACACAAAGATGTGTTTAAGAGTCATTAATAATAAACCTTTCGGACTGGTGTAAAGGAACAGGTTTATCTGCTCAGGTGGAATGGGGTGAGACCTCCTTACAATCATCCTTTGTTGACATTTTTCTTTTTTTATAATCATCATAACAGTTCAAACGTGATGCCAACGACTAATACCAAATAAATGGCCCTTAATAAATTGATCGAAGGTCACGTGTATGATATTTTCAAAAATGAAATCAGTTTTGACAGATGCCGTTTTCAAAAGAATTGGAAATGATCACAAACACTAAGTGATTAATTATTATTATAATTCAATAATGAGTAAAATAATAATCACTCTAAACTTAAAGTGTAGTAACACTATGATGAGATTAAATATGAACACATTTTAATGTAATATTAATAATATTCTTCATACAAAGTCATGTAAATCATCTCACCCTCCATCCATAAGAATCACAATGAGTCAATGAGGAACAAAGAAACCAAACAAATGAGCTCCATTATCCTCAACAAAGACCCCAAAATCTCATCAAACCGACATCCGAAGGAAAACACAAGGCTTCAGATCATAATCAGACCTTAAATCAATCAAAAACCTTAATTATATCCAAATACGTGTAAAGAAAACAGACATAAAGGGATGCAGCTATCTGGAGCTGGTTCCAGTTCTAAATATAGACCTCAGCCATCTGTTCCTAAAAATAACACATATTTACCCCTTACAAATCAACCTTAGTCCTTACCTTGAAATAGCCCCCTTCATAGTGAGTATTTGGGGGTCCAAAAATCGCCACTTCCCAGTTGTAGAGATCAGCTTCGTCCACTAAAGTGATCTTGAAACCCTCCACTGGTTCCTCCTGTAGAGACTTCATCTCCAGCATTAAAGCTTTCTGTGAGCTGGCGACCTGAGCACTGCTCTGCTGGGCCATTTCTGCTTTATTTCTACCCAACTAGACTCAAAAGTGGGGTTTGTTCTTCAAAAAGTGAGGAGGCGATGAAAGCTGCTTTTCTTTCTTTGTCTAGAGTTGATAGCTTAGCGAGGAAATGACAATGTCCTCAAAAAAAGAGACTAACGTTATATTCGATCAAATAAAAAGTGTTTTTAGCTATAAAGCATTATAATAGTTTTTTTTCCGTCGTCCGTGAAAGTAAAACAGGTTGTTAGGTTGTTTATACGCAGAGTTTTGCTTGTCAGAAAAATAAAAAATCGCGCTCTGGGTTTGTTGTTTTTTTTCGTAGCTGAATGCTAGCCGTGAAAATCCACTTCGACTCAACACTAATCCTCTCTTACGGAAGGTTTTCGTTAAATAAGTAAATTCAGATGGCTGAATTTACAAAAAGAATGCCTACGCTTGAATTGTGTGCCAAGCTGATCCGTCGAGAAGCAAAAATTGGCGTGAACTAGTAAACGTGTAGGAGATTGGCGAGTTATGAGTCGATGTCGTGGATGCGTCTTTCCTCAATTCCAATGGGTCGTGGTGCATCATGGGTAATGTAGTTTTACCGGCACAGTTTACTGTCTAAGCAGACCTATAGGAACAGGCAACATTTCAGTTATTTGGCTAATACTAACCCCTCTTATAATAAGTTTAACTAAATAATAAACTGATCGTGTTATTTATTAGCCTATATTATTTATATTTTTTAAAGGCCCTGTAGGGAGAATGGGCCTCTCTGTAACACACATTAAGAGAGCATCTCTCTGACCTCTGTCCTTCTGATATGCTGTCAGTTATCTGATACAAACACGGGACAGCATGGCTTCAGGAACTCACTGAATGTTGGCAAAGGACAGTCTGTTAGTCCTTGACAATAATGTTTACAGTTAAGCTTTGACGTTAAGGACATTTTATAATAATGTAGGCCTACTTGTATTAGACTTTGGCAGTAAAGTGAAATGTGGATGGTATTTTAGGATGCTATTATTATAGGCCTATTAAAAAAAAAACAGATATATCTTTCCAGATGTATTTTTAAATCTATTTCAATAATATTTCAATAATTTAAATAAATAAATACATGTATGATACTTTAAATATGAAACCAAAATCGCCAGTAGCTGGCGGCAAGTGACAGTCAAGTGACAGAGTAATCATTAAATCATTTAATCTATTCATTCAAAGCTCTCATGAATGTGTCATCGGTATAAAAACAGGTCAACAGTGACTAACTCCATTCATTAGAAACAGGACTTTGTTCAGTAATGAAAAACCACTGATTGTTTGGCAACTGATCTGCTGTGGATTTGTTTGGGCCTATTTTCATTAGCAAAAACAAATACTGAATCTAAAATGTACCGTAATTTACTTAGTGCTGTATGAATATTTTATTTGGGATTGCACTAATATTCGAAAAACAGCACTCTTATTTGTGTGATACTGACTAACTAAATGTTTCGCCCCAATATATACCTCTTTTTTTCAACGATAGATGTATTTTTATAATGACCAGAAGGCAATATACTTGGGTTTTTTTGTTTTGTTTTTTTACCCCCAAAAACACTTTTTATTGCTGGTAGTTTTTTACTCGAGGGCACAATGTTGATAAAATGCAATTTCAAGGACTCTTTGGGTCATGAATCAACCTTGAAAAGGTGTCAACCTATATTTATTTTTGTCACATCTGCTGTTGCATTGAATACTAGATAAGGAAGTAATTTGATAATTAGATAAGAAAGGCCTATAACAGAGGTCGGTCTAAACTTTTTTATTATTATTATTATTTTAGTTAAAGTAATTAGAACAATTATTTGTTCTTGTTCTTCTCACATATTACAGAATGACGATGAGTGATTGTTTGAATGAACTATTATATTTGTGATACATTAATAAAACATTTGGCTGTGTAAAGCCTAAAAAAGCGAATGTCGTAAAGTACATATTTAATGGTAATATTTAATTAGTTTTATTATTTGTTATATTTGTAGGTATTAGTAAATAAATTAAGATTTTTAAGTAAGTTTATATTTATCCAACTCATCTTCCTTAGTAAACTTTTCCGGTTAAAGGGCTTTTATTGTGAAATGCGGCACATCCGGCGCTGCCTTCGTTTTTTGCCCGACAGATGAAAACATCAGTGTCGGATGCTAATGCCGGGCTGATCCTGCCACAATCAACAAGATGTTTGTCGTCCTACTGCCTGTTTCTTATCAATACGGATCAAACTGTTAGCGTTTACTGTATCTGTAGGTAGACAAAACCCGTTTTGTATTACGATACCTCTTTTGGTAAGTGATGTCTTTTAGTGATGTGATTTATTTAGCCAGAAATCCAGCTAGTGCTAACTCACTAGATATTGATACATACTAGCTGGATTATTCTTTTGAAATTCATTATTTATGATCATGTCAAGAGTAAAGTAATACACTGTTGTAAATAATTTGGATGCATTTGATGTGCAATTAAAAAAAACAATTGTGCAGTGGATGCGTTTTCGTAAATTGTGCAAATGGTCTGTATATTTTGTATTTCATGTGATATTTGTTTTATTGTAAATTGTATCATGTAGTGTTACTAATGCATCTATCTATCTATCTATCTATCTATCTATCTATCTATCTATCTATCTATCTATCTATCTATCTATCCATCCATCCATCCATCCATCCATCCATCTATCATTTAAATATATTTTAGTCATATTTCTTATTTTATTTTATTTATATTTATTTCTCTGTAAATTACTATTTTGCTTTCATGGATTGGGATGCAAAGATCAGTCTGAGATCACTAGAGGATTTTTCTTTATTTCTTTATTAATTTAGTTATTTATGTTTTAATGCATATTTATTTGCATGACTACATTAAATCGAGACAAATTAACTTCAGGTGAGCTTTTACAGAAAAAGCACTTTCCCATTTTTTTAACATTCAGTCAGCTGCTGTGTGCATAGATAGTTGTTTTCTGAATGAATGTGTGATTAAGTTAAATAGTGAGATCTGATCTGTCCTTTAGTTTTGTGATTACACAGGCAGCTCTCCTGACATCAGCCTTGCTGTAGTGACAGACTTGAATGCAGCTTTAATTTCTGTGCCCTGTTAAAATGTCTCTAAAGGTTAATCGCACTGTCTTATGATGTCCAAATCAACATTTGCCTTTAATCTAAATGTTAACCCTCCTTAAAATGAAATGACATTCTCACTTGGTTGGATTGCTTTGTTGGCATTGGCTTGTGTGAGTGATGTTGAAATCTGATAATTAAACCCATGCAATCTTTCACAGGATCTCTAATTTCCAGCAGAAGAAAATGAATGGCTTATCCATTAGTGAGTTGTGCGGCCTGTTCTGTTGCCCGCCATGTCCGAGCCGGATTGCAGCGAAGCTGGCCTTCCTGCCCCCGGAGCCCACCTACGCTCTTCTGCCAGACCTGGAGTCCACTTCACCTGTGACCTCTAACCTCGGAGCCTCAGGTTTGCGCTCCCGATTGACTGGAGGAGTAGCTGGAGGAGTAGCTGGAGGAGTAGCTGGAGGAGTAGCTGGAGGAGTAGCTGGAGGAGTAGCTGGAGGAGGAGGAGGAGGAGAAGGAGAAGGAGGAGGAGGAGGTGGTGGAGGTGGTTTTGGTGACAGAAGTGGAGAAGGCCGATGGAAGCTGCACCTCTCTGAGCGAGCAGAGTTCCAGTACTCCCAGAGAGAGCTGGATGGAACCGAGGTCTTCCTCACTCCCTCCAGCCGTGGCAACAGAGTGGGATGCATGTACATCCGCTGTGCCCCATCCGCAAGGTGAGGAAGGATCAGCTTAAGATGTTAATGGAAAAAGGGTTCTTTAGGGCTAGTCTTCTCACTCAAGCCTTTAAAGGCCCATTCACACCAGAAACGATAACTATAATGTAGGGCTGCTCCGATCACGATCGGCCGATCGTTAATGCGCATCTCGTCAGTAAAGCCGGTTCTCTAATCAGCTGTAAATTCCCCCAGGTGCGTGATTTCACATAGAGCAGCTGTAACTACACAGAGCCATTGTTAACTGAATATTGATACTGAATAAATACTGATTTATGGACATGACTGTAGCATTAAGTTCTGTATATGTATAGATGTCAGAATTATATTGTTGTTTCTCTTCCTCTCAATCAAGAAATTATATTATTTTGCAATGTTTGGACAGTTAGTTCTCACAATCCGTTTTAAAGCCAGTCCTCTAAATCTGTCCCTGTTTTTGTGCTCTACAGGTACACTGTGCTCTTTTCTCACGGTAATGCTGTGGATCTCGGTCAGATGAGCAGCTTTTACATCGGGCTGGGCACTCGTATCAACTGCAACATCTTCTCTTATGATTATTCTGGTTATGGGGTCAGTACAGGGAAACCCTCCGAGAAAAATCTGTATGCAGACATAGATGCTGCGTGGCACGCTATGCGCTCAAGGTATGTCAGAAACTAGATAGCATGCAGTTGTACTGGTGCAGTATTACAATGTAGTGTTTATTATGTCATGTGTGGAATGACTTCTGTGTTGTCTCAGGTATGGCATCAGCCCTGAGAATATAATCCTTTATGGGCAGAGCATTGGTACCGTGCCCACCGTGGACCTGGCGTCCCGTTATGAGTGTGCTGCTGTGGTCCTTCACTCACCCCTCACCTCAGGGATGAGGGTGGCATTCCCTGACACCAAGAAGACGTACTGCTTTGACGCCTTCCCAAAGTCAGTGAGCACTGAAAACCTCCTTCTTTGCATGACAAAGATGTTTTTAACACTGTGGTCTAAACAGTAGAATATATTAAAATAGCTCATGCAGTAACATGGATCTCAACTGAGGTGTGCTTATATCATTTATTTAAGTCTTCAAACATGGCTCATCCATTCAGAATTAAGAGCTGTATGTTTCCATAAAGAGGGAAAAAATATAATTCCCTTTCCTTTGAAATTTAGCAATAGTAAAAAATCTGCTATTGTATAGTATGAAAGATTTGGGCTTTATTAGCACTGCTTGCAAGATATTATTAAGTCAGAATGCTTTTGAATGGCAGTCAATAGAGAATAAGGCTGCACGATGTGTCGTTTAAGCATCGATATCGCGATGTACGATTCCACGATAGACACATTGCAGGATGTGCGATGTAGGCTGTCGTAGTTGATCCGTTATTCATTAACTGTACGGGCCAGCTGCTCCCCGGCCCTTGACGAATGTGATTTGCGGATTAATTGCACAGCTTAACCATCATAGAGTGAAAGTTTAGTGTTTTTAAGTCCTGTCAGTTTAACAGGGCAGAGAGCCAGAGAGAGCGCGAGAGAGCAAGAGAGAGAGAGAGACAGAGGGAGAGAGAGAGAGAGCCGCACGCTCACCGTCTTCAAACAACTCGAGCGCTGTCTTGCTCTCTCTGCCTCGCACATATTAATCAATTGACACGATGGTGTCGATGTTTAAATCATTTAAAATGAGAATGTAAGTGTGCTCACCCCATTTTTGTTTGTAAGAAAAAATTTGATTAGATTTCATATCGCAATATATATTGCAGAAAAAAACAATATCGCAATGTAATTTTTTCCCAATATCGTGCAGCCCTAATAGAGAAGCTAGATTTTTGATTACAGTTATGGTACTGTTGTACTATTTATACATTACTCTGGTAAACAAAATTTTTTATAACCTCTTTACTAACTAAAGCGGTAGTTCACAAAAAAAAGAAGATTCTGTCATTTATTCACGCACATGTTCTGTTTATGTATGACTTGAGTTCTGTGGAATAAACTACTGTTTAAAAGTCCATAAGAATTTTAGAAACAAATATTTGTATCCAGAAACTATGCATTCAATTGGTTAAGATTGACATTTATATTATAAAATATATAAAATGTATTTTTATTTCTTGAAAAATATTTGTCTCGGTTTTCACAAACATACCAAGCAACACAACTGTTTTCAACATTGATAATAATAATAAACATTTCTTGGGCATAATATCAGCATATTAGAACGATTTCTGAAGGATCATGTGATATTGAAGACTATAATAATGATAGCTTCGCATCACAGAAAAGTTTCAAAATGTAGTGCTTGGACTGATAGAAACTATTTTCATGGTTATTTACGACCTTGTTGAAGGCTAAAAGAGTATAATTGCCCTGGACCAGTGAGTTCTTCAAAAGTCCTTTTTACGGTTCACAAAAGAATAGAAGTTGTAGAAAGAATTGAATGACATTATGGAGAGTAAATAGTGGACTGTTTCTTTAATAACTCTTTGTTGTGTCTTGTCCTCCCTCAGTATTGAGAAGGTGTCTAAAATCACATCTCCGGTGCTCATCATCCACGGGACGGAGGATGAAGTGATTGATTTCTCTCATGGTCTGGCCCTGTTTGAGCGCTGCCCGAAGGCTGTGGAGCCGTTGTGGGTGGAAGGAGCCGGGCACAATGACATCGAGCTCTACAGCCAGTATCTGGAACGCCTGCGCCGATTCATCAGCCAGGAAGTGGCTGCACAGTAAATGCACCCTTCATTACGCTCATGTCAACAAATCGTCGACGTATATGGAAAGCAAACAAACAGAATCTGCTTCTGGAGGGTTCGTTCTTCTGTAAACTTTCAATGTTTATGTTTCTATCAGCCTGGAGCTGAGTTTTCTAAAGAGAAGACCACTATACTTCACACCCAAAAGATCTGAATGTGTGAGCGTCCGCGTCGGTCTCAGGACCTCAGTTCGTCTGAGGCTCTCGCAGCTGATTTGGCTTGTGATTTCTGTGACCAGGACAAATGAAATGTCTTTTGAACAGGACTGATGTCTAATATCTTTATGAAGCTGTTGTGGGTGTTTATGTACTTTCTCTTTTGTTAGTTCTCGATGGTAAGCATAAGACCAGTCTGTTTTAAAATACAGCATCATCACCTTTTTTTTAGACAAGCACTCTCTGCTGGACGGATTGTGTGTGTGTGTGTGTGTGTGTGTTCAATATTTTTTAAGACCATCTGCTGTGTGTGTGAATGTGGTTTCATTGAATCCTTGTTTTCTGATGAACTGATCTTCATCAGGCATCTCGACATACACTACCAGTCAAAAGTTTGGACACACCGAGTTTGATTTTCATGAGCTTAAAAACCTTTTGATCTAAAACCTTCTGCTTAAATGCTTGATGCATTGTGCCTATTTACGAATTTCTTCACAAAACTAAAATCTTAATGAATCTTCTTTTTTTTTAATGGACATGTCAGACCAGTGAAGCAACCAGCAACTGTCCAGTATACATCCAAATGTCTTCAATAGAGTTTAAAAACTGTCCCAGGATGCATCTCATGAAGTTGATGAATGTCCAGAGCTGGAATCTAGACAAAGAAGGAGCTCAGTTGTAAGATATTTTAATTTTAATATTTTATTTTCTGTAATTTGTGTTATATTTTCCTTTTATTTTTATTTTTTAATAGTCATAACAAAAATATGAATAGATGTTTCCAAACTTTTGACTAGTAGTGTAGGTTCATACCGGTTTTGTTTTTCCAGATTCTACATTTTTCTTTTTGCATTTTTCCCTTTGCTTCCCTGTCATTTAAAAAAAAAAGGAGTTTGGGACCCAAACACTGTTTTTAAGGATGTGGGTAGAGCTGTACTGATACAATATGAATATCTGGAAATACACTGCCATTCAAAATGTTTGGGATCTGAGGATGTTGTTTTATTTTTTTTAAAGAAATTAATGGTTTTATTCAGCAAGCTTTTACTGTGTTTACTGTACTGTGCACCTTATAGAGCAAAACAGACTTCTTTCAAAACAAAAAGTCTTACTTACCCCAAACTTTTGAATAGTAGTCTATCAAGATTTTTTTCCTCGCGATATTGTGTTGATCCTTCTATCATTTTTTTTAAATTTATTATTCATGTATTAATTTATATGTTTAAGAAGAAACAGATTGTCTGTATAAGCAAAAACTCTCAAACCAGAGCTGCTTCCATGAGACAAAAGTGAAGTAAACCGTGTGGGAGAGATTAAAACTGGTCCAGTTGATATGATATTGTGATTGTGATGCATCAGTGTATAGAGTTGTGAAATATGTATCACAATGAAGTAGTTGGCATTTCCAGCCTCTAAGATGGGGATTGAATTTGTAAATATTTCAATTTCTGATCCTTTTCCCCACTTTTTCCCGACTCACTGAATAGTGGCGGAGGTTAATAGCCGTGATTTTCCCCCACTGTGAGCACCTGACCTGAATGACAGGAAACCTCACGCTACACCCAAAACATCACACGTTCTTCCTGCATTCACTTCTCTTAGCTTGTGCATGTTGATGTAATGATGCGTAAATGAACTCTGACGCCCAAGTTGACCCCAGACTGATGTGTGATTGACAGTTTTCTGAGCCGTCTTAGAATGGGGTCGTGACCTCCATCCACTGCTGACCTCTTGTCTGTGTTTATGTCTGCGAGAGGAAGAACCGTGAAAGGTTTTTTTAATATTACTGCATGCCAGGTCATCAAATCACATTACAGTCATTTTTGCTATTTATAGCGGCCACTTCTCTCACAAACAAGCCTCGCTGTATAAGACATGCTCTTGTGTGGTCAATGGATGTTTAACATGAAGTTCCAGATCTATTTTTATAAGGTTGATAAGACTTTGCTATAATATGAACAAACCTTTACTGTTTAAGAGCCATTTTTTAGGGATAGGTTTGTCTTTGTAGCCTGGACGTAGAATTTTTTTTTTTTTGGACTTAAAGTGATAGTTCACCCAAACATTTAAATCTGACTTCATTTCTTCCATGGACCATAAACAGGTCATTTTTGAATATTATAAACTATATAGTGACCAAGAGCTTTCAAGCTAAGAGATGATAATGATGATGATGAATCATACAAGTTTGGAGCGACATCAGGATGAGTAAACGATGACAGAATTGTTATTTTTTGGGTGGACTGTATCTTTAAACTTAGTATTTATCATGCAAATCAATTATATAGCTTATGGTTATGATACTTTAATTGTGTCTGGTTTTTTTAGGGCCTTGGAAGCATCTGGTCACTATATGGTTTCTTCTCAAAAAGCAGGGAGTTTTCTCTCTTAAGGTCAGTCGATAGTTTTTTCCTGGTGTCTGTAATTCTTAAAACGGTTTTTTAAGACTTTGAGATTTTTAAGACTTCAACTCTTGTAAAAAGCAGTGGGTACTCAGGAACATTTTCATTTGTTTGACTGACAATATACTGCATATTTGTCCTCAAATGCTGCCAGTAAAACAAAACCTGCTTTACATTGATCTTAGGAACCACAGACTGCAGGAAAAATCATTTTTCATCTTGACGTGTGTCATAATGAGCATAGCAAACTTGGTGTTAAAGCAGGTGTGTGCCACTTTCAGTATGCATGTAATAGATAAGATATGAAAAGAAAACGGACAAATTATAGTGTGCGAATTTCAGTGTATATTGTATGACTTTCCGAGATTAAATAGTTCATGTTAGCCTAATATATGAAAAGGATGTTAGGATTTTTATTATTATTTGCTTGAAAAGGGTTAGTATTCACATCTCTGAACAACTGAGCAATAATATCAAAACCTTTGACTGCGAGAGCTGGATAGATTATCAGACTCTCACAAAACTCCACAGTCCACATGATGATCATTTGAAGGGTTTGCACTTTCGGTGACACAGCACAACCTTATCTGAGAACTCTAAAATACTCTATGCCGACTCACAATTTTTGTATAGCGATATAAAGCTAATTTGCAGTGTTATTAGTCACACTAAGTCACATACCCTTTTTTGAGATTTGCAAGAAAATGACTGTATATTACCAGGTACATGTGTGTATAAAGAGATGATGTAAGATGCTTTGTGTGTATTGGGTAATGCTTTCATTTTTTAGCTGGAAGATGTGATGTACTGTGGTTGAGTAATAAAGGAAATATTTAAAGTTACACTGGTATTTTTTTGTTTGTAGTGATTAGTGGTTGAAATAAGGTGTTTTTTTATTTTATTTTTTTATGACTGATATCTAGAGAGCAAGAGCCTGATATTTTATTGAATGCAAATTAGATGCTCAATAAGGAAGCATATTTATAATATTTAATCGGACTTCAAATTTGTTTAAACTTTGAAATAGTTTAGCCTCTTGTCCATAGACAACACTTTTGTTAATTGGTTCTGATCATCTCAGAATATCGAATATGAGCTGACTGGCTGAAGTTTGTCCTTTAACTGCTTTTATGGAACATTGTTTTTTACTGTAATGCAAAATGTTAAATGCAATAATCCTATATGCTGGCCTAAAAAGGACTCTCTGTAGTATCGGTAAGGCCAATTCATTTAATGAATTAAAAAAAAATATATATGAATTAACTCATTAAAAAATGTATATGTGGCATTTACAGCGGTTTTGTAAACGAATGCTTGGTGAAATACTGCTCTTTTAACACTGAGGTGTTATTTTTGTATAACTGAGATACTGATGTAATCTTTATTATTAATATTTTAAATTAGCTTTAATTTTTTATTTTGGTTTTGAGTTTTATTTTTATTTTGGTTTTGAGTTTAAGTTTAAGTCTGTTCATTTTTATTTCGATTTGGTTTTAGTTATTTTAGTACATCGTTAAACTTAATGAAAATGAAAAATAACTGAAAAATAACGCAATAAAAAAAATTGTATGACGTTTCATCTTTGGAGAAAGAAAATTAAAAGAGAAAATGTGACCTTTTATCTCAGAATTCAGACTTTTTTTCTTTTTTATCTTATAATTGGGACCTTTTTTCTCTCTCTCTCTGAATTGTGAGTTGTAAACTTATAAACTGTAAAAAAAAATAATAATAATTTTTATAGTTAAGCATCCTGTGGCAGAAAAAATATTCCATAAAAAATGATAGTTTTAATATATATATTTTTTTTATTTGAGTTATTTTAAGCTTTATTTTAGTTGGTGTAAATGAATCTGTTCATAGTTAATGCTATTACTATAACAGATGTCTTGTACCAGGTAGGCTTACTTCTCTGATTGCCAGAAAAAAATTTATGTCATATGTATATAAATATTATTATTATTATTTAAGAAGAAAAAACAGAGGAGTCATAAACAGAGGATTTGAACAAAGCCAAAAGCTCATAGCTGGCATTTGCATCGCAGAATAATATTCCCAATGCTTAGACCGTCTAGGACTTGACATCACGTCAGAATCTGCTTCAGCATTCAGCACTAGATGGCAGAGTCTCTCTGTCTTCAGCACGATACAGCACCACTGTCTGAACAATCTTCACATCACATCACACCCACAGTCAATAAACCTGTTTGTGACATTCAGTGCCATCTCCAGGGATACCTTGATATGTGTCTATTTTTACCTGTTCTCTAGCATTATCTATTAAAATGGTTTGAAGCTGTTGAAGATAAAAAGCAATTATATTAAATGACGCAAAGCTCCAGCATAGAGTTTTTCTGTTACCTTCAACTATCCCGGCTTGATGTGCAACAGTGAGGAAGTTGATCCTCAGAAAGTGTAAAACGTGGTTTTGTGTCTGATTGCTTTGTTTGTTTGTTCATCCCCACCAGCTCAACACAGCAATGGTGGCTCATAGAGACATGAGTTTACATTGATTCAGCCTTATTTAGCAGACACTTTTATCCAAAGCAGCTACCAAATGTTTGAGTTTGGGGTGATACCATTCGTTCCCACCAGTGGAAGAAAGCTGAACCTGTTTAAAAAGCCATTTTTTTATTTTTTTATTTTTGCTCTTCAGGTTTAAAGGACTCAAATGAATCCTGTAACGGAGCATTTAATAATAATCAATTTAAATTTTTCCCTCTGTTGCAGCTCTTAATTCTCATTTCTTATGCTAAGTGCTCAACAGTGAGTTAAAAAAATAGTTTACTCCAAAATGGAAATTTACTTAAGATGTAGGTTAGTTTTTTTTTTTCTTCATTACGATGGATTTGGAGAAATTGAGGATTTCATCACTTGCTCACTTGGATCCTCTGCAGTGAATGGGTGCCGTGAGAATGAGAGTCCAAACCGGTGATAAAAACATAGTAACTCACAAGTAATCCACATGGCTCCATCCAGTCCATCACTTAATGTCTTGTAAAGCAAAAAGCTGCGTGTTTGTGAGAAACAAATCCATCATTAAGATTTTGTTTTTTTTAATTCATACCATTGCATCCATCTAGAGTCCTCTATCCATAATATGCTTTCTCCAGTGAAAAAGAAAAGAAAAAAGTTATCCCAACTGAATCAGGAGAGAAATGTGCACGGATCAAGCACCGTTTACAAGCCAAAACAGTTCAGAACAGTTTTTATTAACTGTTTGGACTCTTATTCTGACGGCACCCATTCACTGCTGAGAATTCATTGGTGAACAAGTGACATAATGCTACATTTCTGAATTTTCAAATGTGATTTGAGAGCAGTGGACAGACTTTTCGTTTTCGGTGACCCATTTTATTGATCTAAATTGTTACAATGTTGTGGTGTGGCCTGCTGGCTTTTGTAGTAATTTGCACACAGGTTTTCAATTTTGTAGGGTCTGTGCTAAAAACACTTTCTGGAATGATTTGCCACTGACCTGTGTCCAATTTGTAGATGTCAGAATCGGATACTTTTCCCCCATTCCATATCAAAGCGGCATCTGTTTCAATGCTTGCCTAAAAATATCAGCGTAATGGTTTCCTGATGCTCATCTCCTCAGCAACAGAAGTAAGGGTGATGAAAACCTGCCTGACGGGAATATTACTAAAAAGCGCAGTTTCGTTGGGGGATAATGGGGGAAACTGGACTTTCAGAGTCTTGTTTTCAGGCCTGGAAAAATATTAACATTGCACACTTGTTTTTTCGGTCTTTTCTACAATTGATTTTATTATTTAAGTAGTACAAGCACCGAGTGATACTGATTTGCTAATTTGTCTGATTTAAGCATTCCTATTTGATGTGAACAACCCTTGAGAAATGCATGCATGTGCTTTTGATCCTGTGGTTCAGTGCGTTTGTAGTCTTTTGAGTGCATTTTAAACTTTAATGAGTCACATCGTACTGGCGAATATATGAGGCTCCGAAGCAAAAATCCCACACATCTCAGTGAATCAGCCGAGAATCCATCTGGAAAATCTGTTCTGCGTGTGACAGAAAGAGAAAAGCAGGACCCTCTATGCTGCTGAGTCACCTGAAGTGTCCAAATGACACTTGCATATATTTTCTCTGTTTTTACACATTAAATATAATTAGACTGCCTGGATTATTTATGCATTTCATTTTGTGGACCGTCATTAATGCTTTTTTTTTTTTTTTTTTTGCTTCTTTGACTGTTATATTATATTATATTATATTATATTATATTATATTATATTATATTATATTAGTATCTAATATAATATATACTGTAAGTATATAGTATATTATATATAGTATATTATATTTTTTGTATTATATTATGTTTTGTTTTGATATGTAGCAACAGAGTAATCCATTAGTATTTTATTTTTGAAAAGAAATTAATACTTTGAATATTTTATTTTTTTAACTATTTGTTCATCAAAAATTCCTGAAATTGTTTTTACGCGTCCACAAAATTATGAAATTATAATAATATTTTACAATATTACTTTTTTACTTTATTTTTGGTCAAATAAATGCAGGCTTTTAAGTGTGAAAATGGAAATGTAAAATATATTTTATTTCGAAACTTTCTCCAACAGGTTGGTGGAATCCAGGTTAAGTTACACATGGGTAGGTAGATAGGTCATCTGTGATATGACCTGTGTTTAAAGTGAGATCACAATGACACATTGTTTTATGTTCATTAACTGGTTCAGTCTGTTTATGTCTTTTGTTGCTTCAGCAGGTGCGCCAGTCAAAAACCAAACACAGATGGTCCAAAGCATTATCTGAGAAGAGCCTTTGTTGTCCACGAGGTGTTGAGGGTTCTCACTTTAAATAAACTGAAATTAAATTCTAAAAGTTACCGTGACACATATCCTGGAGTATATTTGGTCCCTGTGCATTAGTCATGTACATCTTCATAGACAATAACACCGTTTCTTTTTGTTTTGTTTTTTTAAACCTATTTACTTATGCAGTAAGGATTCTGGATCTGAAGTGTGTAAAACTGCATATTTTTCTTCTGTGGAACCCAAAAGAAGAAAAACACTGAACTAAACAACATTAGAGCCCAATGACTTACACTGTAAGGAGAAAAAAAAATACTAAGACATTTCTCAAAATATCTTCTTTTATGTTCCACAGAGGGAAGTCAGTCATACAGATCTGAAACGACACAAGGGTGAATAAATGATGAATAATTCACATTTTTGGGTAAACCTTCTCTTTAAAATCATTAAGGAATCCACTGTAGGATTTTTACGGTTTATTTATTTATTTAAATATACTTGATGCATTATTAGGTTATTCAGATTTCTGTATATGGACGAAAACTAAAGTAGATTATTACAGACAATAAAAATTTGCTTTTTATGTAATTAATATTAATTTTTAAGAGTGCAATCATAATTTGCTTTATTTTATAGCAGTAGAAGTCTGAGGAGGGTGCTCTCGAGTAGCTATTAAAAATAATATTGCTCAGAAGACTTAATGAAGATGTAGGCTTAAAATACATTTAATTCAAGCACTGTCTTTGTCTCAGATGTTTCTCCTGAAACCACATAAGACGCAAAAAATTAATTTTGGAATTAATATGGGTCTTAAACCAGTTTGATGAGATATACGTCAGTTCGTACTGAGAGATGTTCCTGTGGCTCAGTGGTAGAGTATTGCATTAGTAGTGCAAAAGGTCGTGAGTTCAATTCCCAGGGAACACACTACTGGTAACAACAAAACGTATCGCCTAAATGCACTGTGAGTTGCATAGATAAAATCATCTGCTAAATGCATAAATGTAATATTGAATACAGTTTAATATATTGTCGAGATCTCCACCTAATCTCAGAGGACGCGTGAAATTAATAGGGTATTTTTCTCAGGGGAAAATGCATTTCTATTTGCTCTCCATTTAATCTATGTAGATGTTAATTAGATCTAATTATCCGAGTGAGTATACGTTGCCCAACTGAATAAATGTGTCTGTGTTGTGCTTGTGTGTGAGGGAAAGAGAGAGAAAGAAAGAGAAAGAGAGAGAGAGAGAGAGAGAGAGAGAGAGAGAGAGAGAGAACCATCCATCCCCCCTCTTGGATGGTTAGGTGCTTCAGTCTGAAGCGCGCGGATGAAGCTCGTGTTTACGCAGCGCTCGGCGTCTCACCGGTGGATGTAAATATCAGTTTATACAACAGCAGAACGCACAGACTGATTCTTGAGCATCGCCAAAGGAAACGTTGGAGAGACGCTCCACTCCAGACTGCAGGAGGATGTACTGCGTTATTAACCATCCCCAAAACCATTTAAGGATCCTCAGACATTGATATCTTCATATGCACGTAAATCTTCTGCATTTGAAAGGCCTTCAACGGTCAGATACACACGCTCCTCTGTGCGTCTTAACGCAGGACTGCTCTTTTGGACCCGTGCCACGGTTGTCTGTCTCCGTCCGTTCACCCAACCACACCTACCCGTTATATCCTCACAGAATTACAGCAGCGCGTCCTCACACCGGATCCCAACAGATCCCATTGCGAAAGGGACATTGTGTCTGCGTGAGCCGGTGAAAGAACGCAGATCCACTGCGCTATAAACGCCCGGTGCGCACCGGACCCGCTCAAAGACCCCCGCGTCGGACCGATATGTCAGCCCGGTGCGCGTGATCGCTTTGGAACAGAGGCAGGTGAAATTATCAGCTTTGTCCCGCATCCTGCGCCAAGAAGGAACGCATCACCTTGAGGATTTAAACGCACTGACATCCAACTTACCAGGTGAGCCGCTCAGTCATATTAGCGATAGATTTAATGCACATCAACTTTTATTATTATCATTAGGTTAATTAATTAGAGTGGCATTTTGTCAGGATTTGAATCGATGATCTCATTATAAACACTTCGTGTTAGCTCTGCGGAGACGCTGAAGCCGTAATTATTGGCCTAAAATATTAGGAATGCTCGACAAATATAACAACATGATGAATTCTTTATTTTTTTTGCCTTTAACCCTTCTTAATTTCTGACCATGCTGCACATTTGATCTTGTAGGTTCATCAAGTCATTGCATCCACCCTAGTCGTAAAATCCTGGAGGTAGAAATAGCATTTACGTTTGAAACCAATCTTAATGGGATCCAGTAAGAATCCTTTAAGAATCAAATCCAACTGGATGAACTGAAATTCCTCCAGGATTTCTTGGGATTAAACGAGTCTGTTGTATATGAGGGCTTTACTTATTGGAATGGAATAATGTCTTGCTGTTGGGCGGTTAAAGGGAATCACGTGGAAGCTGAGAGTTTGTGAAAGATTTTCTTTACATTCCTTTTTATGAAGGCATTGGTTCTGTTTATGATGTAAAAGTCCTGTTAGGAAGCATGGGTTTCTGAAAGACCACCATAAGCCCTTAAGATGGTAAATCAAGTAATATTAAGTCAATATATACACCCCAGTCAAGGAGAAATAGATACCGGATATGTATTTGAAATTGGAATTTGAAACCAATAATAGGATCCAGCAGGATTTTCAGGTTTTTTTATTCTTGATTCTTGAGTCTTATTGGATATTGTGCTATCTTTTTTCAGAGCTTTATATGTCTTGTGCTGAATGAATGTTTTGCTGCTGGACATTTTAAAGGAAATCATCTAGTTTTTGTTTGTGTGATGTTTCATTTTGTAAAAAAGTTCAACTTAGAATTCTTTAGAATTGCATTTAAATCATGATGGAATTCTGTTTGCATCCCTTTAGGAAATGTAACCAGGTGTAGCTGGGTGATAAGGCTTTTTTTCATCTCACTCAGGGCTTGTTGGCTCTCAGTAGCATGTTTCATAGGTCATGCATGCAAGATCCATATCTTGCAAAACTGTTTAGTTTGTAATTCGCTCACGTGCGGGGTGAGCGATCGGATGCGGTGTGGCTTGCATTGGTTCATCGTTCTATTGTTGTGAATGCATGCACACTTCAGGCCCGCTGATGCTTCATAATTCTGTGGCTCTTGCTGGTAATAAACAAACCTCTCCAGTGCCAGGCTTATGTAAAGCACGTTTTGCATGTCAACAGTGTTTCTGAAGACAAAGCTTTCATATATTGTCTGGGAGAATAGGGGATTGTTTCACGGTGTGCTTTGGGATATACATGCATGACTGAAATGCAATCAACACCTGAATTCGACTTTTGTCCTTTGCATTCTACATGTGATGACTGCTGTGTTTTTTGCTCTAGTAATTTTGCATAATTTATAACCTTAGTTAAGAGGAACTGCTTCCCTGGCTTCCAAGGAAAACTAGCCATTTAAAAGGCAAATTTAACTATGAACAAACTTTAAAATGCTTTTATAGTGGTACCATGGTCAAAAGGTAATACTATGGTATACACTGGAAATGTATATGACCACCCTCATATTAGCAGCTTTCGGAATCTGTATTTGTAAGTAATTTTATTTGTGAATTATTATTATTATTATTATTTTTATAACAAATGGTATCAAGTTAACACCTTTTAGCAGTTTTTTTGGGGGGGGGTGGGGTGGTAATAAAAAGGGTCCGTCCACTTACATTAGTTAATGCTTTATTTTATTTTATTTTATCCAAGACAACAAACATTAATTAAACAAGCCAATATGTAAAATGTGCCAAAGATTTAGTGAAACTGGCTAATTTTCATCCGTAGTCCTTAGGCAGGCTAATTAAAAATCATGAATTAATGCAAAACAATACTTTTCCTGCATTTAATAATAATGCTATTTTTTATATTTACTAATACATATGTAACATTTAAAGTTATAAATTAACACATGTATATTGTCAGTATTCTGAATAAAAATGAGCAATAATATAGTTTAATATAGTATAAGAAATGTAAAAAGGTTTATTAATTTTTCCATTCAGTTACCTAGATGAAAACCGACTTGTCTCTCCATGAGGCATGATCTTCCTGAGAAAGACAGAATTTTCCTACACCAAGATATTGTAAACTAGTTGGCCTGTAACTGCCTGTTGTTTTTCTTTTTGCTGACGTGTTGTCTTTGGCCTCTTAGGCACTGCATGATTTATTTATATTATATTATTTATTTTTACCTATAGGTTCCATGACTTTGAAAAATAAATCATATGTAAGGACAGACTGGAGACGTGCGGCGAGAACAGAATGTTTAGATAGAGGATAACATCTACAGATAACAGTGGAAATGTACACTAACTGCATGTTGTACAGATGACGCAAGCTAAAATGTTTGTTTGAATACAGTGCACAGTAAATAACAACTAGATTTATGCATTTTGTTGCTTATGTGTGCAAATCTCACCGCCGTGATGCTAAAGTGTTCTAGGTACTTGCCAAGGTGTTGATGTACAGTAGGGATGTAACGATTACCGGTTTAACGATAAATCATGATAAAAATTCCCCACGGTTAGTATTACCGTTTGGTGTAAAATGGGGTAAAGAATGAACCCAAGAGAGAAGTTGGATGTGGTCTATATATAATTTTGAATCCAATTACATGTTTGTTGCTTGCTGATTGTGAGATGCTTTTTTAAAGTGATTTTGTTTTCACAAAACTAGAAACAATAACGATTTTCAGACTAAATGCTTCCTTTTCCAAGATCAGCTGGCCTGAAACAGACAGACTGAATGTGTGTGTGTGTGTGTGTGTGTGTATGCAAAAGAAAGACATAAAGATGCTCGGATTGAGCCAGAATTGCTTGAGAAGGATTGATAGTGCATTTGTGTAAGAGTTGTGTCAGTATCTATGTGTTTGTTGGACAGAAAGGGAGGGTAAACAGAGCAGGCCTCGATGTGTGTGAGTGTAAGACACACTCACACACATAGAAAGTGAGACAGGGCTTGACTCTCTCCGACTGACTAGCTGTGAATAGCCCCCCTGTTATCTCTGCAGTGCACGCAGACAGCAGCGCAGAAGGCCAGCAAGGCAGGTGCTGCACAAAAATAGCAGGTGTCTGTTCGGTTAATACATATCATCCCCCCTTCTCGTCTCTCCCGGGGGCCGAGCACCCATCACTGGGATGTGGCAGAGTCAAGGAGGCACTCCTTCTCCTCCTCATGCACCACAAGCTCGAGTGACCAAGGGTGACGTCTCGCCGTTGTCCGCAACTTGTTGCGTGTGACGACCAGCCTTGTCCCCTTTCGTGGTTCTCGGACCGAAGGATTGCTCTCGTCTTTCAACAATAAGGGAGGATTTAGAGCTCAAGGTGTTATTGGGATGTGCGTGCATCTGTGTTTGTGTGTGTAACTCAGCCGGAGGGTGTATTTTTATTGCTCTTTCATCGCTCGGGAGAGTTAACTGAGTTCTCAGTTATGTGTCATTTATGTTTCAAGTAGCTTTTGAAAGGAATCCCTGTAGAAATAGACATATATTAGATATACTGTAATATTAATTGAGGTAGTATGGATCAGATCTTTTCAGTTTAGAAGAATTTGAAGAAAGTTTTGCTG
The DNA here is from genome assembly GCF_963082965.1 of Carassius carassius. Classification (NCBI taxonomy): domain Eukaryota; kingdom Metazoa; phylum Chordata; class Actinopteri; order Cypriniformes; family Cyprinidae; genus Carassius; species Carassius carassius. The sequence continues at coordinate 3,899,396 of NC_081774.1, read as the reverse complement.
AGTTTTAATTGTTTAATCACCTCTTTTGAAAGTTTAGCCGATACGAGACCACCAAACCTTAATTTGTCTATTGAAAAACAGACAAAAAAAAAAAACCAGGCTACATTTTTGCAAAATTACATTGAAATAAAAAAATGGTGTAGATACAATGTTCACTCAGAATTTGCTAGTAAATTTGACAAATACAAAAAACAAAACAAGTAATGCATTTTTATAAACAAAACTCCTTGACATATTTTACATGATTGCAAAGTTTTTAAAGTAAATAGACAAAACATTTTATGGTTTGTACTATGTTTTACTTATGCATTAATCTTGTATATTTTATATAGTTTTGTACAACCTTTGTTAATAACTGGCATTATTTGGCTTGGCATTAAAAAATAATAAGTTCATAAATAATGCAGATTTCAAAACACTCTGTGAGTGGCATTAATCTGAAACAGATGAACGTGAATCTGGCAGTGTTTTATTACTTTTTGTTTTTATGTGTATCAAGGCGGTTTAGAAATTAAAAGTCTGGTTACTACAAGTTTTGAAAATAATGTATCACTTACACTAAACCATAAACTAAACCTAACTGATAGTGTTAACAAAAACACACTCAGTTCAAAACGCATTTGTTGAAGCAGCCATCTCTTTTTTGTTTGCTTCTAGAAGTTTTTCAACTCTTTTTGTGACTCGTGTTTCACTGGACGACTCTCCAATGCAATGCCCATTGTGTACCAGGTGAGCTACCTAGCAAGTTTACTCTTTTAAAAAAAGCCATACATATGGAGTTTATGTGATGCAAACATCAAAATGTATTACACAGAAAAAAGGTGTTTACAGTTTCATTTACAAATGTGTTAAAAAAGGTTTGAAGTGATAACAAAATATTGTGCAAAGAATCACGAGAAAATATGTCAATAGCCTTTCCCCTAATTATGTTTTCTGTGAACAGGAATTAGAGTTGTTGGTGTTCATTTCACCTGGAAACTGCAGTAAATTCCATGTATAGGCATGTTTTTGAGGTTTTGCAGAAATGTAGATAGATACTTTGAAGGAGAAGCAAACAAGATATTAAAGAGATGTCACACGTGAATAGATTCCTCCTGAAAACTTCTGGATTGCAGTTTGAAGTCTCCATTTGCTCTCCATTTAATCTCATTGCTGTCTAGCAGAAGTAACAGGAGCAATATTAAAGGCATGTTTTCTTTCTCATTGCAATTCATAGCTTTCTCCCTCTGAACACTTCAGTATTTTTAAGTTGAAATAAAGTAAAACTGTTTTCTGTTCTATGCTAGTTATATTTTAGAAACTCTTGCTTTCGGATCCAATATGTTTCAGTGTCAGAGTGCAAGAATGGACTGATATGAAATCTTTAGGTATTGACAGACTGGAGTCACAGGGAGAGAAACAGAATTATGGGAGTGCATCAAACACATTTGGAGAAAATTAATTTGGCAGCTTATTGATCCTCAAAGACTTCATTGTTCTCTCTACTTCTTTGTGTAATAGGTTAACTGCAAGGAAGCGATATTTTCCCTGACAAGAATTTAGGCAAGTATACCATCCTCTGTTCTACAGCTTTGCATTCTTCTTCAAATTTCACAGTACATGTATTCTTGTGACAAGTGAGGCACTTCACATCCAACTAAGGTTCTTGAAACAGTATCCTACTCACCAGCACAGTTGAGAGGCCTTCAATTATCTCTACGTGCCATTTGAAAGTTCACATGGGTCACCTTGAGTCATCTGTGGCCCAACAACTAGCTGAATGTGAGCTAACAAGCTCCACAGACACGGATAATTCAAGCCAGTCGCCGAGTAAAACCATGATATCTTAACAGCCCAATGCAGGAATCCAAAGAACTGGATGTTAGCGGTTTCCTGACAGGAAATGAAAGATGCTAGTTAATTTTTGAACAAATTAGGCTTGTGAATGACAAATGGATTATAAGACAAGCTTGGCCAGGACAGGTAACTATACCTTTGCATCTGCTGGATAATTAAGTTTGTAGTTGATGGTTTTATATGGTTTCTAGGTGGTTAAATTTAAGTCATTAGCTGGTTTGGTGAAAGATTTTATCATTGCAAAAGCATTTTAGTTTTTAGTGTTTTGTCTTGTTTTGTGGTAAAAGCAAGATCTTTATGTTCTGTCATCATTTACACAAATGAAGATATTTAGAAAAAAATGTTTTTGTCCATACATTGCAAGTCAATGGTTTCCAAAGCTCGTTGAACACTACATATTTAATGTATGTTCATAAAAGAATTATGTTCTGTTTTGGAACTGTATGAAGGGATAAATAATAAAAAAAATATAGGAAAATAATAATATTACTCTAGGTAATTCATTTTCACAGAATAAACTAATGTTCAAAACTTGAGCGAAATCTATTCTGCTCACACCAAGGCTGTATTTATTTGATCATAAATACAGTGAAATATAATAATAATATAATAATAATTATATTGTCAAATATTACTACAATTTAAAATAACAGTTTTCTATTTTAATATATTTTAAAATGTAATTTATTCCTGTGATGCAAAGCTGAATTTTCAGCATCATTCCCCCAGTCTTCAGAGTCACGTGATCCTTCAGAAATCAGACTATTATGCAGATTTGTTGCTCAATAAATATTTCTGATTATCAATGTTGAAAACAGTGCTTAAGGTTTTTTTTTTCAGGATTCTTTGACTAATTGAATGTTCAAAAGAACAGCATTTATTTGAAATAGAATCATTTGAAACATACATGTCTTTAATTAAATTTCACATCTCCATTCTGAATAAAAGTGGCAATTTCTAGTGTAAATCTTAAAACAATGTATTTTTCTTACTTCATTTATAGCATGTTTTAAGCATAGATTTTACTACATTTAGTGAGGCTTATGCATAAGCAACAATAAAAGCTATTTACCAGTGGTGTAAGAAAACCAATCTCTAAAAATACAACACATCTTAATATGTCTTGGAATCAAATTTTTTACTTTTTTTTTCTCTAGATGTGTGGGTTTTATCACAGGCTATTAACACAGGAGATGAGAGGAGGCTCTTTCGATGTGTATTCCCCAAAGCTCCACCACATAAAAGAGTGCATACAGGTCTGTGAAATCAAACAGACACGACTGGTCATAAGGGGCTCATTTAAAAGCAGTTAGCCAACAATTAGCTCCTACATTTTTTTTTATCCGTGGTTAAACACACAATGTTCCAGAATTAGCCTCCCAAAACTCTCCCGAACTCTTTATTTGTACTCCAGATAACCTGCACTGTAACGTCACCCTGTAGGTCTGTGTTTTTCATTGCTTAGTTCAAGAACCCACAATAATCTGCATTTTAGCATTATGTACTATCATTTAGGAACATTGTGAGGGTTTTGCAGTGGTCTCATAATGTTTTGTGGTGAACAAGGAGACTGTAACAGCCTGTGTAACTCTAACCTCCTTCTTATTGGAATATAAATTCATGCCGTGTGGCTGGCGGGCATCGGGTAAACAAATAAAATGCTGTTAAAAGTAACCGAGTGCTAGCACTGATGCGAAACGGAATATTACTCCCTCGCCCGAATTCCCAGCATGGCTCCATTGACATTGGCGTGTCCAAAACCACAGGTTTCAAATTGTTTTTTGGGGTTTCACCTATCAGGATGTTTCTTGGCTGTTTATATATGACTGTTCATACTGTGTGTGGCATTTCTGAATGGATTTCACTCCTAAAAAGTGAAATGGGATGATTTCATAGTCTATATTATGCAAATTGAAATTTGCATTCATGCATTTTATTGAAATGCTTGGCAGGGGTTAGTTTAAGGTGTTGCTAACTGTAGATAGATGGAATGGACACAAACAAGGCATCCTAAAGGGATATAAATAAACAAAGAAAACAAATATTTATTTAAAGAATTTGGCAATTTTAGGCCTATAAACAAAACTTAAAAATGCTCATTTTCAAAGGGGTCCAAACACATCGCAATTAGTACTGCAAAATGATTAATCACAATTAATTAATCCAAAATAAAGGTTTTTGTGTACATAAAATATTTGTGTGTACTGTGTATATTTATCATTGTATATATATATATCTGTGAGTGTGTGTGCAGGGGGTGGGGGGGAGTTGTATTCCAGAAAATTTTTGTTTATATATGATATAAATTATATGTTATTATAAATACATACATACATATATACATACATGTAAATATATACCTGTATTTGTGTGTATTTATATATACATTATAAAAATATACAGTTCACACACATATATTATGTACACAAAAACTTGCATTTAAGACAGGACTAATCACAATCATTACAAACAGAACAAAATATAATAATACTATTATTAACACATCAACAAACAGTCAACAACTGGACACCAAACACAGTGACAGTTAATAAAGACTTTGTAAGCATGACACATGGAAATACAAAAAATAATATACTATAAATATAGATAAGTAATATGTAAATAGATTAAATATGATTCTACAACATTATATATGCATGAAAAAAAAAAAAAAAATATATATATATATATATATATATATATATATATGTGTGTGTGTATACAAAAACTATTATGACTGTTTTATTGAGAATAATAAAGGTGATAAATAAATAAAGTTAATATATTGCTTTTATTATTTATCTCTATGGAATTTTTTGTAAGTATTTATCACTTTCTTAAATGTAATAAATTATACATACATACATTTCAGTTTGTAATAATGTTTTTATTTATAATAGATGAATATTTTTGTTTCAAAATTAATTTCTAGTACATAGTCATCAATTTTTAAATGCAAAAGTTATATACATGTACATTTTAATGTTTTTTATTTTTTTTATTTAAAATAAATAGATTTTTCATTTCTTTCGAGACGTGAGACTAATGGGGGGCTCTTCTTTTAAGGAAAGAAAATTGGATGCAATTTTAAAATTCAAATTGATTAAAATTTAAATGCAATTATGTGATTTTATTTATTCTTATGGACCATCAAAATGTTTAAATGTGAGACTGGGACATTTTTCAATCATAGTACGCTATGATATGATGTTTTAATATTGAACATGATTGGTTTCTCTGTCAAGTAATGTAAAGTTCCTAAACATATAATGAGTTGTTTTCTCTGCAGTCGCTCATGATCTGTTATTACACGTTGAGAGGAGCTCCATCACCCAGTTATGACATGGACATGTGGAATGTTGGATGTCCCACCATGCTGTTGTACGGCTTTTAGAAAGCGGGGTAATGCCCCTTTGAAAAGAGCCTGCAATGTGGCAGTATCTGTGTAGAAGTAAATCACACAAGCTCGGCTGGAGAGGGGCATCAATCCCCTGACCTGCTCCCCCAGACACCAGACATGCAGGCGGCGGGGGGTTATTCTTCAGAGCGCACATGGCAGAGGAAAAGAAAGAGCCGAAAACTAACTCGGGTCGCTTTGATTGCAGTGGCAGTTCTGAAGCCATAACTTGATTAATGAGAGTCGGTTGAATGGGCCTTTGAAAAGAAATGGAGCTGGAGCATTTAGCTTCGTGGCCCCCCAAAGCGGAAGAATAAAGTGAGAGGAATTAAGACTTTCAGAAGTGTGTGATGTTGTTTAAGTGATGAGGAACACAGGAACATCTCTGAGGAAAAGTGCACGATGTGATTTTGGAGAAGATGATTGCCAAAATAACTGTCCACCTTTCTCTCGCTCACAGACTTTTTGTTCTCTTTCACTATTCTTTTTTTTCTTGGCCATCTAGAGGTTTTTTGTATTCTTTTCATTTCTCCTCATGGTGCAAGAGCAGTCAACTCTGCAAACAGACTGTGCTCCTTATGTTTTTTTGGAGACTGTGGTCTGTTATATATAAAAATATATGTATATGCAATATCCCAGCAGATAATAAAATACCCCTGCATCACGTTTCAGAAATAAATTTCATGTTCACTTTAAATCCAGCAGAGGAGATGACGTAAGTTGAAGCACTGCCATATACTGTGCAAGATTATTATTATTATTATTTTTTATCTGCTCATTTTAAGCAAGGTCAGCACAACGTTGCCCATATTCATCTGAAATTCACAAAGGAGCTATAGACTTAACCTTGGAGTTGCTAGATGGTTTTGCAGCAATCTAACATGTATCTCACAGGAGTCTTAGTGAATATCAGACCTCCATCTAATTGAAAGAGAAATGTCAGTGAAAGACCCCATAAAGACCCATTCATTTCATCTGAACCAAATTCATTAAAAGAAAAGCCATTTATATGATTGAATCAGGCTTTTTGTGTAATCTGGTTCCGTTTGCTACCCGCCTGCTTGATGGAAAAAAGCAGCCTGTCTTCAACACATCACTTGCTGTGAGGCATCTTAGTCCACAATAACTGCTAATTATGCTGTATTTGATCATTTGTGTCAATTAATATTTATACAAATCACTTTCATTATCCAGCTGCATTTACAGCATATACAATTTCACTGAATTTAAAGGAATCGTTTGCACAAATTTTAAATTGACTGACCCGCAGGCTATCCAAGATGAACAGATGATTTGCTAACCAATGGATCCTCTGCAGTGAATGGGTGCCGTCAAAATGAGAGTCCAAACAGCTGATAAAAACACCACAATAATCCACAAGTAATCCACACCACTCCAGTCCATCAATTAACATCTTGTGAAGCCAAAACAAATCCATCAGTAAGGCATTTTAACCTTAAACTGTTACTTTCAGCCAATATATGAGTCTATAATCCATAATAAAGCTCCAGTGAAAAGTCCATCCTCTGTAGTTGTCTCACATTAAAATCCACCCAATTTGTTCAGAACTGTTTCGGACCATTTTCGCTTGATCTGTGCATATTTCACTCCTGGTTCAGATGAGAAGACCTTTTCACTGGAGAAAGCAATATTATGGATAGAGGGCTTGCATTTTAGCCGGATGCAACGTTAAAAACATCTCACTGATAGATTTGTTTCTTAGAATAGTTTTTTACTTCACGATATGGTAACTGATGGACTGGAGTGGTGTGGATTACTTGTGGATTTTTGTGATGTGATTATCAGCTGTTTGGACTCTCATTCTGACGGCACCCATTCACTTCAGAGGATCCATTGGTGAGCAAGTTATGTAATGCTAAATTTCTCCAAAATTGTTCCCATGAATAAACTAACTGTTGAGGCTTGAGGGTGATTGCATTTTCAACAAATTTTCCATTTTAGGCAAATTATTCCTTTAATAGTATATTATGCTTGCTACAGTGTGTATCACTATTACTTAAAATTGAATTGAGCCAGTAAGAAACCACCCAAGACACCCTAACAACCTCATATCAATGCAACAACACTGAAAGTGCCTTAGCAACAACCGAGAATCATGTCATTGATTTTGCATTGATGAGACGCACCACTCTTCATAAAATATAATATTCCCATAACCCCTCCATCCAAGCTGCCATTTGATTAGCCGGTAATGTGTTTGGTTTGTGCTCATTAATCATTTTCATGGGTCTGATGTGTTTTAATGTGCAGGTGGTTTGTAATCAGACCATTTAATCAAGTCTCTCTCGCTCTCTCTGTGTGTTTTTGAAGCTCTAATGCTGGTGCCTGCATTGATTCAGCCCCCGTTCTGGTTACCAATTCATTTTGCCGATGGCAAGTCTCCTGGGGTTTGAAACCGCATCTACTCTGGTCATCAGTCTCCCCCCTCGAGCCCTGCGGTCTATGCTAATGTTGGCCCACTGAAGCCGGGGTCTCTGGAGAATTGCATAAGCTGACATCTGTACATTAACTGATTTGAATTTCCTGTCCTGTCTTTTTGACGACTGATGAGGTGTCTGCTGTGTCTCATTACATCGCTTCATTTTTTATGTTGGAAATCACTACAAATTTAGACACTGATACTTGATAACACTGTTAAGGTCATGGAATATACTGCTAGTATCATTTGTTTTGTGCATTGTGTAGCTTGACTGTAGCTGGTAAAAAATACAGTGCCATTTGAAGTGAGATTATTACCCATTTTTGCTGACTTTTTAAATTAATGGTAAGAATTTCTTGTATTAGAAGTGTTATTATGGTTTAGATCTTATTGTAGTTTTTATTGATATGAATTTGAATTATTATTATTTTTTTGATATTTTTGTTTTCATTTTAATGTGTAGTTTTTATGTTTTTTAAATTTGTCTGAATAGTTTTTTATGATTTTAATATTATTTGTATTCCAGTTGTACTTGTTTTTTTAGTATATCAAGTTAGAATAAATGATCTAGATGAATTATATATATTTCAGTTTAAGGTTTTTTTTTGTTTACAATAAAGACTTTTTTAATAGGTTTAGTTTGAGTTATAACAATACAAAATATTTTATTTAGAAAATACATTTAAATATCATATGGGAAAAAAGGTAATTAAAATATACATAAAATGTCTTTTGTTGAATTGATACTTATATATGTAGTTAAAAATTAAATTTTTTTTATATGTAATAAATACACTCTCTCTCTCTACCTATATATATAATAATTAATGTAAAAATATTTTTTGCACTTTACCTAAAAACGTATATTTGTAAATAATTATAATAATAATAATAATAATAATAATAATAAAAATAAATTAAATTAAATAAAATTGTTAACTTGATAGACTGAATTAGAACTTGTTATTGAAAACATTTTTTTATTATACATTTTATTCATGAAGGCAAAAAATAAAAAAATAAAAATGTATTATTATTTTGTTGAATATTATGATTTTTGTCCAATTGTTTAAGTTTATTGAATTTTATTTATTTGTAATAAAGCATAATTTTATCAACAAAAAAAAGAGAAAAACAGTTTACATTATTAAAAATACAACAAAACAGACTGCAGAAGAAACATTTTCAATGATTGAATACAGTGAGCAGCCAATGCTTTTTTTTGGGTGTATCACTAGCAGGACTCTGTTAGGAGTCAGGCTTTTTCCAGCAGGTCTGTGTGTGCCAGCGAGCCGTAGTTTAACCTCAGCCTCTACCTTCCAGCCCTTTGCATAGAGCAGCAGCAGTGCATTTACTGATAACACTGCCATTTTCAGCACTGCTGACCTCACGAAGTTTCCCCAGCCCAGACATCATTCTCTCTTGCTCTCTTTCTTTGCTGTTCTTTGGCTTTGCTTCTTTTTAACCTTTAAATGGATGCTGAGGCTGCTGCTGTTGATTTGTGCTGTAAATGGAGCGTTTCAGACGCCACTGTTTGCAGTGCAATGACAAATGCATCCTCTGTTCTCACCTCCAGAATTCAGCAGATTTTCCTTTCACACAGGAGTCTGTAAATGCATTCGAAAATTATCAATCATTTTTACTTGTTGAGAGAGCTGGAACAAAACATGCAAGCATTATTGCCGGTTTAATGTGTTTTATTACTCAATTTGATTGTAAGCTATGTTTCTGTTAAAAATGAGTGGCTTTGTGAGTTTTTAGACTGTTATTGTTGTTGTTAATGTGCCATTGTGATTTTCCTCCAGAATGTTGTTCACATTAGTACCATGAATTATTCTTCTTCGTTTACACCGTGACTGGGTATTAGATTTATTAAAACCCAGTAAAAAAAATTTCAAACCAAACAGCTGGAAAATGTAATTATGAACTTTTGTAAATTTCTAATGTCAGACATAGGAATAAATCAGCACATGACCACCCATATTTACAAGAGATGTGGTCTACCACAAAAAATCACATTAAATGACCACTTTAAATTGGGCCATTATTTATTTATTCATTTATTTTAAACATATTTGTATTTTTTATTCAGGATGGTTTATTTACAGTATTTATTTATTCAAAATCAAACAAACAAACAAAAACTAAAAAAGCAATAGAAATTGTAATACAGTGAAATGTTTCACAATTTAAAATACATGTTTTAGTATATTTAAAAAAGTTATTTATTTAAATTTATTTATTTCAAAGTGTACCTAAATGTGCTTTGCGTAAACTAAAATATTTACTTGAAATGAAATCCCCTTAAAATTTCAGTAATTTAACTGACATTCGTTTTTTTAATTTAATTTAATTTAATTTAATTTAATTTAATTTAATTTAATTTAATTTAATTTAATTTAATTTAATAATACACAATATTAACATATTTACACACTATTTACTTTTTTATTAGATTTTTTATTGAGCCTAGTATAAAATAAAAAAAATAAAAAATTTCTAAATTGTGTGTTTTCCATGATTTGACCTCTTTAAAGTCCAGCACAAAGTCAGATGAGTTTGAGGAAACATTCAGGTCATGAAGAACATTATGCAGGGAGTGTGGATGTACTACAGATCGTTCCCATCATCTGTAATGCTGTATTACAGCTGGCACTCTTCTTAAACAGCATATGATGGATTTGTTTACAGTGGTGTCTGGCTGTGATAAGACTGCAGTCAGTCTCAGTTATCCTGGCATTCATTCTCCATGTGTGTCGATGATCTCAGCTCCTTCTAGCTTTCCTTCATCTGCGGATCCTGACAGATCCTTTGAATGTCACTCTGTCTGTGGTTTATGTCTCTGAAGAAGCAATCAGAGAAGTTCATTTGGTTTTTAGTTTTCTTGCCAAATGTTTTGGTTGTTTTCTTTTCTTAAACGAAAGACTCTGTGTTTATCTTTCTGTCAGATTAAAGCGTATTACACCCATGACAGTCAGAGCGAGGAATGTTTTTCATGAAACAGACGTCTTTAAGACCTTTTCACTCTTCTGGAAATAGACATGTTTATCTGACTGCTTTAACTAAGTCTAGATGAATGCAGCCTCTATGCAAGATTAATGGATGAAGTTTATTGATCCCACAGGAGAAATTCATAGACAGTCTAACTACACTGAGCTGCTTCGAAAGTCTGGAACGACAGCAAATCTGAGAACAGCCTCACAAAGTTACCACATGTTTTTAATATATGTAGGAAATATAAAAATAAACAATATATATATATGTATATATGTATATATATACACTAGTGATGTCAAACGATTAATTGCAATTAATTTTTTGTTTACATAATATATGAGTGATATGTTATGTATATATAAATAAACACACATGCATGTATATATTTAAGAAAAAAATTTTATGTTTATATATTAAATATATTTATATATAATATTAAATATTATAAAATAAATGTGTAATATATTTTATAATATATACATATAAAATATATAAATATAAAATATTTTCTAAATATATACTGTATGTGTTTGTATGTATATATACATAATAAATGAACACAGTACACATGCATATATTATGTATACTAAATCTTTTATTTTGAATGCGATTTATCCCAATTAATCATTTGTTCAAAATACAGTTAAAACAGTAATACTATTAAATGTAATTGCAATTTAACATTTCTAATTTAATATGTTCAAATATTTATTCAAAAGTGTGCACAAATGTGTAATCCTCTTAGTACTGAAGTGTTGTTGTTTTTTTTCTTTTTTTTTTTTCTTTAATTATGATTTAATCAGTTAGTAGCTTTTCATCAACAAACTCCTTGCAGTTCTGTAGCAAAACCCAATTTAGGAAGTCCTGATCGAATATACACATTTCCACCTAATTAAACTACTAAGTTACTTTTCAGTCTATTAAGTGAAAAAAAAAACTCTTTACATAAAACATTTCACATGAAATACATACATTTATGCACCCTTTCAGATTGTCACGTTTTACTGGAACATGGAGCGAGGAGTAAAGTTCAAGAAAACGAACTTTAAAGAATAAACCAACAGGATACCAATTGGAATATGAAATGGCATTAGACAATGGATGACAGAAACATGGAGACACAGGGCTTAAGTAATCAGGAAGACACACACAAAACACGAAACAGAGTCTGACACAAATCTAAATGTGATAAACTAATTAGCAATAAAGTAACCTAAAAGTAATCAAAAAGTCAGAAAACATTTCCTAAAATAGATTATAGCAATTTTCTGTCATGTAATTTGTCATCTGTAATGGATTACAAGTAATCTACCCAGAACTGATTGTCGATTATATGTTTTGGATGAATTGATGAATGAAGGAATGGACAGATTGATGGAATGGATGATGGATGACAGAGGGAGGGACTGAAAGATTGATGAATGGATAGATGAATGAATGGATAAAGCTCATTACGTCAGTGCAGTAAGCACACAGGTGCCAGTAAAAGCAGCGTGTGTCTGGTTTCGGGGCTGGAGGGAGGTGATTGCTAAATGCAGTTCACCATCTGCTTCCTCCTTATTCTCCTGGCAAACTGCTGCGGCTGTGTGAAACTTCAGAATATCAAAAGCGTTTAGCACCTTGTACTTCCTGTTTAGTTTCTGCATTTACGGTGTGAAATACTCATTGTAAATGCACTATTGTGTGCAGCCAATATTTATGAAGTGTTGCGAAATCGCTTTCACCTACCGTTGTCATAATAAAAGCGAATTTCCACACACTCTGATTGGGCCATGGGCACAACAGCTGTAAAAATCAATGGGACTTGTTATAGGCAAGAAATATATATTTTTTCTCCCTTTAGAGGTGGAAACCTAATATGAACATCAGCCTAAGCCATAAATGACAGCGGGGACACACATTTGGTCACCTCGCATGTTTTAAAGACCTCCTGTGGGGACTAGTCACCTTCACAGTGGAACACACCGACTAAATTTAGCCTCATTAAACAGGATTAAACACACAGAAATGTCAGCATCTGAGGAGCGTTTTGTCCATAATGCTTTTCCGCCGCATTATAGAATAAAAGAATAGTGCACCTAAAAATTAACATTTGCTGAAAAGATACTTAATTTCAGGCCATCCACGATGTAGATGAGTTCGTTTATTTTTGTCAGAAATGTAGCATTACGTCACTTGATAACCAATGGATCCTCTGCAGTGAATGGGTGCCGTCAGAATGAAAGTTCAAACAGCTGATAAAAGCATAACAATAATCCACAAGTAATCCACACCACTCCAATCCAACAATTAATATCTTGTCAAGTGAAAATCTGCATGCTTGCATCAATCATCAATCATTTTTTCTTTAAACCGTTACTTCTGGCCAAAATATCCTAAATAAGTCTATAATCCATAATAATGCTTCCTCCAGTAAAAAAAAGTCAAGTCCCTGTTGTCATCTCACATCAAAATTCATATTTGCTTAGAACTGTTTTTTCATGTTTGATCTGCGCGTATTTCTCACCTGATTCCGACATCTTAATGATGGATTTGTTTCTTTCTGTTTAGCTCTATTTTGTTAATAAATGTATGTTATTTTTTGTTTTTGTTACGTCCTTTTCGAACCATGGGGCATAACACCTAACAGATAAACAGCTTTTTGCTTCACGAGATGTTAACTGATGGTCTGGAGTGGTTTATTGTGATGCTTTTATCAGCTGTTTGGACTCTTGTTCTGACGGCACCCATTCACAGCAGAGGATCCATTGGTGAGCAAGTGATGCAATGCTAAATTTCTCAAAATCTGTTCTGATGAAGAAACAAAGTCATCTACAGTACATCATGTTTGGCCTGAGGATGAGTAAATGTTCAGAAAATTGAAAATGTTTTGGTGAACTATTTCATTAAAGGTATCTCAGTTGTTCTGTCATTTTCATCCCTTCTGCAACATGGGTGTTTCTCCATAGTTTTTGCTTTGATTAGCTTTTTCTGTGTGAGGGATTATGGATGGATTAAGTTTAGCACTTCAAACGGTGGCGTACGGCTCAGAGAGCATATGTGTGCTGCTGCTGCTGAGAAGAGAGAGAGAGCGGGAGAAACCTGGCAAGGTGTCAGACTGTAAATGCCAGCTTGTTCATAATATCAGGTTGGGGGAAGGCTGTTTTAGTTGGAGCATGCAAAGGCAGCTTCTCTTTGATGATATTTTTGTCACATTCATAAACAGGCTTCAGTTTCCCAGGCCTCTGTGTTCATTAAAAAGCTGTTTCATTTAGGTCTCTGAAGGTTTTCATTCATCCTGGCTGTCGTAGAAATGTCACATACAGTTTTTGTCGCTGCCTTCATTGCAACCACTTTTAAATCAGCGTATCATGGAAAAACAGCATTTTCTATTTTCTTGAGTTTGTAGATTGAGTTTGTACTAAGTGTGTGCTGATAGTATACAATCAGAAATCAAAACTCTCTACCCTGATCAGAGCTTTCGAAAAAGTTGTAAAACCAATAATTCAAACATTGTCTTTTGTGACAGCCCAATTAAATTTTATTACACTTCATGTTTTTTTATATATATTTTTCAGCTTTGCATCACAGGTATAAATTACATTTAGCAATATTTTCAAATAGAATTTTAAATTGTAATAATATTTCACAATATCACTATTTTTGATCAAATAAATGCAGTTTATTTGCAAAAAAAAAAAAACATTGAAAATTCTTTCCAACCCCAAACTTTTTAAACAATAGTGTGCTTCTTTATTGTAAGTATCTCAACTTTTTCTGTTTGAGAATAAAACTGCAGTGACTAAATTTGTCATTATTTAGAGATAATCTTTCCCTTGAGTAAATCCCTTATTATTCAACCATATCAAAAGCAATTATTCTCGAATTCAACACAAGGCTTCAGAAGACTTAGAATATAGCACACAAGTCATATGAACTACTTATATGCTGTTTTTTGGTGTTTTTCTTGTCATTTTTGGAGCTCGACAGCTCACTAGGGACACTGTTCATGAAAAAGAACATTTTTATGTTCTACAGAAAAATAGCAGGTATAAAAACAACTTGATGGTGATTAAGTAATCTTAAATTCTCTTATGGTTGCTACAAGCTATGTGTAGTGAACGTCATGGGAAAATTATAAAACAATAGAGAAATGTAGATTATGACTCTTTTAAATTTAATCACGAATATGCAAATGCATTTGAAGTTAATTCCCTTTTCTAGGACTAAAACAGGTTTAAAGAAAGTCCATGTTCTTCAATCCCTCTGGGTGCATTCTAGCAAACACACACAGGAGCGCTGCATCCATGAACCTAAGCTGCTGTTTAATGGATGTTTTCAAATTAGAAGCTGTAGGAACTCGGAGCTGGGAAATAAGTTGAGGTTATGAGTCTCCAGTGGGACTGTGGAAAGCGGGAGAGAGTCATTATCGGGTGGTGAGTGAAAAACATTTATATTCTCTCACATCGACTTTGAATGAGTCTCACTGTGAAGTTTAGCTGAGCGACTCGCTTCATTTCCAGCCCCTTACGGTGAGACATTTGTGCCCGGAGACTGCCAGATAGAAATGGGTCTGCAGATGTCAGAGAGCTTGTGACGGTGAAAAGGAGCAGTTTAGCAGTTAGCTGATAGGTCTGGAGAGGACCGGTCCCGGGTCAATAAGGAAAGCAGCAGAGCATCGCACCGTTGCCTGGAGACGGAGCAGATTCCGCAGACGGATTGAGCTCAGATCAGCTGCTGATGCTTGGCTTCTCTGGAGATTTTGAGGTCATAAAAGTGTGAGACAGAGATGCAAACACAAAAGATGCTCTGCTTTATGGGTAAAATGTCACCATGTAACTGTCTGCAGGGTTGGAGTCCAATGCATTTCAATCCCAGCCTATCATGATGCTCAACTGAGTCTGACAGGTCAGTTCAAGCATTGAATCAAGAGAGATTGGTTTTGCTTATATCTTGTCTTGATTTGAACAAAAATGTGTGAGTTTGTGTGATGGCGCTTAAGTGCCACATTAAAATAATAAGGTCATACGATTTTGAGAATAATCTCAAAGCGCTTACATAGTCAGGGGGTATCTCCTCATCCACCACCAGTGTGCAGCATCCACTTGGATGATGCGACGGCAGCCATAGTGCGCCAGAACACCCACCACACACCAGCTTACTGGTGGAGAGGAGACAGAGTGATGAAGCCAATCAGTAGATATGGGGATTGTTAGGAGGCCATGATGGTCAGAGGCCAATGAGAAAAGAGAAAAAAGTAATTGTTTTGTTGAAATTATGAGAATGATGTCATAGTATTACAAGATTAAATTAGTAGGGAAAGTAACATCAAATTTGTGTGGAGCAAAGTCAGCCTTTTAATCAAAACATTCATAATTAATTTTTGTAATGCAATGACTTTATTCTCAATGTTGTGGATTTTGATTTATTTTTATTTTAATGTCACATTAAAACACTGTCATAATTTTTTTGGATGACATTCACATAAAAAACTTGCATGCAAAACTTGCCTCTGTTGAATTTTTATTCAACAAGGACACATTTAATTGATCAAAAGTGATATTTAATTCATTTATGATGCTACAAAAAATGCTGTTTTCAAAATAAATGCCTTTCTTTTTTTATTCGTCACAAATGTAACATTCTTTCTGTGAAAATATGAAGCAAATTTTTCTTGAGCTGCAAATCATATTACATATTAGAATAATTTCTGAAGCATCATTTGACACTGAAGACGTTAGTAATGATGCTGAAAATTCAGCTTTGCATCCGGGAATAAATTACATTTTAAAATATATTCAAATACAAAGCAGTTATTTTCAATTGAAATAATATTTCACAAAATGACAGTTTTTTTTATACTGTATTTTTTGATCAAATAAATGCAGCCTGTAATGTGAGAATAAAAGAAACTTCTTTTAAAACTTTAATAAATGTGCCAACCCCACAGTAGTTTATTTTAAGTTAAAATTAACAAAGTTAACACAGCACATCTGTTTCTCCAGCAACTCAGTTTGAAGCTGATCTAGTCAGATAAACGGAGACATGCACGCTAGTTTGTGAGCTATTAGTATTTTAGAGCATCATGTTGATTTCCAGCCATCCGGAACGCCAGACAACTGAGAGCTCGATGGTTAATTAAGTGATTTTAAGCCACAAGATGCCAATCAGTGAGTCAGACGGTAACGATTCATTCGTCAGAGGGAGCTTCAGCAGGAGATATTCTCAGGCTTTGAGTTATATGGGGTTTGAATGAGTGTAGAAGCACAGACTTGTCTTTTACGTCTGTTACTCTTACATTTAGGATGCTGTGGTTTCTCCAACCTGTACCATAATGATGATTGTTATGAAGAATTTGACTATTGGGATGGACATTTGATGGTAATAATCAAACCCATCCTCGTGTCATACCAAACCTGTGTCCTTTTTTTATTCTTCTTTTCTTTTGTGGAACAAAAAAAATTTTTTTTGGACAATGTTGGTAACCAACCAGTTTTAGAGCCCATTTACTTTCATGTTGAAACATGTGAACTATTCCTTTAAGTATTCTATGTTTATAGAAATTGGCACCTGTATTTGCATATATTCTTAGCTGCATTTAAAATGTACGTGTCCACATTTTTATTTTCTTTCCTAATATAGTTTATAGATAAATTAACCGCACTTAAGATAAAATATTGCAAATAGACATTAAATTTTGATCCAATGATGTTTTTAATGCCGTAATAGTAGTAAAAATGTTAATAAAGAGGAAAATGTACATAATAAAGTTGTATAAATGTTTCAAGAATAATCTTATAATAAGCCTTTTACAATAATGAAGTCATAACATTATTGGATTAGCATGGACATTTTGAGAATGAGATTAATTGCACTTTGTAAGGACAGTAAAGAGAAAGTTAAGTGGTATATAACACCGAGTACTGAATCAGCGCGTTAAACGTTATTTTAGCTTGCATAAAATAGCATATAGACAACCTTGAAGCAAATAGACATGGAATTTTGATTTAATGTAGTTTTTAAATTGCAATACTTTTTTTGGATCATTTTATTTGGTCAGCTACGTGTCATGGACTGTAATTAGAGAGCTGTTTAAATGTTCTCACCTGTCAGATCTGCTCTCTCTAAGTTGGACCGCTTCTCACCAGCAATCGAAATTAGCTTGAGAACGCTGCGTATGATTATAGGTTCCATAGCTTACATTAATACTCTCGGCTCGTCTCTTGCTGTCTCCGTCTCGCTGCTCTCCTGCTGTGATTGTGTATTCATAAACACAGCTCTGCGTTCATTCATAATAACACACTGATCCAAACAGATCAGGAAGAAATGGGCAGAGTGCAAGGAAAACAGCTGTCAACAAACAAACAAAGTATATGTTTAAAGGTTTAAACTTTGCAATCCGTCACAGTTTGATGAGATATTGTGAACGGAGGCTTTATTTACCTTCAGTTGTTGATTGCACAATTAACTTTTTTTGTTACATTTTTTTTAATGATATATGTTTAATCTTTTAATCATTCTAATTTGAAGTTACACTGTCTTTATTGAGCAAGTTTCACAGCTTGACGCATCAGAACAATAATTAGCAAAGCTACATGGCAGGGTAACGTATGGAGATCCATTTCCACTCTGAAATAATTTTTTTTTAAAAACAATCTCACAATTCTGAATTCTCGTAAACTAAGCCTTTTGAGAGAAAATTCAGATTAAGTATTACATTTAGAGTTTTTTCCTCATAATTACTAGTTTATATATTGCAAATCTGACTCTTTCCTTAGAATTATGAATTTACATCTCACAATTCTGTATTTTTTTTCAAAAAGAATACAAATACGACTTTTTAATCTTAAATTATATCTTATAATTCTGATATTTCTTCTCAAAATTGCAAGTTTATATAATTTGATTCTTAGTTTATGTCTTAGTTTTTTCTGAGTTTAAAGAATTGTGAGAAAAAAGTCAGAATTGCAAAATATAAATTCTGATTTCTGACTTTTATTTTCAGAATTCTGAGTTTATTCTATTAAATTCTATTCTATTTTTTGTTTCTGCCACGGAATAAAAAATGTAAAAGTTCATTAATTTTAAAAGCATAATTCTGATGTTTTTTCCCCCGCAATTGTGAATGAATATATCAGAATTCTGATTTTCCTTTTGCAAAATTGCAATTTTATATCTCATACTTCTGAGTTTAAAGAATTGTGAGGAAAAAGTCAGAATTGCAAAATATAGACAAAAAATTATAGAAATAAAACTTATCTTATAAATATATTAGTTTATATCTTGCAATTCTGAAATTTTTCTCACAATTCTGACTTTACATTTTACAGTTCTGTTTGTTTGTTTGTTTATTTGTTTCTGCCATGGAATAAAAAAAAGAAAGAAAGCTGTGATTTGTGCAGCGGTAACAGTGTTGTAGCCCAGCGATGTGGATTAAGAGAGATCAGAAATATGAAGCCCTGCCAAGAATACCTTTAAATGGATAACATTTGCCAAACGGGTGCGTGTAGCAGCTCAGAGCTATGAATTTGAGGATAGATAGATATGCAAATAGAGTAATTAAGAGTGCAAATGTTATGTTAATAAAAAGTTAAGTGTTCTCATTGGCCCTTTGGAGGCCCCAGGGGTCCCGCCATCATTGTATCAGAGAGCTTCAAACACATAGCAAGAACGGAACGCAAGGTACAGGAAGAGCTCTGAAGCTCTGGGCTACCTTTATTACAAACAACACGCATGTGGAATCATTGGGACCTTTCAAATGTGAAGTGTCTGAACCATTCCATTTTTACAGCTGAAAAAGAAAGTGATAAAAGGAGTTCTATGTGGTTACTAAGGTGTTCTGAATGTTTTTAGCATGTTACCATGTGTTTGTCAGGGTATCTAGAGTGTTGCCACAGAGATGCATATGTTTTTTTAGTTTTTTTGAGTGTTTGGTCATCTGCCAGAATTTTTAGAAAGTAATAGCTTCTCTCCCCCAGAAGCTTCACGATTTAAGTGAATTTTTTTTGACCACACCACGTCACAGTTGATTGTTATTTGGCAAGTCAACCTTCAAGTCGCTAGTTATTTTTGTACACTAAATCTTTTTCGTATTGTTTTTTTTCTCATAAAAATTACATCAGCTTTAATTACGTGAAAGATTGAAGCATCTCCTAGAGTTTGTTAAATTGTGTTAAATTTAGTGTGAGATTATAAAAAAAAGGATCACAACTTCCTGCCTGTTGTTAATTCATAATTCATTTAACACCTTCATTTAGTCATTTTTTTTTTAATTAGTTTGGAAGTTTGAGTACCAGGTGATGTCGCTTTTATTATCACTTTAATTTGCTGTCAAGTGTGTCACATCTGTCAGAATGTCTCACATTTGGAATCAAACTCGATATCTTGAAACTTCCTTTGGCTAAATTAGTCTTCCGTAACCTTTCTTTCTCTTTCTACTTCCATCTTTCTTGCTTTCTCTTTGCTTCACTGTCTCATTGGTATTTCTGCAGTATTGTGTTTTGATGGAATATCATAGCGTTGTTTTCCCTGTGACACGAGCGGGATATTGCGAGGCCTTTACAATCCTGCGAAAATGTGTTTCTCTCGCTTTGGAATGACATTATTGTGGCATTACCGTGCTGTTGAGGAGACTGATCTTATGTCACACTGTCAGTTCTTTCTGATGGCTGATTCTGATGATTTGCTGTCAATGTGAAACACAAAGTGCAAGCGTGTCTTATCTTTTGATGGCGACTGGGTTGGGAACAGGCCAAAATAATATAAAGGAACATTATGTCAGGGAAGGTCTCAGTTTGTCGGATGCATATTGCACACTGTAATTGCAAATGCATTTTTAAAATGACAAGCTCCAGTGTGATTGGCTGTGGAAAAAAAAGTTAATATTTATTTTTAATTCAGCAGTAATGCATGCAATTGTTTAAAAGTTACAGTTGAATTAAAAGTTTAATGCTAAAAAAAAATATTTTACAGTTCACTTCTATTTTCAACATTCAAATCAGCATATTAGAATGATTTCTGATGGATCTTGTGACACTGAAGCCTGGAGTAATGCTTTTGAAAATTCAGCATTTCATCACAGAAATAAATTACACTTTAAAATCAATTAAAATACAAAATAGCTATTTTAGATTGAAATATTATTTTACAATATTACTCTTTTACTGTATTTTTAGTCAAATAAATAAAGCCTAATCAAATCTTTTTAAACTCAAAAATGACAAAATGTTTTACGCGTGTGCAAAAGATATTCTTGGAGTGTTGTGCATTTGCTAAGGTGCTTTTAGTTTGTGCAGTTGCTATAGGATGCTCTTTTTAGCATGTTCTTTTTAGCATGAGCTTAGACTGTTCTTTCTTTCTTTTCTTTTTTTTGCTTTTTGCAGCATGCATGGTGAGCATTCCAGAGGAAAAAATAGTTTTTGCTAAAGCTTGCGAGGATTATGGCAAGTTTTGTCTGAGACGCTTTTGTTTGAATAGCAAATAAACATTATATCCTTGTGCATACCAGTACATCCCTCTTTGCTTTTAGAGCTTTATTTGATTTCAGATTTAACATCCATAAAGTAAACACATCATCCAAAAACTAAATCTGATGTATGAGAGAAAACGGGTGAATGGGTGTTAACCTGAATAGTGCGATGACATTGGATTTACAAGTGTTAAAGGAATAGTTCACACAAAAGCCCATACGAAAATGTGATATAGTGTATGTACAGTTCCAGATATGAAATTATGATAATATTGAAGGAATGATGTTGTCATATGATGTAAAAACATAAATGAAACCTAATATAAATTTGAACAGTTTCATATATTGACATATATGTGTAATACAAATATGTATGTTTATGTATGTGTAAATGCATTTTTGGATATATATGACATGTACATGCATATCCATCCTAAAACTCATCATTACATTTTGATTTTATATAATTCAATATAAGAAACAGTGTTTAAAAATGTAATGCAAAAACATATGTAAACATATAGACGGAACGCCCCGGGAGAGAAGAAGAGGTGAAGGGATGGGTTTGCGCAGCCATCTTGAGCTGTTCGTCTGCCCCTTTAATTACACAGAAGGAGAAAGAGAGCAGAAAATCACCTGATCGCCCTTCTGTCTGCCAGCCAATCTAATGGAGATGTACCCTGCTCATTAGCATATAAATTGGCCAGAAAATTGAAAAGTGCATTACCACATTTAGCTTCCACCCCAATAAAAAAAATCCAGTATTGCCTTAAGTCTCTTTACAGAAAAATGGGCAGAAAGACAAGCTCTTAAGGAAAGAGCATATTATCCAATAAGGCTTTCTGTGGTTAAATAAAGATGTGATTCATTCATCAGCTGGTAATGCAGTGTGTGTGGGTATGTTCTGAATGGTACATATACTCATACTATTTTAGCAGCATAATTATAGTACTGCATAAATGCATATTTTTGTATGCATGGACTGAAAGGATGGCCTATTACAATTGTCAAAATGTGCAGTAAACAAGTAGATTATACTGCCTGGAATATTATATCTTTATTATTCATCATTTATTTGTTTAATGTATTTATTTCGTTATTATTTATTTATTAATTGTTAGTATTTATTAGTTATTTATGATTTTTTTTATTACTTATTTCTTCCTGTATTTATTCTTCCATTAAAAATGCATCATTTGCTTCTCAGTATGTTCTTCTGAGTTGATAATTGGATGCCAATCACTGAAAATGAAATGTAGCACACTGCTATCTAACATTTTTATTGTTGCATAATACACT
This sequence comes from Carassius carassius, assembly GCF_963082965.1. Taxonomy (NCBI): domain Eukaryota; kingdom Metazoa; phylum Chordata; class Actinopteri; order Cypriniformes; family Cyprinidae; genus Carassius; species Carassius carassius. The sequence continues at coordinate 3,876,980 of NC_081774.1, read as the reverse complement.
GTTTCACATGATATTTTTTAATTGCATGATCCAGGGTTGTGCACCATTCAGAATTTAAATTCCTGTATTTGAGTTCAGTCTGAATAGAGTATTAGAATAGAGGATATGCAGCACTCCATTTTGAATTTAGATCGATGGATGATAGATAGACGGATAGACTGCACACTATGCAGTGCACTAGCATTGCAAAGGTAGCTGATGTCTCCGCAGAGGCACTTTATTTAAAGCCCCATGTTTTCAGACAAACTAACAGAAACACTATTACAGCAGCTCAGCGCTCAGAAAGGGTTCTGGGTTTGTGTTTGCCACAAATCAATATGAAGAATTAGGAGTATGATGAATGGGCCCGGGACACAAAGTCAAGAAACCAAATAGTGTATGTGTGTGAGTGTGGATTCCTTCTCTCTCTGTGTGTGTGTATGTTTGATTGAGGTGAAGGTGACCTAGATTATTGCGCAGTTTAGTCCCTCTTGTTTTATTCAATGGGTTCATCCTCTCATCTGACTAAATATGGAGAAAGAGCTAGATTGAGTGAGTGAATATTTATATTGGTGTGTGTTTGCGATGACAGTTTTCAGATGAGAGGTTAGCAGTAAGAAACAAACATTTGTGTGTGTGTGTTTGTGTGTATGTGTGTGTAGCAGCGCTGGCGTTCTTGAGGTGTCCTTAGCTGTTGAAGCCATAAGGCATGACTCTGGAATACTGATTTGCCGTACCATCCCTGTCTCTATCCCTCTCTTCCTCTCTCTCTCTCTGCCACTCATCTGTCTGATTGCATCGCAGCTGGAGTGTGTGCTGTCCACCCTCTTTAATACAGCTGTGATCCAGGTAAATTGAGATGCATTCAAACTGACTGTTGCTTTTGAATGCCTGCAAATGCTTCTCTGCTGTAAATAGCAGCCGGCAAACGACAGCCCGGTAGTGCAGGCGGATGGTCATGGACCCATCTGAAGAGAGTCATCCAAAACCAAGTGTTGTTGAGGACCTATGCTCCTTCAGCAGAATAAGATATTTAGGGTAGGACATTTGATCTTTACTTGATAATCTAATGATTTTTGGCATAAAATGAAAATCGATCATTTTGACCCATGCAATGTATTTTTAGCTATTGCTACAAATATACCAGTGCAACTTAAGACTGGTTTTGTGGTCAAGGGACACATATATGATTCAGCCTTTCTGAAACATAGCATATGAAGGCTGTTGTTGCTTAGATTTGTTAATTTGCAATAACACAAATATGAAAGTAATACTTACAAAGTATATATTCTGGCCTTTTTTTGCGGGGAAAACAAAGTAATTATAAAATTTCCTGAAAGCCAATAGAGAGACATACACATACAAAGCGAGCGATATTTTCATAACTGATAAAGAAAATGAAAATGTGCCTTGCCTTTATGAATTCATTCATGAATAATGTGTGAAATCCAAATCAAGTGCATCAGTCATAAAATCCAGAAATAATAGAAAATGTGTTTTAGCCCACCGATAAGAGTGCTGTTAGGGTGGGAAGGAAACTCTACAAGAAGCAGCTAAATTGAGTTATATTTTATTATTTATTTACTGCTAACCCTAAGTATTAAACTTTAGCACATAACTCATCTCGCACGGTTTGTGCTACAGACATAAATGATGCTTCAAATCATACAGCTTGTTCAGAAGAGGTGTGCTATTACTTTTCTAAGCAATTAAACTTTTCCGGGGAGAGGATTGAACACCCTAGCAACTGCATAGAAACCTTAGAATCATGCAGGCAAGTTTACCACGATTGCTGCTTGTTTGCTCTCCCCTTCATTCGTCCACTGAGTAACACATTTAATCTACAAGGCAATTAATACACAAATTACCTCACTTCCATGCTCTTTTACGTATGACGGCACGTTCTGTCTCTGTACATAAATACAGCGCTGAAGCCAACAGTGTCATTTCAGCGTTGAATTTCACATGATTTCCCTAATCACCAGAACTGAAGAGCACTATAGACACCACTGCTTCTGCCTAACAGCTTTTATTGTTACTAAAGACAGGCCTTATATTTTATTACGCCTGTCGTACAGCACAATTTTGCCCACGATTCCCTGTAGGAGAGAGTTAATCCACTAACTGCTCACTCACTGTGTCTGGAAACGGAAACAGAAATCACTGCAGGGAACAATGAAGCGGCACACACACACACACACACACACAAACAAACAACAGTGGCTCTTAACTAGGCAGTTAATCTGACAAAACTGTCAGAATGACACATGTAGAGAGAAAGAGAGAGAAATGTCTTTGTTTAGAGGCAGAAAGCACATCTATCGTGCGCAGGCTGTCTCGTCGCTTTGAGATGCCTGTTGCACAGCTGATCGGTTAACAGTTTGTCTCACTTTGGGATTGTAATGTAAGAAATATAGCTCATATGTTGTTGTGTTAAAACATGCTTAAAATGCATACAACTATAAGATATTTGTAGGATGATTGGTCAGGAAAGTGTAGGCTGTTGGTCAGCCTGACACAGTGACACTGATTCAGCCAATGATATTGGTTTAGGGCGGGGCTATGTGTTTGATGGCCAGTTGCAGACAGGGAGGGTGTTACAGTGAAACATGTAGAAAACGTGTAGAAATCACACTTCTCCTTTTAAAATAAAATAAAAAGTCTACAACAGCATGTATGAATAACACCTCTTTTATAATGACTGAGGTTTATATTTGTTAACCTTTATTCAACCAGGTAAGTCAGTTGAGAACGTACTCGGTTACTAAACGTAACCTCGGTTCTCTCTAGAAGAGCGAACGAGTACTGCGTCTTAGCTAAGACGCTACGGGAAAAGTCTCTTTTCACGAAATACTGAAGCAAAAAATTATCCTTAATTTTGTATTTTTGTAAAGCGCATTTGCAGCAGTACACAGCCATAGGCGAGACGGCTCGTTCGCTCATTGGCTTGTTCTGCGGCAACTGCACAGCCTATCGAGCGCGGGCTGATGCAACATCAGACCAATAAGGGCGCTTCGCGCCCTTCTTGCCACTTCCCGCCGAAACGGGTGTGGCCCAACCTATAAAAGGAGCTCGAAAAGGCTGACTCACCTGATTTATTTCATCGCCGAAGCGAACCAGAGTGAATCGTGCGCACGGCAGAGAACGCAGTACTCGTTCGCTCTTCTAGAGAGAACCGAGGTTACGTTTAGTAACCGAGTACGTTCTCTTACGAGAGCTCTCTCGTACTGCGTCTTAGCTAAGACGCTACGGGAACCCAATGTAAAACGCCGTGCGCGCAGGGATCACACACCAATAAACCTGAAGCAACGCCCAGGATTTACAGTGCACAGTCACCTGAGGGACTCACAGAGAGTCCAGGACAGAAAAGGGAAAAAGCCCTCCGTCCCATATCTAGCAGCATCCGTAGATGCGGCAATATGACGTCACACAGCCGAGGCAAGGCCTGACCAATGTGGCAATGCGGGTCTTACGCAATACTGCCCATATAACAGTCGGCAGCGCATAGCGCTCGTGAACTCAGAATTCCCCTCAGGGCCCTGATTCGCCTATACCGACAGCAGCCTTGCCTGCAAGGCGGGAACCTCCAGGTTATAGAACCTGATAAATGTAGACGGCGAGGCCCAACCTGCCGCCATACATATATCCTGCAAGGAGATCCCAGTAGACCACGCCCACGACGAGGCGATGCCTCTTGTGGAGTGTGCTCTGACGCCCAACGGGCACTGAAGGCCCCTGGAAGCGTAAGCTAACGCTATGGCGTCAACTATCCATCTGGATAGAGTCTGTCTCGAAACAGCCATTCCCTTGGAACGCCCACCGAACGAGACAAATAGCTGCTCCGTCTGCCGAAAAGCAGCAGAGCGAGACACATAAGCTCTTAAAACCCTGACAGGGCAAAGAAGACTCGAGTCTCCATCCTCCCCTGACACCGGCAGGGCAGACAGGGCAATAACCTGAGCCCGAAACGGTGTGTTGAGGGATTTCGGCACATAACCGTGCCTAGGTTTGAGTATGACTCTTGAGTCATTGGGCCCAAACTCCAAGCACGACTGGCTCACCGAGAGCGCATGCAAATCACCCACACACTTCACAGAAGCGAGAGCCAACAAGAATACTGTCTTGAACGACAGATGCTGAAGGCTAATCGATTGGATAGGCTTGAAAGGGGGACCTTTCAAGGCCTCCAAAACCGCCGCGAGGTCCCACATAGGGACTGACGGAGGTCTGGGAGGATTCAGCCTCCTAGCTCCTCTGAGGAACCGGATGACTAAATCATTCCTTCCTATTGACTGACCGGACGCCGTTTCAGAAAACGCAGCGATGGCAGCCACATAAACTTTGAGCGTGGATGGGGCTCTGCCCTTATCCAACAGCTCCTGAAGGAAAGAGAGGACCTCCGTCACCTCACAACTAAGGGGTGAATAACCTCGAGCTGTGCACCAGCTGGAGAACACCGACCACTTCGAGGCATACAGACGTCGTGTCGACGGAGCTCTAGCCTGAGTGATGGTATTTAGCACTCTCACTGCGAGATCAGCAGGTAACCATTGAGTGCCCATACATAGAGGGACCACAACTCCGGTTGAGGGTGCCAAATCGAGCCCCTGGCCTGCGAGAGGAGGTCTCTCCTCAATGGTACCGGCCACGGGGCGACATCTGCTAACTGCATCAAATCTGGGAACCATGGTTGGTTCTTCCAAAGAGGTGCTACAAGCAGTATTGAACATCTCGTTTCTCTCACCCGTTCTATCACCTCTGGAAGGAGGGAGACGGGAGGGAACGCATAAAGCGGGCAGCACGGCCATCTCCGTGACAGCGCGCTTTCGTTCTTGGAAAAGAACGCGGGGCAGTGAGCGTCTTCGTGGGACGCAAAGAGGTCCACCTCCGCCATGCCAAATCTCTGCCACAACAGCCGGACTGTTTGCGGGTGTAGAGACCATTCGCCCGTAGGAACATTGCCTCTGGACAGCCTGTCTGGACCCAGATTCTGCAGTCCAGGCACATGCACTGCTCTCAGCGAGCACACGTTGCGCTGAGCCCAAATCAGGAGGCGTTCCGTCAGCCTGCACAGGTTTCGGGACCCGAGACCGACCTGGCGATTTATGTAGGACACCACGGACATGTTGTCCGAACGGACTATGACGTGGTGATCCTTGATATGGGGACAAAAGCGCGTCAGCGCGTTCTCCACTGCCAGCATTTCCAGGCAGTTGATATGATGGAGCTTTTCCCATTCTGACCATAGGCCAAAGGACGGTCTGCCTTCGAGCAGCGCTCCCCATCCCGAAGTGGAGGCGTCCGTCGACACCATTTTCACACTCGGGGAAGTCCCCAGGCTTACACCTGATCGGTACCAGCCGTTCGCTGTCCAAGGTGCTAGAGCCGCAACACAGCTCTGATCGACCTTGAAATGCAGCCGGCCAGACGCCCACGCTCTGCGCGGCACCCGAGCCTTCAGCAGGAACTGCAGGGGGCGCATGCGGAGCAGGCCCAGCCGCAGAACCGGAGATGCTGAGGCCATGAAACCCAGCATCTTTTGACAGTGTTTGAGCGACACAGTCGCGCCACAGCGGAAAGAACTCGCTGCACGCTGAATGCCCATCGCGCGCTGTGGTGACAGCCGCGCCGTCATGGAACACGAGTTCAGAACTATACCCAGAAACAGGATCGTCTGACTGGGGTTCAGCGAACTCTTCACCCAATTGACACTGAGGCCGAGCTTCTCGAGGTGATCGAGTAAAACGGCTCTGTGGTCCATGAGCTCCGCTCATGATCGGGCCAGAACCAGCCAGTCGTCCAAATAATTCAGCACTCGTGTGCCTCTGAGTCTAAGAGGAGCGAGCGCTGCATCCATGCACCTCGTAAACGTACGAGGAGCTACGGACAAGCCGAATGGCAGGACTGCAAACTGGTATGCCTGGCCCTCGAAGGCGAATCTCAAATATCGCCTGTGGTTTGACGCTATCTGTATTTGAAAATACGCGTCCTTCAGATCTATTGACATGAACCAGTCCCCTCTGCGAATCTACGCGAGGAGCTTCCTGGTCGTGAGCATTTTGAAACTGCGTTTCATCAATGCCTGTTCAGCTGTCTTAGATCCAGTATGGGCCGGAGACCCCCGTCTCTCTTGGGCACCAGAAAGTATCTGCTGTACAGCCCCCCCTCGCTTTGAGACACAGGCTCTACAGCCCCTTTGCTCAACAGTTTTGATATTTCGGCCCGAAGTATGTGTGCTACTTCTGTTTTGACCGTAGTTTCGACGCGCGCTGAAAAGCACGGTGGGCGTCGAGAAAACTGTAGCGTGTAGCCTCTCTTTATAATGCCTAGCACCCAATCCGAAACCCCTGGAAGCACTGACCATGCATTTGCATGAATGGCTAAGGGCTGGATGCGAAACGCACTCTGTTGACTGGGCAACGGCGGCGCTCGAGTGTGCTGCGCATCTGAGGCGGGGAGCGCGCTGATCACAGCGGGCAGATCGCTCTTCCTCGACCCCGTTCCGGCGCTTAACCGACTGGAGGGAGGCTGAGCGGGTCCCGTGGGACTCGATATATCTGCGAGTAACCGTGGGCTGCATGTGTGCACTTTTACCACTTTAAACTCACTGTCTGCCTGTGCAGAATGTACGTGCACGGGCCTCGTTTTTACAGAAGCCCCGCGCCGTATGTGACATAGTGTATGTGGGCACTGGGAAGTGGGCACGTTTACTATGCGGCGCGCTCGACCGATCTGTGTCGATCTTATGTGCGCTAGCCCTGTGTGCAGGGCTGTGCTTATATGTGGAGATGGGCACTGGGTAGTGGGCATCGTCACTGCATTTATAGCACCATCGGCCGTGGCCGGACGAGCATGCACGGGTTTCGTTTTTACAGAAACCACATGACGCGTGTGACATAGTAATTGTGGGCACTGAGGGGTGGGCACGTTTACTATGCAGTGTGCGCGACCGACTTGAGTCGACATTATGGGCGCAGGCCCTGTGTGCAGGGCTGTGCTTACATGTGGAGATGGGCACTGAGGAGTGGGCATCGTCACTACATTTATAGCACCATCGGCCGTGGCCGGACGAACGTGCACGGGTTTCGTTTTTACAGAAACCACATGACGCGTGTGACATAGTGATTGTGGGCACTGAGGAGTGGGCACGTCTACTATGTAGCGCGCGTGATCGACTTGAGTCGCTTTTATAGGCGCGAGCCCTGTGTGAAGGGCTGTGCTTATATGCGGAGATGGGCACTGAGCAGTGGGCATCGTCACTACATTTATAGCACCATCGGCCGTGGCCGGGACACCAGAAATTACACCTTTTTCGGGAAATATCTGGGTAGCCGTGATAACGGTTTTCGTGTGCAGGCAAGCGGGCAACCGTACAGGCTTGCGCATTGCAAACAACGCTGAAATAGTCACAATCTCTGGAAACTGAAACAGCGGCGCGCTTAGGTGAGAGCCCGGCCGCAGCGGAACTCGTACACCGGCGCTTCGATGAAGCAGCCATCGTGTGTAGTGCCGACGCAGCGTCATGCAGCATGCGTAGATGGCTTTCCCAGGATGGCTTCGGGGCTCCCGGCCTCACCGTAATCCTCTGCCGCGGTCCCCACGGCGCGGGGCGACGGCCAGTAGAGCGAGAACGGGGGTTTCGAGCTGCGTTGCTGAAGCTGTTGTGATAACAGCTTTTGTGTGCAGGCAAGCGGGCAACTGTGCAGGCTTGCGCATTGCAGAAAACGCTGAGACAGTCACAATTCCTGGAACTGAAACAGCGGCGCGCTTGGGTGAGAGCTCGGCCACAGCGGAACTCGTACACCTGCGCTTCGATGAAGCAGCCATCGTTAGTAGCGCCGACGCAGCGTCACACAGGAGGCTTTAGATGGCAACACCGCTTTTGCCGCCGTCCAGCAGAGGGCGGACAAAGGTGCGTCGCTATCGCCTGTTCCACCGGCGGAAGTGAGTGGTAGTTCCTGTTTTTAGCATCATCAGTGTGGAGAATGCTAGTGAGACAGACGAACGAGATCGTGCTGAATATGGAGCGTTCCAAGCCTTCGCCACCTCTTCGTGAAGCTCAGGAAGAAATGAGGCGGGCTTTGAGAAGTACGCTCATCCGAAAGGGAAATACCATCCAGCCGGGAACGAGAGGGGGGGCGCTGGTGCAAACCACTCGCGGCCGAGACTCATCGCGGCCAACACGATCATTCGCCCCGGCTCCTTCTCGATGTCAGCTCGTCTGCTGGGCTTCTGAGCAGAAGGCGCGAGATCCTCGGAGCTCGCCCAGCCCTCACTGCCCGAAGCTAGCAGAGAGCGCGTGTCCTCTTCCCCCGACGCGGCCCTGAGATCGACTTCCTCGGACGACGCGCCGGCAAACAGCGGGCGCTGCCCACCGGGAAGCGAAGCAGGGGGGGCCGGTGAAGCAGGGCGAACCGGCGAGCTCGGTTGAGCTGAAGACGGTTCCGGAATCCGCTGGAAGAGATGCTTTTACGGCGCCTCAGCGCAGCGGAGAATGCAGGCTCAGAGAAAAAGGCCAGGCGAGTCCTCAGAGTCACCATGGCAACAGCTCGCAGTGGGGGCATCCGCCGTCAGCGAGCGAGCGCTGCATGATCTTCACCCAGGCAGGAGACACAGATGACGTACCGGTCTCCCTCGCTGAGTGGGGCTCTGACGAGCCGCAGGAAGGCATCTTAAAAAAGACGCGAGCTCTTTTACGAGTGTGTGTCGCAGGGCGAACACACACACACACACATAAAGAACAGCTTGTATATAACAGGATTGAAAGGATATAGGCGCCGGATAGCGCAGCAGGAACGGCAATGGAAGGCGGCGATGCCAGCAGCTTCAGAATGGCTCGTCCTGCTGATGTGCTTTCTCAGACGGCGCTTGCTTCCTCCGTGATCCAGCGATGCGTGAGCTTCGCTGAAGAGATGAAAAATCAGGTGAGTCAGCCTTTTCGAGCTCCTTTTATAGGTTGGGCCACACCCGTTTCGGCGGGAAGTGGCAAGAAGGGCACGAAGCGCCCTTATTGGTCTGATGTTGCATCAGCCCGCGCTCGATAGGCTGTGCAGTTGCCGCAGAACAAGCCAATGAGCGAACGAGCCGTCTCGCCTATGGCTGTGTACTGCTGCAAATGCGCTTTACAAAAATACAAAATTAAGGATAATTTTTTGCTTCAGTATTTCGTGAAAAGAGACTTTTCCCGTAGCGTCTTAGCTAAGACGCAGTACGAGAGAGCTCTCGTAAGAGAACCAGTTCTCATTTACAATAAAGACCTGTCCAAGAGGCAACATAAAAAGCAGGTACAATACAGTAAAATCACAATAGTAACAAATCACACAATTATAAACAGTGACATGTAAAAACCAACAAATAACCAAAAACAAGTACAATGATCTTGTACTATTGACTGAATTGAATTTTTAAAGGAAGAGCGCAAAATAAATGAGCTAAGCTTTAAAGTCTGAAATTGAAAAGAGCAACGACCAAAGGAGGTAAGGACTTTAGGTATATACAAATTAATGAAACTACTAGAGCGTAGATTATGACTCGTATTATGCATATTAAGAAGTGACTGTAAATATGATGGAGTTTTCTGGTTTAGAGTTTTATAAATGACAGAAACCAATAAATTTGTCTAAGCTTTCTGAGCAGTACATTTATGTGAGTTTCAAATGACAGTTTGCTATCAAGCCAGATACCAAGATATTCATAGCATTCAACATAATCAATCTCAGAGCCATCCAATAAAACCATTTTAGGCAGATATCCAACATGGTAGATTTCTGTTTAAAACCATACATTTTGTTTTGTTTGTATTTTATATTTTTTTAATTTGTATTTTAAATGAAGACTAGAGAAAGCACGTTGGATGCGAGTAAAACTGGCCTGCAATAAAGATAATGCAATAGTCAAGGAAGAACAAAATGTATAAATGATAGTGTCAGCATATAAATGTACGTGAGAATCACCTGCAGCAAGAGCGATATCATTAACATAAGTATTAACAAGTATAGGCCCCAATATGTTTCCTTGTGGGACCCCTTTAAATAGGGGCAGGGGATCTGACCAAAACCCCATCACTCTAACTGATTGTGAATGACCAGAACAGTAACTCTTGGACCAAGCAAGACAGCTTTCAGAGAGTCCTATATTTCTTAGCCTATCCAGCAATATTTCATGGTCCACAGAGTCAAAAGCCTTTGCTAGATCAACGAATTCAGCTCCACAATATTCCTTTTCATTGAGAACCTTAAGTGTAGCAGTGATACAACTATGGCTGGATTTGAAGCCAGACTGAACCTGATTAAGAACATTATAAAGTCTCCAAATGGTGCATAAGCTGCTTGTTGACCAACTTCTCTAATATTTGTGAGAAACAGGGCAATATGGAAATGGGTCTGTAGCAATTTAGATCTGTTATCACCCCCTTTCAAAAGTGGGGTTACAGCAGCAGATTTCCAGTCCCTCGGGAAAACACCAGTTTGGAGAGAGAGATTAAAAATGTAAGCCATAGGCGCTGCAATAATATAAGATGATTTCTTTTAAAATAATGGATCTAATTCATCCAATCTAGCAGATTTATGAATATCCAGGTTGAGCAATTCCCTAAGTACCTCGGTCTCTTGTATCGTCTGAAAGGAGAAGGAGGAAGGACCTAAGGCAAGTGAAACAGATGGCAAGTTAAGAGGAGAACATCCTACAATAATTATTTATTAACTTAGATTTATTTTATTTTATTTACTATTTTTTTCTTAGTGTAATTGATTTTTTATGTCATGTGGTGTTACATCCAAACCTTAATGGTGATTATGAAATTATATATATATATATATATATATATATATAGTGTAGACAGGAAAATAGAGGTGAGAAAGGGAGAGTGGGATCACGACATTACATTAATTTTAGTACAAGTCTTTTCAGTTGTTTGTTTCAGTAACACTCTCACTGATTGGAGCATATGAAGGAGAGCTCAGCCAATCATGTGCTTGCTCATTTAACTAATACAAATCATGTTTACTAAGCTGTGGCAAACTAGAAGACTGGTGTCAGTGATTGATTTCATGCATATGTGTTTGATCATCTGATAAGCAAATGATCATTAAGCATCTCCGTATAACATAATTAAATCTCAACGCAGCCTCCCATGTAGCGGTTGGGCTGGATATCTATGTCGTTTAAGTATGGTTTGCTGTAATTGCTTTTTAACAGATGCAATATGAAGTGCATGGTAACACGGTTCATTAATGAGTTGGTTAAGAGTGTTTTTAGAGGATTATCCCCAGTCGACATTTATGATATGATTTGATTTGACTTCCCTCGCGGTTGCCATGGGGGTCTCATCGTGAGATAATGAGTTGATGGTTGCCAGGGTTTCGGCAGGCATCAGGGATAGTCACGGACTGCATGGCCTCAGGAGTGGAACAGGAAGAAACCATCAACGTCTCAGCGGCCTTCAAATGTAATTATGCAGAAGTATAATTATTTGGCTGCAAGAATGGGAGGATTAAAAAAAAAAGTGATTGTTTAGAAATGTGACTAGTTGAGGAGAAAGGAAATACCCAATGTAGAAGGAGATGAGTCTTTTTGATGATTAATTAGTGTTTATGTGTGTTCTGGATTGAACTTGATCTAAATCTGAATCTAATTAAAGAGTCATTGTAGTCACTGATGAATGTTTTTTCCATATATTTATGTTTTACGGGCGGGCTGTGTCCAAAACTTAGGCAGCTGACTTGTTGCTTTGCTTTCCTAGGACTTTGTACTTCCAGAAAGTGCTGGGCTTCTGAGGCGGCATAATAGTTTAATTATCTTAAAGAAAATAGAGAGAGCTTTGGTGATGATTAAGCAAATATTTAATTACTACAACACTAATTTATCTCTAGAAATGACATCAGAAGTGGAAAAAGTGACCACCAATTGCAACTTTCAGACTTTATTCTTATAATTCAGCTGTCACTAGTGGTGCAACTGATAACAAAACTTACGGTTTGGATCATATTACGGTTTCTGAGTTAGATTATTTTTTGTTTGTTAATATTTTAGATTGGATCTTATTTGTATATTTTCAGTTTTCATTTGAATTTAATTCTAGTAATTTTGTGTCTTTTTGTCATGTTTATAATAATAATAATAATAATAATTATAAATATATAGCATTTATTTATTTATTTTTAAATTAAATTTAATCTATTTAGTTTCAGTTATTTGGAGCACTCTTCAATAAGGTCCTATTAGTTACAGATAGTTTATTAAGTGTTTTATTTTTATTTTTAAATAATAGAATAATAAATAGAATAAATTAAATAAAATAGTGTGTGTGTGTGTGTGTGTGTGTGTGTGTGTGTGTGTGTGTATATATATATATATATATATATATATATATATATATATATATATATTAGTGCTGGGCAATGGTTAATCGCATCCAAAATAAAGGTTTTTTATACATACGTATGCATTGTGACACATTCTCCCTGAATGTCACCGGCACCCCGTCCTAAATCGCCGCCCTTCACCAGGCTCCCGACTAGAGTGGGTGTGTAAGAGGAGGGGCGCTGGACGAGTCAGGGCTGGCGGCGTGTGATGGGGGAACACCTGAAGGAAATGGAGCCTCATCACCGCCGCTGTTTAAAACCCCACTGCTCCTCTCCTCGGGAGACAGGTCTCTTCCCCGTGCATGCACACTGGTGTCCTCGTGGGTCCAGGAAGGGTGCGTTGAGGGATCTCTCGCACCACCAGAGACGTGAGCTGCTGGACCCGCCATCCCCTGCCAGCGCCGCGGCCAACGAGAGTAATGCGGCCGCTAGAGGAAGCCGCCGCCCCTCGCGCCCTGGACCGAGGAGGGGAGCGCGTGCGGCCGCCGGACTCTGCCCCTTACCTGGACCCTTCCTCCATGAACACTGCCCGACCCACACGAACCCTGCAGCATGACAAGGACACCAGATTCCCTGTTTATTTTGGACACTTCCCCTTTGGCCACCTTTATCACCGGTTTTATTTGATTTTCTGTTAATAAAAGCCTCTCCAAGGCCTGACGCCACGCCCACTGTGTCTGTCTTGTGCTCCTCCCGTCACAGTATATATATATATATGGCTGATATATATGATAACATGTAAAAAGTTCATACAATATGAATGCAGTTATGTCTAATATCTGGTGACGTTTTCTTGAAAATATATTTTGTGAAAAGAAAAACCCTCAGATATCACAGATTTTAAAAACACTGTCAACCTTCAATCCCACGCTGAAGCTGTCCTTCACACGATAACCTTCTCAGCCCATTGGTTGGCGTATCCGAACACATATATGTGTCAAACAAAAGTCAACTATTTGATCACACATATGCTCTCAGTGTGCGAGGATGAGACTGGCGGTCATATAGTTCTCTCTTTCTCCAGCTCTGCTGAAGATCGCTTACTGTTGCCACGGCAACAGAAGCGGATGGGAAAAATCAGTAGGGAGAGCAGGGTAGCTGTGCTGAAAATTTGTATCTCTTTTTTTCATTCTGATTATCTGTGCATGTGTGAAAGAAAGAGGGAAAAGACTCTGATACCTGCGCTTGATGTGTTCCGAAATATCCTTTTTATTATACTAATAAACACAAATCCCCACGTAATGGTTAGAGATCAGGATGAAATATCTCACTCGGGGCAGTTATTTGCATATTTTGGCTAAGTGTCTTGCGAATGCAGCAAAAGAGAGAGAAGAGAATGCAATTCGAGCCAAATTTAAAAGCCGTTGATAGACTTAAGCAATTAAGCAGGACATTAATTGCCTGCAAGCGATCGATGACATTGAACTATCCTTTCATACGTCTCTCGCATCTGACAGAGATAGAAGAAGAGCCAAAAAGCATACACAACCTCTTTTTCATTTCCGCCCCAAGTCATTGTTCTGTTTCCAAATGTAATTTCATCAGCGGCCGCAGCTGTCCTCATCATATAGTGGGAAATTTGTGAGTGCCGCCCCCTTCGTGGTGTCAGAACACATTGCAGGGGGTTCAGTTGGACATTTTAGCAGCGAGATCACTTGAACCTGCCCACTCACCATACGATCGGACCAATCTGTTGCCAGCTCACAGGCTCAACGACATGCGGGAGGCCTTCAAACTGTAGCAGGGCATCAGTGAAACAATGACTCTTATAATGGCTTCCACTTCTGCTGGGAAATGGCTTTTGGCATCCCAGCATGCAAAAGTACAAGTTTGTGTGTGCGGGTTAATGTGGAGCCACGTGTTGGGATTGGTACAAACGTGAGTTTAAGGATAATTGTTTTGAAAAGAAACATTATAAAACCATTCGAAAGTATGGGGGCAGTAAGAGTTTTTACTGAAAGAAATTGATCCTTTTATTCAGCAAGGAAATATTAAATTGATCAAAAGTGACAAAACAGACATTTCTTGAAACAAAATGTATCATGGTTTCAACAAAAATAAGAACTGTTTTCAATATAAGAAATGCTTCTTGAGCAGCAAATCAGCATATTAGAATGATTTCTGAAGGATCATGTGACACTGAAGACTGGATCGATGATGGAAAAATGCAGTGTGAATATTCTGCTAAAACTTTAGCAATCATAGAGATTTGGAATGACCTTAGGTTGGGTAAATGATGACAGCATTTAAATTTTGCATCAGTTGTTCTATTAATATCTCAGGTTTTCCCTCCTAGACAGCAATGAGGTTAAATGGAGAACAAAAGTCAATATGTCAAACCGTGGTCAGGTTTTGTCAAATGTCAGGGTATGATCTCAATCGTTTCTCATCTAAGTCTAAATTATATGATCCATGACATCTTCATTTGATTTTATAACTCTAAACTCTTGCTGCATGTCTGCAATGATCTCATTTGTATCAAATGTTGTTTCTCCAGAGGAACTACAGAGAAAAATATCTGAGACAAAGTTGATACTGCTATAAAACAAATGAGGAAAGAGAAAACTGTAGGTTGATCTTTGATATGGTAAGAATAACACAGACTGTCCAACTGTTAGCAGAAAAGTCTGTGCCTCAGACACTGCGGCAATCTCCATCTCTTCTCTCTCTCTCTCTCTCTCTCTCTCTCTCTCTCTCTCTCTCTCACACACACACACACACACACACACACACACACAGAGACATCTCATCTTATAGCTGCCCTCCGGCAAAGTACACCAGGAACAGAGTCGTCCAGCTCTGCTGTTCCTCTCTTCCCCTGCCTGTTTTCTGCACATTAATGCTTTCAGCTTTGACTGCAGCCATATTTCCGTACAGTCTGTCCGTGTTGTGTTTTTCTCTCAGCTTAGCTGTGGAAATTAATTGTTGTGTTGGATTCTCTACTGGTTTTGCTTGAGGACTCATATTTTACATGTTGAGAACCAATGTTTTTAAGTTCTGCTTGAGGTTATTCTGAAGCGGAAACATCCTTAAACATCTGATTTCTGGCAGTATTTGATATCTACCAACAGTCTTTGCACATTTGCATAGTATTATAAATGCTTGGTGGAGCTACAGTGCAGGACTTAAGTCAACATTTTTTACTTTTTGACCATGGACCACAAAACCAGTCTTAAGTGTCAATTTTATCCGAAAGCTGAATACTGAGAAAATCACCTTTAAAGTTCTCCAAATAAAGTCCTTAGCAATGCATATTACTAATCAAATATGAAGTTTTCATATATTTATGGTAGGAAATTTACAGAATATCTTCATGGAACATGATCTTTACTTAATATCATAATGATTTTTGGCATAAAAGAAAAATCGTTCATTTTGACCCATACAATGTATTTGTAGCTATTGCTATAAATATACCACAGTAACTTAAGACTGGTTTTGCGATCCAGGGTCACAATTGTGTGTTACATGTTTTAGGATCAGTGCTGAATGGACCACAGGTGCTACTCAACTCAATTGAAAGAACAACAAGAACACAGAAGATGAGTGAATAGAGAAGAATAACACAGGTGCTTTCACGTATTGATCACTTGAGATGAACAAAACATACGCCGATATACATTCAGAAAGAAACAAAAGAGCTGTTGAGTTTATTCACAATCAAGCAGTGAAGCAAGTGTCAGGATGTGAGAACTGCATGATGTAAACACTGTGAACGAGGACAATCTGTGCTTGACTAACAAGATACAGTAACGATTATCTGAAAACACTTACCACATTCAGCTGAACTTTTCTCTGGTGAATGAGAACTACAACAAATTATATTAGCCTATTAGGTGTATTTTGTGCTGATTAGCTTATTATTATTTCATATCCATAACTAAAATTGGTTTTCAATTCATTCCTAAATTGTAAAAACGAAGAAATATATTTGAGGAAAATATGCTTCTCAATGTTCACATGGTACCCGATTGATACAATGAGCCTCATTTACTACACATTAGCATTGTGAACTGTGTAAATCACTGTGAAGCCATTATTTTCATTGTGACGTTTGGGTTAAACAGTGGTTTATGAATGATTTACATGAATGACACCCCATGAGCACTTCTAAAGTAGCTGGATTTCACCAAATAGTCACCAGCCTCACAGGCCTGAAACTTTGAAAGATATTCCAGTTTTGTTACAATCAAAACACTGAATAAGTTTATTCTTAACAAGTATGTTTGTCTTATCTAGCAGTTCTAAATAATATCTAAAATTCCAAGATATATTTACATGCATGAGATCCGACTTGTTTTCAGAGAATGTACAAGTGTATTTTGTCTTATCGCACAGGCAGATTTTACGTATAAACAAGTGAAAAATGCACTTAAATTTAAGATGGAATCTATTGAAACAAGCCTTAGTAGCTTATTTAGTGCTGCATGAATATATCTATCTTGATTAATGGATTTAAAAAAAAAACAAGTCTAAAAAGGACTAATCAAAAACTCATTAAATTAAGTAAAAAGACAAGCAAAGCAAAACATTACAAGAATATTATCCTTTTGTCTTATTTCCCAGCTAAAATATCAAAAAATCCTTTGAACAACATACATTTTCATGCAGAAAATATTGTAAGACATATTTCAGGTAATGCATCTTTATGCAAGTGCATTGTCTTAGGTCAAATTTTAAGTGACAAAATTCACTTAAATTTACAATAGAGTCTACGGAAACAGTGTTGCATGAGTAAATGCATCTTATTACATCAATTTTTACTGGAAAACATGTCAAATGGGCTAATCAAAAACTCTTTCAGTTAAGTAAGAGACATAGCCATTAATATGACTCGTATTTGTTCTCAGAGTTATATTTGATGTCATATGTAGTCGTATTGACTGTGACAGGTCAGAATAAGATGCAGTGTCTGTATGTCTTTGAGACCTCATCCAGACCAGCTTCCCGCACAGCGGCCATCAGTGGGCATTTTGGGGAAGCTCAGTCTTTAATGGTTGCGGGGACACTGACACAGCTGTTGATTTTGTTGTCGTTGTTTTGGCGTGATTTGGTGAAGTGCCCTGGCTGTGTAGATTGTGCTGAGCTGCGCTAATAGTCCTTGCAGTTTTGAGCCGAGAGGATTACAACAACACTGCGGTCTTCCTGTGTCATGATCGTAAATCAACAGGCATTTGACCACAGTAGACAGACGTGTGTGTGTGTGTGTGTGTGTGTGTGTGTGTGTGTGTGTGTGTGTGTGTGTGAGAGAGAGAGAGAGCCAAAGTCAACACGGCCGATCCATCTGCAGCTCTTTCTCTCTTTTCCTTTGCTTATTGCATTAAAGCATTGACACACGGTCAGCTAACGGTCTCTGGCTTTCATTGGGACCTGAGGGGGACACGAGCCTCTGCATTTATCACATTTAGGTGTCTGAGTGAGAAACTAAGTTTAAAGTTTGTTATAATGTTATGGGAAATGACCTCCTTACAGCAACAATTATTAACCACAAAGAAACTTTTAAGAAACTCACAGAAATACTACTATGAAACTCAATGAAAATATTTACTTATGCCAAAGGGAGAGAGTAAAGTAAGCAATTGTTTGTGTGTTTTTTTTAACTGGCAGACAAAAACTGAAAAATATATTAAATATGTGTGTCATTTCTATAAAACTAGTAGCACCAAACTTTACATTTCCTGAAGAAATGTAACTTTTCTGGTCTGTGAACGACTCGTCACCGTTGTGCGGTTGCTATTATGATTTGGTTGATTGATACATCTAGAAATGTTATTACAGTTTAGAATTTGTCATTATTTACTTTGTATTTCTATTACTTTTTTTATAACTTTTTTGTTTTGCCTGTGAACTAAGCCTGTTTTTTTTTTTTTTTAGTTTTAGTTTAGTTTTCCTTTTTTTCATTTCAGTTGTTATTTTTGTCTAAAATATTTTTCACTTATTTATGCTACATATTAGTTATGAACTTTTTGAAATTTTTATCTGTCTGCCCCACCTACCTACCCCCGCCCCTCCCCAACTTTTAGCTTAGGTATTTTTTTCTGGAACATTTTTATTTGTTTGTTTGTTTATACTTTCAGTCTAGTTGTTTTATTGTAATATTTAGGTTTTAATTTAGCTTTTTACTTTTTGCATTTTTTAAACAAATCTTATTTTTTTTATAGTTTTAGTTAAGTAAAAAAAAAAATTTTTTTTGTGTGTATTCAGTTATTATTTTAATTTCAGTGTTCTAAGGGAAAACATTTATCAGTTTATATTTAAAAATGCTATTTGAATCATAATTGACACGTTCAAACGTTCCCTAAGGTTTTAAGTCAGATTTAGCTCGCTTCTGAGAATTGTTGTTAATTCAGTTTATCAGTAAATGTTGGAGGAAAGTCTTTTTTTATGGCTAATTAATTTTAAATCAAATTCATCTGGGACTTTTTCATTTGCATTTTTATTTGCTGTCTTTGGTTGAAAAAAGTAATTACCATTAAGCCGATTTCCATTCACATAAAATTAAATTAAAATTAAAAATTTTGGGAAAATGCTAAACTTTTAGGCTGCACACTGCTTGTGTAAATGTAATTTTAAAAAAAAAACTTTAGGAAAGTGTAAGTGTATATTTAATTGGTTGAATTTACAGAGAGTGCCTGAGAAATGCATTAGCATGTGATAGATCCCAGTTTAATCTTCTTTTCTTGCACAGCTTGTGATTTGAGTTGTGCACACACACAGTGTAATGTTTATTAACGATTATATATTTGAAGTATCTCCCACCATCTAACAGCACACGCCGTTTATCTAGAGAACATGCAATGAGACTCCATCCCGCTCTTCCTCTCACACTCAGCTTGTGCTCTGGTAATTAGCCTCGGCTCATTAATTATTAAACAAAGTCACAGATCTGAACCCGTCTCATTATTTAAACATCACACTCACGACGACATTTTCTGATGACACATAAATAGGAAATGGAAAAAATCAACAGGGAGCTTTTAAAATATGGGCCGACAGCTTGCAGTATACACTCCTGTGTGTGTGTGTGTCTGTGTGTGTGAGTATGTCACAGATCTGAAGACTCCAGTGCACGTGAAGTCTCTATACACAAGTTCAACACGAGAACAAACACAAAACTTTAAGCTTGTTCTCCATGGTGATGGCGTGTTCGTTCCAAAGATAGAATGCCTTTTATGAGCTCGTCTAAATGTGATCTTGACTGATTATGTTTTTTATTTATTATATCTCATATTAATTTGCGTTTTATGTACATGTGCATATTTACAGCCTGCTCCAGATTTTAATCTGTCATAAATGCAAATGTTGCTTCACTAATGCGAAGTCCTGGCTCAAGAAGCTGACTGGCTTCAGTATGATAAAATATGCAGGGAGTATCACTGTAGGGCTGTGAATAGTACATTTGTACCTGCACAACACAAGTGTGTTGTTGTGATCAAAATCTAATACCAGTATACTGCCTACTGCAGTGTATACTGCATACTATTCTAAAATAGTGTGTGCAAACGTATGTAGTCGGGTGCTTTTGTTACATCTTCTAAATAATACACCTTTTCTTGCCTTAGGAAAAACTTATCACAATGATAATATAGGAATGTTAGTGCTCACTATGGTGTTACTATGAGGTTTTGCATATGTTTTGGGTTATTTCTAGGAATGTGTATTACATTTACATTACATACATTAAATGTATTTCAATCCATTTTAAACTATGTTACTAACTTGCTTATTAGTGTGCATATTATAAGCGTATTTGCTGTCTTTTAGTAATTATAAATCACATGCATGACCATATTCTAGATCCCTTAACTCTACCAAATGTACATGAACTACTAATCAAAATGCAGCAAATTATGAGTTTATTAATGGAAAACTACAAATTCTTATTCTATCAGGGAATAAAAAGTTAATTCACACATTTTTTTCTTAAAGTTCAGCATTCCTGCCACAACAATAAAAAATTTAAAGGTAGTTGCAACTTTTCTCTAGCATTTGCAAGTTTATTCTGAGTTTTCTTCTCAGAAGTGCAAGTTCATTTCAATGGCAGTTTTCTCAGAAGAACATTCAGAATTGTGAGATATAAACTCAAAAGTGTGATATAATAATTATTATATTATTATTATATTTAATTTGTTTATGCCGTCACAGAAATGGGCTTCTATAGATTGCACAAATAACTGGACATTCACTAAATTAATGCTGTAAAGTAAGTAGCCATTTGACAGCAATGTAGCATACCACTGGTGTTTTAATGCTGTTTTCCAAAATTTTCATACATATGAATTGAAAATGAATTTTATTTGAACAATTCCCAACTGTATAAATGAACAAGCCATAAAGAAGTCAGTTTTTATGCATACAGAAAATTGTTTAAAATAATAGAGTATTTGCTATTCTCCCACTCTTCATTTTAGTCTGTAAATCCAATCATGCTTTTTCAGTTTCCTTTTGAGATGCCAAACAAGTAAAATAATGAGAGGGAGAGAAAGACTGAATCTCTTGTCGTTGAAGAGAAATAAATCTGAACAGGAGTTTGATTGAAGGCTTGTCAAAATGAGCTGTTTCTATCTTACTGACTGGCTAATTTTTATTTGCAGGGATTATAGGTCTAGACAAAAATTGCTTTTTGATTGCTTTTCCATTGTGATTGCCTTTGGGGAAGAATAGAGCAGCTTTATGTTTCACACTCCCTTTGCAATATAGGCCACCTTTTGAAATGTGTGTTGTGTGTGATAACAGATCGTAGTTCCTTGTTGCCATAACGCCCAAAAGATAGCTGTATATTTTTATGGCTGCTCCACTTCTGCAATAAAAACTACAGAATTTCACACACTTACACAAACCTGTATTCTGTCTACCAATATATATATATATATATATATATGAAGAGTTTGGTTACAAAACGCAATAAATCCATTTTGATTAATTTGAGTATAAATGTGTTTTCTTTACCAAGAATGTGGCAAGATGAAAACCACTATTTTCTGTTTCAAGGGTTCACGTAGCATCTTTAGGTTATAATAACATTCAAATTTAAATCCAGGTTTTGATTTTCAAAGATTTATTATAAAACTTTATTATTTTTTTTCTCAAAATGCAATAAATCCATTGAATCAATATGGAAGTTATTTTACAAACTAAAACTGATACACAACATAGTAAGTTGACCAGGCACGTGCACACATAGACATGAAAGGGGGCTTGACCTGCCCTTTTTATTCCTGGAGAGAAAGTGCCCTTTTTTCTGGGATGCTTTTTTTTTATTTTTGAAAAATAATATATATTTCTGTTTGCACACAGCTTCCCTGTCAAACAAATATATTTATTGAAATATAGTATCTAAATATCAGATCAGGAGTTCTGAAGCGCTCCCTCTCCCTCTCCCTCTCCCCCGATTGTTAAACCCGATTGTATTGCTTCCGCTAAAGAAAATAGTCCGCTCCGTCTCTGCGGTTAGAATCCTGTGAGTCCATAGCAACGCTCTGTTTTTCATGGCAACGGTCTGTTATACTCTGCACAGCGGTCTGTTGGTTATAACAGACCGCATTCTACATTGGAATCCAACCAAGCCATGTAATAAAATAAGTTAATAAAATAAGCATATATCACTACCAGGTGATATGCTTTAGTTATTTTGTTTATCCTATTTACCTGCATTTCCCTGTCAATTAGATGCAAATGTGCGCATTTTAACTAGTTGACGCCTAATTTGCATACAGAACGTCCCCAGTTATTGACTTACATCAAGAGTCTTTCCCCCTGAAATTTAGAAATCTAAATTGGTGAATTTAGAAGAAATCTACAGATGCAAACAGATGGAGGATACACTCTATAAAATGTAGTAAATCTGAGTAACTGCATCTGGTACATTAATAAATAAAACTGAGTAAAAATAAGTTAACATTAAACTTTAAAAATAACAATATTTATAAATTAACTATTTAAGTAATTTAACTTTTTTTATTTCCTCGAAACCTTTATAAAATAGTATTCCATACCACCACAAATACATACATGACATTGGCTTTTATTGAATTTTTACTCAATTATTTTGGTAAGTTTAATTTTAAAGTGTTATGTATTCTGATAACACCAAAATAATTAAAACGATGTAGTGCCTTGTGCAAAAATAAACAAATTATAAGTAAAACACGCCCCTCTGTTTGATGCAGTTATTTAGGTTATTCTAAATATGAAGAGTTCAGATGAAAAATCCTCTAAGTGCCATCTGAAATTTCCTTCAATAATGATCATTTTTATCAAGCTTGTATGTTTATGTTCACTTATTTCACATTACTGGCAATGAAAATTACCTATTAATTGTCATTTAAGTAAAATTACTGAACTTAAATACGAGTTTGAAAAAAAAAGCTCATAAGAAAATTTCAGATGGCACTTAGAGGCTTTTGCATCTGAACTCTTCATATATACTTGAAACTAGTAGCATAGAAAATGTTTTCAAAACATGCACATTGTGGAATGGTTTCCTTTGCTGCTCTATAAACCTAGTGAATACTAAGGAGACCATGGTTTCTGTGAACTGATTATTTTGTAGACATCTTTTGAAAATGAAACAATTGCGTGAGTTTGAGGAAGATAAAATTAATTAACTTTTTAAATGATTTTTTTTTTAAAAGGAAGTCAGAGTTGCGTTAATATATATATATATATATATATATATATATATATATATATATACTTTTTTGTTTAAAAAAAAAAAAACTAATTATGAGAAGTGCCCTTTATTTCACTTGAGCCCCTGCCCCTCAAAATGTCTGTGCACGTCCCTGAAGTTGACAGCCTCTGAACTTAGTCAATACTAATCTTATATACACCCACTGGACTTAAAATACATTAATCTGTCATCGCTTCCAACATGAGTTCATCGGGTCATCTTGTTAATGCTATAAATTAATTACAGCAATAAAATAAAATTTCAGGATGAACAAGAACATGAACAACAATATCACATTAGACCACAGAAATTCCAAAATGACATTCGTCTTTGCCATGTTACATTCATTTAGTTGGCTAGTGCTATGTGTTGTATTAACAAAAACATACAGGGGCATCTCAATAAATTAGAATGCTGTGGAAAAGTTCATTTATTTCAGTAATTCAACTTAAATTGTGAAACTTGTGTATTAAATAAATTCAATGCACACAGACTGAAGTAGTCTTTGGTTCTTTTAATTGTGATGATTTTGGCTCACATTTAACAAAAACCCACCAATCTCAACAAATTAGAATATGGTGACATGTCAATCAACTAATCAACTCAAAACACCTGCAAAGGTTTCCTGAGCCTTCAGAATGGTCTATCAGTTTGGTTCACTAGACTAGGCTACACAATCATGGGGAAGTCTGCCGATCTGACAGTTGTCCAGAAGACACTGACATTGTCATTGACACCCTTCACAAGGAGGGTAAGCCACATTCATTGCCAAAGAAGCTGTCTGTTCACAGAGTGCTGTATCCAAGCATGTTAACAGAAAGTTGAGTGGAAGGAAGGAAATAGTGTGGAAGAAAAAAATGCACAACCAACCAAGAGAATTTGATTTGACAGCTTTTTACGTTTCTATAATAAAGACATAAAAACTGATTTAGTAAAAAAACAAAAACAAAAATATATAAATTGTTATATTAGTGCTGTCAAACGAGTAATAGTGATCAATCACATCCAAAATAAAAGTTTTTGTTTATGTATGTGTACATTGTATATATAAACACACACATACAGTATAAATATAGAAACTGTCACATTACATTATACATTATACATTTATGTATTCACATTCTTATATGAATATATTACAGATAAATACATTAAATATATAAACAACATATTTTTCTTAAATATTTACATGCATGTGTTTGTATTTACATATACATAATAAATATACACAGTATACACACATATATTATGCAAACAAACACTTTTATCTTGAATGCACAAATTCTGACTAGAATCTTCCTTTGGGAATGTAATTTATTATGCATAAAGTTTATGATAATATAAATATATAAATAAAATACAAATATACAAAAACAATTATAAACAGAAAACAATCTAAATATATAAAAATAAAAACAATAATATTTGTTTCAAGCTGTATACTGTTAACCAATGTCAGATAAATATGTTTTGAAGTGTTCATAGATCTAGACAGCTTTATTTACACTCTTAAATACTGGTAACACTTTACAATAAGGTTCACTAACTACTTTAGTTAACATGAACTAAGAATGAACAATAGTTCTTTAGCATTTATTAATATCAGTAAGTGTTTATTTCAACATTTACTATTGCATTATTAAAATCAACATTTGTGCTTGTTAACATTAGTTAATGTACTGTGAGTTTACATGAATTAACAATGAACAACTATATTCTCATTCACTAACATTAAGAAATACTGTAAGAAATGTACTTTTCATTGTTTGCTCATGTTAGTTAATATATTAAATAACATTAACTAATGGAATTGTATTGTAAAGTGTTACCTAAATACCTAATATGACGTTAGCCATTTTGTTGTGATGTTCTGTATTAATAAAAGTTAGTTAGCAGCAATAGCTAACAGCGACAGCTTCTGTCCCCAAGGGCCTTCTGGTTCCCGTTATAAAACATCCCTCTCATAAAGCAGCCCCATAAACAGCTTTATTATCCTGGTCTCCACAGCAGAGCACATTACTGCTCTCGCACTGCTAGCAGCTCCTCTAGCTGGAGCGGGAAATTGAAGTTTTTAACCCAGCGTAACCTTGTTTCCTGCAGTTATAATAGTTGGGTTTCTTGTTGGGGCGGGTGTTGAGAGTTCTTTGAATTTTTGCACAAGAAGCTTCAAAATTGTTATCTGCTGTTCAATTCCTATTTCATATCTGTGTGGACACTGTCAAGGTCATTGATGGAAAAATGACGTTTACCGTTCCCTGGCAAAAACCACTTATTTTTATTAGAACTTACCGGTATTTGTTTTGCTTTCTTTGTATGTATGGATTATTTGGATTGTTACCAACATCTGGTGAAAATTCCATGTCAACAGCACTGGTATATATGTACTGAGAACAATAGAGATGTGTTCAATAATTATTTTATGTTTTTATATGTGTTTTTATTTGTAGTAATTTTATAACTTCAACTTATTCAACTTATTTCAGTTAGTTGCAACATTTCATAATTTATTACATAATTTTTTTATACAATTTCAGCTTTCAATTATTGAAACTCATGGCTTTTTACATGGCATTCAATCATTATCATGTTCATCTAGTATAGACACTTTGGTACACACATTGTATACTTTGGAGAATACAACAGTAAGTGCAAGGTTCATGTATTTTTCTCATCAAAAATATACATGGTTGTTAGATCCCGTCTTACTTTATGACAATAACTGTTAAAACTAAAGTATTTTGATGAAAACTGTGTTTAGGGTAACTGTGTTTTCCTGAAACAAAACACTGCACATTTACACGATGTAGACATTGTTTGCGCAATGATGTGGAACACTGAGATTGATCAGACTTAAAATAGGCAGTCTTTTCTTTAGTTTTTACATAAGATGCAGTTACAGAAGCTTGTGTCTTGGATCAATGTAAGCGGTTTATGTATCTTCTAAATCTGTAGCATTGATATCCTGTGTCTCGCTCTCTCTTATTCATCACTATGTGCCCCCATGCCCTTAAAAACCAGCTGACTCCATCAAAACGCCCATGATTCATTTCTGTCTGTCCCACAAGACCTTGGGCCCAGTGGGCTGTAAACCCGCGTTGCAGTGACATACAGTGTTCAGATGGTGCCACTTTCAACTGCATTGCTAAATTTATAATAACACAGGTCAAGCTTGATGTTAGCGTGCTGGAAGGAGCACTGGATGACATCCCATCCCACAGAGGACTCCGAAAACCCATTAAAATGATGTTCTCTCAGGAAATTGCTAAAGCCTTACAAGTGTCTTTAAAGCAGCTAAAACTCGTATTTCCTTCTCTCTTTCATTCCCCTATTCCATTAGTTATACTGTGTCTTAGTATGTTGGGTGGGAGTGCAGTGATTTAGTCGAGATCAAAGCCTGAATGCCACAGAGATTAAAACCTTGCGCTTCTTTCTAGGCTAAACGCGGACTGCTAAGAATCACCGGGGACCCCTGACTACCACAGATGCTAATGCTAACCTTCACAGATTAGTCAATAAACATTCTAACGAGAACGTTGAATCGATGGGTTTTAGTAAGTCATGTAAGAGAGAGGCTGGGGTCTAATTAGAACGCTGTGTGAGGACAGAGTATGTAGTCTTTAACTGAATCCTTATCTGAGTGCATACTAGGATACTGTAAACTGCCTACTATTGACTGAAGCCAGAGCTAGCATACCATCACTCTATCTATCTATCTATCTATCTATCTATCTATCTATCTATCTATCTATCTATCTATCTATCTATCTATCTATCTATCTATCTATCTATCTATCTATCTATCTATCTATCTGTGTTTGTCTGTCTGTCTGTCTGTCATTTCACCGTTTTATCATTCTGTTGTTCTATCGTTCCGTTGTTCTTTCTGTCTGTCTTTCATCCTTCCTTGCCTGCTTTTGCAGTGATGATTAATATCCACAATGTGTTTATCATGAAGTTTGAGGTAGTCACTATGCTGTGAATATTTTCTAGTTTATTGTGTTCTTCTCACATAAGCGCTACATAAAATGACAGGCTAGTCATTACGATGTGCTTTGGGAGTCCAGTATTACGTGAAGTATATTAAAGAAGCTTACATAAGGCTCTGTGATTTAGATTGTGAGCTGTGCTGTAAAATGACCTCATACATCATATCTGTGCCACATTAAAGCCTGTATAGAGACTCAGGCTTGTCCTCTTGAATATAGAGGAGAATGGATTGAATAAATTTAGACGAAGAGTTATGAATCATAACAGATGTGAGAAAGTAGCTGTCTGCTGGGATCTTTATCAAGACTGACGCAAATCAGAAAGTGTTTAGTGTATGTAAAACCATAAAATAGGCAACAATAGTCGCTCAATGCGTGTCTGTGAAGGTTACAGCTTGACGTGGTTTTAATGGATTCCAACAGCATTCAGAAGCTAAAGGTGAAATGCTGTGTTGTAGTATACATTTGGTTTATGCTAATGAGGAAAACACTATTTGCATGTCCATACGTGAGAGAGAGAAAGCATGTTCGGGAGGAAAACTGATGAGTTTGCCGCTGCCTTTTTGCCTTCATTTGATGAGTGCCTAATTAGTGTCTTTCTGTATGAAAACATGAGCAATGATGTACACATGCACACATTTATTTCACTTAAAGCTACTGAGGAGGTACCATTGTACTGTGATGGTACTAGATATTAATACCATGCTAAGGTTGGGGGTTTGGTCAAATGACTAACCTTAAGTATGGCAGTAGTCATAGCCTTGCTTTAAAAGCATTGCATTTTTTTGTTCTGTGTGCTTTTATGTGAAGTGTTTTCTGAAACATGTACAGCAGTTCCTCATGCTTTTCCCTGCTCTGTCCATCCATTCATTCTTCTGTGTTCATGGATGTATCACTGTGTATGACTCACCATATTCAACTCTAATTTGAGAGAGTCCCGTTGGATTCCAGTTGGAGGTGACAGACCTGCGTTAGAGAGAATTCTAATGTGCTCATCACAATCAGCCCATCGTATACACGTTTAAAATTCTGAACACTGATGATTCATACTGGAAAACATATTACGGAATAAATCTGCTCCTAAACAGCCATTATGAATCCGTGGATACATTTAGAGGGCTATTAAACCTAAAAGTGTAAATGAGATTAAAATGCTACTATGCAAAGGAAGATGTTCAGTTATTTTATTTTAAAATGTTAAAAATAGAAAGAGAAGTTTGACATTATGAAAATGATGACACAATTGCAGTATCAGGTGAACTACTTTATAGTTATAGTTTTCAATTTAAATTTATAGTCTATTTGTGTGTGAGAGTGAGTGCTATCTCTTTTGATATCGTTTTAATTTAGTTACCATACAGTTCATTATTGTGAGATAATATTGCCACTTAAAATAACTGTTTTTATTTTAATATATCTTAAAATGTAATGTATTCCTGTGATGTGAAGCTGAATTGTCAGCAATCAGCAATGACATCCATCTTCAAAAATATATAGATGCATATATATTAGTTGAGAGAATGTAATGTAACAGAGCATAGCAGCAGCATTGTGTATTCTTGTTTGTCGTTTTTTGCTCCTCATCTGCGATATCTCACCAGGTCATCTCACTCCATGCATTATTCCTTCATTAAAATAACAAGAACGAGGCCCTCTGCTTCTCTCCCCTGTCCTTCTCCATTAAACACAGAGCTGCGGTTGTTTCCACAGCGTTAAACTTCACCTACCACACACCATGTAAAGAGGACACCGGCGAGAGATAGCGCAGACCCTGCTGAGATATGACATCCTGTGTGTATTTATGGAGGCCCGAAAGCAAGCCTCAAGAGACCCGATAGGAAAATATCCAGGTCTCCTGGTTTGTGCTTGCGGACAGCGGGATGTCGCTGTGCCAGTCGCCGTGGTTCATTTTATTTGTCTGACAAATGTTGAGGTTCGACTTTTTGACCTGCGAAACGTGTTTTGGAAGATTTCAGACTTTTGTTACACAAGCAGCTAGAAGGAGGTCATTGTGATTATCAACAGGGCACTGATAAATATATGTTCGGTCTCTGGCGTTTTTGGGTTTCTTTTTGCAGGTGTTTGTTTGGTTTTAGCTGAGTTTAGAGATAAAGTGGTCCAGTGCAACAGATTAATCTGGTGATCTTGAGTATGTACAGTAATGTAGCTGAACTGTTGGGACAATGCGGCCACAGTAATGTTTATCTACGCACCCTCTAGGCTAGATTTGGGCGTTATCATGTGTTATAGGATGTAATATATAGAACAGTAGCATAGTGAGATATTTTAATAGCTCTGGTCCAAAAATGGTGCCAGACACCCAACATATAGACCTTAGTCAGGTTATAAGGCTGGAATACACAATGCAATTTTTGCTCTGATTTATCCCAGTCTGGATAAGTCAACACTGGCTTAAGTCAGAGCCAGTCTGCAGATTTATGTTGACTGATTCCATAGAAAATGTGCATGATAGTCACAGACTCAGATTTTTAAGCTTTAGACTCTGATTCCATCCAGTTGGAGCTCAAACAGTAGTGTATTGTATTTCAGACTTTAGATGCCATATTGAATGAACTGAGGTGGTGAGGGGGACAGACATGCAGTCTTTGTAATGGCATGTGCTGTGTTAAGTTACTTTTCACAACTCAAAACTTTCGACACTGTTTTATGAAGTGTCTGCCAAAGATTTTTTTTTTTTAGAGAGAGAAGAAATTTCATCAGCTGTTCTGATTTAAAAAAACAATCCATTGAATGCACCGTACTTAAATTCCTCACAACCCCGTTTTCAGTCCTGTCCAAACTTATATATGGTGCTACCCTGATGAAGGTCTCTACAGCGGTTTTCTAAGGCAGTCTAATTGAAATATAACATCAAAAGTTACTTAAAAGTGATTTAGAACTCTGTACCCTTCAAAGGATGCTTAATACAAACACTCTAGCATTGCATTAGTGTCTCATTCTGGTTTTTAGATTTGCATACATGCAAATTTATAACAAATTTCCATCTAATTGAGTTAATTACTAAATTAACTGAAGTAAAATTAATTGCATGAATCAGTAATAAGTTTAATCAATGGTATAGTAGTATATCAAACATATACACTATACTTATATAAAGACAGTTCCTATTTTATGTTTTGTGGTTCATTTTCAGGTTACTTAGTTTGACCAGATGCAATAAATCTCAAGGCAATTGTGGGTTAGACGTTTCTCAGCATTGTGGACAATCTAGGCTTGGCCTCTGTGACATTCCAGTCATTGTTTTGTGTAGATGTCTTGAACGTCATTTGCTTTGAACGGGCATCTGTGAGGGATTTCCATGCGCTGTGTCTCTGATTCGCTGTTTAAAGTCTTTCATTTTAACGGCTGTTAGCGCCGTCAGCCTGCCAACAAGGACTTGGACTGTTCCTGTGTCATTCAAGCCTTGTTGCTTGAGTGTGTGAGAAAGGAAGGAAGCGAGAGAGTTTGTGAGGTGTATGTGTGTTCTGTTAATAAGAAACAATTGAGGTGGTAGCACTGCCTATTAGGTTTTATTTAGAGCTATCACAAAACTTAATGTGTCTGTGGCTCGGTCACAACCTCCTTAAACCAAATTACAGACGGGTTCTTTACTAGAGACGTGTTTTCTGCTGCGAGACCCTATGGGAGGATACCTATCCTTGACCTCTGACCTTTCCTTCGGGCACAGGGGTTCATGCTGGAGTGGGACAGGGGGATGAACGAGACTAGAGAGAGGGAGGGAGGGAGAGAGCAGTTTTGAAGACTCAAGACATTGAATGGTCTCTTTATGAAGTATTTAGAAGCCCACCAGTGATTTTGTTCTTTTACTGCCCTTCATAAACAGCCTGGAAACACACACACCATTTTGTTTAATACGATTTTGATTTTTAACGTATTTCCTGTCTCTTTGAAGTAAACATTTTTTACAAAAATTTTTATTGTTGCGTTCAAAAGTTTGGGGTCAGTAAGACTTTCTTTTCACCTTCTGGCCATTCAAAGATGTAATAGATGGGTTTGTTTCTTCACTGGATCACATTTGGATAAATTGCATCACTTACTCAGCTGTAGATCCTATGCTGTGAATGGGTGCCGTCAGAATAAGAGTCTCAACAGCTAATAAAAACACCACAATTAATCCAGACACCTTCACCAGTGAAAAGCTGCATGTTTATAAGAAACAAATGCATCATCAATAGATTTTAACTTTAAACTGAAAAACAAAAAGTCCATAATAACACTTCTTTCAGTGAAAAAACCCATCCTCTGTTGTCCTCTCACATCAAAATCACTGACAGTTTTGGACTGTTTTTATTTGATCTGTACACATTTCTCTCCTGATTCAGACAAGATGACTTTTTCTCTGAAAGCAATATTATGGACAGAGAACTCATTTTTTTGCCAGAAACAACAGTTTGAAGTCTTAATGATGGATGTGTTACTTATAAACACGCAGATTTTCACTTCACAAGATGTTAATTGATGAACTGGAGTGGTGTGGATTATTGTGATGTTTTTATCAGCTGTTTGTACTCTCATTCTGACGGCACCCATTCACTGCAGAGGATCCGTTGGTGAGCAAGTGATGTAAGGCTGAATTTCTCCAAATCTGTTCCGATGAGGAAACAAACTCATCTACATCTTGGATGGCCTCAGTATGAATAAATATTCATTTTTGGGTGGACTATTGTGTCTGGTTGCTTAGAAAGATAATAGCGCACTTTATTTCAACAAGCTGCATGGTTTGAGGCATCATTCATGACCGTAGCACAAAGAACACTAAAGTTTACTACCTAGGGTTGGTGATTTGTTCAAACCCCTAACCTCAAATGTGAGCAGCAGTAATTGTGATTTTTGTCTTTGCAGCACCACTGTACTGTTTATCAGAAATGAGTACGATGTGGCCTCATTCAAGTAATGTGTTTGACAATGTTCTTTGTTTTATGTGTGCGCTGGATAAACATTGTGTCTGTGTGTGTGCTAATGGACTGATAGAGTCGCTCGTCTCTCTCTAATGCCATTGAGATTCATTTCTGCCTTATGAATTTAAACCCTCAAAAGGCCACTATTAATTTCAAAACTTTTCACCAAAGGCATCTAAAATTCTTTCAATTAGTTGTTCAGCTCTTTTATTTCTGTCATCCTGAGGGATGTCTTAATTACATTATTCATTGTTTCATCTAATTTAAGCGGTAATGCATGTATTGTTGGAGGCCCGCTGAAAGCAGAAGAAGGGATAATTGAGAAAGGTCTCAAACAAATCCTTTGAGGCGGAACACTCACCGTCAATGTCATTGTGATGAAATGATGATGATGATGATGATGATGAAATGAAATTCATCATTACTTCAGTGTCTTATAGTGACTATAGCTGTTGATGACATGTCCATGGATTGCCTGAGTTTTTAAAAAAAATTTATGCAAATATTATTCCAAACTCCAAATCCGATTGGTTGGCTCTTTTTGCTTGAAGTAGTTAGTAGGAAGTAAATGAGGCATTCTTGAGTACAAATGTATATTCTGTTTTGTTGAAGTTATATTGTTGAAATGACGTCTGATATTCCCTACACTACTGTTCAAATGTTTCTAAATTTCTGTTTAGATTTTTTGTTTCTGTTTATACATTATTGTATAGTTTCAGCGTTCGACTAGATGTAGTAAATTAACTAAAACTATAAAAATATAGAAATTAAAAAAAAGGAAAATGGAAAGGAAGTAAACAAAATTAAATTCTAAATATCAGTAAAACTAAAAGCTGTATACATACAAAATAACACTGGCATGAATGCATTAAATTGATGAAAAGTGAAAGTAAAGATATTTTTCAAATAAAAGCTGTTTTTTACATTTCTATTTAAAAAAATAGTAATAATCTTGAAAAAAATATATGGTTATGCAAAGCAATATAAAGAAAAGCAATATAAAGAAAATGTATATGACAACAATGATAGTACAATGAAATGTTTCTTCAGCAGGAAATCAGTATATTAGAATGATACCTGCATGGATTGCATGACACTGAAGACTAGAGTAATGATGTTGAAAATTCAGCTTTGCATCACAGAAATAAATTACATTTTTAAAAGTATTCAAATAGAAAGCAGGTATTTTAAATTATAATAATATTTCACTGTTTTCACTGTATTTGTAATCAAATCTCTGGTGAGCATAACAACTCCAAATCTTTTGAATGGTGGTCTATTCTAAACACATTCCATTGATTTCTTCAACATTCCCTCTTGATTTCAAACTGACTGGGATCTTTCTATACCTTCAACATGATTCTTATCGATATTCATCAAACTGTATTTGCTTTATGAAAAGTCAAAAGTCTGTGCGAGACACTTCAGATTACGTGATGTATGAAGCTTGACTGTGGTTCGCCCTGTCTCGTGTGTGTTTGTGTCAGTAATATACTGCAGGAGGAAGGGTTGACATGTGCTCATAAATTACCCAATTACAGCAATCACGCTGAGCAAAAAAAGAAAAGCACAGATGAAAAAGAGTGTGGAAAAGAAAAGAGCAGATGGTGGCATCGTTCTGGTCCTGCTAAAGCCACTGACCTCTCCTTCCTCCACAGACTCAATGAAAAGTGCTGAAGATGAATTAGTGTGTGTGTGTGTGTGTGTGTGTGTGTGTGTGTGTGTGTGTGTGTGTGTGTGTGTGTGTGTGTGGTCTCGGGTCTCTTCAGTAATATAGGGTTGTCCGTGAAAGAGAAGCCCTCAAGACTCTCATCTGGTTTCTGTCTGAAGGAAGAACTGATTGTTGGAGATGAAAGCTTTTGTTAAACAGTTTTATGCCCCACTTACACTTACCCATAGACTGACGGTTTCCTAACACCCGTTAAAATCATGCAAATCTGTTTTGTTTTACAGACAGGTATTGTGGTTTTTGTAAGTAGTCTGTTCCTCATTAAGTGCCCGAATAAATGTCAAATGTTAAATAATAAACAGCTTCTGTTTCGCCTCATGCTCACGTGGAGTCGCCTGTGCATTTTATTTCATTGAAGGCACGAGGCATGTCTAACACCCAAGACGTCTATGCTCCTTTGTATCATTAATCATTTTTGCACGTATCTTTATAGAGACTGTTTGTGTGTTAAATTTTTAGCTCCAAAAACTGATGTGCTGCCTACCTAGGCAACTTTTTAGGCTTCATATGGGGTGTGTCTGACTTGACATGAAGGTTGTTATAGAAGTAAACTGAAAAGTTTTTTTTTACATTGATTTGGCCAAAATCAGTGCATGGCTCAGTTAGCTCCTGCTGGTCGATGTTGTAACCATACAATTTTGCAGGACATTTTCTGCTAAATACAGTTTTTAGTGTGATTTAAGCCATTAAAAAACTGTAAGATCTGTTATATTATTACAGTTTTTTAATACAATATATTGTATTTATTTATTTAGATTTCTGAGCTATTAGTCTATGAGCTGGAAAATAACTTGCTTTAATAAGATCCTTTGACAAGCTAAATTTTTAAACCGAAATTGTGTTATTTGGTATTATAATGTTATAGCTTTTATTAATATTTTGATTTGGTTTTTATTTTTATGTTTTCATTTAGAATTTATATAAAATTTTATTAAAATTGTTGTTATGCTTTCATATTTTTATATTAGGATTAAGATTTTATTTAATTTTTAAATAAAGTTTAGTTTAAATTTAGTTAAAATGTTTTTTTTTTCAATTAAGTGCTTTAATGTTTTTTGTTGTTGTTTTTGTTTATGTAATATTTATATTTTATTTCAGCTTTATTTCAGTTAACAAAAATTGGTTCTAATAAATTTGATGAATATAAACCTATTGAAAAAATGGCTGACAGAGGAAAATGTTGAATATAAATATATATTTTATTCAATACTGCAGCTAACGATTGATATTGTTTTAGTTTTTTTAGTTTTTTAAATCCACAATTGCTTGCATTATTTACATGTGATATTGCAATTTTGTGGTTATTAAAGCACTGATTTATTAGCTTAGCAACAATTCTCTTATGCTTTCATGTGGAATGGCTTTTTGTGTAACTCAACTGAGTTGTCTATGCAGATTGAGTTCTGCATTAAAAGGAGGTTGTCTATGCAGATAGTGATTATTGAGGCAGTTCACTAGTACTGTATTGGGTTCTTTTCACTGTTTTTCTAAGTTAATGTCATTTCTCTTTTCCTGTCTTCACAGCTGTGGTGTGTCGCTGCCATGGCGACCCTGACCCCCTGCTTTTTACGGATCTTTGCTGTCCTCCAATTGGCTGCCTGCTCATTTCCAGAGGAACCTGGCCCGTTAATCTCCGCCCCTGCTGAGGGTAAGAACACACCCCCTCACCAATTACAGTGTATCAGTTAAACAACTTCAGCAGGTTATTTTTTTCAGTTAGACATAAATGCCAAATTTATGATCTTTTATGTATATACCTTTAGAGCATAACAGCACAATCAGCAGTTACTATTTTTGGCTCATAAATTAGCTTTGAGAAAAGGCACATTAGTTGAATTCCAAACTGTGCCAAGTGTACATGATCATAAGCATAAAAAAACAGTCAGTATCTGGTGTGACCACCATTTGCCTCACGCAGTGCAACACATCTCTTTCACATAGAGTTGATCAGGTTGTTAATAGCCTGTGGAATGTTGGTCCACTTCTCTTCAATGGCTGTGTTGCTGGATATTGGCAGGAGCTTGAACACACTGTCGTATATTTTGTTCCAGAGCATCCCAAACATGCTCAATGGGTGACATGTCCGGTGAGTATGCTGGCCATGCAAGAACTGGGATGTTTTCAGCTTCCAGTAATTGTTTACAGATCCTTAAAAAAAAATGGGCCTGTGCATTATCATACTGCAACATGAGGTGATGGTCGTGGATGAATGGCACAACAATGGGCTTCAGGATCTCATTACGGTATCTCTGTGCATTCAAAATGCCATCGATAAAATGCACCTGTGTTCGTTGTCCATAACATATGCCTGCCCATGCCATATCCCCACCACCACCATGGGCCACTCGATGCCATCGAATGTGAGGATTTGCCCACTCAAGTCGGTTACGGCGTCGAACATCAGTCAGGTCGAGACCCAGATGAGGACAACGAGCATGCATATGAGCTTCCCTGATATGGTTTCTGACAGTTTGTGCAGAAATTCTTTGGTTATGCAAAATGATTGTTGCAGCAGCTGTCCGGGTGGCTGGTCTCAGACAATCTTGGAGGTGAAGATGCTGGATGTGGAGGTCCTGGGCTGGTGTGGTTACATGTGGTTGAGGTTGTGAGGCCGGTTGGATGTACTGCCAAATTCTCTGAAATGCCTTTGGAGATGGCCTATTGTAGAGAAATGAACATTCAGTTCACTGGCAACAGCTCTGATGGACATTCCTGCAGTCAGTATGCCAATTGCACGCTCCCTCAAAACTTGCGACATCCATGGCATTGTGTTGTGTGATAAAACTGCACATTTTATTTTGGCCAGCCTAAGACACACCTGTGCAATAATCATGCTGTCTAATCATCATCTTGATGTGCCACACCTGTGAGGTGGATGGATTATCTCGGCAAAGGAGAAGTGCTCACTAACATAGATTTAGACAGAGAAATAGGCCTTTTATGTACATAAAAAAACTTTTAGATCTTTGAGTTCAGCTCATGAAAAATGGGGACAAAAACAATAATTTAGCATTTATAATTTTGTTTAATGTATATACCATAATATTATTATTTATATATTTATTATTTAAGCTAAAGAAGCTAAATAGATAATACGACTGCTGTTATGTTAATAAAAATAAATACCATTATTTTGTTACTTTTAGTTGAAGTATGTCAGCTGTGCATCAGTGTTATATTAGTATTATTTACATACTATCATAGTATTTTATTATATTATATTATATTATATTATATTATATTATATTATATTATATTATATTATATTATATTATATTATATTATATTATATTATATTATATTATATTATATTAAAATTTAAATCACAATTAATCACACTTTTTTCATTTAAAAGTACTGGTATATGAACAAATGTACAATAACATTTGGGGCCCATTCTTTGTATGTCGCTAACTCAGTTAGCTGGATGTGATTGTTGGCGAATTGGCATGATCTTGGATTATTTGGCTTTTCAAAGCTTTCATTGCAACAGGTCCGTAAACTTTAAACTGCTTGGGAGTGTTCTTTTAAAGTGTTCTTTTAAATTTACACATGGTTAACACGTTGTGGACACGTCGCACTGTTTGTAAATCGTTTTGCACATTAGCGCTCAGTGGATGAAATACACCATATGGCTGTGATCATTTTAAAAGCCTTTTAACATAATGATGTTGGAACAAGCAAGACACAAACTCTGTGTATGTGTGTGTGTACAACGGACCGTATTCCCTACAGATCCCATGAAGCAGAATCAGTGATACTGATGAACAACCACTCATGCGCCTCTAATGATTCAGTAGAGACCAGATGTTAAAGGTCATCCAGCACAATGTAGTTGGTGTTTATGTGGGTAAGGTTTTGTCCCCAAATCACATATGCTGTGAGGTCCTGCCAGTGTTCGCTCTCTGTGAAGAAAACGGCTTAGTAAACATACTAAATAATGTCTTAATGATTAAGTTAAACAGCAGAAAGGGCTAGATTTAGAGGTAGATGAAAGAAATGTCATTATATCAGTGGAAAAACAACAGAAGTCTAAAGAACTAAACAAGAACTAAAGAAGAACTAAACAAACATGGTGGTGCTTGTGTGTGTGTGTGTGTGTGTGTGTGTGAATCAAAGTGAAATAACGTGACCTTTTTAAGGGTTTTCCACACTTAATTGCTCTTTCAAAGCGCACAAAAACATTTAAACCCTTGTGAAATTTGTCCAAACAACTAGAGGCAAAGAACAAGCCAGCAACAACAACAGTATCTCTATCCTTCTCTCCTTATTACAGTGGAATTAATTAGTAGCAGAAACTGTAAGAAATATCATTAGCATTCACGGTAAATATGTGGGTGTCCTCAGGCTTCTCAGATCCATCTGTGGTTTGAGGACACGTTAATGTTGGGGTTTTTTTTTCTGGTAATCTGTTTTCTAATTGTGTTTGACTTCTTTCCACAACATTTGGAAAGCAATTTTCCTTATCT
Source organism: Carassius carassius (assembly GCF_963082965.1). NCBI lineage: Eukaryota > Metazoa > Chordata > Actinopteri > Cypriniformes > Cyprinidae > Carassius > Carassius carassius. The sequence continues at coordinate 3,838,864 of NC_081774.1, read as the reverse complement.
GAAATGTGTGAATGCTCTCTGAAGTGCTAGTGACTCTTTGCACAGCATTTTATACAGGAGGGACTCTATATAAAACTTATCAGCTTTGCTCATGAATATTATTTTAGTTATTTTGTTATGTGCTTTTGTCATTTTTATTATTTATAATAAAAAATATTTTTATAAGTCTAATTTAAATGTATTTTGTTTTAGTTTTATTAATTTTAGTACTTTACCTTATTATACTTATTATATATGCTGTATAATATGTTTTAATTAAAAAAAGTTAATTAGCAAATTACCATGTTTCAATTTTACTTTTAGTTAACAATAACAGTGTTGCGTTGATTCATTCATTCATTCAGAAAAGAAAAGAAAAGGTGATATTTTTCATGGATACCCTGGCTAATCTTTTCAATATAATTTAAGTAAATTAGTCAGCTCTAAAATTACAAAAAATCACCATATAAGTAAATATATCATATTAATATATAACATAAGTTGTCCACATGACACATTCATAATGTGAACAAATCAGCCTTTTCATTGAATCGTTTGTTTTTCAATGAATCAGTTCAGAAACAGACTAAAATATCCATTCATGAATTGAACTGATTCAGTTCTTAAGTTCAGTGGTCCAGTCCAAGTGGTTAACAGTTCACTGTAAGGTATTATCAGTGAGTGATGATGCATATTCCTGTTACAGAAATCTATAATATGGATATACTTGGAAAATACAGTAGCACACAAGTTGTATATTCCAAGCTTGTGATGCTTTTGTGTCCATTGGAAGCCTGAATCTTTATTTTCTATTCATTGTAATCGCTTTGAAAAGAGCAGGCAGAATATTTTACAATAAAATAAAGTAATACAGGTTTGAAAACAACATAAGGCTGTGTAAATATGACATATTTATTATTTTTGAGTGAACTTTCACTTTAAGACAGCTTGTTTTTGGACGAAGACGTTTTTGGACGTGATGTATGTTTTTGTCCTTTCTTCGTGTCTCATAGGTTCTCCATCTTTAACTCTTTTGGGAAAGTGATGGACACATTCCTGCCTGTGTTATAGTGTCTGTTTCATCTATCCATATTTCATATTTTGGCTCTTTTGTTTGGGAGTTCCCATCGCAGCTAGTCATTTTTCCCAATTTTGACTTTCCTCTCTTCTGAATTCTCTCTGGTTCTGTGTTTGTCAGTGGTGAGGCGCTATCCAGTGTTTGTGGGCCGGGCGCATCGCTCTTACACCCGTCAGGAGCCGCTGTATATTCAGACCGTCCTGAAAGTCAACCGCACACTCTACATCGGAGCCAGGTAATGCCAACAATTCAACAATACACACTTCAAATGATAATAGTTCTTTCATTTTTTTATGTTATAAAGTTTATTTTGCATATAGTTGCACATACTGTATTAATGAAGAAGTGAATTATTTTTTGTTGTAATCATTGTTATTTTGGTATTATTAATATATCAATATATTTTTAACTTAGTATTTTAAAAATTGTTATTTAATTAAAACTGTAATATCATATTTGACATGATTTTATTTTATATTAAATATTCAATAAAATGTAATTTTTATATAAATGTTTTAGTTTTATATTTTCACTATTTGTTTTAATTTTATGCTAATCTTGAAATGTGCTTTTGCCATTTTATTGGTATTTTTTAGCATAATTTATTCTTTTTTTTTTCATGATTAGATTTAATTTATTTTTAATGCTGTTTTAGTTCAGTTTGGGTTTTTATTTATTTCCAGTTAATAATTTTAGTGCTTCAACTTGCCATGTCAATATTTCTAATATTTTTGTTTTTCCTCTCATATTTTTAGATTTTAGATTTCAGCTTCATGTCAATTAACCAAAATCTTTGACTATAATTATCTCTAATAACCGTGGTGGTAACTGACAACATTTTAAGTCATCAAGATGTTAATTTGAGCTTTAATGCCACCCACCCTATTCACACAGTAACATCTCCGTTAGGTTTTACATTCTGAATTAATATAACATGAATATAATATCATCTCTGTTATTAAAACCTTTCTATTTTGCTATACCATCTCGGTACCTAAATGGTCTAATGAGAAAATGTCATTACGTTTCAAAGCTCTGACAAGAACACTCCGTCCTTATAGCTCAACAGCATCAGCAGTAAAACAGCATGTTCTCTCCACACAGTCAGAGAGTGAGTCAGTGTGGATCTTGTGATGGGGAATCTGTGTCCAGTTTGACTGGTGTTACTTTTAGTTACATCTTTGAAATGAGTCAGATGGACAGGCCTTCAAAGGGTTTGGACTCCTGAGGGAGTTGACATGTGGTCCTGGTTAGGCGCTGCTTGAAAGTTAAACCCCTGTTCGCTGACCTTTAACCATTACACAGTCGAGCCGCTTAAACGCTTGCTTTCTCTGTAGCTAGAGAACCGATATAGTCTGTTATATACACTCTCTTAGACATTCTGGAGAGTTGAAACTTATAAACCAGTTCCTGTCACCACAAAACTCCAGAGCTGAGAGCTCAAATATAGACCGTTCTCAAAGACAGCTTTTATCAAAACTCTTTAGTGCTTCAGTGTGTTATGTGCTGAAATATATATTCACAGACTTTCTGTTTGTTATTGTTTACATGACTGTTGTTTTGATATTATTTACAGTATATACTATTTAGTACTTAATATTATTTTAAAATATTACCTTAGATTTTTTTATACTATCAGTTATCATTTTAATTTTGAGTACTTTTGTTATGCTTCTTCTTGTGGATTTTCATTTATTTATTTATAATTTCTGTACTTTAACTTCAACATTTCTAATTTTTACATTTAGTTTTACATATACATACATAGATAGATAGATAGATAGATAGATAGATAGATAGATAGATAGATAGATAGATAGATAGATAGATAGATAGACTGACAGACAGACAGATTAACAAAAACAATTATTCATACAGTATGTTTTAGTTAACAATAACAACAAGTACATGGCAGTTGCATTGGTAAATTTACTTAGCAAAATATTAGATTGTTTTAATATGTCTTCAATTATTATTATTATTATTGTTTATTTTTAATTAGTATTAGTATTTTTACTCTTTTTAATGCATAACCCTAATTTATTTTTGGTAGATTTATGCTCAAAACAAGAAAATAGGATAAACCAAAAACATTTAATAAATATTAGATATTTTTACTGAAAATGATTCTCAATACCATTATATATACAAATTTGCTTCTCAAGTAAATGCATTTTTAGTTCATATATTTATTTCATGGATGTTTTTACTGATTACATTTTTTTTTATGTGTGTGCTGTGTTTTGCCTACTCTAAAGTATGTAAAGTATGTGAACTGTGATTCAGTATTTTAATTGTAAATTAAGGCCCATTTTTATTGTTACTGCTAATGCTGGTCTTCGTATATGGGGTGTGTGTGTGTGTGTGTGTGTGTGTGTGTGTGTGTGTGTGTGTGTGTGTGTGTGTGTGTGTGTGTGTGTGTGTGTGTTGCTGCAGAGATGACCTTTATCGAGTGGAACTGGACCATGTGTCTGGAGATGAAATGTTCTACAGCAAGGTGAGGCCTTGTAGTGCTCTCTCTCTCTCTCTCTCTCTCTCTCTCTCTCTCTCTCACACACACACACACACACACACACATAATTGCATGTAAGAACATCTTGCTTATTTCACCTTGAATGTAGGTAATGATTTTACCTTACTCCCTTGTTGTGTCACAGAAAAGGACGTGGGAATCCAATAAGAATGACATCCGCATCTGTAGAATGAAGGGCAAACACGAAGTGAGTGTTCAGTGCCAAATAACACAAAGTTTTTTTCACATTTCACGGCCCTTTTAGCACCGTCTTAGCAAGGAAATCATTCACATCACAGCACTTTGAGTGATTTACTGTTGCCAGGAGCTCGATGTTTCAAACCTGAGGCAGAGCTCATACAAATAACTTCTCCCAGATAGTACACTACAGTAAAATATAAGGATTTGGCTTATTTCTGCAGTTTGACAAGGAACCGTCACTCTTGCCTCTCAGCGGATGCTTTTAGCCTTATTGTGGACGATTACTTACAGCCTTGGTTAGTTTTGGTTTTTATTGAGGGATGTGGATTTTCCTGTTATCTGCTTGTGTTTTTAACTTCTGTGATTCATTCACTTTTATGACTCTGGTTGTTTTATCAAGTACGCTATCTTTTCTACAGCTGATGTGTGTCTAGTGCAACTTGACAGACACTTACAGTTGCATTTATGTATTTAGCAGACACTTTTATTTAAAGTGTCTAACAATAGAGAACAATAGAGCCAACAATATTCATAGTATGCAATGGCAACTTCATTTGAAAAATGTAAAATGTTTTATTTTGTGTGTGGCTACTACCACACATCCTAAATTTCAGAAATATCATCCAAAAATGAACACAGATCTGAAATGAGGTATTTTGATCTTCTTTAATATCTACATCAATATGCAATTTCAGTTATGCGTTTTACTTTATTCCTAGGCAAAGTTAATGATGCTCTTTGTAAATTTTTTTCTTAATGCAGTTACTGTAGTCATACAGTTCATGGAAAGCTGGTGGTAAATGTAATTTTATTGAAAACATTGGGGTACTTTTTGCTATAGCTGGTTGTGTGTCTCCATTGGAAAGAGTATTGGCCATCTACATGCTGGTTTGGTAAAAACAGGTGATATTCTAGCATTACATAATAAACGGCAGAAGTTAAGATGATTTTAAGAGGGCGATTTGACATGTTAGCAGGAGACATAACCTTTATTACAAGAGATCTCTGTTGAGGGATGGATCACGATGAACTAACAACTGATGAGTCATTTAGTGTGGCACGATTCATTGAAATAAAATTTAAACTTTCTTCTTATACTTGTAATGAGAAGCACTTTAAACATTAATACAATTGTTTGACACAATCTGTTTGTTTAAAGCGCTATATAAATAAAAGTGACTTGACTTGACTGCAAAAAAAAAAAAAAGTATAATATCGTATATAATCACAACATTTTGGCCAAATTGTGCTGCCCTACAAACAAGCATAGCAAACCTGGAGTTGTTTTTAATCATATTTTATATAGTGCTGTCAAACGATTAATCACATCCAAAATAAAAGTATTTGTTTACATAATATATGTATGTGTACTGTATATATTTATTATGTATATATAAATACACATGCATGCATGCATAAATTTCAGTTTTTTTAATTATATTATTTGTTATTCAATTTATATTATTTATATAATATTAATTACATGAATATAAATATAGACATGTAAATACATGTAAATGTTTTCAAAATAAAATATATACTATATATGTGTGTATTTATATATACATAATACATAAACACAGTTCACACACACACACACATATATTATGCAAACATAAAACAAACTTTATTTTGAATGCGATTAATCGTTTCACAACCCTAATTTTTAAACGCCAACTGTTTGTTTGTTTTTTATCAGAAAATAATTGATTGTTTTCCCTAAAGTGATTAGTGATTCTCTCTCTTTTTTTGTTTTGTTATTAGTGTATTGTATTTGAATTAGCATAATGACATCATGCTTTTAGCCATAGATAGTTTGATTAAAAAAAAAAAATTATTAGTCGTTTATTAGTCGTTATTAACCGTTTTTTTTTAGCATCCTGCTATGAGTATTGCATTTTTAAGTCAGCATGAATGGAAAAATCTTTATCTTTTGAAAGCACATCTCGAGTCCCATGTATTCTGCAACTTAAGTTTATTTTGAAAATGTGTGTTTTTTTCACATCCCTTGATCTGCCCTGCCCAAATAATTCTCCTGAACTCTTTGTTCAATTTTCTTTTTTACTTTAGAAGATTTGAGAGTTTGCGAAGGCCTGTTTTTTCAAGCCGCATGCAGTCGGTTCTCACGTCTGAATCTCAGCCTCGATTGTTTCTCTCTTTGATGTTTTTGTGATAAATCTGTTCTTGTTCTTCAGTTAAGAAGCTAATAACCTTCTTCCTTCTGCCCACCTTCATAATGTAAGAGTCGTGCTTTCCCGCTCTTTCGCAAACCAGGCCGTTTTAATAGATGTGTATGACTGCAGGGGAGAGAACTTCAAGGGACTGAGTGTCAAACCTGGACAAGGATTATTGTTTGGCAAGAGGGAGCTTACAAATTAGACCTGTCTGCCACCCACCCACATGTTCGCTCAAATCTGAAACATCAAACACGCACCTGTGAATCTCTGCCTCCGGCAAGTTCTGCAACAGGCTCTCATGCTCTCTGCTTCTCACTTTCTCTTTCTTGCTATTGTGCATTGTTTTTGTTCGTGATCGCTAATTACCTCAAACTATAAACCGGTTTTTCACAGCATTCGCCTCTAATTGTGTGAGATTGACAGAATATAAGCACAGACGGAATGGAAATAAGTCAGTTTGAGAGACATGTCCAATTAACCGTCCCTCTGTCAGAGATCTGACCGCACACCTCCACACACCACTTATAGCAGACCTAAAACTGAAGCCAGGTTTTGCACTTCATATGCTCTGGAATAAGATTAGGTGGACTTTAGAAAGTGCTGTCAGATGAAATGTGTTTGATCTGATGTAGCATGTGTTCCTGCAGTAATTGTGTTCTGCTGCTTGATTTAAGCTGACATGATTTCATAATGAGGGAGGAAATTCAATATCCTTATTCTGACTCCTCTCTCTCACACACACACACACACACACACACACTTACTACAGTGAGGATCTGTAAATAGCACTGTGTTCATGTGAAGAGAATTATTGTTAAAACTAAGACAATTAAAATGTATTTTTGTTAATTGAAATAAAGCTGAAATAAAAATAAACATAAAATGTATATATTAAAAATATAAATTATACTTATATAAATAAAAAAAAATTGCCTTGGCAGTTAAGTGAAAAGTAATGAATTAGAAATAGAAAATGACAACTGAAATAAATTCATTTAATACAAATTGAAATATTTGAAAAGTAATTAATAAAAAAAACAATCACATAACACATTTACTATAGAACCTAATTCAAATGAAATCTAAAATGATGAAAAACACTTCAACAAAAATAATAATAATAAACATATATCAAGTATATAAAGGTATATAATCATGGAAGTGTTACATACATTATCAATAAACATAAAACGTAAATTTAATGAAAAGATTTTTTTTTTAAAGTAATAATAATGACAAAATATATAAAAAAAAATTTAAGCAAAATTTAAATGAAAACTGAAATATTAATTAGATGGAAACTGAAAATAAGAAATGTTGCATTGGTCGTTGACAGAAATATAATAAGCCAAATACTGAAATAAGTAAATCTAAGTAAAAACAAAATAAAAATGGCATAATAAAAACAAATTACTAAAACACTGAAACACTGAAACAAAAACTAAAAACAAGTGAAAATGTTGCTTTGCAAACAAGTGAAATGTCTCAACAAATAAGTTAAAATATAAAATTTGTCAATTGAAAACTGAAATAAATGTATTAAATCTAAATAGAAATAAAAATTACAAAATCGCGGAATTACTAAAACTTTAACCAAAATGATAGTTTAAGCATTAGCATTGGCAGAAGTGCATTAAATCACAATAACATCTTAAGAGGTGGATAAATGGATCATTCATAATTCATATGAAGACGCAGGAGTTGAATTACTGCGTTTGGCTGTCACTCGTGCAGTTTTGATTGGCTTTTATGAAGTGCAAGATAAACAGATTTCTACAGAAATAACACAGTGTCTATAGCAAGATCACATCTGCCGCCTGTGATGCTCCTAAAGGGAGTATAGAAATGTGTGTGTGTGAGATGTGATAGATACAATCACATCCTCTCCAGTATCTGTTCTCGCCTCTCGTTGAGTTCCAATTGTCTTTTTTATTGGCTTGAAGGGCACTGCAGGAAGAGGACTTCATTTGGGGGTCGTTCTGAATGAAAATGAGCAACGGGGTCCCTTCATGAGCGATTCACTGAATATCTTTTCCTCGGCCATGAAGAAAATGTTATTGCTCTGATATTGCTGTTTTATAGCTCAAGGCACTTGAGCAGGTTTGTCTCAGATGTCTTGACAAAAATGTCTTAGGAGGAATAAAACAGACACAGTGAGATAATTGTTAGGAGCTATAAAACTGCAGGAAAAAGTATGTGAATCTTTTTATTTTATTTTTTTATTTATTTTTTGAAAGCATTTAAATTTGATCTAAACTTCAGCTTGTTGTGTGTAAACATACATATTTACTCTATTCATGTTTACACATTTTTCTCTTGTGTATGTTCCTTGTTCCGTGACATTAAGTAATTAAACAATTTTTTTTTTTGTTAATGGAACATTTTATAAAACCTTCAAGCTAAATATTGCATATGTTTTTTTTTTTGTTGAATATCATATTTAATGCATCAGACTTGAGAGATGAACAAATCAATTTTCTTTAAAAGCCTGATGATCATATTTGATATTGATACTCATATTTTAACATGATTCTTTTCAAATTCTCCATTATATATGGACAATCAAGTTGCTTCTGCCCAATAAGCGTTCATCTTGAAATATTACCAACAACATAAAAGTTATTATGCTTACTTTAGAAAAATCAGTAAAAATTACACAATAAAAAGGTACATAAACCATGAACTGAAGGTGGGTGTTTTTACAATTATACTAAAAGGCTTTTTACTTTCTAAAACATCTAAACCGTCAATCAGACAACAGAAGGCATGCAGTAGGCTAGATGGTTTACAACAAGCTTTTCAGCAAATTTTTGATCCTTTAGACAAATCCTTTGTACGAATCTTTATATGGTTAAGTACTAAATGTGCCGTAATCTGACAGCAAGTGATTTTGGTGCAGAAAGAAGTGAAAAGCAATTGGAGTGGGAGGAACATGCAGAGAGAGAACAAGGAGTGGTGAGGAGTGAGGAAGGTGAGAAGAAAGAAAGCAGAGTGAGGGAGTAAGGGACTTTGATCAGAGCAGAAAGGAGTCTGCCGGGGTACGGGAATCGTATACTGCCTTGTCACACGCTCTGATCTGAAGGATAAATCTTGACACTTTTTTGATGGTGTTTCACAGAGACCTGAAGCACATGTGCTCTTCCCCAGAGCGAAACCTGCTTTTTATACCTCTGACAGGAGTACAGATCGACCCGCGTGCAAACCTGCATCTCTGATGAATTCAATTTTACAGTTTATGAAGCGGAACGTAAGATCTCCCCACCCCTGCAGAGAGTTTACAGCACACTCATACAGCTGGGCTGTTCTGCTCATGTTCAGCTGGATGTTTATGATGAACCTGAGTCCGGAGAGGAATAGATGGGCTTCAAGACAACGTGGCACCAAAATTGAGCTTATTTTCTTTCTTACTAAATCTCCTTAGTCTTAATTTAGTCTTCGTTAGTGCACATTATACTCATGAAAAATGTCCATCAACAAATCAGTTTACTCAGCTAAAACAGATTTCCTATCCTGATTATGTAAGCAAGGCCTTGTGGGCGGGGAAACATAATATTAACCAACTAGATATTGAGTGTTGCTTGTATGTGCAAAACATCGAATGAAAGGGGCTCTGGGTGGAATTTTCCAGTAGGTTGCTAGGACTTTGCTAGGAGTTTGCTGGGGCCAGTGTTGCCAAATCCAGCCAAATTGGTCCACTTTTTTTATTTTATTTTTTTTACTGTTGCCACAGGTTGCTTATTTAGTCTTGGGATGAAGCAAACCACCCTGTCCCCTGGAATGCAATTTCAAACTTTTGAAATGAAAGATACATCAAAACAAGATGTGCAATCAAGAAATAATATTTGACTAAATTAATGAATTACGTTTGACACTGAATGCATGTGCATTGCATGCGATCACTGGCATCAGTTGCAAATATTAAACATTTAGAAAAATCTTACACAAAAAAACACATACAGCGGGAAGAAGCTGGCAGTGTTGATATGGGAATGTAAGAGCATACCTCAACATATCTTTCACAGCATCCAGGTGGAAATAATCACGATAATAAGAGGTGAAAGGTTGCGTCATTTTATATGCTCTCACTCTCACGCACAGACTACAGCTTATCAAAAATTAAAAGATCCCTGTCCTTCTTGCTATTCAAACACATGCACACACATGCTGTAAGTCGATCTGTCGCTAGGGAGTATGTGTTTAATGCTGTGAGCAGCTTGAACACATTTATAATGACATCTCTTGTGCAAACACATGCACACAGCGAACGGTGGACATGTAACAACACATAGACCCTCGGAAGTCCTGCTAATCACCTCAAAGAGCCTGACCTCAGTGTCTGCACCCTCGGGTTTCAGCTCCACCAGGAGGCCCAGTCAAACTCCATGGGCAGAGCAGTGAATGGGCCCTATGGTGGAGCTGCTCGATGGGGCCCACATGCAGGGGTTTTAGCAAAATACACAAAACCACTTCAAAAGTTCCATTGATGTCCGTCAGGGAACAAAGGCATTCCTGATGCATGAGTGTTCACAGCTGGCTATCCAGTAGCTTTCAGGACTGCTTTTATAGCTGGACCCACGTCGTGATGCATTCAAGTCCAGCTACTTCCTGTTTCTGTGCTACACAAAGACGTGCAGCAACATTGTGCAAATCTAGTCCAAATACCATGTAAAAACCTGGAGAAAATTAATATTTGTTGATGATGCCCACAGTGTGGGCTCTGTGGTGGAGCTGCAAGCATGGACCTACTTCTCTGCTGACTGTCTTCCAAAACAAACACAGTGCTCAATATAATGATGTCTGGGGGAAAATGACTTGTGAAGCTGGGTCAATATTTACAGCCTTATTCTTTTATCCGTTGAACTCTACCCTTTCATGTCTGACCCAATGCTGTTTTTGTTCATCTCTCTCTCCTTCACCCAAATTTTAATTAGCATTCAAATGACTTTGTTAAATGACATGAAAGTCAAATGCTGCCAAGTCACTGTGATTCAAAGTAAAATACAGAGAGTCTGATATTATCACTGCTGTTTCCACACAATAATTATTATGTACTGTATAGTGCTTTCTATAGTGTTTATTAATTTTGAGATAACATAATTATACAAACTCTCTCTCTCTCTCTCTCTCCCTCAGTTTTAAGCCTAAAACATTTTGTTTATTTTCAGGTTTTTGTTTATATGTTGAAACCTCAAATCTCAAATTTGACAAGAATAATGAATATTTTTTAAGTTTAATACAAGAGTAATTCTTATCTTTTTCTCTGTGTTTCCTTAAGGAGGAGTGTCGTAATTATATTAAGGTGTTGTTGAGCCATGATGGAGGGCTGTTTGTGTGCGGAACAAATGCTTTCAACCCGCTGTGTGCCAATTACACGGTGAGTGTTCCTCAATGCCTGCAGACTTCACCATCTCCCCTGTGTTTACCGCAGCAAACATGTAGAGTGTGTAAAGCACAATTCTACACAAACAACACAAGGTTCAGTTCTGTTCATCTGTCTATATGTGGAAGAAATTCAACAGGAGCTCGTTATTTTTTGAAGCAAAACACTTGGTTAAATAATGCTGTGTATCGCTGATTCAGTTACATATTCTGTGTTGTTTGCATCATGTCACCCACCTCACAGTTTTACTACTAAACTGAATACAGTTCAGTCATTAAAAATGTGTGAGTCATATCCACTGAATCATTAGAAAGAATCGGTTCAGTTGAACTCATACATGCATGTTTACAATGCATTAACAATAATGAAAGTGGATCAGCATGGATGGAAGGCCAATCGCCTTAATGATTAAAATTCAGTAAATAGATGCACATAATTACATTGGAGGCTTCTGATGAGATGATGCTAATTTGAATTGAATCAGAAGTATGAATGCATTTTTAAATTGTTTTGGGAGTGAATCTTTTAGGAGTCTGAATTATATCACACCAAAATCGAAGGGCAAAAACTGAGTTTACAATTAATCACGAATAATCACATAAAAAATTAAAGTTTTTGTTTACATAATATATGTGTGTGTGCTGTATATTATGTATATATAAATGCACACGCATGCATGCATATATTTAAGATTTTTTTTTTTTACATTTATATAGAAAATATATTTATATTTGATATAAATATTTTCAAAATATATGCTGTTGTCACGATCATTAGATGGAGTGCCCATGAACTTCAGTAGAGGGCACTCCACTCAGGAACATTCCACCCATCAACCACCAGATGTCACTTGGACACTAGCACCTCTCATACTGTTGCACCACACCTGAACTACATTCCCCATGAGTCACTGCATCATAATCACCTTGCCACACCTGCACCTCATTTACACACACATAAAAGCAGCACAATCACTCTCACTCACTGCGAAGTCTTGTTTAGCCTGTCTGACATTTCCGAGCGTTTTTCCTAGTGTTTGTTCGCCCTGTGTATGATCTTCGATTGTTTAAACTGACTCTGATTCTCTGCTGCCTGCCCTGATCTCTGCTTGTTACCGTTTATGATTCTGGATATCCCTAACATACCTGATGCCATTCCTGATTTCTGCTTGTATGACCATTCGCTTAATAATGTTTCTGCACATGGATCCGAATGCCCCTGACTCCCTGATACAGCTGTATGTGTGTGTATTTATTCTTACATAATAAATATACACAATACACCCACATATGTTATGTAAACAAAAACTTTTATTTTGGATGAGATTAATCGCGATTAATCGTTTGACAGCTTAAATGTTCAGTTGGTCATATGGTATTTAATGTTTCATCTTCTTAATGCATATATTTTCTTTTGAACTTGTGGTGAAATTTCACAGGGATACTTCACGAGCTCACCCTTTTGTTGCGAGCAGATTTTCAGGCCACATCTTCAAATCGTTGTTTTTACGGTATATTACAACATCAGAGCTGATTTATTGCTTCATATAAAACTGAAAAGGTCTTTCTGGAGACAGTTTGGTAGGTTCGTTTTATTTGTGAGATAAATCGTCACGCACTACAGTTGTGTTTGAAGTCTCTCTCACACATGCACACGCTCACTAACACTCTCGACTGTTTCTGGGAGCGTGTAGAAATGATAACAGCGCTCGTGAATGTGTTTGGAGATGTGTGTGGTTTATAACAGCTATCATCCTCTAAGAGTGTCATATTCTGTCCTCACAAACAGTACGTGTGTGTGTTTGTTCAGAGAGACACTCTGGAATTGGTTGGCGAGCCCATCAGTGGAATGGCCCGATGTCCTTATGATCCCAAACACGCTAACGTGGCTCTGTTTGCAGGTAACTGACTGTCTTTTGTGGCTATGTAATGACTCTAACTCACATTATATACATAATGGACTGATTTGTTTAGCACTTTTGAATCTGTGATAATAAGAGCTGTACACCCAGTGGATACACAGCATAATAATGTTTAATTACACCTAATTTATAGCTGTTTTATTTGCCTTCATAAATGTGTTTAACCACATCTTCTTAACATCGTTAAGCTCAAGGACTTTCTGTTCGAGCCTTTTGCCACATATATCATCATGGCACAATGTCGATGCTCACTTCTGGTTATTGGCCGCTGACCTCTGCTGTTTGACCTCAGAGGGCAGCTTGTTCACGGGGACAGTGACTGACTTCCTGGCCATCGATGCTGTCATTTACCGCAGTTTGGGAGAGAGTCCAGCCCTACGCACGATCAAGCATGATTCCAAATGGTTCAGAGGTACTGTTTCATATATAAAATAAAACCATAAATGTTTGGGTTTAAATGGTCCATCTATGGTATCACCGGTTTACTTCACTCATTTATTCATACATAATACATATACACAATACACCCACATATGTTATGTGAACAAACTTTTATTTTAGATGCGTTTAATCGTGATTAATCGTTTGACAGCTTAAATGTTCAGTTGGACATATGGTATTAACGGAGCCCCGCACATGACATGCAGGAAAAAAATATTAGGCTAAATTGTGTGCACGATTTACTAATTCGTTCCCTCAATGTACTAAAACGTGCACACGATTACTATTGCATTCCCTCGATCTACTATTTTGTTCACCCGATTTATAAATTCTGCGCACGATTTACTAATTCGTTCCCTTGATTTGCTAAATCATGCGCATGATTTAGCAAATCGAGGGAACGTAATAGTAAATGAAGGGAATGCAATAGTAATCGTGTGCACATTTTAGTACATTGAGGGAATGAATAAGTAAATCGTGCACACAATTTATTTATTTTTTCTTGCATGTCATGTAGGTATTTAATGTTTCATCTACTTAAATATAAAGGTTTGTTATTGGCATTGATGGTTTCTTTAAGAACATCCAAAGAACCTTACGGTCACACAAAAGGTGTCACAACCGGGACTAGAACCCAGAATGTGTTGTTGGTAGCCCAATGCTCTAGCCACTACACCACAGAGCAGTATAGACCCAAGTTGCAGAGAACCACACAAGGCAGGATTGAAGAAAAACAAACAGTCTTTACTTAGTGTCCTTCTTGAATAAACATAAATTAAAGCTTCCAACTAAGCAGGTCAAAGTTCTGAGTAAAAAGTCTCTCGAAGAAATCAAAACATAGAGCCAAAGGACCTGTCTGAACAAAAGAACTTCAAGACTGAGCAAAGATACAAATAAATGCAGGTCTTCTATATGCCCACACATACACACTAAAAAGCCAGGCACAGGTGATATCATTGAGGTAATAATTAACAGGTAATCAGGAAGAAGTTGTGGAAGGTCTTGTGCTCTCGGTTTCCCTCTGCTGGACAGACCGTGGTGTGACAGTGCCCCCCCCCCCCCTGTATGGCCGGCTCCAGACGGCCCAGGACGGTCAGGATGCAGGTGATGGAATGTATTGATCAAGTCTGGGTCCAAGATGTGTCGTGCTGGCACCCAGGTACGCTCCTCAGGCCCATATACCTCCCAGTCGACCAGGTAGTGAAAACCACGGCCACGGCGTCTTGAGTCTAACAGTCTCCTCACTGTATACGTGAGGCCACCTTCTATAACACGAGGGGGGGGAGGGACAGGACCTGGGGGAGACAAAGGAGAGGTTACTACAGGTTTCAGTTGAGAAACATGGAAAGTAGGTCTTACTCTCATCGATCTTGGTAGAGCAAGCTGGTATGTAACAGGATTGACCCTTCTGGTGATCTTGAATGGACCAACAAATCTTGGGGCAAGTTTTTTGGACTCAACTCTTAAAGGCAAATCCTTAGCTGAGAGCCAGACCCTTTGTCCAATTCTGAAGTATGGAGTCACCCTTCTTCTCCTGTCAGCATACTTCTTGTAGCGAGTTGAAGCACTTTTCAAGGCCAAGTGAGCCCTTTTCCATGTCTTTCTGCACCGTTCAACAAATTTTTTAGCACTAGGGACTCCAACCTCTATTTCTTGACTGGAGAACAATGGTGGCTCAAATCCAAATTGACACTTGAATGGGGATAATCCAGTGGAGGAGCTGCGTAAGGTGTTGTGTGCCAGCTCTGCCCATACAAGGAACCGACTCCAAGAGGATGGCTGATGGGATGTGAAGCAGCGAAGATATTTCTCCAACTCCTGATTCACCCATTCTGTTTGGCCATTTGACTGAGGGTGGAAACCTGAAGAGAGACTGACAGAAGAGCCAAATAGAGACCAGAATGCCTTCCAATAGCGAGACATGAACTGGGGACCCCGATCCGTAAAGATGTCCACAGGAATTCCATGGATCCTTACAACATTTTGAAGGACAATGTCAGCGGTCTCTTTAGCAGAAGGAAGTTTAGGTAACCGAATAAAATGTGCAGCTTTAGAGAAGCGGTCCACCACCACCAGTACAACAGTGTTACCTTCAGATACTGGCAAACCCGTGATAAAATCCATGGATACATGAGACCAGGGACGTTGAGGGATTGGCAGTGGGTGTAGAAGACCGGCAGGGCGCTGATTAGAGGACTTCTGTTGAGCACAGACTGGGCAGGCTTGTACAAAAGATCGGACCTCTCTTGACAACTCTGGCCACCAAAACAGTCTCTGAATAAACTCCAATGTCCTCTTTACTCCTGGATGTCCAGCAAGGGAGGAGGCATGACCCCACTGAAGGACCTCAGATCTTGCTTCCTTGGGAACAAACAAACATCCTGCTGGAACCTCATCAGGAATGTGCACGCCATGTAGCGCCTCACGGACAGTATCTTCGATGGGACCGGCGAATAGGTGCCAGGGAATGATGAATTCTGGGGAACGGTCCTTCTGGGAGCAATCATACTGCCGTCATAAGGCATCAGCCTTTACATTCTTTGATCCAGGTCTATAAGAGATCACAAAATTGAAACGGGTAAAAAAGAGGGCCCACCTAGCCTGACGAGGGTTAAGGCGCTTAGCCTTCTGTAGATAGGACAGGTTCTTATGGTCTGTCCACACAATGAAAGGATGCTTGGACCCCTCTAGCCAGTGGCGCCACTCTTCTAGTGCTAGTTTCACAGCTAGGAGTTCTCGGTTACCCACATCGTAATTTCTTTCTGCTGAAGACAGGCTTCTGGAAAAGAAGGAACATGGATGAACCTTGTTATCTGTAAAGGACCTCTGAGAGAGCACTGCTCCTACTCCCACTTCAGACGCATCCACTTCAACAATAAAAGGTAATTCAGGGTCTGGGTGTACCAAGATTGGGGCAGAAGAAAACAATTTCTTTAACCTGTCAAAAGACTTCAGCGCTTCAGCAGTCCAGTGAATACGAGTGGGTGAACCCTTCGTAAGAGCGGAAATGGGTGCTGCAATTGTACTGAAGTTACGAATAAACCTCCTATAGAAATTGGCAAAGCCAAGAAATCTCTGTACCTGCTTCAGGGTTTTGGGCTGGGGCCAGTTTGTGATGGCAGATACCTTCTTTAGTTCCATGTGGATGCCTTCTTGAGAGACAACATAGCCTAGGAATGAGACTCGAGACACATGAAACTCACACTTTTCAAGCTTTACAAAAAGATGATTCTCAAGTAGCTTCTTCAGAACCTGTTGGACATGGTGAATATGTTCCTGTAGAGAGTTTGAGAAGATTAATATGTCATCTAGATAGACAAACACAAAACGATTCAACATCTCCCTCAGGACATCATTAATGAAGGCTTGAAACACAGCTGGGGCATTAGCTAATCCAAAGGGCATGACTTGGTATTCCCAGTGGCCAGTTGGAGTACTGAAGGCTGTTTTCCATTCATCACCCTTCCGAATACGTACCAAGTTGTACGCACTCCGCAGATCTAATTTAGAAGAAATCTTAGCTTTCTGAAGCAGTTCAAAAGCAGATGACATGAGTGGGAGAGGGTAACGATTCTTGAAAGTTATTTATTGAGCCCACGGTAGTCTATGCAAGGTCTAAGGCTACCATCTTTCTTGGGGACAAAAAAGAAACCAGCACTAGCTGGTGATGTTGATGGGCGAATGAAACCAGTCCTTAAAGCATCCTGAATATATTCATTCATGGCTTTAGTTTCTGGGGCAGAGAGGGAATAAAGATTACCTCTAGGAGGGAGTGTGCCAGGCAGGAGGTCAATGGCACAATCATATGGTCTGTGAGGTGGTAGTTTGGTAGCGCATTGTTTGCTAAACACTTCTTTCAACTCATAGTATTCAAGGGGCATAAGTGTCAGATCTGGTAGATTATTCAATGAACAAACACTCACCTCTTCAATAGCTGCTAGAATTTCTTTATTCCCAGCCACAAAGGAAGCAGGAGAGGTGCAGGAGTCCCTACATGCTGAACCCCAGTCAAGGAGAGTTCCCGAGGTCCAGGAAAATTGAGGGTTGTGAAGCCGCAACCAGGGGTAACCAAGGATAAGGGGTTCTCTGGAAGACTCAATAAGATAAAAGGAGATTGTTTCTCGATGGTTAGCTTCAATGGTTAAACATAGAGGAACGGTTCTAAACCTAATCATTCCAGACCCAATAGGCCTGCCATCCAGGGCTTCAACTTTCCAGGATGCAGGACAAGTCTCATAGGGGATACACATCTTCTTTGCCAGTTCAATGTCCAAAAAATTGTCAGCCACACCTGAATCCACAAATGCCTTCAATGATATTATCTTCTCTTTTGCATCCCCCCAAGTAAGGGTAGCTGACAACAGTAAACGGGAGTGAGGAGTGTTAAACTGGGCAGCTCCACTCGCTAAGGTCCCCACACACCCTAGCGAGCCTTGGCTTTTAACGCTGAATCAGGGCAGGAAGAGCGCATGTGGCCAGTACCTCCACAGTAGAAACAACGACCCTCTCTCATGCGTCTCTCTCTCTCTTTAGGTGATAGGCGAGTCCTGCCCAGCTGCATTGGTTCTTCCTCTGTCTGTTGGTTGAGATGAACAATTTCTGGTACATTTGTAGGTGACAACATGGGCATGACTTGGGGAGAGCAACGTTCTCTTCTCCTCTCACGAATACGGTTATCAATGCGGATGGCCAAGGTTATGAGTTCCTCCAGACTTGAACCCCAGTCTCTACTGGCTAATTCATCCATAACATCTTCAGAAAGGCCACGGTAGAAGGTTGAGAGAAGAGCCTCTGAATCCCATTTACTCTCAGAAGCCAGAGTACGGAAATCAATGGCATAATCAGCCACAGATTGATGCCCCTGGTGTAGGTCAAGCAACCTTCTTGCAGCCTCACGGCCACTGACTGGATGGTCAAACACCTGTTGGAGAGTCTCTGTGAACACCTTTAGATCTGAGCAAATGGGGGACTGTTGTCTCCAAAGAGCTGAGGCCCAATCCAGGGCACGATCACACAACAGGGATATTATATATGCAATCTTAGCCTTCTCAGAAGCAAAAGAAGAGGGTTGGAGTTCAAAAATCAGAGAGACTTGAGTCAAGAAACCCTTACAGGTCTCATAGCGCTGAGGGGCTGGGATCTTGGGTTCCTGGGAAATAGGTGCAGCTATTGGTGGCGGATCTGGGGCCGGTGCTGCCACAGGTTCTCTAGGCAAGTGGGCTTATAGTTGTTGCAGAGATTCCCCAATCTGGTTAACAGCATCTGTCAGCCTCTGTAGCTGTGATGCATGTGTTCCAAGCAATACTCCCTGTTTACTAAGGGCCCCATGAATCTGTTCAGCCTCTGCTGGGTCCATCATTTTGCTGGCTCAGTCTTGCTGTCACAACCAGGGCTAGAACCCAGAATGTGTTGTTGGTAGCCCAATGCTCTAGCCACTACACCACAGAGCAGTATAGACCCAAGTTGCAGAGAACCACACAAGGCAGGATTGAAGAAAAACAAACAGTCTTTACTTAGTGTCCTTCTTGAATATACATAAATTAAAGCTTTCAACTAAGCAGGTCAAAGTTCTGAGTAAAAAGTCTCTCGAAGAAATCAAAACATAGAGCCAAAGGACCTGTCTGAACAAAAGAACTTCAAGACTGAGCAAAGATACAAATAAATGCAGGTCTTCTATATGCCCACACATACACACTAACAAGCCAGGCACATGTGATATCATTGAGCTAATAATTAACAGGTAATCAGGAAGAAGTTGTGGAAGGTCTTGTGCTCTCGGTTTCCCTCTGCTGGACAGACCGTGGTGTGACAAAAGGTGCTTCATAATGGAAAAAGGTTCTTCAAATAATTAAACTTTTCTTCACACTAAAAAGAACTGTTCACATGAAGTGGGGTTTATTTTGTAGATTTCAAAATAGTTTCAGGAAGCAGCTCACAGCACTGAATTCTGAGTGTGATTTCACACCAGACACACCGAGAGCTTTAACAAAACCATTTTTTTTTTTTTTTTACCTGTGTTGTTTTTCACAAATATGCGAGACCTTGTAACCACGGGAAACTGCACAGAGCTCTTGGAGCCTCATTCAGATGAGAATAGGTGGATGAGTGTATAATTTAGAGCTCTCTGTTTGAACTTTGGAGAGCTATGAGTTGAATATCATTGAGGGAGTGAGACCGACATCCGTATGGAGCTGCAAAGACCTGCATCTGCTTTCTAAAACACACAACACTCAAGGAGAGAGAGGAGAGGCTAAGACCTCCGAATGTCCTCTCTTCACTCTCTTTGCTTTATTTAAGAGGACATGCATGTTTAATGAGGACTATCTCAGCCTCATTCAGTTCTCTTGCTGTATATCTCCTTCTCTCCCCGCCTCCCTCTGGGACTGTGCATATGTTGTTTGTTCAGATGAAATGTCTTTATAATGACTGATGAGTGTTTACTTATTTGAGCTGCACTTTCTCCATAGGACGCCCTCAGACTGAAAAATGAAAGCCTGTGTTTGTGTATGTGTCTTACAGAGCCTTATTTTGTGAGCGCCGTGGAATGGGGGCCTCATATCTACTTCTTCTTCAGGGAGATGGCCATGGAGTTCAACTACCTGGAGAAGGTAAGAAAGAGAAGTTTTCGTACTTTATTTGTTTAAAAATACAGTAAAAAAAAAAGTTTAATAATGTGAACTATTATTACAATTAACAGGTTTCTGTTTGAATGTGATATAAAATGTCATTTATTTCTGTGAATTTCTGGCATCATTACTCCAGTCCTCATTGTCACATGCTCTTTAAGAAATCATTCTAATATAGTGATTTAATTATAATATAATATAAATCAAGGTTGTATTATCGTACTCCTAACTTGCACATTAATATACAGTATGATACTCCATGAATAGCTATCAATGACAATTCAGTATTGAGAAACTTGATAGTGCTCCGCCCATTAATCAGAGGTCAGCCAATCATAACACTTTAACATTGACATCACATTAAAGGTACAGTACTGTAAAGATCTGGTATCGATGGAATTTTAGTTTGA
Organism: Carassius carassius; assembly: GCF_963082965.1. NCBI lineage: Eukaryota > Metazoa > Chordata > Actinopteri > Cypriniformes > Cyprinidae > Carassius > Carassius carassius. The sequence goes on along the minus strand of NC_081774.1, from coordinate 3,818,139 downwards.
AGAAGTAGTTTACCCAAAAATGAAAATTTGCTGAAAATATACTCACCCTCAGGCCATTCAAAATGTAGATGAGTCTGGTTCTTCGTTGGAACAGTCTTTCTAATGTAATGTAGCATTATATCACTTCCTCAACAGAGGATCCTCTGTAGTGAATGGGTGCCGTCAGAATGAAGAGCTAATAAAAACATCACAATAATCCACACCAATCCACTCCATCAATTACTATCTTGTAAAGCAAAAAACTGCATGTTTATAATAAACAAATCCATTATTAAGACTTTTTTCTTCACCTGGCTAAAATACCAGTCATCTATCCATTAATATTGCTTTCTCCATTTCCTTTAATTGAAATGGAAGTGAGAAAATGGTTTGGGTAAAACTAAATTATGACCACTTTTGGCACAAGAAGCCTTAAACAACTTTATACTTGGACTGTAAAAAAATAAAAAATTAAAATTAAATGCAGTAGAGCCCCTATTGCAGTAGAGGTTTTTACACCATTGAAGTGTGAGGTTGAAAAGCAGTTCTCCAGTGAATAGTCACTTTGATTGTAGCACTGAATAGAGGCTGTGTGTAATAAAAACTGAACTGTGTTCTTTTTGAATATGTGTGTGTGCATTAGGTGATGGTGTCCCGTGTTGCACGTGTGTGTAAAGGTGATTTGGGCGGCTCTCAGCGGGTGTTGGAGCGCCAGTGGACGTCGTTTCTGAAAGCGCGTCTGAACTGCTCGATCCCGGGAGACTCGCACTTCTACTTCAACCTGCTGCAGTCCACCAGCCCCATCATCCGCATGCAGGGCAGGGACGTCATCCTGGGGGTCTTCTCAACACCCTCCAACAGGTACACACATCCATACAGGAGGAATCCTAAAGAAGACTTTTATGATCATTTGCATTATAGTGGAACAATCTGTGTGAATGAATGATGAATGCAGATGAGACAGTAATGTGATTCAACAGCCCTGATGCAAATAAGGACAAAATCCTTAGAGAAGGGTATTTCCTCAAATCATATTGGCACCATTTATTGTCTTATCAGTCTTCATTCCCAGATCTCTCTGGTTACTATTATTTGTAAAGCACTGTAAAGGCGAATTTCTTAAGAGTTTACCTGGTTTATATTCCACACCAAAGCCAAAAGAAAGAAAATGTTTATTTTATTTTATTTAAGATCATAAATATATGATATTTATTTTATGACAACAATTATATAATAATTCTATATTTAATTTTGTTTATTTTCATGTCAGTAATATCCTGCAGCAAAAAATAATGTTGTATAATTCTTATAATTATAATGAAAATTTTTTTAAATCTAGTCACAGTAATTAAAACAAAGACAAATAATGATTAATTTTATTATTTTATTTTATGATAATTAAGTATATTTTTCCCATAAAAATTCTCATCTAATTCCAAGTGCAGTAATTAAATAACAATAATTATATACAATGATATATGTTGCTGCTTTTAAAATATTTACTGGTTAAAACTGAACTGATGCAGTAATATTTTTTATTTGACAAAAAAAAAATACTATGTTAAACTAATGTGAATCTAATAAGAATCACCACTGACAATAATGAGAATTTCACAAAAATGAGTAAAACATCCAAGCACCGTAATGAGAATGAGATTTTTTTTCATTAAGGTGATGAGGGAGAAAGTTCTTAAATGTCATTAAAATAATTTCTTAAAATAGACTAATTTTTTTCTGTAAGTAAAATATAATTTCCTTTGGGATTGGTGGTGAAATATGATGTGGGCATGTTTTTGTGACATTCACCCTGTAAATGTGTAAAGATTATGAACATAACTAAATTGAAGGGAAATGGAAAGCGGTTTAACACACGCACGTACGCACGTTCCTCTGTGATTTCACTTCTTATTAGTCTGTTTTGAACCCGAGCAGCACAAATGAATCCAATTTCAAGGCAATTTGGATTTTGTTCTTTTGATATCCTGCCTAAAAGGCCTGTTTTTTTCTCCAGAAGAAAGACAGAGTGAAGAGTCGTGAGAGTTTGATTGTGTCAGGAGAAAGACTGATTCAAATTCTGTTATCGGAGATGTTAAGAAAAGCCATAAACACATTTTAACAATGGACAAAACACTGATCTGCTTTCCTCAGGGTTATAAATGGCCAGCTCACATTGTGCTGTAGATTACAGTAACAGTTGTGACATCTGTCAAAATGTGCGAAGGGAGCGAGTAAGAGAAAGAGAAACGACTATTTTTTTATAGAAATATGCTTCTGAATGGGAAGCCTGTATTATGATGGAAGTACCATGGTATTCTATGAGATACTTTACAGTACTATTACTGTATTAAATTGCAAGGTCTACATTTTTATTTGCATAAAACATTCAAACGTACAAATAAAAGTACAAAGTTGGCAAGTAATATAGTTCTTTAACTTAAGTTGTTTACTTAAGCCAAGCTATCTGTTTTTTTTAAATGTGTTTCTTACCTTAAATATCATAAATGCTTCATTTTTCGCAGTAACATCTGAAGGGAGAGTTCTTGTGTGCTGCGGTCTGGCTGTGTTACTCGCTCTAGAGTTATGGCTGAGCTTTTATGCCAAAGTACAAACAGCATGAGACTCCTCCTGCTTTGCACCATGTCCATTTTTCTCGTTTAGTCCTCATTTCTCAGCCCCCCGTCATGTCCTGTCTCAAACGGCCGCGAGAGGCTTTTGCCGCAGAGCTTTGTGTGATGAGGTGATCTTGGCCCGTTCCCCTCAAGCCCACTGGGCTGGGCAGTTACACAGGCACACTGCCAGGAAGCCTTTAAAGTAGTGGACGATAGGTGACCAGGGCCGAGAGCCAGAGAGAGCAGGGTGAAAGTAGAGCTCGTTTGTCTGGCTTGAGGTTTACAAGACTGTAGATCACTGTATCTGACAGCTCATTGGCTGGATTAGAATTGGAGGCCACAAACTTCTGACAGCTTATTGGCTGGAGAGGTGTTCTCGAAATGGCTCCTATTCGGACCCCGTCTGTCCATCTCAGTTTTTGCAATGGCAACACACATACAAAACTCTTTTGTGATGAAAAGTTTTTTTCTCTTATGCTCACAAGGCTGCATTTTTTATGATCAAATTGCAATAAAATAAAGTAATATTGTGATATATTATTACAGTTTAAATTAAACACTTTCTGTTTTATGTGTCTTAAAATGTGAGTTATTTCTGTGATGCAAATTCATCATTACTACAGTCATCAGTGTCATGTGATGCTGTAGAAATGATTCTAATATGCTGCTTTGCTGCTCAAGAAATATTTCTGATTATTAGCAATGTTGGAAACAGTGTTGCTGCATAATTTTTATTGAATTGAATTGAATTTTATTTTTAAATCATTTTTGATTTTGAATTATACAATACAATACAAAAATAAATAAAATAAACCAAAATAAAATTGCTAAGATTAAAATTATTAAAGGAAAACTGGAAATATTAAAATAAAAGCTAATTCAAAAAGTAGTAAATACTTTAATAGTATGTAAAAATTAGTAAAATAACACTGCACTCTAATAAAGATGAAATAGCATGCAAAACATGTAATATGTAAAATTGTGTATTCTTACAATTTTTTATAATAAAAACAGCAATAATGTTGGTGTAAAAACAGGTTTACTTTCTTTACTTTCTTTGGAAAACACAAAAGGTAATATAGATAAAGATAGAATTTCAGTCAGTGGGATACAGTAATGTTTTTAAAATAATATTCATCAGGATATCTTCATTTGTATTCTGCAGAAGAAAGTAAGTCATGCAGGTTTAAAACAGCATGAGGGAGAGTAAATGAGGACAGAGTTTTCATTTTTGGTTGAACTATCCTTCTAATTATGAGCAATAACTAGCAAACACTACTAATGAAGCCACAGTGTGTCGAAACGTTGTGTTATTGTTTTAATCACCTTCATTCTTAGTGACCTGCTGAGGTAAAATGAGAGAGGAGTCCGATTTTTAGTTTTTCCCTTTATTCTTTTTAAATAGTTGAGGTAATTATAAGGTTGTGCTTCTCAGGGAAGCACAGTAAAGAGACGAAGAGGAAGGTGCCATCCAGTGACATCTCTGTTAATTTGGTGTAATTTTTGGCACAGATGTCCTCCATAAGCGTGGCAGGCGGCGACTCAGGCCCGTCTCCAAATCAGTCCATTAACACCAAGCCCACTGCGTCATTTTTGTCCATCAATCTGTACACATTTTCCAAATTTTCCAAATGAGACCCTTCATTCCCTAAGCCCTTCAATTACCAATAGTCCATATTTAACAGATCAGAGCCCGTATTTTGCGTGTATCTATTAGTGGGGGATATTAGAGCGGAACTGAGCAGAAATGGAATGATTAGAATTGAATGAGCAGACCTCGTCATATCCGAATGCGATGATTGCTCTGGAGCTGTCTTATCTGCTTCAGTTTTATTTAGTGTGGAATGTGGAAAGACTCAATTGCACATCATTGTCATCAGGATAATGTTATTGTCTCAAATTCAAGTTTGCATCAAAATCATTTCCCATAAATGATTCCATTGGGTTGAGTAACATTTTTTTTCAGTGTCTGTCTCTCTCTCTCTCTCTCTTTCTATATATATATATATATATATATATATATATATATATATATATATATATATATATTCTATATATATAAACATCTTTGTTTCCCTTTGATTGTTTTATTTATTTATTTTTTCAGACAACGAAAGTTAATGAGAACATTCTTCAAAATATCTCCTTTTATGTTCCACGGAAGAAATAAAGTCATATTTTTGGTACAACCCGAATTCCGGAAAAGTTGGGACGTTTTTTAAATTTTAATAAAATGAAAACTAAAGGAATTTCAAATCACATGAGCCAATATTTTATTCACAATAGAACATAGATAACGTAGCAAATGTTTAAACTGAGATATTTTACACTTTTATCCACTTAATTAGCTCATTTAAAATGTAATGCCTGCTACAGGTCTCAAAAAAGTTGGCACGGGGGCAACAAATGGCTAAAAAAGCAAGCATTTTTGAAAAGATTCAGCTGGGAGAACATCTAGTGATTAATTAAGTTAATTGATATCATGTCTGTAACATGATTAGCTATAAAAGCTTTGTCTTAGAGAAGCAGAGTCTCTCAGAAGTAAAGATGGGCAGAGGCTCTCCAATCTGTGAAAGACTGCGTAAAAAAATTGTGGAAAACAAATGTTCCTCAACGTCAAATTGCAAAGGCTTTGCAAATCTCATCATCTACAGTGCATATCATCATCAAAAGATTCAGAGAAACTGGAGAAATCTCTGTGCGTAAGGGACCAGGCCGGAGACCTTTATTGGATGCCCGTGGTCTTCGGGCTCTCAGACGACACTGCATCACTCATCGGCATGATTGTGTCAATGACATTACTAAATGGGCCCAGGAATACTTTCAGAAACCACTGTCGGTAAACACAATCCGCCGTGCCATCAGCAGATGCCAACTAAAGCTCTATCATGCAAAAAGGAAGCCATATGTGAACATGGTCCAGAAGCGCCGTCGTGTCCTGTGGACCAAGGCTCATTTAAAATGGACTATTTCAAAGTGGAATTGTGTTTTATGGTCAGACGAGTCCAAATTTGACATTCTTGTTGGAAATCACGGACGCCGTGTCCTCCGGGCTAAAGAGGAGGGAGACCTTCCAGCATGTTATCAGCGTTCAGTTCAAAAGCCAGCATCTCTGATGGTATGGGGGTGCATAAGTGCATACGGTATGGGCAGCTTGCATGTTTTGGAAGGCTCTGTGAATGCTGAAAGGTATATAAAGGTTTTAGAGCAACATATGCTTCCCTCCAAACAACGTCTATTTCAGGGAAGGCCTTGTTTATTTCAGCAGGACAATGCAAAACCACATACTGCAGCCATAACAACAGCATGGCTTCGTCGTAGAAGAGTCCGGGTGCTAACCTGGCCTGGCCTGCAGTCCAGATCTTTCACCTATAGAGAACATTTGGCGCATCATTAAACGAAAAATACGTCAAAGACGACCACGAACTCTTCAGCAGCTGGAAATCTATATAAGGCAAGAATGGGACCAAATTCCAACAGCAAAACTCCAGCAACTCATAGCCTCAATGCCCAGACGTCTTCAAACTGTTTTGAAAAGAAAAGGAGATGCTACACCATGGTAAACATGCCCCGTCCAAACTATTTTGAGACCTGTAGCAGAAATCAAAATAGAAATGAGCTCATTTTGTGCATAAAATTGTAAACTTTCTCAGTTTAAACATTTGCTATGTTATCTATGTTCTATTGTGAATAAAATATTGGCTCATGTGATTTGAAAGTCTTTTAGTTTTCATTTTATTAAAATTTAAAAAACTTTGTAATTGTGATAAGATAAAATATAAATATTATATGAAAAACTTAAAAGAACTTAAATTAGAAATAGACATAAGTTGAAGTAAAATTACTAAAAACAAAATGAAAGTAAAAACAAATTAAAGCTATAGTATATAGAAATATAAAAAACAATACAACTCAGAAAAGCACTTCAAATTATATGAAAATAATGAAAATATGCAAATAAAACCTAATTCACAGTAATGCATGCTATAATAGTATATAAAAAAATTAAAATTAACACTACTCTAATACAGATGAAATGGTATGCAAAAATATTGAGTGAAATGATACATTTTTTATTTATATTTTTTTAATTAACCTTTTATTGCTGCTTTTTAGTCACTGTTAAAAGAAATATATTTATTTATATTGATCTATTTATATAAACTTCCACAAGTCGTAGCTCAGAGATTATTTTAGGCCACAAGAAAGCAAGATTTTGTTTAAATGTAAGCTCCCTGCTGACAGCATATGCTGATTGGCTGGTTTTAGCTGTTTAAGCTGGTCAAGCTGGTGTTCATCTGGTTATGGCTGGTTGGTCAGTTGGTCTCCCAGCCTGACCATCTAAAGAAGTGTTCAAAACCCGTCTAAAACCAGCCTGCTAAACCAGCTTCCTTTTTCTTTGATGATGATGATGATGATGATGATGATGATATTCAGTGGATTCATCAAAGTTGGCAGGGTTTGCTGGATTGAGTCAAGGAAGTTCATTTTGTTTGAGGCTCTTTTAGAGTTTTGTTGGAGGTGCGAGGGCTTGGATTTGCCACAGGACTGTCATTTTAGATAAAGCACCATGAGGTGCAGTATTGGCCAAATGTTGTCCGGCGTTGGCTCAGCGGGTCTGATGTCAGGTGAGGTGTGCAGACAAGCCCTCTCTCTCCATCTTCAGCGGGACACCACACAGAACTTGCCAAATGTGGCACTGTGCTCCAAACACACATGTTCTGAGAGCAGCTGATGGGGCCATGTGTGAATCACACCTATGGTTAATACGGTATTTACACGTTTGTTGTCCCAACAAAAATGATAACGTCCTGGATGTAAATGTTTTTTACAAAATGAAAAGGATTAAGCAAATTAATAGTAGGATGAAAATTAAAATTGAGAGCAAGTAAAAACCTACATTCATTTATACGTTTAATCTAAACAATATTTCCAAGAAAAGGAGAGGGGGGTATATAATTATTTCATAGTAATAATAAACTCAATTGTGTTAAAAGAAAACTAATAATGATAAGCATCTTTTAAAATTTAATTTAATATATTAAGAATTTTTTTTATATAGTTTTACTAGATTATGTTTAGATTATTTTGTTTAAAATACAGTTAAAAATAGTTTTTTTCGGACTACCGTTCAGAAGGTTTGGGGTTGGTGAGATGTTTTATTGTAGTTTTTAAAAGAAGTCTCTTATGCTCACCAAGGGTCCATTTATTTCATCAAAAATACTGTAAACAGTAATATTGTGAAATATTCTTACAATTTAAAATAACTGTTTTATATTTTAATATATATATTATAAAATTAAGTTTTCTCCAGTTCATTGTCACATGATCCTTCAGGTATCATTCTAATATGCTGATTTGGTAGTTATAATCAATACTGAAAGCAAATGTGCTGCTTCATATTTTTGTGGAAACCGATACTTTTTTTCAGGATTATCTGATAAATAAAAAAGTTGAAAGAACAGCATTTATTTTATTTGTAAAATTATAAATGTCTTTGCTGTCACTTTTGATCAATTTCATTTATCCTTGCTGAATAAAAATTAATTTCTTATTCACCCCAAACATTTTAACAGTACTTTAGAAGTATGAATTTCTGTGTGTATGCATCAGTGTACACCAGAATTGATAATTTCATATTTTGCATAAGGCTGTGGTTCACAACAAGCCTTGGATAAGATTTGTGGTCTTGTGGCTAAAAGCTGAAATCTGGACAGATAAGAGGATCCAAGTTTCCTCAACAGTCCATCTGACCTCCCACCGCTTGAGAGTGGAGGAGAGAGAGAAACAAGCTGCCCTGGAACACATGGTGAACACCTGCAGACCAGAACACACACACACACACACACACACCATCGGGCTGTACACTTGCCCATCCTGGCAGTTTATTTTATAGCTTCCTTCTGTGTCTGACTGATCTATGATTTCCTTTTTGTTTCATATTTTGCTTTTAAAAGGAAGAATTCACCCCCCCCCCCCAAAACTGACATCATATATTCATCATCATGTCTTTTCAAAAAGTTTTTGTTTCTTTCATGAAACACAGATGGTTGTCATATTTTTTTTCATAAATTGAAAGCTTATAGTGACTTAAAATCATCACGGAAAGGTGAAAAAGGATTCCATATTTGTATTGTATTTTTATATGTATTATGCATATGTGCTACATAATAGCTGTATGTAAATGTGGTGAGTTTGTTGAGTCACTAGAGTTTGCTCTTGAGTTTTTATCAGTCTGATGTGAGTGGCTTTGGAGACTCTCTAAAGAGATGCAGCAGAGGCAGATTGGTCGATTAGTCTGTCAGCTCCGGAAAAATGAATGGTCTTGTTGTGACATGTCACTTTGGCTTCGGGTAACAGTGTGTGTGTGTGTGTGCTTGTGAAAATGTGTCAGACTGTGAGTGTGTGTGTGTGTGTGTGTGTGTGTGTTTGAGGTGTGGATTGGTTCAGTGATGTGACTTGACCCTCTTGTTCTCTGTGTCTACCCAGCATCCCCGGCTCGGCGGTGTGTGCGTTTGACATGCAGCAGCTGGCACGTGTGTTTGAGGGCAGATTCAAAGAGCAGAAATCACCAGAATCCATATGGACACCTGTACCTGATGAACAAGTACCTAAACCCAGGTATCTATCTATCTATCTATCTATCTATCTATCTATCTATCTATCTATCTATCTATCTATCTATCTATCTATCTATCTATCTATCTATCTATCTATCTATCTATCTATCTATCTATCATTCTATCCATTCATCTATACCGTAATTCCTCAAATAAAAACCAGTAGTCAAATAAACGCCGGGCCTCTAAAAGTGGCCGGGGGCGTGGTCAACACGGACAAATAAAGGCAGGTCTTAAATAAAGGCTGGGGGAAAATTTGTGCAGCAGAGCCAGATAACGAAAGTACACGCTAATGTTATGATCTCTGTCCACTGGAACGCTATCGCTTTTAATTTAAAACGGGTTATTTAAAACAATTACTTATCAAACAGATAGAATTAGAAATAAAGGTCTGCTTCAAATAAAAGCTTGTTACTTTCTGCAGTTCAGGTAAATAAAGGCCCCGGCTTTTATTTGAGGAATTACGGTATATCAATTTATCATTCTATCCATCTATCCATCATTCTTTCTATCATTCTAGTATTCATCCATTCATCCATCATTCTATTCATCCATCCATTCATCGATTTTTTTTCTATTCATCGATCCATCCAATCATCGATTGGTCTATTCATCCATCCACTCATCTATCTACTGACTGATCGTTCCATTCATCTATCTGTGATTCTGTCTGTCATTCTGTTCATCCATCCATACATTTATCTATCAGTCTATCTCTCTGTCTATCCATCCATCTATCTATAGATTATCTATCGTTCTATTCATCCATCCTTCTGTTGTTCCATCCATCCATTTATCCATTGTTCTATCTTTCATTCTATTCATCCATATCAATATGTCAATCGGTCATTCCATCCATCCATCATTCTATCTATCATTCTATTAATCCATCTATCCATTCATCCATTGGTCTATTCATCCATGCATCATTCTATCTATCTATCTATCTATCTATCTATCTATCTATCTATCTATCTATCTATCTATCTATCTATCTATCTATCTATCTATCTATCTATCTATCTATCTATCATTCTATTCATCCATCCATCTATTGATCTATCATTCCATCCATCCATCGTTCTATTCATCCATCCATCCATCAATTGATCTATCATTCCATCCATCCATCGTTCTATTCATCTATCCATCCATCCATTTATTGATCTATCATTCCATCCATCCATCCATCATTCTATTCATCCATCCATCCATTGATCTATCATTCCATCCATCCATCGTTCTATTCATCCATCCATCCATCTATTGATCTATCATTCCATCCATCCATCCATCATTCTATCTGTCATTCTGTTCATCCATCCATCTATCTATCTATCTCTGGATATTTATATCATGAATATGTTTTTTTTTTTACTTTCTTTTTCTTTTCTAGGCCTGGAGGATGTGCTGTCCAGGGGTCAAGGTTCAGCTCCTCCAACAGCCTTCCCGACGAAGTGCTGAATTTCATCAAAACTCATCCTCTGATGGATGAAGCGGTTCCTTTGCTTGGACACAGACCGTGGATAGTCAAGACTATGGTCCGGTAAGATGAGTACACTACTCAACACAGGCGTTGTGGAAAAATATCAATAAACCCCAAGATGCTTGTTACATGAAGTGTGTTGCAGAGAGTTGAAAAGGTGAAACGTCATTCTCAAGATCTGCTAAAAGCCGTACTGCTTAAACTGAAATCAGGAATCAGAGTCCGAGCTCTGCTGTAGTGTGGTTAGTGTTAGCAGCACCTACACTCAAAGGACATCATTCTGTGAGCATTCCTATTTAGAGTGTCTCTCAAGGTTAGTGGGGAAAAATACTTTAGTTAAAATATAAATCTAAACTCCAGAAGTGCTTCTGCAGAGAGTAAATTGCCTGAGGCCTTCAGACTGGAAGCAAAGCGTCTTTGCGAGGAAAAATATAGCTGTAAATCATCTTGCTTTTAAAAATGTGATTGAAATGGCCACTGGGTTGCTTCAAGCTAACTAGATGTAAATTGACACAAAGGACAGTGGTACTCTGGTGTACATTTGATTCATATTCAATAACAGACCATTTTGGCTGAATGGTTATCTTGAATAAACTTTAGTGAATAACTCATCATAAAGATTTCACTGACTTGAAAAATAGGCAGCTCAATATTATTTTATTTTTTTTATCATCACAATAAAGTAAAAGTACATAGAAAGTAAAAGCTATTGTGAGCCGTCAGAGACGCGTTGTGTTTGCTGACTTTAATCCAAATAAGTCTTTTTACACCTAATCTTCTCAAGTCTCAACAGAGAGAGTATTTACAAACCTTATCTCTGACATCCCTTTTTAATTATTTCATAAGCTGTTTTAAGAATAATACACAAAGAATGGTTTAAAACAGATAGCGGCAGCACTAAAATCTGATTTATGTTTGAAGCTATTAAATGACAAAATGTGAGCATCAGCTGAATTCAACGGATCAAATGAACCCTATTTACTTTCTTAATGTTTCAGTGCACAATTCATCAATGAATGCTATTCTAAAGAAAATATCTCTTTGCAAAGTTTATTAAATTTGTAATAACTTGGTTTACCCATGAAAGGACTGTTTTATTCATCAGAATTGTAACTAGGCATGTGGGTGGGGAAAATAATACATTGTTACATTGTTTGTTTCTTATTCAGTATTCTGCTTCCCTTTGAAATATATCACATCATGGTTGCAAAATGGCTTGCAAATGCAGTTTTGTGCTGATTTTAAAGCACTATTTTATTTGGGTACTGTAAACAGCTTACATTTAGCATGATGAAATATATTCTTGGCTGAAAAGTTCTCTTTTATTGTCTTTCATCATATTGATGTTGCAACTGTTTTATAAAAGCAATACACTTCTGTAATAGAGTGCAAATTGTTCTGTTTCCCTCACTTTTAAGGTACCAGTTGAACACTATGGTGGTTGACACTGAGGCAGGTCCACATCGCAATCGGACTGTGGTGTTCCTCGGATCCACAAGGGGAACCGTTCTCAAGTTCCTCATCACACCCAGCCCGGAGAACCCGTACTCCAACACCAACACCTTTCTGGAAGAGCTGGAGGGCTACAACCCAGAAAGGTGAAGGGATTTTTTTTTAACCAGATTCATCATCAGCTCAGTTCAGTTCTTATCCAATAGTTTTAGACAATTTAATAATGCTGTAAATGTTAAATGTGGTGATTGTTTCTAATTGTTGATGGTGTTTTCTGATTTATGGAGTGATAAAAGCAGATATCCTGCTGCAAAAACCTTTAATTCTGATCAACAAGGTCAACAAAATGAATTTTGAACTTTATTTTATCCAATGTTCATATTTCAGTTCTGGAATTATATGCAAATTAAATTTGCTGCCTCATTTGCAGATTTAAACATAACTTTTCAGAAAAATTGTATAGCAAAACAATTTCCTTAAAGGCAGGGTAGGTAAAAAATGTATAAAAAACTTTTTTTCCAAATTTGTTTAAACTTTATTTATATATCAATACATAATTAAAATGTAAGTACTCTGAAAAAGAAAGTATAAAAATCGAGTGTCTGTAGACCTCTCACGACTGTTTTAAAGACAGCTCATTATTTCCATTCACTCCACCCCCTCCCTTCTGGGCTCCTATAGATTATTTATCGTCTCTACTATGGCTCGCTAAGTAATGTTATGTTAGCTATATTACGCAGCTACGTGTGCTAATGACACATGCTTCATGAAAAAATAAACAAAAAAATATGTAAGATCAAAATACAAAAAGAAAGATTTACCTGTCCAGCAGAAATAAAGCCATCAAGGAGTCACTTTTCAGCCCCTTGAGTTCCCTCAGTTCTCGCCATCGCTGGAAAGCCACGCCGATATTAACTCACGTTTTATTTCTTTGTTTATCCAAAGACTTTTTGTTCATTGCCTTTTCCTAGAGTCACTCGATTTTTATACTCTTTTTATCAGAGTACTTACATTTTAATTATGCATTGATATATATAGAAAGTTTAAACAAATTTGGAAGAAAGTTGTTTATAAATGTATTACCTACCCTGCCTTTAATTAAGATTATGACAACCCAAGAGAGTGATATCTGTGCTGCCTTCAAAAAGATAAAAGCATCATAGTAGACAAAATGTTATATTGGTTTTGGACATGCATTGATGACTCCCTGGCTTCTGATAAGGGACGAATTCGGACACAGAGCGGAGATAAAGTTGTTTTGTCCTTGGCATTCTTTAATCTGTTTACCGACTTCATTTATTTCCAAAAATCTTATTTTATTTCCCACAGTTGTTTACTGTTGTTGACGTTTAGCCCTGGATTAAAACTTTTAGCACTGTCAAATAGTAAAAGATATTCAGTATCAAATGCTACTAAAGAAATAAATCCATGCTTTTTATCCACAAACAAACAAACAAACACACAGTGCCTCTGAAAATGTCCTCAAAAGCAAAAGGAAGAAAAACGATTTTATGATTATTGTGTGTGTGTGTGTGTGTGTGTGTGTGTGTGTGTGTGTGTGTGTGTGGTGCTCTGATGGATGAAACATGGCTGGGGTTTTGAAGATCAACAGGCAATACCTGTTTGAACATTAAGATTCAGAGAGATGCATGCTGGGAGATGAAGGCGAGTTGTGTGGCGGTGGTTGAGATAAGGTTCTCAGCAGGACACAGTGCTCACTGAGACACACACACACACCTGAAACAAAGAGATCACTGTGTCTGCTTGACCTTCTGTCTTGCCTCAGGTGTTCTCTGGATGCCATCCAAAACTCTCACCCAAATTCCTGTAATATGTGTCATTCATCTTCCAGCTATTTATCAGTGTTTAGATTACAGGTCTGGTATCTGTAGAGCTACTGATGGGGAGTTTCTCTGTTGTCATTTAATCAGAGATGTTGAGGTAATTTAATGCCTTATTAGCAGCTTGACACTTAATGTGTGTTGGAAACATACCAACTCTGACTGAATCTCTTTTAGTGTGTATTTTTTGGGCTGTTTGCCACTTTTTTATAGCCACAGACAGTAGAGAAAAGGAGATTAGTGAAGAGAAAGAGTGAGGAAACTGGATCGAGAACAAGGCTGGATGAAATTCAGAATTTAAGAAATTGTTTAGAAGTTGGAAAGTTGGCAACACCCCACAGGAAGTTGAAGTTAAATGACAGGAAGTGGAATTTACTAAATTACAAGTCAGAAATTAAATAGGTAGTGCATTCTGGAGAAATTAAGTCTTGGTCTGTAAATTAGCTGTTCATTATTAATTTATGTTTTATTTTTTATCATACTTTTATTTAGTAAGGATACATTCAATTTATTTAAAGTGACAGCAAAGACATTTACGTTCTGTTTCAAATAAATGCTGTTCTAATTATCAAACATTATCAACACTGATAATAATCAAATCATAAATGTTTCTTGATCAGCAAATAAATCAACATATAAGAATGATTTCTGAAAGATCACATGACACTGATGATGCTGAAAATTCAGCTTTGCATCACAGGAATAAATTACATTTTAAAATATATTCAGGTATAGTTATATTACTGTAAATTGTAATAATATATCACAATATTTATATTTATTCAGTCATGAAAAATTATATACTAAATAGTTAAAATATTCGTAAAATAATTTTTTCATTATATATAATTTGATACATTTTTAAAATGGAAATCATATTGGTTAACTTTCTTCATCACAATATCACAATTAAGTATAAAAGGGTTCATTTTGAATAATTCACTACTTTGGTTTGAGTGGATAAAATGTATTTTTTTTTATGTAATTTCCCCTTCTTTTCTCGGGAATATTGTTTCAATTCATAATAATCATATACGTTTTTACTTGTCCTCAGTTTTACTTTCCATCCTATTAGTCTTTTGGAAAATCTCTTTAGGTTTGCACTCTCTTTTGCTACTGTGCCTATAAAACTTTGTAAATGACATATCATGCATGTTCTATACATACAGTAAATAACCTCTGGCTTACCTCTTTGCATGTGAAATGAGGTAGAATGTCTCCGTCCCACTGCTGAGAGCGGGTGGTCACACTGTATGTTAATGTGTTCATGACTCATGGAGACCCTGATGTGAAGCTGTTGGGATTTAATGAGTGTGTGTAACCGTGTTCTAGGAAGTGTTTGGTTGTAAAAGTGCACGAGGGGTTGAATTGATGTCTTCATTGTGTATGTGTGTGTGTAGATGCGGCGATGACTCTGTGCAGGCGAGGCAGCCTCTCTCTCTGACCCTGGACAAACCCAGTCACACACTCCTGTTGGCCTTCCATTCCTGCGTGGTGCGAGTGCCTGTCGCACGCTGCCAACTGCACTCCAGATGCATGAAGTAAGAAACACACACATCTTCAGTCTGTACATTGATTAAACACACTCTCATTCACACACACTCTCGTTTTCCATCTTAAAGTAAATTGTGCCACCCAAACGCACACTGCTTCATCAGCGGCTTTGAAATTACTGTGACCCAGCTTTTACAGTTTCCTTTAGATACACACACACACACACACACACACACACACAGACTCCTTCTGGCCCGTCTCCCGTACAGCACACTTGGAAGGGTCTGTTCCTGTGAAGCAGTAAAGTTCTGGTGTAATTCAGCCATGATTAATGGAAGAGGCTTCGACTGAGTCTGCATGACGTTCTCTCTTCGTCTTGCGGGATGCGGTACAGTACCATCTGCACCCGTTCAAGTCCCTCCAATCCACTTCATACGTCTGCAGCACCATGTGCCGCTCAAATAACTCTTGCACCAGCAGCCTGTGTTGCTTTGGGTGGTACACGCATGGAAACAATGTGTAGGATTAACTTCTTCACTTAGAAAAAAAAATTTGATTAAATTATACAAATAATTACAGTACAGAGAAACCACAAGTAACACATTGAATTTAACATGAACATTTTAAGTAGAAATACTGAAGTATTTTCTTGTGAAATATTCTCAAATGATCTTATTTTTCTTTTTTTACACTGTACACAACTTTAAAACCTCCTTTTCCTCCATGCCCAAGCTCACATAGGTGCTAAACAAAGAATACAGTACTAAACGTTGATGCATTGTTTTAAATTATATACATTTAAATGGCAAATTGTAGTGGTGCATTGGTAATTATGTACAAGGCTATTAAAAATGTATTAATTTATTTATTTATTGTGGTTTGGATGTCTGCCCACTTTAAATTAGTAATGTTTTTATAAGCGGTAAAAGCATTATATTTCAATTTGAATGCATGCCAAATTAAGGTAAAATTTTAATTTAATTTACAATTTATTTTATGTGTTATTTTGGTATTCCAATGAAAAATACAATGCATTGTGTGTGTGTGTGTGTGTATATATATATATATATATATATATATATATATATATATATATATATATATATATATAATATTATAGAATTATAATTTTATGTATATACTGTAATTTTATGTTTTTATTGAAGTGACCCTGAATAGCTGGAGAGACAGATATGAGAAAATATGAGACTGCAGCTGAATGTCTGAGTCATGTCTGTCACTCTTTATCTGTTTCAGTCTCTATAATTCATCATTTCTGTTGTCCAGTTTTGTTTCCTGTATTCGTTATAGAGGAGGTCAGTATTGTCCTCTGTAATAACATTGACAAACATTGTGTGTGTGTGTGTGTGTGTGTGTGTGTGTGTGTGTGTGTGTGTGTGTGTGTGTGTGTGTGTGTGTGTGTGTGTGTGTGTGTGTGTGTGTGTGTGTGTGTGTGTGTGTGTGTGTGTGTGTAGAAACTGCATCGCATCCAGAGATCCATACTGCGGCTGGACCAAAGGAAGTACCTGCTCACTCCTGAGACCCGGCACCAGGTTAGATAGAAAACCAGAAACATACTCTACACAAATTTAAATGCTTGCCGGTGCATGCATGCTACCCTGTTGTATTTGACATGACTCTAATCCTCAACTCAAGGGGGCGATAGAGTTTCCCTCAAATTATTACGCAATTAAAGGTGTGCAATATCTACGCCACTACTGTCACCAGATGTAAACGTTTTTACACAGGTTTCCAAACCATCTGTCATTGGCTGTTCAAACATAGTCCCGCCCTCACACTCATGCCATTGCTTGAGTCAATGCTGATGTGTTAACCAAAATAGCTGTAATTTGGCTAAATTTGTATTAAGGTTCTATTAAAGTTTTGAACAAATTTGTTACCACAAAAACATTTCTTTTATATCATACATACTTATACAGTACTTTTTTTCTGAAATGTTTTAGTTCATCTACATTTTTTTAATGTTACTACTTTGAAATGAACTTACCCATAATGTTTGTAAACTGATAAAATGGAATGTTCCCTAGCCAAGAATTTTTTTTTTATATATTTTTAAAACAATTTTTAAAACTGGACTTTTGAATGTTCAGATAGCATATCAAAAGAATATTCAGATGAAATTCAATTAATGTTTTCATGTCTACTAGTTCTAAGTACAGTGTTTGCATATTTGCATATTCCAAAAAAAAAAAAGTACTTTAATATAAAAATATACTGTTCACCTTTAAACCAGATGTATTATTATTCACGTAGCTAGGTAAACATGACAGTTTAACTTGTTCAGTAAAATTACTCTCTTTTCATAACAGCCACTGACCTGAAAAAAAAGCGTCTGAATGTGTTTTGAACTGTGTTCGGACACATTTCTAAATGCAATGACGCATGAAATTGAATTTGCATAACTAGAAGTGCATGCATTCACGTACTTGCATAGAATATGTGTCGTGTATCTAATCTGTAAATTTGCAGTTAATGTTCAAATCCGTTTATCTCCTGTTTTGCAGATTACCTTTCGTGCAGGACGTTGAATATGGAAATACCTCACATCTCGGAGACTGCGATGGTGAGTTTGTGAACCTGCTTGTGAACCTGCTTGGGATGTGACCTTTAGCTTTCCGCTCTACCTTCAGTGCGTCTCTAGAGAATTCTCTAGCAACTCTTCAACAATACAGAAAAGATCCAGTCTGGTCTGGTTCGAAAGTTTTGCTCAAGCAGTCAAAGTCACGAGAAAGTCACAGGTTGCATCAGGAGAGATGGAAGAAGATAGCGAGAGAGTCTTTTCTTTTTAGAAATTAATTGATTTCTTTAAAGTACGAGGTGCCTGCGTGCGAGATAGTGACAGTGTTTATATTGTTAAAAAGACAAAAATTGTTTATATTTTCAAACAATGAGAATTTTTGATTCTTATGAGAGCTTAGATTCGCTTTCCGCTCTTAATGGCATTTTGCAAATCTGGCAGCATATGAAACACTCTCTGTCGATCTCTCCAGTTTTCATGGCTCAAAGCGCTCAGATTTAGCAGAATGTGGAACAGCAGTGAGGTTCTCAAGTCTCTTCTTGAGGAGTTCTTGACATAACAGACTGCCACAGATACTCAGACAGAAGAGGCTATATATCACTGCAGCCATATAGATTCAGCTGAGTCACACAGAATGAAACAGATTAAAGTTCAATGGCTTAGTAAGTGTGTACTTTCAAGGAATCTGTTTCTGTGTGATGGTTTCAGGATAAAAATGGAGAAGTGCAGCAGAATACAGGTGTCTTGTTTGGATTGCTAATTTTTGATTCAGGAAAAGAGTGATGGTCGCATTTTATGAATTCTTGGTGACTTCCTGAAGTTTTTAGGAGACACAACTGAATTTTAGAGCACATTCAGGTTGATATGTGCTGTATGAATAAAACTGAGGTCAGCAGTTTGCTCAATGAGTGTAAAACAGTGGATCTCAAACTTTTTGAGTCAAAGGCCCCTGTTTGTCTAAAAGGTATTTCCAAAATTGACAGGTATTTCTGCTGTAATTATGACAAAGCTGCTTGTTTTCTTTTTTATTAACATGAAAAAAAAAAAGATTGACATGAAACTGATATATTAAACTATTTACCTGTGATTAATAGTTTAAGGTTAAACTTTTTCATGAACCGTATGTCCTTCAATATTAGGGGGGTTATTTTGAAATTAATTTTAATTTCGAGTTTGAATGTTTTATTAATGATAATATATTATTTTAAATTAAAAAAGCCCCCTAGTGGGCCCCGACCCCCTGATGTAAAACCTCTGGCCTAAACTAAACCAAAATGTATCCTTCCATTAAAATCTATTTTAGGCTTTTTGGCTCGCTTTTAACAGTTTTAATATTATATTTTAGGTAATTAAAATTGCTAAAAAAAAAGAATTAAAATGGTTTGGTGGTCAGGGTGGTGTGCTTGTTTACAGTATTCTATTATGGTATTTATTAATATTTTGAATTAGCTTTTGTTAGTATATTTTTGATATACATAAACAAGTCAAAGCTATTGTGAACTGACTCTGATCATACACAGGACTCAACCCACTCATGTTTGCTGTTATGTGCATAATTCACAATGTTATTGTAAATATGGTTTTATGAATATAGCTAGAAAGATTTCTAAACCTTAGAAAAACCTTGTATACTGTACAGTGATAGTGTGCTTACTCACTTTAACATTAAACATAAAGCTGGAGGCTGAAGGATATATTTACAGACAGAGGAAAGGGAGGGACGGAATTAGCATGGAGAACAAAATGAACCCTAACGTCAAGAGGCAAATGGGGACTAATTAAAGAGGTCCTTGAAAAGAAATTTAGGCACATTCATAATATAATTAGCCCATATAAATGCATCTGTAATATAAATTATTCTGTCCTCTCTCACTCCATCCAACACACAGAATTTCAGACATATTTTAAAGAGCCCAAGACAAGTGAAACACTGAACGGCAAAAAAGATCAGAAAGGAGAGAGAGAAAAAATGAGTTTGTACAGAGCTTGTTTGAAATCACACTCTTTGATGCTGCTTTAGTTTGACAGAAGCAGGCAAGTGTATTAAAATTAGCCATATAGTTCTGTTAATGTTCATTTTAGATTACTTTTTAAAGCTATTAAAGTTATCCAGCCAAGCACAGTGAGTTGTTTTATTTTTGGCTTGACAGTATTGCATAAATATACAAATTTGTTTTAAATACAGTACAGCTGAAAGAGGTCTCTTTTTAAAAGGTTGCATTTATTTAATCAAAAATAGAGTAAAACAGTGGTATTTTGAAATATTATTGTAGTTTTTATTTTATTTCAATTATTAATAAAATTATAAAAATATTTGTTTTCTATTTGAATACATTTTAAAATAGAATTTATTCCTGTTATGGCAAATCTGAATTTCCAGCTGAAAATATGCTACACATACAAATGATACAAAGATATAAGAGAAATCTATCAATGGTTAGGAGGTTTCTGTCGCTTGAAAGCATTTCTGCACCCTTGAGGACACAAACACACACACACACTCATTACAAGAAATCTTATGGCAGTATTTTAGTCTTTAAGAATGTTCAAAGGAAACAAAATATTTTAAAAAGGATTCAGTTGTTGAGTGTGTTGTGTGCAGCAGACCCCTGCTGTTACAATGAACAAACGCAATGAGAACTGTGATTTCCAGCTGAGACAGAAAACAGAGAATGTGAGAGAGAGAATATAAGAAGAGATCAGAAAATTGAAGTTTGTGTATGAATGTACTGTATGTGCGAGTATAAGTGACAATGTCACTGTCTGTGCATGTTGGGGAATAGAAATGTATACGTTTGTTTTTGTTAATGCCATATTCTGGACTACCACGATGGCAGCACCATAGTATTCTTTGAAGGGCTTCACACAATATTCATCTAGAAACTGAAAGAGTGAGTGACCAAACAATGAACAGTTCACCCAAAAATAATTATTATCTCCCTTTCATGTCATTCTAAACCAGTTTGTCTTCTTTTGTGGCCTACAATAGAAGGAAAATCATTTGGACTAAATGATGAGTAAATGATGAGAGAATTTTCCTACTTGGGTGAACTGTTCTTTTAAAAGTCCTCTTACTGTCAAGACATCTACTAGTTTGGATACTGAAGTAGACGCAGAGTCTGACAGCTTCTCATTTCTGAGACGGCTAACAGCCCACACATAAACGGCACCGCTAGAGGAGAGATATTCAGCGAGAAGAAAGCCAAGAGGGGAGATAATAGAGGAAAAGAGAGGTTAAAACCAAGGACATCTCACAGGGAACTGCAAAAGAAAGAGTACAAGAAATGCTGTTAAAAGAAAGAAGGATTTCACAAATGCCAATTCCAGGAAAAACTTTTAGAAAGCAGAGTATGAAAAGCATGAGTCATCAACTTCAAAAACTGCTGTGTTCTTTGAATTTATCGAATTATCTCTTTAGACCCATTTAGTTCTTGCAGCTACTCACATTTCCAGTATGAATCTCAATTGCACAGGTTGCTCGTGGTCAGTGATTGACAGTGGCATTTGCATGTTCATGGTTCCTGAGGCAGAACTTTTAAATGCAAGGTTTCTAAGGTCATATTCCATCTCTGGAAGGTCACAGCCTTAGCCTAGTGAAACACACACTGTATCAAGTTCACTGAATTAGGAGCAACTGTAGTCAACAGCCTCTTGTTTTCTGATCGATTGCTAGGGCTGTAATGTACAGAAACTCAATAGATCAATTGTACACCCTTTCATAAGTCATGAGAAGCTTCTTTGATGCTCTTGTAAGCCATTCAAGTGTCAGCTTTTAAATGATAAGTCCTCCTGCGCTTAATAGTGTCAATAGTTGTAGATGTTAGTGTTTTCTAGTAGTCCCAAAACTGCATTTTGGGGGCCTTCAAGGGCCGATTTGACTAAACATGGCAAATTAGTGCAGGAGCACAATTCCAAAACAGCACCTATGGGAGTGGAAATGTCTGTGGTTGGTTTACTAACAACACGCATATTAAAGAACACAGACGCAACATCTCATTGACATATCGACTAAGGCAATATACAAAGCGCACTGCAGATTAGCTTAGTCGCAAATAAAGAATAAAGAAATAAGCCACAATACATTGAGAAGAACAAAAAATTTAAGAGTTAGTTCACCCAAAAGTTTAAATTATGTCATTAATAACTCACGCTCATGTCGTTCCAAACCCGTAAGACCTCCGTTCATCTTCGGCAAATTATACGGCATTCCAAATGAATTAATATGTGTGAAAAAAATCCTCTGCCATGAGCTCTCTGTTCTCTGCGGTGCCTCACCCTAGCAACAACTATTACATCCATTTCAAGCGCAAAATAGTTTTTTTGAAGGCGTAAATAAATAATGTCGCAAATACCATTAATTTGATGAGCACATATGTTAGTAAATCACGTTGCGTAATTCATTTGAATACTCTCTTCCCATAAATGATGCATCTGAAAGGGAAACTCTTTATTTTATTGCATATTAAATAAGGTCAGGCACAAAAATAACTGTCCACGCCTTTTCAGCTCTAGTTCTTCACTATGCGTCTTTAGTAAATCCTGACAGTGATATTTAAATGCCAAAAGAAGGTTTGTGCTGGCACAAGCTGTTAGTAAAACTTGCCCCAAGTTCGTTGTTGTTTTTGGATTGTAACATATTTTGCTCTCTTTTTGCAGGTCTGTTACGTGAGAGTTTTATGGATGAGCCCGAAAGCCTTGTTACTTTGAATCTGCTGGTTGTTGCAGCAGTTTCTGCTTTCTCCACCGGGGCAGCACTCTCAGGCTTGGCAGTGTGCTGGATCATGGGTCAAAAACAACGCCACCGTTCACATAGCAACACTCCTTCGTCCAGTAGTCAGCGGAAGAACGAGAAGGAACGGTGCATGATGGGACAAAGCAGGAGAGGCTCTGTGATGAGTGTATCCCGGCACAGCGGCACGGACCGGCCACGTTCACAGGGAGAGACGCTCTTCGTAATGCCGAATGGTTGGGTCAAAGCAGGCGACTTGGATCCAGGTCTGCTCCCCACACCGGAGCAAACTCCCCTGCAGCAGAAACGTGGGTTACGCCTGTCCGATTCCGGATCCAGTTGGGACCAAAGCCAGACCTTCTTGAGCTCGGTTGGAACTCAGTGTCCACCTCCACCATCCACCTTGTTTCTCAGCTCTAAACTCCTGCAAGGATCCGGTCGACGCCATGAGGAAGCCATTGAAACTGGTATCGACCGCCAACGTTATGTCTCTCTCTCCAAGTACCGGGATCAGGGAATACGCCAAGGCACTCTTCTCCGCAAATCGGCAGGTGATTACAACTACCCCATGACTCCCCAAGACTCCCCTGACCGGCGGAGAGTGGTGTCAGCGCCCAGCACCCAGATAGAGTACAGCGGAGAGCCTCTTCGCTGGACCCACGAAGGCTACATCTTTAGCAGTCATGGCATACCTCCAACAGGCCACCACTACACCCCGGCCTCCCAGCATCCTGCAGGACTGACGCGCTCTGTGCTCCACGGGTCCCGGGGGCTCATCGACATGGCGGACTTCAGCCACCTGCTCGGGAAGGGAGGAAGCGATCGGACACCGACAGGCCAGTGAACAGCGGGGAACCAAGATTCGAGGAGTGGGAAATTGTAGAAACGTGAGTGGCTGAAACCTCATGTGGACTGCAGAGGGCAACCTAGCCAATCACAGCAGCTCTCTGTAACTCTCTCTCTCTCTGTTTCTTTCCTCACCTGCTTGTCATCCTTTTTACTCATTTGTCTGGAACTGCTTGCATGAGGAAAAGCCAAAACTGGACCTCACTGACTACGAGAAGAGCAGCCATTCCTACTGGAAACACCTCTTTTTTATCTCTGTTTCTCTGACAGAGATGTGTTTTTCCTTGTTGCCTGACTGCATATGAGTGTGGCTTACAATACTTTATTGCACCTTTATCAGATGGAGGAAAGAACCGTACACATCTTGAAGACTATCTATCCCTGAATCTGTTCAGACCTTGACTCTCTTTAGCAGGTTACTCTTTCAGCAGATTTGTAAGTTTGATACAATGACAGCATTTCATTTGGGACAATTGTTTACTCCAAATAAGAGGAAGAACCCAACACTTTCTTGGAGTAATGACTCAGTGGTCAATGGATGTTGTTGTTTCTGGTTTATACCAAACTCTATACAAAGTGCTGTGATTACCGGCATATGGGACACCCCATTTACATCAGTGTAAATGCTGTAGGAGCATATTTAGACAGGTTAACTGGTTGAAAGGAAAGATTTGGAATGAACTTGTACTACGGAATCATTTTCACATCACAGTGATTATTGATTGGTTCTAACTTCTTGTAGCCCATTAAAATGTAAATTTTCTCCATAGCATACGTAGCAGTGTTGTAGTACTTGAGTCCTACAATACTGGACTCAGACTAAAGTCCATGTCCATGAGCATATTTTCCAAGACAGATCGAGACCAGCTCATTCAAGCCCGAGTCCAAATGCTCCTGAATATATGGACTTGGCTTAAGACGGATTTGTGTAGTACACCCCTGATTCATAGAAAGATGAACTGAAACTATTTCAGCATACTAAATGGGAGAATAAAGAGAAGCAAATTACAGAAAGAACCACATTAGCCAAAATAACAACAGTGTCTGTCTCCATCCGCAGCATTTTTTCCCATTATAAACGCTTGTGTGTGACATCACTACATGTGGGCGGGGCCCCGTCTCATGTTTCGCTTTGCAAGATTACCAGTATGACAGTTGCATTGATGTATTATTTTGACCAAAATGTATGAATAGAAAACACAAGATTTTTTCTGTTGTATGCTTGGGAATCTTTTGTGTTTTATGACTTTGTTCTCTGTCGAGAGAGCTGAGGCCTTTACATCAGAACTCAGCCTTGAATTCAGACTTTATAAGAGAGAGAGACAGAGAGAGAAAACTTTGGTTGGCGAGTTTCATGGTCTCAACCACATGAATTTCTGTGTTCTGTGTAGCTCTGTGAGTTTTATCAGAGAAACTCTGATAGAGTTCTCTCTGAGAACTTCTGAACACACTGGATTCCAAATCTTTTTTGTCTTTTTGTTTTGTTTCATCCTTTTTTGTACAGTGACATTTTTTTACACAGTATGTAAAATGTAACATGGAACAGAGAACTGAGGTAAAAACACCCACTGTTTTCTAAAATGACAAAATTAGAGACAGAGAAAGACAGAATCTGTCTTGAGGACACTTGGACTCTTCTTCCTAAAGATGCTGTTTGACCTTTTGTTTCTCCCGGACTCTGAAGGAGAGCAAACGAGAATGGGAAGCCAGAGAAAAGGAATCACAGTGTGAGAACTAAAAGGACTGCAAAGTCAAGAGATGTCATGTGATTTGAAGCCAGTTACATTACTGGGTGTGTGTTTGTCTGTGAAGTAGCCAATCATTTTGCTTGTCATGTCCATCATAATACACTTCCACTCCTTTTTGTATTTATTTACTTTGATTTTGAAAATTCTTCATCATCAACAGGGATCATGGATTGCAATTTTTTAGTCATGTGTCCCTAAGTCATTGTGACCTTATATCAGAAAACTAAAAGGTTAATTATCTAACAATATCATAATCAAATGTCCAGAGAAACACTCTCTGGCTCTGTTCCAAACCCTAGTGAGTTGCCTTTTCTCAGGCAGTTTCATTCAAGATGGCAGACAGAGTTTACATTTATGAATTTGGCAGATGTTTTATCCAAAGTGAGTTACATTGCAATTAGGGTATACATTTTATCAATTCATACATTCCCTTTGAATCTGATCTTGAAATGTTTGAAACAATAAACTTAATGGCATGCAACAGTTTGGAAAGGTAACTGACAGATAATAGTTCCGTCTTATTTCAGATCAAGTAATGAAAACCTTAAATGTAAAATTTTGATAAGTAACATGCCTTCATCTTTATTTAACTTTATTTTGAGAATTAATCAAGTTTATGTGTCTCCTTAGACACTGTTAATGGATTTGCTGTCCAAAAAGATTGTTTAAAAAAAGTCAAGTTAATTTTGGTTTGGATTCTACCTTAAAATACATTAGACAACAAGTTGGCTCTCTAGGGTTTGGAAAATAACCTTTTTCATCAACTTCCTCTTTCTGCATGACCTGCACACAAGTGTCCGTCTCCACATAGGCTAGCTTTGCAATTAAACATCTAATAGCATCAGTCTGTTAGATATCGAAAGCAGATGTCTGATTAGATGAGTTGCCACACACACTTCCTTGCACAGGAATGCACTTAATAATGGTTATCATGCACCTGCAAGATGTCTCTTATTAAAAGCACATGCTACATACATCACTTAAGCATACTTCTCTATCCTAGAGAGCACGATCTCACCATTGCCGAAGATCTCAGAAAACACACACTCTTGCAGTTGTGTGCAACGGTCGGTTGAACATTGATTAGCTCATAAATCCAGCTGAAAGGAGAGTCATGGTTGATTGCACTGTGTGTGTGTGCCTGTGTGTGTTTATGAGTTTAAATTACTGTGTGTATGTATTTAGGTCTCCTTTCTTCATCATTGAAGATACACCAGGCAGGAAATAGGATCCAGAACACAGGAAATAGATCCCGGTAAGCAGGAAATGCATGGATATAGCTGCTTACCTGTAGGTCAAGGACTCTAAGGCAAGTAATAAAATGCAGGAAGTAGCAAATGTGCTATATGCTAATATTCTAACCATATGTAAAGAAAGAAGCACGAAAGGAAGATATCATATACTTTTTATCATAAAGATCTCAAATTTTTCAAGTGTTCAAATTCAGTCTTCAAAAGAAACTGTGCCATATTCATCTTCATAAGTGTTTGCCAACAGAAAATGGAATCGCTAAATTTGCTACTAAGCTACGAAGACGCCAAAACAAGTGTTTCTTCAAAGTGTGACTTGTGATCTCAAATGAATCAGTTTATTAAGGTTTGCTTTTACTTTTCTAAGTGATCAGAGTTTAGTTTCTTGCCTGGTGGATGACAAAACGGGGATGTTTTTCTCCTGAAAGAGAAAAGCTAGTAAGCTACCACATAGCAACAACATGCTAGTACTGTAGAAGCGTGTTTTGCCTGGAAAACCACTGCTTTTTTTTCTTGAGAAAATAGTAGGCTAAGTCTAGTTCCCAGTATAATTCCTGACCTTTTCTTTCAAACCTCAAGAAACACACACACAAACTGCCTTCAATAAAAAGATACAAGTGTCCACACATTCCTTTTTATGCCTACCTGCTCAAATTGATGTTGAGTGACATTGACTTTTTCACGCAGTGCCATTCTGTGTTAATTCTGGTCTTTTATTGTCAACACAAAGTGTTGAATGTGGTGTGAATGTCTTCAAAAGATTTTTCCCATAAGCACTTGCTGTCATAACCCAGTGTCTTTATCTCCGATCATGCTGCAACAAGCACAATATTGTACAATAATCAAGGCCAACAATGTGTGTTTGTTTTTCTCCACAATGTTTCATTGCTTTTTTTGGTCCACAAATCATCACATTTATTGGTTTTCACTGACTTTGCAAATGATTCTTGATCTCTTGATAATATCTTGTTGACATCTTGTACGAAAGTGTAAATGGCGACACAAATTTGCCTTCGACGGGAAGGGATGTGTGTAAGACTGAATCAGTGACACGTTGAGTTGTTTACATAAACTCAGTTGCCCTGTACATAGCTCAAATCCTGATTTACACCCCTCCGCTGGCGATGACATAATATCCCTGTGTATAGAAGTCCAGGGGTGGTATCCAGTGGAAACTGTTTTGTTCGTTTGTTGGTTTTTAAATAATCTCACATGTATAGACGTACACATCTTTCACACATTTACACACAAGAATCAGTACTGGAGCACACACTTATTTTCGGACGTAAATCAACATGGAGATTTTATCATTCTAATAAACACATTTGATTGTTTGACCTTTGTCTCTGATAAATGTGTCTTCCGTAAAGAGATGATGCTACACTCTTAAGTAAAAAAGGTACAAAAGCTGTCACTGGTGCGGTAAGTTTTTTGTACCTTATTTTCTTTTAAAGGGTGCATTTTTTGTACCTTATTAATATACATAATAATAATTAAGGATACTAGGTCAGCTAGTAACCTTAACCTTACATCAGAGACTGTTTCTACCAAAAGAAAGTTAGAACGTAATTAATAATTTTTTTAAAAATAACATTTTAATAAAACAAGGGCCTGTATTAATAATTGTTTAATCAAAGTAGTACATTATTTTAAGCCATGGAGAATAAAATACATTTCCATTGTACTAATTATATATGTCTCAATTCAAATAAAATATTTAATTGACCATTTTAAAAGATGGAAATCACATTAGTTCATTTTAATTTTTCACTTCATCAGAATTAACTGAACATACAGTAGGAGCAGAATTTAAATAATTTCACTAGTCTGAGAAGAGTTACTCAAAATAGTTTTTTTGTCATGTCTCAATGCATTTCTAAATCAAAGCACTGAAAATTATTGCACTCTGAAATATGGCATGATAACATTTTGTGATCATTTTATACATGCACCATTAATTAACATAGGAATACATTTTAAAATAATTTTACTTCTTTGGACTAAGCGGAGTTTGCCATTTTTATCTCGTCTCAATGTATTTTTAAATCAAAACAGTCAAATTATTAAGTAATATAATTTTTTATTTATTTTTTTAGACAAAACATGTTTTTGTGAGATATTGTTTTAACAGATTTTTAGGATTATTAGGATATTCCATGTACAGTAATCACTTTCCATCCTGTTAGTTTTTTGTACAATCCCTTTAACAAAAGCCAGTTCCTCAGTGGCTTTATCCTCCAGGAAGTGACATCATTTTGGAGGGAAAACAACAGCACAAACACTACAAAGTATTAGCCATGGTTTTTACTGCATTCAGTGATGCTTTGTGGTTTTAGTTTGTCTGTCTTCTATTTTGCTGATAAAACAAATCAAATTTGGTATCAATGGTTACAATTATATAAAAAAATAATTTTTGACATTTTGGCCTACTGTAAACATTCTCTTAGTCCCTCAATGGCTACCTTTAACTGTTTGTTAGTCGTTGTTATTAAAACGTTAGAATATCTGAGTATGACTAGAGCATATATCTAATATTTTCTATACATGTTCATCAGGTGGGAAGGTTGTTTGCTTCATTTGCAGTAGATGGCGTATCACTGAACACATATACATTGAAATTTCACACAGCATCTCTGTGTTGCTATGGAGAACCATATCACCATGGCAACTTCCATGCAATCTGAAGACTAGAGTGATGTTGTTTTGAAGGATCATTACTTGGAAATTAATTAGACACATCATCATATCAATTACATCAGGCATTTAGCATCAATACAGTTTAATTCGACTCATTCATGTCCTTTGCATCTTAATAGCTTTTAAAACTAAAAATAAGTCATAGGTGTAATAGTTTGTGCCGGAAACGTTTCATTGCGTGTACAACCTGTTGTGTAGTTTTCTTTCTTTTTTTTCTAATCATCCATCTTTTTTTAATGCTGCAATAATGATAAAATGAGTAGAACATCAAAATAGTGCAACATTATCTTTCACCAACAGACAGATCTCAAGCGGTCGCTAAACCTGCAGAGATGCTATCAGATAGTAATACAAAAGTACTTTAGGTTTTACTGTGATACTATATAAACAAAACAATACTTAGGCCTACATTGTTTGGTAACATGACGAAGAAAAAACGTATTACTAATAATATGGATGATGTTTTTAGTACTCCCTAGACCTGATTAGTTATTTAACACTTGCAATTTTCAGTTCATGTGATCATATAATCGCTATAGCTACTGCCACGTGCCAAATGCTTTTGATGTCTACTGTCTGAGCACGAGACTGCAGAGACAAAGCATGTGACGTATACACTGAATGACCACTAGAGGGCAGTTAAACCTCACATGACAAACCGTGCAAACTGCTCAGAGCAACTATCCATCATCTCAAATTATGATTTATTTATTATTTATATTTGTGTACTTTATTCATAACTATTTTAAATCATGTTTCTTTAATAAAATATATAAAAATAATACTAAATATAATATAAATAATAATAAATAAATCAGTTTATTAAAATAAATGCATTGAAAATGTAATAATGATAACAAATACTGGGTAGATTGCTTACAAATTGTAGTCTGTAATTGATTGCAAATTACATGACAATAATGACGATAATCCATTACATTACACTTTTTAGTTAATGTAATCAGAATACTCTTTGATTACTTTTGACCTAACTTCATCACATTGATTTAAATAGGACAATTTCATACCATACTGATATAAAACATACAAAGAGTAAGAAAAATATATTCCATTCGTTGTAATTAATAACATGAAGTGCGTTTAACATTATGTTACTTCAATTTTTTCCAAACTGGGGTTGGTAAATGAACTGCAGGGTCTTCATGGGTTTAATGAAAAGATAATAATGCATTAAATAATAAAAAAATAAATAATTAAAAATGTATTCTAACATTTAATAATATTAATCAAAATAAAACATTAAAATAAATGTGTTTACTTATATGTACTGTAATTGACCATTAACCAACAGGGAACTGTAAACATGCAGATTGGATAATTATTAAAATATTTATTTTAAAATCACACGGTACTTCAAGTTAATATATTAGGTAAAAAAGTGCAGATGACAAAAGTTTGGCAATGCCTGCATTGCATATAAATGTGAAATAATGTGAATTTGTGTATCTCAAAGAGGTCATATGATGCAATTTCAAGTTTTCCTTTCTCTTTGGAGTGTTACAAGCTGTTCATGCATAGATTAGATCCATAAAGTTGCAAAGACTAAACTCTCAAACCCAAAGAGATATTCTGTATAAAAGCTAAGACTCAGTCACATGTCCACAAAATTGGAAGACTTTCTGAATGCATAGAAGCAGTAGGTTATTTTACAAATGAACATTTAAAAGATGAAAAAGAGGAATAGGACGAATCAATATATTATGAAAGTGAAAAGTGAAAGTCGTGACATTTGCAAAGTATGGTAACCCATATTCGGAATTGGTGCTCTGCATATTACCCATCCAAGTGCACACACACAGCAGTGAGTAGACTAAGGGTATATCATTTATTGCTATTGTGTTAATAATATGTTATCATCTATTCAATAAATAAGTAACTGTAGTCTGGTTAAGAGTATTTAACTGAATCTTATTACATGTACTTAATTTTTGGAACCTCATTACGTAAACATAAAATAATATAAAAATAATAATGTATAAATCTATATAAAAATGTATATTATAATTTAAATTCTGATTTATTTTATAATGATTTATTAACTACTATTAGTATATAATGTTGCTCAGATAAAAATTGCATGTGAGCAAAGTCACTGGATAAAATCATAGCTAAGCTTAATATAAAATAAAATAATATAATATAATATAATATATTATAATAATTTTATTTTAACAATATTATTGAATTCCATCATATAGGCATATTACTTCATCATGAACATCATCATTAGAACAAAAAATGGCAAAGTGCAGAGGATAATAATTTAGACATTTTATTGGGAAATATTGCATACAAAAATAAATATATATTTTCTGAAAGTAACAGTCAAAACAAGAACAAACGTACCCTTGTGGTGACATGCAATGGTAGGCTACTTTTTGCGATTATCTTATTCATGCAACAAAGTTTTTAAAGTGTACTTTAAAGAATTATTATGGTATTTCCATAAAATCTTGTAACTATGATTACACTAATGTTGTCAGATGTAGACCACACTTTGTTATACTGTGTTCTTCACATATAACGGGGATCTGACTCAATCTAATCTAGATCAACTTACTCTAGATAACTTTTTACATTCAGTATGAACAAGTGTCCCTTTTACTAACTCGTTTCAGCAGAAAGTAATAGCCAATCGAATCCAGACAGCAGTTGGTAGTAGCGATCCACTCAGAGACATCAAGAAACACGTGCACAAAGTCACGTGAATCATTTGATAATACATATTGCAACAAAAGACCAATATGAACGGGCGTGAAGCAAACTATGAATGTGAACATGTTCGCAGTGATGATAGCGGCAATGTTTGTCCTTTCCATTTTATCCCTGCCTTGGACATGCTTAAGGGATCTGATCAGGATGTAGATGGTTTGTGTGGAGCAAAGTATGACGATGAGCACTGGAATAAGATAACCTAAAATCTCTAAAAGATAGAAAAACCTTTTACCAAGCTTTTCTGTTATTATTAGGTCATAACAGGTCTGTAATTTGACTTGGTGAAGGTCGCCATAGTTACTAGCACAGATGACAACTATTATCATCCAGATGAAGATGCACTTTGAAATGGCGATCATCTTACTTCTGGAGGCCAGTGCTTTGGTAAGAAACGGAAACCTGACGGCTATGAATCGGTGAAAGCTGATGGC
Source organism: Carassius carassius (assembly GCF_963082965.1). Taxonomy (NCBI): domain Eukaryota; kingdom Metazoa; phylum Chordata; class Actinopteri; order Cypriniformes; family Cyprinidae; genus Carassius; species Carassius carassius. The sequence continues at coordinate 3,785,682 of NC_081774.1, read as the reverse complement.
TGTAATGGTGAAGATGCTGCTGTACATGTTGGAGTATTGGGTGCACAGCAGGAATGTACAAAATACACTGGGTTTAATCAGGCAAAAGGCTTCCAATATCCTGAAAGGTAGAAAAATAATGGCTAGGAAATCGGCCACCAGTAGATTGAACATGTAGATGTGCGTGTCTGTCCAGCGCTTGAGGCGGCAGAAGATACACAGAGCCGTGACGTTGAAGAAAAGACCCACTATGAAGACAGGTGGGTAGGCCACACGTTCAAAGTAACTGAGTGCTTTGTCTGTGTCGCTCCTCTCTCCACTGCAGTTATATTCCATCTAGACCAGAGCCAATGATATTATACAAAGGGTTAGTGGTCATTTAAGTGAGAAAGCTGCTTGATGAGGTTTAAGTTCTTATCATTACAAGTAAAATATTTAAATGCATGAGCTCAGATGCTGCTGGATAGCCTGTTTTTCTAAACTAACTTCACTTTTCAGAGTTATTTTGGCTCAACATTTGGCTAAAATATGTCAGACGAATGCTGCAGATTCTTTTCTCAGAATTCATTTGATCAGTATCTTGTAGTTTTGGTGGTTTGCGCTGTCTGTGTGAAGTCAATTCTTATGAAGTTAGAGGTGGGTTGTGTTTCATCATGAGCAATTAATGTTTCCCAACCAGGAAGTGTGCAAACACATTTTGTTTTATCATTTGAAGAACATACTACTTTTTTGTAAGTTATTTATCTTGGAAAATGTACTTTGTGTAGAATAAATGCCACATGGTTTTACATTTTATCTATTATACTGACACATTTTTAAATGTAGCTTAAATTTATAAATAGTTTCTTGACCTCTGTATGCAGACTGTAGAGCGTGTACGTGCAGATAAGCATACTGAAACATGCAGCTTGATGAAAAAAACACACTGTGGTTTTAAAACAGTCATGCATATTTAAATACATAAATGAGGACAGGAAGTGTAGCATTTTTAGGTTACATGCAATGCTTTAACAAACAATAGCTTTGTAATTAATAAGAAGTTGATTGTGACGTAAAATAGTTTTATATGCAGTTTAGAAACATGCGTTAAAATACAAGCTCCGAATACAAAATCATAACATCTAAAACGTACAGGTTTTAATGCTCTTATTTTTATAATAATAAAAAGTGCTAGTATATTCCTGCTACAGGCAGTATAATTACAAATATTACATTTGTAGAGAATTTGTTATGATTTTAGGATTTACTCTTTCTATTTAATAATATTTTATTTTATTATTAATGTATTTAGCTAGTTTATTGTTGTAAAGTACTTCATTAATTCTAAATTTGTTTATAAAGGTGCTATATAAATAAATCTGTCAGTAAATATGACCATGAATATGAATTATATGTTATTAAAAATAATGCTAGATGTTTTGAATAATTACATGATTCAGCATGAGTTCTGTAAACTCTTCTGTAATCCCTATAGCATTTAAACTCATTGCCTTAAATAACATAATGTTAATAATACAAGCTTGACTGCTACTTGAATAATCTTTTTTTTTCACGTCTACTTATCCCTTCATTTCCCTGATTGACAACAAGAACAACTCACCATGATTTCTAGCTTGTTCTTCTCTCAAAAAAAGCCAGTGAGTCTGTCAGAAGTGCAGTTCTGGATGCTGTGACAAGCCCTAGGTTTAAAGAACTGAAAAGCGTAGGCTGTGTGTTGCATGACCTGACAGCCTGCGTCTTTCCTCTGCTGATGCTGAATGATGTTGCATCATCAATTTACAGTAGATTATGATTGAACCTTTGACACTGAAGGTGCTATAAGGTGTCAGAACACTGGTACACACTCACTGCTGTCTGCAGATTTCCATTTTCAGCACTGGTAATATGCAGTTTTTACATGGTGTGCCATAAATATATGGTGTTATAAAGTTTACCTGCAAAAAAAGGTATTGTGAAATGTGCACAGATGGAAAAACTAAATGGGCCTTGCTCTTTAAAAAAAAAAAAAAACGTGATGCGTATGGAGGGTGTGCAGAGTATTTAGTGTGTAGGTATGTGGTTAAGTACACACACACACACACACATATATATACAGGGTGTGATTTGCCGGGGGCGGGGGGTGCGTGGGATTTCCCCCTTTCTGGTCAATGTACCCCGTCCTCTGCTTAATTATTTTTAGTGATCAGTGCTACTACACTAGTGGCGAGACGGATCACAAAACAAAAGGAGATGCAAAGAAATTACACATTGCTGGGTGTTAGATTTTTTAGAGTCACTTATTTGCTTTAAAAAGTCTTTTAAAATGTCAATGACGTCATACACATCGTACGACCAGAGATAATGCTTTACGGCAATTGTTACGGATCACTCAGAGACAGAGGAGTAACAGATGAAAGATGTTATTTATTGAATGGACACAAGCAGAGGAGCGGGAAGTGAGGAGTGGATGGGTGTTGGGATCCGTGCCGGGAAGGAGGGGACCACACACACGCACCGTGGGGTTTAAGGAGGATCTTGGAGGTAATCCTTGGAGAGAAGATGGAAGAAGAGTCTTCGGAGGTTATCCTTGGAGAGAAGGTAAAGAGGAGTTAGTCCTAATAGTTAGCGCAGGAATGATCTTGTCACGAACGTGACCGGACAATGACTGTGTGCGTGTGTGTGGCTTTTGTGGTGCTGTGGTGGATGATAGGTGATGCGGAACAGGTGGTGATGATTAGTATTCAGGTGAGGGTGTGCGCCGTGATTTTGTGGAGGTGGAACCTGGCGTGTTTGTGACAGTACCTCCTGAGGGCCGGGGACCCCGACGTCGTGGTGGGCATCCTCTACCCCTGGGAGCTGGTCGATTGGGGTGTCTTGAGTGGAAGGTATCCAGCAAGGAGGGGTCAAAGATGTCGTTGCGTGGGACCCAGGAGCGTTCCTCTGGACCGTATCCTTCCCAGTCCACTAGGTACTCCAGCTGCCCACCACGCCGCCGGGAGTCCAGGATGTCCTTGACCGAGTAGGCTGCACCGTCATCTAGGAGGAGAGGAGGGGGGGCTTCCGTCTCGCCAGGTTCTGTGGAAGGAAGAACAGAAGGATGGTGAGGTTTCAGGAGTGAGACATAGAATGTGGGGTGAATCCGGTACTCGGGAGGAAGTTGCAGTTTGTAGGTGACCGGATTGATCTGCTGAGTGATAGTGAACGGGCCAATGAATCTGGGACTAAGCTTGCGGCAGGGTAGACGCAGGCGGATGGGGGAGTACTGGGGAGTCTCGGAACGGCGAAGGTCGGCTGCCGTCCTGCGTCTACGGAGCGCCCGTTGTAGTTGGTGATGGGCCGCGTCCCAGACCCTCTCGCTCTCCCGGAACCAATAGTCGACCGCGGGAACGTCAGAGGGCTCTCCAGACCAGGGAAACAGGGGTGGCTGGTAGCCGAGTACGCACTGCAAGTGTGTGAGTCCGGTGGTGGGTTGACGGAGGGAGTTCTGTGCGTACTCGGGGTCCACCCCAGGAATTGGTTCCAGGAGTTCTGGTGGCCGTGACAGAATGTATGGAGGAAGCGTCCGATCTCCTGGACCTTCCTTTCCGTCTGCCCGTTGAAATGCGGGTGGTAGCCGGAAGACAGGCTGATGGCCACACCTAGGAGGGAGTGAAATGCTTTCCATACCCGGGAGATGAATTGGGGGCCCCGATCCGACACTATGTCCTCTGGAATGCCGAAGTACCTGAAGACATGGTTAAACATCAGTTCTGCCGTTTCCATGGCAGTGGGGAGACCCTTCAGAGGAAGAAGACGACATGCTTTAGAAAATCTATCCACAACAATCAGAATACATGTGTTATTATCAGAGGGAGGAAGGTCGGTCATGAAATCCACTCCCAGGTGTGACCACGGGCGGTTGGGGACGTTGTTACGACCCTTGGCTCAAGGGAAGCAACAAAACAAGGGACACACGAAAAACCCAAATTATAAGCTCAAAGTAATATTTATTTACTTACAAAATGAGACAACACTATATTATAGAATGAAAAAAATTAAAGAAAATAACAGTATTTCTGTATTCATCAGTAAGGTCAGTGTGTAAAGCAAGATGCAGGTGTGAAGTGTAATGTAGTGTTGAAGTGCAAATGAAAAAAGTAACAAAATACAACACAACCAAAGAGTCCAAAACCAAAGAGTTCAAAACCAAAGCGTCCAAAACCAAAGACTGACCCTCCCCAGTCAATTGGTGATCTTTTAAACAGCATCCAAGGCACGAACACAGGTGTTTCCAGTAGACTGGCAATTTAGGTAATTAATGGTCTCACATTAATGGTCTCAGGTGCCAACCGCAATTCACAGAATCAACAGCAGGTGTTGTCACAGCAGAGGATGGAGTTTGCCAGATGGTAGATGGCGAGGACTCTTGGACATGGCGCAGCTGTTACATCCACTCACGTACCTTCTGACATCCGAGGCCATGTTGGGCCACCAGAAGCGTTCCCGTAGCAACGAGAGGGTTTCATTGACCCCCGGGTGACCAGTGCCAAGTGATGTATGGGTGGCGTGGATGAGAGGAGTGCGACGTGTCCTAGGGATGTACTGGTGTCCTGGTGGGCAACCCGGCGGAGCGTTGGTAGGAGTTTTGGCTGGAGGTAGGGTTTCAGCAGACCAAGTGATAGGGGCAACAACAACTTTGTCTGGGAGGATGGGTTCGGGGTTCTCAGACCTCTCTTCGGGTGAGTAACATCTGGACAGAGCATCGGCCTTAACATTCTTTGCCCCAGGGCGGTAAGTGATGGAGAACTGGAAGCGGGTGAAGAATAGCGCCCAGCGGGCTTGTCTGGGGTTGAGTCTCTTGGCTGCCCTTAGGTATTCCAGGTTTTTATGGTCAGTGAGAACTTGAAAGGGGTGTTTGGCTCCCTCCAGCCAATGTCTCCACTCCTCCAGGGCAAGCTTGATGGCAAGTAGATCCCTGTTGCCAATGTCGTAGTTTACCTCCGCCGGGTTGAGCTTCCTGGAGAAGAAGGCACATGGATGGAGGCGGCTGGGCGTCCCCTGCTGCTGAGAAAGGACCGCACCCACTCCGGTGGTAGAGGCGTCCACCTCCACGACGAATGGTAAATCAGGGTTAGGATGCATGAGGAGTGGGGCGGTCGTAAAGGCCAGCTTCAGGGCCTGGAAGTCTTCGGTGGCGGCTGGAGTCCATGACAGGGACTTGGGCTTCTGACGAAGGAGGTTGGTTAGAGGACTGGTGATGGTACTAAAGTTCTGAATGAATCGTCTGTAGAAGTTTGCGAAGCCAAGGAATCGCTGTAGTTCCTTGATGGTGGTAGGAATGGGCCAATCCCGGACGGCGCTTACCTACCCCTCGTCCATCCGGATGCCACTGCGGTCGATGGTATAGCCAAGGAACTGCACTGAGGGCTGATGGAATGAGCACTTCTCTGCCTTTAGGTAGAGCTGGAAGTCCCTCAGGCGTTGCAAGACCTCCGCATCGCGGCGTCGATGTTCGGCCTGGCTCCGGGAATATATCAAGATGTCATCGATGTACACTAGGACGAATTGATGGAGGAAATCCCGGAGCACCTCATGCATGAAATCCTGGAATACGGAGGGGACGTTTACTAGAACGGATAGGGGATAGATCCTTCCCCTAGGCACTGGTTCACCCGGCAGCAGATCTATAGCACAGTCCCATGGCCGGTGTGGAGGCAGCTTGGAGGCCCACTTCGGGCAGAAGACATCACTGAAGGGGGCGTAGCACTGGGGTATGGAGATGGACTGGTTGACGACAGGGCTTTCAATAGAGGTGGTGTAGACTGGTAGTGATTCGGAGGGACGTTCCACGGGAACTGGACAGCCGGAGATACATGATTGAAAGCAGGCTTCGCCCCACTTCAGGATTTCTCCGGTCTTCCGGGAGATCACCGGGTTATGCTGCTCCAACCACGGGCGCCCTAGGATGACGTCAGCGGTGGAATCCTCCAGAACCAGCAGATGAATGTCCTCATGGTGAAGGAGTCCAGTTTGGAGGGAGATTGGACCCACGCAGTGGCGTACATACTTCTTGCTTAACGGCTTGCCGGTGATGGTGTGGATTTGGTAAGCGGCCGGCGTGGCCGAGGTTGGGAGCCTGAGTTGACGGCAGAGGGCACCGGAGATGAAGTTGCCGGCTGACCCAGAATCGAGGAGGGCGGAAACTGGAAGAGACACATCAGCCGCAGTAAGTGTCACAACAGTGGTGAGTGGTTTCATTGAATATCGTGAAGGAAGGATGGCACTCACCATGGGACGAGGAGGACGAACGGGGCACCCAGCTATGGTATGCCCCGGGGCTGCACAGTACAGACAGAGATTCTGGGCCAGCCGTCTTTGACGCTCCGCCATAGTGAGACGGTAGGAGTCCACGAGCATGGGCTCGCTGGCTGGTTCTGGGGAGCTGACGTTCTCTGGTCGGCAGAGCGGAGAGGAGGAATGCGCCTGGCCCTGGTGCTCTTCTAAGCACGACTGCATACGAGTGGCGAAGCGGATGGACAGCTGGATGAATCGCTCGAGGCCGATGGTATCCTCGTATGCAGCGAGATGCAACCGCACTCTGGGCTCCAATCCTTGGCGAAAGGTAGTGAGAAGGGCCTGTTCGTTCCACCCACTAGAGGCCGCCAGAGTTCTGAACTGCAAGGCATAATCATTGACAGACATATTCCCTTGTTTCAAGTTGTATAATCTCTCACCTATTGAGGAGTCCCAGGCAGGTTTGCCGAAAACTTCCCGGAAGGGTTGATGAAGCTGGAATATGACTGGGTTACAGGATTATTCTGGGTCCAGAGAGAGTCTGCCCATTGTAAAGCCTTGCCTTGTAACTGTGAGATAATGAAAGCTACCTTAGTTCGATCCGTTGGGTAAGAGAGCGGTTGCATCTCCAGGACCAGTGAACACTGAAGCAAGAATCCGCTGGTGGTGATGATTGGTATTCAGGTTAGGGTGTGCGCCGTGATTGTGTGGAGGTGGAACCTGGCGTGTTTGTGACAGCAATCCTTCAGTCACTTTGGTGTTTTCAGAGAATGTCTATGGTGCTTTCCAGAGCCGTTGAAAAATGAATTATTTAATGGCTCTGGTGCTTTCGTGCTCTGCACATTCTTTTCTCTCAAAGCATCAACAACACAGCTGACAGGTAAATACAGGTAAATGGTCGTTGGATGTTTGGCGACGTAGCTGGCTATCAGTTATCCATCAGCTGGCTGGCGTTGAAAAGAAAAACATGGGCGAAAAAGTCCGCCTTAACATTCTGATCCCGCTGATTCTGATTTCGAATGCCATCAAGTGGTATCTCTGGTCGTAATCAGTCCTTCACCGACCATTCAGCGTTCATTAGCCGAATGCTAGCGTGTTATGGGCAACAACAACTCAACCTGTAAGAAATCGAAAGGACATAAGTACTCATTCATTCAACTTTCGACCTATAACCCATGTTGAACTTGCAAAACATCAGATCTGACATTTCTCAACGGGTGAAAGGGACAAATTTAGCCGTCTAGCCCCATAGACTCCCATTCATTTTGCATTCATGGCGATCACCCCCAGTGGAACTCTGATGGAACTGCAACCAAAATTCTGTACAATAGGACTTAATAGGGAGCGGGAAGGCTCTCCGTAGACGGGCTCTGGTTGTATTGAGGATGTGGCATGTCTCTTATAAATTGTCTCTGCCGAAGTTACACATACGATGTTTCACTCAATTGAGGCTAAAGCAAAGCTTTTTTGATTACTCACTCACTCTTGAGCGTGTGCCGCGAGTGATTTCAATGTTAAGTCAATGTAAAGATCCTGCAGTGCGAATGAGGTGGTTAGCGCGGCGCAGGTGCGTCCAATTCGCGCAAATGAGGCGAATTGACTAGCACAGATAAAGCATCTGTCTTTTCTATCATTTCACTGATTTAATTCTTGCGTGTTTTTTCATTGTGCTTGATCACAGTTCATTTGAATGGGGAAAGATAAGTTATTAAGGTAAAAATATTGCCTTAGGCTGCTTCATGAGTTAATAAGAAAAAAGATTTTACAATTCCTGCAAATGCAGTGATGAAGTTCATGTTCTCATGATTGATTTTTATGAATTAAAATGTTTCAAACCCCCCCCCCCCCCCCCTTTTTTCACAAATCGCACCCTGAGCATATATCTGACTACTATTTTCCATATGTTCATCAGGTGGAAATGTTGTTTGCTTCATTTGCAGTAGATGGCGTTTCACTGAACACACATACATTGAAATTTCACACAGCATCAATGTGTTGCTATGGCGAACCATATCCCCATAGCAACTTCCGTGCAATCTGAAGACTAGAGTTATGTTTTTTGATGGATCATTACTTGGAAGTTAATTAGACACATCAACATATCAATTACATCAGGCATTTAGCATCAATACAGTTTAATTCGACTCATTCATGTCCTTTGCTTCTTAATAGCTTTTAAAACTAAAAATAAGTCAAAGGTGTAATAGTTTGTGCCAGAAACGTTACATTGCGTGTACAACCTGTTGTGTTGTTTTCTTTCTTTTTTTTCTAATCATCCTTCTTTTTTAATGCCGCTATAATGATAAAATGAGTAGAACATCAAAATAGATAAAAAAATATTATCTTTCACTATGACTAAACAGACAGATCTCAAGCGGTTGCTAAACCTGCAGAAATGCCATCAGATAGTAATACAAAAGTACTTTGATTTATACTTTGATGAAGGTTCTTCATGCTATGGTTTTACTACAATACTATATAAACAAAACAATACGTTAGACCAGGGCCGTAGCTGGGGTTTGTGGGGCCCCGGTGAAGGTTGTACCAGTGGGCCCTGTTTGAAATTTGTAATTTGTATGCTCGTTCTTTTTATTTATTAGTGCTATAACTTTTTACATTCAGTATGAACAAGTATCCCTTTTACTAACTCTTTTCAGCAGAAAGTAATAGCCAATAGAATCCAGACAGCAGTTGGTAGTAGCGATCCACTCAGAGACATCAAGAAACACGTGCACAAAGTCACGTGAATCATTTGATGATACATATTGCAACAAAAGACCAATATGAACGGGCGTGAAGCAAACTATGAATGTGAACATGTTCGCAGTGATGATAGCGGCAATGTTTGTCCTTTCCATTTTATCCCTGCCTTGGACATGCTTAAGGGATCTGATCAGGATGTAGATGGTTTGTGTGGAGCAAAGTATGACGATGAGCACTGGAATAAGATAACCTAAAATCTCTAAAAGATAGAAAAACCTTTTACCAAGCTTTTCTGTTATTATTAGATCATAACAGGTCTGTAATTTGTTTGGGAGAAGGTCGTCATAGTTACTAGCACAGATGACAACTATTATCATCCAGATGAAGATGCACTTTGAAATGGCGATCATCTTACTTCTGGAGGCCAGTGCTTTGGTAAGAAACGGAAACCTGACGGCTATGAATCGGTGAAAGCTGATGGCTGTAATGGTGAAGATGCTGCTGTACATGTTGGAGTATTGGGTGCACAGCAGGAATGTACACAATACCCTGGGTTTAATCAGGCAAAAGGCTTCCAATATCCTGAAAGGTAGAAAAATAATGGCTAGGAAATCGGCCACCAGTAGATTGAACATGTAGATGTGCGTGTCTGTCCAGCGCTTGAGGCGGCAGAAGATACACAGAGCCGTGACGTTGAAGAAAAGACCCACTATGAAGACAGGTGGGTAGGCCACACGTTCAAAGTAACTGAGTGCTTTGTCTGTGTCGCTCCTCTCTCCACTGCAGTTATATTCCATCTAGACCAGAGCCAATGATATTATACAAAGGGTTAGTGGTCATTTAAGTGAGAAAGCTGCTTGATGAGGTTTAAGTTCTTATCATTACAAGTAAAATATTTAAATGCATGAGTTTAGATGCTGCAGGATAGCCTGTTTTTCTAAACTAATTTCACTTTTCAGAGTTATTTTGGCTCGTTTTTTTAATTAAATAGCAAAATGTGTCTGACACATACTGACACATTTTTAAATGTAGCTTAAATTTATAAATAGTTTCTTGACCTCTGTATGCAGACTGTAGAGCGTGTACGTCCAGATAAGCATACTGAAACATGCAGCTTGATGAAAAAAACACACTGTGGTTTTAAAACAGTCATGCATATTTAAATACATAAATGAGGACAGGAAGTGTAGCATTTTTAGGTTACATGCAATGCTTTAACAAACAATAGCTTTGTAATTAATAAGAAGTTGATTGTGACGTAAAATAGTTTTATATGCAGTTTAGAAACATGTGTTAAAATACAAGCTCTGAATACAAAATCATAACATCTAAAACGTACAGGTTTTAATGCTCTTATTTTTATAATAATAAAAAGTGCTAGTATATTCCTACTACAGGCAGTATAATTACAAATATTACATTTGTAGAGAATTTGTTATGATTTTAGGATTTACTCTTTCTATTTAATATTTTATTTTATTATTAATGTATTTAGATAGTTTATTGTTGTAAAGTACTTCATTAATTTTAAATTTGTTTCTAAAGGTGCTATATAAATAAATCTGTCAGTGAAATGACCATGAATATGAATTATATGTTATTAAAAATAATGCTAGATGTTTTGAATAATTACATGATTCAGCATGAGTTCTGTAAACTCTTCTGTAATCCCTATAGCATTTAAACTCATTGCCTTAAATAACATAATGTTAATAATACAAGCTTGACTGCTACTTGAATAATCTTTTTTTTTTACACGTCTACTTATCCCTTCATTTCCCTGATTGACAACAAGAACAACTCACCATGATTTCTAGCTTGTTCTTCTCTCAAAAAAAGCCAGTGAGTCTGTCAGAAGTGCAGTTCTGGATGCTGTGACAAGCCCTAGGTTTAAAGAACTGAAAAGCGTAGGCTGTGTGTTGCATGACCTGACAGCCTGCGTCTTTCCTCTGCTGATGCTGAATGATGTTGCATCATCAATGTACAGTAGATTATGATTGAACCTTTGACACTGAAGGTGCTATAAGGTGTCAGAACACTCTCACACACTCACTGCTGTCTGCAGATTTCTATTTTCAGCACTGGTAATATGCAGTTTTTACATGGTGTGCCATAAATATATGGTGTTATAAAGTTTACCTGTAAAAAAAAAAAAAGGTATTGTGAAAAGTGCACAGATGGAAAAACTAAATGAGTGGGGCTTGCTCTTTAAAAAAAAAAAAACCGTGATGCGTATGGAGGGTGTGCAGAGTATAGGTTTTTTCCTCATTAATGTACACACAACACCCCATATTGACTGAAATTTTTTTGCAGATTTATAAAAAAAAACTGAAATATCACATGGTCCTAAGTATTCAGACCCTTTGCTGTGAAACTCATATATTTAACTCAGGTGCTGTCCATTTCTTCTGATCATCCTTGAGATGGTTCTACACATTCATTTGAGTCCAGCTGTCTTTGATTATACTGATTGGACTTGATTAGGAAAGCCACACACCTGTCTATATAAGACCTTACAGCTCACAGTGCATGTTAGAGCAAATGAGAATCATGAGGTCAAAGGAACTGCATGAAGAGCTCAGGGACAGAATTGTGGCAAGGCACAGATCTGGCCAAGGTTACTAAAAATTCGGTTAAGGTTCCTAAGAGCACAGTGGCCTCCATAATCCTTAAATGGAAGACGTTTGGGATGACCAGAACCCTCCCTAGAGCTGGCCGTCTGGCCAAACTGAGCTATCGGGGAAGAAGAGTCTTGGTGAGAGAGGTAAAGAAGAACCCAAAGATCACTGTGGCTGAGCTCCAGAGATGCAGTCGGGAGGTGGGTGAAAGTTGTAGAAAGTCAACCATCACTGCAGCCTTCCACCAGTCGGTGCTTTATGGCAGAGTGACCCGACGGAAGCCTCTCCTCAGTGCATGACACATGAAAGCCCCCACCTGAAGGACTCTCTGGTCTGATGAGACCAAGATAGAATTTTTTGGCCTTAATTCTAAGTGGTATGTGTGGAGAAAACCAGGCACTGCTCATCACCTGTCCAATACAGTCCCAACAGTGAAGCATGGTGATGGCAGCATCATGCTGTGGGGGTGTTTTTCAGCTGCAGGGACAGGACGAGTGGTTGTCATCGAGGGAAAGATGAATGCGGCCAAGTACAGGGATATCCTGGACGAAAACCTTCTCCAGAGTGCTCAGGACCTCAGACTTGGCCGAAGGTTCACCTTCAACAAGACAATGACCCTAAGCACACAGCTAAAAAAACAAAGGAATGGCTACACAACAACTCCCTGACTGTTCTTGAATGGCACAGCCAGAGCCTTGACTTAAACCCAATTAAGCATCTCTGGAGGGACCTGAAAATGGCAGTCCACCAACGTTTACCATCCAACCTGACAGAACTGGAGAGGATCTGCAAGGAGCAATAGCAGATGATCCCCAAATCCAGGTTTGAAGAACTTGATGCATCTTTCCCAAAAAGACTCATGGCTGTATTGGATCAAAAGGGTGCTTCTACTAAATAATGAGCAAAGGGTCTGAATACTTAGGACCATGTGATATTTTGGTTTTTCTTTTTTTAATGTCCAAAAATGTCAACAATTCTGTGGGGGTTTTTTTCTGTCAATATGGGGTGCTGTGTGTACATTAAGGAGTAAAAAATTTAATTTAAATGATTTTAGCAAATGGCTGCAATATAACAGAGTGAAAAATTTAAGGGGGTCTGAATACTTTCCATACCCACTGTATATATATATGCCTGTTTTTATTAGTAAGAAACACTAAATTCTAAGATTTTTATTAGGCCTATATCGAAATTTCTCATTTAGTTTCACTTATAACAAACTGAAATAAAAATGGTATTGCAGTATTACAGTTTTTTTCTGATTGCTTAAGCAGATTTTTTTGTAACTATTGGCTATTTTTGCAAAACTCTACACACAAATAAGAAAACCTTTCACCCAATTATCAAAACATTGTAGTTCTCTTGCAAAAGTGAACACCGCTAGATTAACTCTTCACACCTTCGTAAAAATGGTGTTTTCGTATCAAACAGTAAACACAAGCCATCATCTACTAAGCACCCAATGTGCCAACTACACACCGATGGTATGAATACAAAACACATCTGGCTTTTGCTTTCTGTGTACAGATGTCAGTTTGAGGTCATAGTGTCATGTAAACATACAAGGATCCAAACTTCAAGTATTGGTGTTTATTCACACTAATCAAAACCAAGACAAAGTCAGAACACAAAATAGTAATTTCACAAAAAAAAAATCAGCCTACATGTCGTCTTTCTGGGTCCGGCCACAAAATTTCGTCCACATTGCATGCGATATCCTCCAGTCCAAGGCACCGGGGAAAATATCTCCTTGAATGCCGTATCCAGGCCTGACATGATGCCTGGTCAATATCTCCACATGCCTCCTCCATTGCCTGTAAAAGGGCTACCTGTTGATGAGGATAACGGTCGTACACTTTCCAGCGCCAGACATTTAAGAATGGAGAGTATGGAGGGAGGTTGAGTGCCATGAAGGATGGATGGTCTGTAAACCAGTTGCGGACCAAAGCAGCCCTATGGAAACTAACATTGTCCCATATGATGACATATCGGGTATGCTCTGGTCTCTGAACAGTGAGCATGTCATGTAAGGTGTCCAGAAATGCAATAATGTTTGCAGTGTTGTATGGGCCTATGGTTGCATGATGGTGAACAACACCATTTTGGCTTATAGCTGCACACATGGTTATGTTACCACCACGTTGTCCTGGGACATTGATGATGGCACGGTGTACAGTAATGTTCCTGCCACGTCTCCTGGTTTTACTGAGGTTAAAACCGGCCTCATCTACAAAAAGTAGCTCATGTCCCATGGCATCTGCTTCTAGTTCCATCACTCTCTGGACAAGACAAAACAAATGCAACACATCAGGCCCATGCACAGCACTACAGTATGCACTTCCAAAATTCAGAACCAATGACACTATAGCTTACCTGCACATAGTCATATCGCAGTTGCTTTACACGTTCTGTGTTTCTCTCGAAAGGAACTCTGTAAATTTGCTTCGTTCTTATTCTGTGGCGCGCAAGTACACGACTTAGTTCAGAAATGCTTACACTGTGAATATTTTGAAAGATGGTGTCATTATCAATTATGCGCTGCTGTATTTCACGCAGTCTTATTGCATTATTGGCAATCACCATGTTCACTATATGGGTTTCTTGCTCTGGAGTGAACATTCTTCCTCTGCCCCCAACATCTGGACGTCTAGCAATTCTGTAAAGTAACAATTTCAGTATTTTTGCATGTATGGTACTGTTGTGTTTCTCATTAGAGTATGGCAGTGCTACAAAGTACTTACCGATTCTCATTTCGAAATGTCCTAATGATGCTTGCCACAGTGTAGCGGCTCAAATTAGGCTGAACCCGTTGGCCAGCTTCCCTCAGGGTCATCCCATGGTTGATGAAATGGTCCACTATTGTAGCTCTGATGTCATCAGTTATTCTATTTCTTACTCTTCTTACCCTTCCTCTTTCCCCTCCTCGTCCTCTTCTTGCTCCTGCTTGTCCTCTTCCTCTAACTTCCTCTAACCCTCTCGCTTCTTCACCTCCACGTCCTCTCCCTCGGCCTCCTCGGCTTCTCACTCTTCTAGCTCTTACTGCTCCTTCCATTGTACTCCACACAGACAGCTTACCTGTGGCTTATTTATAGTGCTTAGGCTGATTGCAAAGTGAACTAATTATCTAAAACAGTTTTCACATGTGAAAGTGTGCCAGACAGTTGGCAAAATAGTGTTAATGATAGCCATACATGTGTATAATTTTGCTAGGAGTGTGTTGGAAATTTGGTAATTGAGTGTAAGCAGTGAGTTGTGTTTAAAGTTCTGCAAAAAGAGTGTTGTGAAGTGAATTGTGCCTACAGTTTTTTTCAAAGTGTGTGTTACCAAATTGAAAACTGAGTGCAAAGCAGTGTTTGTGCTTTTAGTTTTGCAAACTCAGTGAGTGGTTTTGCTATACGTATTAATAGTTTTAGAAATTGTGCTACAAGAATCACGATTAGCGCTTAAGCATTCAGAAAAAATTGTGTGTACTGAATGTGGTTAAGCCGCACACACACGCACGCACACGTTTGTTTTTGTGAAAAGTGGGGACATCCCATTGCCGTAATGGTTTTTCTACTGTAGAAACTGTATATTCTATGGCCCTACACCAACCCTACAACTAACCCGCACAGGAAACTGTGCATTTTTACACACACACACACACACACACACACACACACACACACACACACACACATATATATTTGCCTGTTTTATTAGTAAGAAACACTAAAGTCTAAGATTTTTTTATTACATCAACTTTTCTCATTTTCATTTAGTTTAACTTTCCTTATGTACTAGTCTAACAAACAAAAAAAATGAAATAAAAATGAGAAACTATATATGGACATAATAGTTTTTAGATTTAAATAGATTTAAAATGAAAACAAAATATTTAAATAAAAACAAATTTATGATATTAATAAAAACTCGAGCAGTATCTCAATGCTGCTGAAGTAACACAGATGAGAATCCGGACACTGGCGCCTGCTGGCCGGATGAAGAATGACAGTCAGGTTTATTCACATCAACCTCGAACACTAAACAAACTTCGTGTCTTTCTTTTCTACTGTAAATTGCTTCTTTCTCTCTCTCTGTTTTCTTTCTTTGTCTGTGTGCCACATTCTAGTTTGAATGTACTGAATCAGAGCAGTTTCTTTCCAAACCTTTCTTTTTATTCTCGCCCAAAATTGCTTTTCTTAGAATCTTTAGAAAAGTGCTTGGGGGAAAAAACAGCCAATAATTACAACCCAGTCCAGGGTCAGAGTCTGGGGCCTCTGTGATTTGAAAGAAGGTGAAAATGGATAACCGATTTCTCTCTTTCAGGAATGGTCTTACTCTGTACTGAATGGCATCTTTTTTTCCATGATGGAACATCTGAAGTAGGTCAGCTGAACACTTATGATGGAAAATCAGGTAGCCTACATAAACCTGCCTATATCAAATCAATCAAAATATTCAATCAAACTTTACTACTTTTTGAGGCATTTTGCAGACATATATAAACATTTATGCATTAATTTTGCACTCTTCTGAGTGACCCACCAAAGTCGACTTTTTTTTACTTTTATTTTATTGCTTTTTTTGTTTTTGTTATGTTTGGTCTATTTCTGCTGGTACTAATCTAGCAATATTCCTTTATGTATCATTTGTTTATATACATGAACAACTGTGTGTGCGTGTGTGCGTGTGTGCGTGTGTGCGTGTGTGTGTGTGTGTGTGTGTGTGTGTGTGTGTGTGTGTGTGTGTGTGTGTGTGTGCAATGCATCACAGGGATAAATTATATATTAAATATAGATTATTTTGGTTGCAATAATATTTCACTATATTACTGTGTTTTATGATCATTTAAATGCTCCTTGGTAATGAGAGACTTATTTCAAGAACATTAAACAAAGTCTTACCAAACCAAATCATTTGCATGTTAGTAGCATCATCTCATACCTCCTGCAATATTCTGTTAACAGCATCCTCTTGTCTCACCATTCTATTATTTATAATATGCAATGTTTTGTTTCTCTCTGATGTTGTTGTTCTTGTACTGACAACCAAATCTAAATTTTCTGCATCTGTGCTGTGATTCTTGGTTCCTTAGTGTAAGATCTATCTTGTATTCTTTTACTTTAAGAAACACTTGAGCTGTACAAAGAAGGATTTTAGACATCACGGGGAGTTTTTGTGTGTGTGTGTGTGTGTGTGTGTGTCATACCCATCTCTTCCTCAACTGGTTCCTTTTTACATCTATCTATCTATCTATCTATCTATCTATCTATCTATCTATCTATCTATCTATCTATCTATCTATCTGTCTATCTGTCTCTGTCTGTGTTTCTGCTCATCCTCCTATATGTGGTGTCATTTCCTGCTAATATGTTGTAAATGTCTCTCTCTGGTGTGAAGCGCAGTGTGCTCGCTGTCAGAAAGTGTCAGGAGACTTCTATATCTGCTGTGTGCTGGTGTGGTCCTGCTGCATGCACTGCTCGCTGTGAATACTGATTTGGACTCTTGCATCAGCTCAAGTGTGATGTGAATATTCCAAGCTAGCACTAACACAGCAGAGAGCTGTTACATAAGCTCTGACCTCCGGGACTCATTAAATCACTCTGTTTCTCAGCAATGCTTATCTCTCTCTCTTTTATAGAATTCACCAGTTTTCTGCAATCTGATAGTGGGAGGGGAATGAAATGAAGCTGTGTAACCTCCAAACCACTGCTGAAGTTTGAGGAGTCTCAAGACGTGAGCGAGCGAGAAAGAGGAAACACTGAAAGTGAGAGTGTCTCGTTTAACTGAAAGTGAGAATGGTGGTATTAAAAGGAAGTAGAACAGCTGTAGCCATGGAGACCAGCTCAGTGGAAAGCTGATGATTTTTGAAGGATGGGCTGCTATTATGTGAATGAAGGACAGGAGGGAACAAAAGGTGAGAAGGACAGCAGGAAACATATAGAAAATATAGTATCAGAGTGACAGAAACTAGATGTGTTTAACTGAGTTAAACAGGAAGAGTTTGGCGTGTTTCAAGCTCATGGTGGTCTTTGTAGGGGGTGAGGTCAGGTCTGTTGGGTGTTACACTAAAATTAGGTCACCAAACAGAGAGCTTTGTCATCTTTCTAGTTCATCTGTACATGGCTGTTGTTTCCTTGGCTTCTGTTTCATTCTATCTGGCTGAAATTAGAACCAGCTTCTTTCTTTCTTTCCATTTTATTGGTAATTTATAGAAGCAGACAAGGTAATGGATGAATTTGATATTAGAGGAAATTATACTTCAATGCTTTAGTGCTTTTGCGTTTCCCCTGAGAATTTCTACATTTACCTGTAATTAGGATACTTTTTCCTCCCAACTAGTTATTTTCACATATAATTACAAAGAAGTAAGCTTTGGTACGTTTCTCGAATCATCCTTGAGATTTGCAAAACATTTCCCAAAACAACTCGTACAAAGAACAAAACACCATGGATTACCTGCAAAAGCCAGTCTCTTGCTCAAAATCCTGAGTCCGTCTCTCAAAAATAAATATCTGTGTCAGTGAACATGTCAGTGCCATCAGAATGACAAGTCCTTGTGTCATAGTTTATGGATAAGACAGTCAAATCGCTTAGTCATGTTGTCAATATAACAGTGTACTCTAGAGGGATGTTCTGATGTAAACTATAATGATTTATCATTGGTTGATCTACATTCTCTTCATTAGTCAAGATTCACTTGCACAATGCCACATTTACAAAAAGTCTAATAATACTGTTTTTCTCAGTTGCTTTGGTACATTTCTCAAATCATCCTTGAGATTTGCAAAACAGTAAGTGCATTTCTCAAAACAACTCGTACAAAGAGCAAAACACCATGGATTATCTGCAAAAGCCAGTCTCTTACTCAAAATCCTGGAGGGATGTTCTGATGTAAACTATGGCAACTGTTTTGGATGACAGTTACTGTATTGAACAGTATGCAATATGCTTATGTATGCCATATATCCATTTCAAAAGTACAAATTTACACATTACTGTATGTGGGATATTGATTGAAAGAGACTGGATAGAATTCCCAGTTACACTTTTACTAGTGGTCTGGCCAAAAAAAAAATCCTTTACAATGTCATTGTGATATAGAAAAGAAAAAAGAAATATGGGCACAAAGATGAAAATAAGTCAATTGTCAGAATGTGTAACTCTTGTGTTGTCCTCTGTCTATACATTAAAAGCTTTCCAACTGAAGATTCATGAGATGAACCTTTGAGCTACTTCAGAGAAATGGTTCATCATTGGTTTATCATCTACATTCTCCTCATTAGTAAATATTCACTTGCACAATTAATGCCAAATTGACAAAAAGTCTAATAATAATGTGTAAAAAAAAGTGTGCTTGGCAGTTTATGACAACTAGATTAACCATTTTGCATTTACAGTTTTTTACAGACGCTAGGATACATTTCTCAATACTTAGGTCACTTCTGCAAAACTCTTCACACAGTGTGCACAACAGAAGTCTATGTGGGCTAAACTGAGGAACAATTATCATTGCTTTGGCACAAAATGCATTCAATGACTACATCTCTCAAATTTCATGAATTCTTTTCTCACTCAGACGCAACAACTGCCAAAACTCTTTATACGCACAGGCCAATTTGCACATGCTTACATACTGTTTTCAAAACTGTTAAACTTATGTTCAAAACAATAACAATACAAAACTGAATAAGACCGCAATTTGCTACATTTCTACAGTAATACTTGAATGAAATATATTTTAAATCTTAAAATTAAATGCTATAAAAACAACTGGACAATTTGTAGATTAGCATTACTATTTTATCTGTATCAGTGGATGGTGTGTGTACAAATTCCTCTATTTTGGAATTATTCAGTGCAAAAAAATAAAAATAAATAAACGACATAAAATATTGACGAATTCTGCATCATGTCTGATTCATTCCAGTAACATATATTGCAGTCAATTATAAACAGAGATATCTCCTTGTTTTACACAAGAAAACATTGTATAATGCTACATGTTGTTAGTGTTTTTTAGGTCATTGTTTTGTGGGTAACAAAGTGTGTTTGTCGACTGTCAACCTTTGCTAGTGTTCTGGAAGAATGAGTTGATTTGAGACCTGAATAAAGTGTTTTGGTAGTTGTAGTGTATTTTGAATGTGAAATGAACTGCTTTGCCAAGCTGAAAGTTGGTTAGGAGAACTGTGTGAAGAGTTTTGCAAAAGTGACCTAAGTATTGAGAAATGTGTCCTAGCGTCTGTAAAAAACTGTAATGACTTATGATGAACTAAAGACCCGATGTTTTGAGGGGTAAGACTATTGCACAGAAAACTATATAATACATTTTGAGGAACATGACATTAGCAACTGATAATGTAGGAAACAACAGAGAATTGTACATAATCATTTGCATGGATGTACCAAAGCATTTGCAACTTGTTGCAAAGAAATGAGAAACTGCTTTTTTGATGTGCACAAGTGACACAATGATGTGAGAATTGAACAAATAGTTTTGAGAATTTCAATTCTGATGTGAGAAATGTACCAAAGTGACTGAGAAAAACTGTAAGCTTTCCAACTGAAGACTCATGAGATGAACCTTTGAGCTATTTCAGAGAAATGGTTCATCATTGGTTGATCTACATTCTCTTCATTAGTAAAGATTCACTTGCACAATTCATGCCAAATTGACAAAAAGTCTAACAATAATGTGTAAAAATAAAAATTAAAAAGTGTGCTTGGCAGTTTTTGAAAACTAGATTAACCATTTTGCATTTAATGACTTATACGATGAACTAAAGACTATATGTTTTGAGGGGTAAGACTATTGCACAGAAAACTGTATAATACATTTTGAGCGACATGACATTAGCAACTGATAATGTAGGAAACCGCAGATAAATATGCGTAATCAATTGCATGGATGTACAAAAGCAATCGCAACTTGTTCAAAAGAATGAGAAACTGGTTTTATGAAGTGTATAAATGACTATATGATGTGGAGGTTGTGCAAGTAGTTTTGAGAATTTCATTTCTGATTTGAGAAATGCACCAAAGTGACTGAGAAAACTGTAATTGAAACTATTTTCTTGTAAAACTTGCTCTAATAAAATAAGAAATAATAAAAAATACATCTGATACCGACCTATAAATTACACTTACATTTTTGAGGAAATCATGCTATTACATTTGTCAGTGACCAAATAACTGTTTTTTAATAATCTTAATAAAGGTTCTTTATTGGTACTGATGTTCCATTAAAATCCTTTAACATTAATGGAATCTTTCTTTCTTAAAAAAAAAAAAAAAAAAAAAAACGGCATCAGGTCTGAGCCAGACCTTAGGATATAAAGACGTTGAGATGGGAATGAAACGGACCCAAAACTGATGCAGCCTTCGCCATCACTTCAATATAGAATTTCTACATTATTTCTACTATTTCTACAATATAGATTGTTTTAAACAGCTTCACATTAATTAGCATGAAAATGGCGGTTTTAATTTAAAAAAGGAAACAAAATCTCTTTCAGCTGTAAAGAAGTTAAATACTGTATTGAGGCGTGTCAGTGTTGCAAAGTTCATCAATTATGAAACAAATTCAATTCAAGCAGCACAATAGAAGGAAACATTGTTATTATTCAGTCAGTTCAGTGCTGATTTGATTCAGTTCAAAACCAAGAAGTGCACTTATTTTGTGTCACAACAGAAGGTTAAAGATTCAACCATATCTGATGGGTTTGAGAGACATGAGCAGAGAAACATGAATATAGGACTAAGAAGAGAAAAGAATATTTTAATTTGAAATTATATATATATATATATATATATATATATATATATAATTTATTTTACTTTTGAACCCCAAACAAAAAGAAAGTTAAGTCAGTCACAAAAAAACATTGCAAGTAAATATACAGCTGTGATTTGCTCTCAGTGTGGTTTGAGAGTTAGACAACTCTATTTTCTGTCTCTTTGAGCTCTTTAGAAAATAGAAGAATAGGAGAGCTGCGTGCAAGCATGCTATAGCATGTGCACTAACAAGAAGGCAGGTGGGTGTTCCCTGCCGCTATATGGGTCAGCCTCACATGGCACGGCATGCTGGCTGATTCAGTGCTGGTAAACAGGCTTGCTTGCTCACCCGTTTCCACAGCAACGCCGTCCCTGCCCTTTCTATGTGTTCTCAATGGCTCCGCAAGCATCTGCTTCCTCTCACCAGCCAGATCATCTGCAGGGAAATTTGCCTCACAAATCAGACACCTCACTAGTGTCCGCTTTTGTTTGCCACCTTGTGGGTGACATACGTGATCTTTTCCAAATGGCTCAAAACTCTATCATTCAGTTTGTTTTTCTCTTTCGTTTTCTAATGGGTGTGACTGTCATTGCTGACGTTCATATTCCTGTCATTTAGTGTTTTTAAAGCATGCATATTGTTCTCTTTGAAACGAGGAGGTAGAAGAAATGCAGATGTTGTTGTCAGATACCGCACATACCACTCATACTATCGATTCCCTACAACAAGCCAATCTCATTTGGAAGTTTCCCGTATAAAGTTCTGTTGAAGATTGCGGTAGCCTGGTGAAGACAGAAATGGGGTTTTCCCCTCATATCACTTTAAATCTGCAGTTCTGGATGTTTACTGACTGTTGGGTTCTTGAGGTAAAGAACAGGTCGTTCTTTGATGGTCAAACTAGCTGTTGTGAGCCGGGTTTGGCTGTAGTTGCCAGATTGGTTCACACCCGCAAATTACAATAACATCATGTTTTTATTATATTTAACAAGTGTCTTGTCTGAATCAATAGGCGTAGTTATGTTTAAAAGCTTTTCCACAATGGTGTGTCGAGCTTCATTTCTATGACTTTGTGTATTGTTGGCTAAACTAAAATGCTAAATTAAAAATATATATATATATATCTATTGAAATATAGCTAAAATGAAATAGAAATGTTAGGTTAAAAAAATCTTCAAAAATCTTAAATTAGATTTAAAAGGGTTGAATAGAGTAGAATAGAGTTGGGAAAATATAAAAAGAACTAATAAAAAGCACAATAATGTTACTAAAACACACATTAATTACTATAATAATATACAAATAATATCAAAATATCACTGGTATGAACAGAAGTAGCCATTTCTGCTATCAAAATAAGATTTCTTATACCATTTTTCCTTTCCGATCAAAAATTATAATTTTTTTATATATACTGTATATATATATATATATATATATATATATACTGTGTAGTTGAAAGAATATTTTTATTTTTTTATTTTTTGCATTACTCTATATTAAGGTGTCCTTAAGCTTAGACTTTGCACGTACTTACTATTATAATAACAATAAATTATTCATAATTACATGCAAGTAACCCAAAACCAAGCCCTAATCCTAATCTTAAAGTAAGCACAAGTAGTTGATTAGTACTGCTCAGTATTTAATTGTATAATTACACTATAACAAAGAAAAAAAATTTATACCCACTTTGCAAAGATTGTAATCTGATCAAAGGGTATATTAGGTGGCCTTGTACTTTACTGTACATTAAAAATAAGTATAATGTACGTATTGTGTTCATTGTATAGCAATACACTTTGGCTGTTTTTGAGGTGGGATACAGGTAAGGTTAGGGACAGGTTTGGTGGTATGGGTAGGTTTAAGTGTGGATTAAGGTGTAAGGGATGGGTAAACAGAAATTAATTACAGATGTAACTACATGCAGACAGTGGCATGCACAGGGGGGCTCAAGCCCCTGCCCCCTTAATCGCTGATGCTAAAGTGCCCTTTCAGTCCAATCTATGTGCCCCCGGACCGCGATTTCTAAAAAGGGGGACACACCAAAGAGGATGAGCAATGAGGAAGAAGGAGGAGGAGGAGGAAGAGAGGAATAAAGAAAAGGAAAGAGGAGAACAGAACAAGAGAGAACCGAAGGTGAGAAGGAGGACAGAGGAGAGAACACAAGGTGAGGGAGTGTGTTTTCACACTGACCCGGTAGCGTGTTGCCTGGAGTCCCATCAGATAAACAGGCTCAAGCCAGCGGAGATTAGAGAGCTTTTGAAATTGTAGAAAAGCAAGGGATTAGAGGGAGGGATAGAGGGGGGCAGGAGGGAGCGGGATTATGGCACCATGCGAAGACAGGATCAAACATAATCCCTGTGAACGCTCAAACCTCCATCTTGGTTACAGGGAGAGCGAGAGTGAGGATTTACCCATCAGTCACCTCATCAGTCCATGGTTCCCCAGTACATCGAGTTTATGATCAGTCCGTTCACTCTATTCAACAACGGCTTAGTTGCAATGTGCGTTTTTTTTTTTACACATTAGTATTACTTGTCAAACATTCTCTGAAAAAAATAGGTGGTAGGTGGTACCTTTTCAAAAGGAACACCTTTGTACTTAACTTGTGGTACCCTTTTAAAAGGAGCTAATATGTACCATTTAGAATATGTATACTTTAGATACTAATATTCATGTTTACGGTACTATTATGATAGGGTTTATCTTTTGAAAGGGTACCATTGCCAATGACAGCTTTTTCTGAGGTGATTACGTTCAAGTCAAAACTGCCAACTTCTACATTTTGGTTCCTAAATGTGAGGTTCTTTCTTCAGTGTAAGTGCAGTTTTCTCTTCCATCAGGCAGAAATAGAAGGTCTGAATGATTAGAAAAGTAATGGCACACATAAGCTATGATTTGAGGTTTCATTTATATTAAAATGGTGCTCAACAAGTTGAATACTTTTTATAACAGACAAATCATTCATTTCACGGTCTGCTTCCACCCACCAGAAATGAAAGAGCCATGTATTCAGAATGAAAACAACATGATTTGTTTAAATTTTAATTGAAACAGGGACTAATTGTTTTAGAAAAACTACCATTCCCATTTGTACCAAACTTTTTTTAGTATAATTGTAAAAACGTCCACCTTCAGCTTGTGGAGCTGCTGTGAAATTAAACTTTCAAAAGTAAACTTAAGAAAAACGTTTAAATTGTTATTGTTCAAGAAGAACACTTACTGGTTCAAGAAACTTGATTTTTGAGAAAAAATGCTAAAATGTGTTAAGTGTTGAAAAATGTGTTTAAATATGTTTTGCCTCTATAATAAAAATGTAAGAGTTTTGATCATAAAACTAAGCATTAACTAAGACCTGGTATTAGGAGATATAGAGTGATGACTGATATTTATATGCATTTTATGTAAGTAGTCTGCTATACTGTTATAAATGCAGTATCTTATATTGGTTTACATTACAAGCTGTCAGAATTTCATCTTACTTCTTGGCCATACAAATACTATATGAGCCATAGAAACTTGATGTGTGAAATATGATGCTCAACAAGATGTAAAATTTGTAGTTTTCAGGGAGAGTTTTTTTGTTTTTAATTCTAAAGTTCAATAAACTTAAAAAAAAAAAAAACCCTGACAATTATGTCATATGTCAGGCTTTGCAGGGTTAATTTTCTATTATGTGATTGCATTTACCTTGTCTTTGTATTGAGCAGAAAAATAAACTTACACTTGTAATTTATTTGTTTTAAACTTTTACTAAGGCTCTGTTAAAATCAAAGCATTAGCAAACACTACTAACTCTATCTTCAGAATAAACATACATTATTTCTTTAAGGTGTCCAACTGTGCAACTCCTGCGGTCATTGACCTTTTGTACCCGTAATAGATTTTAATCCATCATTTATTCGCAGCCTCACATCTGTTTTTGTAACATGTCAGTTGTAGATGCCATCCTATAAACATCCTATTATTCTTCACATCCATCTATTATGAATCATAAGTGTTCTTTTAGATTCTCTCTCACTGTTTCTACAGATCAAACCTGTTCTAGCGATTGGATTCGCTCAGCCCTGCCCCCCATCCCTTCGCTAACTGCATTTGCGTAGTTTAGGGTCAGAATGTCATGGCTGTTGCTATTAGTTACCGAACACGCATGAGGGAACACAGGAAAGGTTGAATGTAGAAAATCAAATGAATTTAACAAGAAGGTAAAAGATGTAGCAACAGACAGCTGTTATCTTTCATACAGTACATGTGTAATCAGGAATAAAACTCTGTTATGTTATGGGTGGATTACTTTCTTCTGCAGCTGTGATGTTTATTGCATGAGAGACAGATGAGCGGATGAAAGGAGAGATGAAAGACAGAGAGTAGCAGGGGGCGCAGCAGGCCAGTCTGCTGAACGAATAGAAATAAACAGATTGAATCAGAAAAGAGGCAACAAGAAGAAAAGGAGAAAAGCAGTTCCCTCCTGGACCTCAAGCCTGGAGGTGGACACGAGAAGCGGACAGGGATGAAACAGTGACGGAGCGATGGGTTGGGAGGGGCTTCATGCTGCACTCTGTGTGCTCTCCGCTTGTTCCACTAACCTACTTACTGTAATCTTCTCTTTGTGTTTAATAAGAGCCCCTGCCAGAGAATTGCATCACTGAGCTTTTCCACACACAGTCACTGCTCTTCTCGTCATTGCCATTTAAGATTTTGAAAGGAGCACAGATCAAATGCACATGGAGGCACATGTGGATTTGTGATTTTGGCTCCTATATTGGCTCATCATTTGGTGCCCAGCTGCTTGGATTGTTTTTTTGTTTTTTTTTGGTTTTTTTTTTTTGGTTGTCTGAAATGGTACAATGTGATTAATATATCTACTTTTCAACTATAATAAACTGACAAATTTCAATTAAGAAGCTCTCCTAATATAGACTTATTTAAGGGTTGATGGCTCCTTCAAAAATAAATGAATAATGCATAATTAGCCTGTTCAAGCCTCCAGCAGGCCACTAAGGATTACATAACCATCTGCCATAACTATTATAGGACCAGCTCTTATTTATGCTTTATGACTGGGGGATTTCTTCTGTCTGGTTCGATTAATAAAAGGGCCATTTTGCAGAGCAGTCCTTGAATGTCTCATTAACGGGTGTCTGGTGGTGTGCGCATAGGAAAGAACTGACATTGATAATAGTTTTAAATGCAACCAACATTTAAATGTGACATTTTGAATGTTTCCAGTGAGCTGGACACTGTTAGCTGACAGTAGTCAAGCCAAGCCAAGTCACCTTTATTTTTGTAGCACTTTATTCAACAGAGATTTTTTCAAAGCAGCTATATATATATATATATATATACAAAGCATATAAATGCCTCATCCATTCTTTCATTCATTCACAGTATTAAACAGGAACGTAACAGAATAAATATGACTTGACATTATTTATTTACACTTGTTCCAAACCTGTATGAATATCTTTCTTCTGTTGAACACAAAAGAAGATATTTTAAAGAATAAGTTGGCGGTAGCCATTGATAGTACTTTTCCCTTACTATGGAAGTCAATGGTCAACTTTTCAGTTACCAAAATTCTTAAAAATATCTTCCTTTGTGTTCAACAGACAAAGAAACTCAAAAAAAATAAAATAATAATAATAATAATAATAATAATAATAATATATATATATATATATATATATATATATATATATATATATATATATATATATATATATATATATATATATATATATATATATATATATATATATATATATATATACATATGTGTGTGTGTCTGTGTGTGTGTAACTATTATTCTTTTATGCGGTTTAAGTTTCAAAAAACGCATTATTTTCCACACACTGTACATTATTGTTTTTCCTCTATACCCCGCCTTCTGAAATGTGTAGATGTGTAGAAGGCTCATCGGTCTAAAAAGAGAGGCGTGCTCTGATTGGCCAGCTAACCAGTGCGTTGTTATTGGCCGAATACCTCAAGCGTGTGAAGGAAATGTTACGCCCCTTAACATATTGTGATTCCATCTGGCCAGAGCAACGAGACATAAATATTAAACCCCATAATATATGAGATATAAACATGATTTCTAGTCATGACCTTTGGAAGGCCAAACAAAATAGTTTTGCTTTCTCAGCGAAACAGCGCCTCACACCGTGGCCTTAAGTGAGCTGTGGCCTAGAGTAAGTGGAGGGTGGCTTGAGTGAGTAGAGGTGGGCCGGCTTGAGAACGGCACAGCGGGCGGATTCTATGAAGGAGCTTGAGGCAACCACATGTGACGACCCCGGGCTGGACAGTCATCCACAGTGAAAGCTAATTCAGCGATCCACAGTGTAAAGTTGATGTATTTTCCTCAGCGACCAGAACGGATCAGCTCCAGGCATGATTAAATGGATATGTCCTCTTTTGGAAGGCCAAACAAAGTAGTTTCACTTTCACATTGCAACACACAGCATCTATATGACATGGCGACGGCGGCAACAACAATACTACAGCGAGTATAAAAGGTACGCCTTCTTTCTTTGCGAGAACATCTGGGCAGTGTTATGCAATTCTTCCCACATAGCGACGTAGAGATGTGGGTGCGTGTTAGAACTAGACGTTTTAGGGGATTGTGGATGAGTCTTAACTTTTATAAAGAATATCTCTTTGGATTTGAGACTTTAGTCTTTGAAACTCCACATATCTTCTTTATACACCAAGAGCTTACAACACTCCAAAGAGAAAGGAAAAATTGAAATCGGATCATATGACCCATTTAATTTGTGTTTTGAAGACAAAGGTCTTGGAAGTTGGAACAACGTGAGTGTGAGTAATTAATGACAGAATTTTATTCTCGGGTAAACTAACCCTTTAGATGCAATTCAAAGTAGTAGTTGAAAAAGTGTATGTCTAATAAATTTGAAATTAATGAACTTTTGATTTGAAAAAAGAAAGAAATGTAGCTTAAAATGTGAGTTAAACGTAAATTTAGCTTCTTCTTTTTTTAAATGCAGTTGTCCTTTGTCCTCTAGTGTCCATTAGTACCTTATTTACTTTTAATTTATTTAATTGATTTGACAGGATTACGATGAAAAGCATTCTGAATGACTGAATTGTTGTCCCACCTTAAGCGCTGAGCGGCTGCGCGGCAGTGAGATCATGTGAGAGTCCACGCGTCTGAAAGTAGGTTAGCAGGGGAGAGTGAGAGAGAGAGAGAGAGAGAGAGAGAAGAGGGAGGACGACGACGATTCATACCGCGCCATAACACACGACGAAAGCGACTTTCGGTTTTTTGTACCCGAAGCGCAACAGAAGATCTTTAGAGACGTGAATTTACTCTGTGGATTTTTCTTCTATTTTATTTCCCTAACAATGCTCACAGTCGGAGCTGAAAAGTTTCATTCGGGTAGCTGTCTTATGTTAGTTATGTTATGTTAGTCCGAACAATATTTCTCCGCAGCCAGTGAACTTTGGAAAATCAAGAAACAGCAATCAAAATGAGAGGTAAGATGTTTGGGGCACTGCATGACATTTAACTATTAAGCAGACGTTGCATATTGCTTTTAACAAGGTCTTTAAATAGTTGTAAAACATTTAGCTATTGAAACGTTTGCACGTAGCTAAGTTTTCACGCACATTTTCGCACTGTTTTCCTGTCACATTTGCAGCGCTGCCACTTGTTACTTTGTAACGCGCTTAAACGTTCTGGCGTTCCATTATTTTCTCAAATGATACAGTGATTCGTAAACTCGCTAAAATGTATTCAATTCATGGAATTCTGACACCGAAGTGGCTGGTCGCGAGTAAAAGTAGTGGAGTGTTTTCTGTCTCAAGCAATAACATATTCACTGGAAATATAAATATTAATGTATTTAGGGGATATAAAATGTCT
The DNA here is from genome assembly GCF_963082965.1 of Carassius carassius. NCBI lineage: Eukaryota > Metazoa > Chordata > Actinopteri > Cypriniformes > Cyprinidae > Carassius > Carassius carassius. The sequence continues at coordinate 3,756,497 of NC_081774.1, read as the reverse complement.
CCATGTGGTGACGCGTACAGTCTCCTCAATCTAAATATTTCTCTAAACGCGACTTGTTGCGAGTTAAATCCTCGCTCTGCGCGGTTGTGGTGATTTTGTTGAGTGTACATGTAGGAGATGGAGGTTTGTCTCTGTGGCTTGTCGGCTGCGTGTTGTTGTTTTCGCAGGGCAGCATGGCCGGCTGTGTGAGCAGCGCTCAAACCTGCTGTTCTACTGACCTAGTTATGTCACTGAGCATTACACAGCATTCACAGGAGGGACTGAGGGAGAGATAAAGCGCGAGCGAGGGAGGGGAGGCGTTTTGCTGGAGTCGTGCAGACCCATGCGGTCTGCTGGTGATGATGGACACCTTCCATCATGAACTTGAGTTTGAACTTGAACTTCGATCTTGATATAGGCAATACACGGCGTTTATTACAACAATCTCACCTATTTATCTAACATATACATGCGTAACGATGACTTACTATTATTTTTGTAAATAAACCTGAGAAAAATATAAAAAGACGCATTGTTGTGTGAAATGTAATTATATAAATGTGTGTGTGTGTGTGTGTGTGTGTGTGTGTGTGTGTATATATATATATATATATATATATATATATATATATATATATATATATATATGATACCAAAATATCATGTTATTAATTAAATTACATATAAAATTAATTAAAATTTTGTTGTAATATGGAGATATTTATTGCATTGCATAATATATATTTTTAAAAATAAGTAAAATTTTATTAGTGAGCGCCCCAAAACTCTGACCGAATATTTCTCAGCAGCAGATATTATGTAATCATGATAAAAAAATAAAAAAAAAACAATACTTAGATTTTCCAACCAATTTCCACTCTTGTCATTTCTTTCCTCACAGAGAGTGTTTAAATTATGGAGCAAGTATTAATTTATTTATAATTAAATTTATTATGTAATTAAATGATCATAAGCAACATTACAGTAATTTACAATGAAAAAATAAAAAATATTAAATATATTACGAAATAAAAATGAACATAAACACTATGACATAAATTTACGATGACAGTGACAAAGTTTGCATGGTTAAAACCACTCTGAACTTTCTTTCTTCTCACATAGTTAAAGAAAAAAAAATTAATTTAAATATGTAAAAAAAAAATTATGAACATAAATTCTGGTACATAGTGTTTATATAATCTTATATGTAGCACTGTGACAGTAATTTACGATGACAATGATAAGTTTTCACTTAAAAACTAGGTTATCGTTAATTGTGTAAAACCATAATAAATATGTGAATTATATCAATGGTCTTTTTGGTCTCTGCTTGCAAAACAGAATTCTTTATTTAGGCCTCTTGGCTTTCTCTTTGAGTAAATATTAAATCATAAGCATTTTTCTTTTGTAATTTAGCTAGTGATCCAGACTCTTTGACTGTAAGCTCAAAGAGAAGATTTTGTCTCTCCCGTTTTGTTTGCTCTCTGGACAAATGTTAAAGGCCGTTGCGGGCATACGTGTCCGGACATACTGTCGTAAGGTGGGGCTGTGTTTAATTATACACAGTACGGATCATGTTCACAGGGCAGCTAAGGACAGGAAGACTATAGTGGGTGATATATATATATATATATATATATATAATATATGTATATATATATATATATATACATACATACATACTCTACTGATAAACAGCATATCTTTACTTTGTCAGGATTTATTTTCTGTAAATCTTTGTTGTTTTGCGTGGTCTGTTTTGTGTCATCGGCATTCATATAATTCACATTGTCTGTGTTCTAATAATAAGCCTTCCTTTATATTTAGTCAACACTAAAATTACGATAATTGCTGCACAGTAAAGAAAACGCTCACAGATGCATGCATAAAAGCAGCTGTTTTCCCATTTACAGCCATTAAATTTCCATTTAGTCCAAACTGAAAAATGATACACAATTACCTATATTTAAATGTTTGTTTATACTTTCAAGCTTATGCATTGTCATTGCAAGGCTTTAAAATAGAATTTGAAGGTTGTTCTTGTGATATTTGTTGGGTCAGTGGTTCCTTTAGCATTATCCTGAATGCTTATAGTTAAAATCTGTTGTGCTCTTCTGCTTAATCTAATCTGCCATCTTGTTATGTCACCAAGTTAGACTTTACTGATTAACACAGTGCTCTCTGCTCAAAGTTGATTACATTACAGCCCCTGCACACAAACACAAAAACAACGGCTGACACTCAAAGTAGATTTGAACCATTTTCCTGAATCGCCATGCATGTCATTCCATTCTTCGTCTGTCCTTATTTTTTTATTTATTTTTTATTCTCCATTATATCACACAAATGGCATTTAGAACGTAAGCGACTGTGGAAACTAAAGGATCATGGTTCCTTAGTGATGCTAATATGAAACACATGAGTACATTTGGTATTTTAGGTCAGGATTCAGAAACACTTTTAAATGTTTTTTTATACTTTTTTAAAACAGCTAATCTAGCAGGTAAAATAAAAAAAAGAAAAGAATGGCCTCTTAAAAGTTTTTTAATTGATTTTATTTTGTATTATATATATATATATATATATATATATATATATATATATATATATATATATAGCTTATATATACACACACACACAGTACATGATGCACATTATGTGTTAATGCCCTTTTTCATTTCTTTTCAACATTTTAGGCTAAACATGTATTATTTAATATATAAAATAATGTCATAATAGTAATCACAATGTTCATATAACATATAACAGAGTATTATCTAGACAAAAATGTATACAGTACATTTCTTTTGTCTTGCCCCTATTCTTGCATGTCAAAATTCCCATTGAGACCAGTTCCACCTTAACAGAAAGAAGGGAAAGGCCTATTCAAATGATATGAACCGAGGATCCGCCCACAGCCGCCCTCTCCTTTTCAGTGAGAAAGTATGTCAGTAGGACAGCGAGTCCACATGGGCTTACAGCCAGGCCGAATAGAGCGACACTCAGAGCCGGCCAATCACAGACTCATCTGCACAAACATTAACCAATCGGCTGTCAGAAGTGGCAGGGAGGCAGAACATCTGCATTATTAGACTGAGCAGCCCTGAATGGCGTGTCTGTGGAATGTTTGCAGACGAAGGTTATATAACACTACACAGAGAGCGGTACGGGAGGGGCACCCAAGGGCTCACAGATTTTTCCATTGCATGTGCAGTGTATCTTGGTCATTGCTTTCAGCTGAGAGAGCTAGAAAGACAAAATGGAGGATGTTTATATATACTGTATATATGAGGATGTTTTTAGATGAGGATTTTTTTGCAAGCTAAGTTTTTTTCCTCCATTCCACCACTACATGGCACATATTAAATAAAGAAAAAATGATTGCATAATTATCTATCCATCCATCCATCCATCTCATCTATATGAAGTTTTAGGTCAAACTGTTATAATTAAATGTATAAAAACATTTATTTTTCATTTAGTTGTTTTTTTTTTCATTTATGAATGGATTCACTTTTTAATTATTTATTTTTTTAGCCAATAATTGAAAACTTGTTTACATATGAAAAACGTATATATAATATATATAATTAAATATAAATATAAAAAATATATATTGCATAATAACTGTGTAGTTAGCACATTATTTGTTTATTTATTATTTATAATTTATTTTGTTCTTTTATTTATTTTTCATTTGGTTTTTCACAATAATAAATAATTGTTTGCATATAAATATGAAAGTATGTTTTATTGCATAATAATTGTGTTATAATAAAGCCAGAAGAGATCTCCCTGTCTGACTGTGATCGTCATTGGTTGATATTATTTGTGGTGCATGTCAAAACAATATTTGTGCATATGTGCTTTTCTGTGTGATACTTGATATGTTTTTGCCTTTAATGCTTAAAATTATGTTTTTTTTTATTTTTACTCCAGCTCAAATTGAGGTTATACCATGCAAGATCTGTGGGGACAAATCCTCTGGGATTCACTATGGCGTTATTACATGTGAAGGGTGCAAGGTAAGAATTCTGGTATAAGACCCTATTGATTTTTATATAATATTTTCTTCTTTTCCTACCCTACAGTAGATGTGCACTTTTGTAGAGTTCATTTCAACTTACGTAAGCAAAATGATCCTTTTGTGCTCTGTCCCTCCTTGTCTTTTATCCTGATGTTTTTGTTCTGTTTTCTAGGTCAGTTTATATTACTGTATGTTCGTCATGCAGTGGCAGGGCACACTTATTATCTTAGCCATCCTGTATGCTGAGGTAACAGGTTTCTGTTCTGCAGGGTTTTTTCCGACGCAGCCAGCAGAACAATGCCATGTACTCGTGTTCACGGCAGAGGAACTGTCTGATCGACCGAACCAACAGGAACCGCTGCCAACACTGTCGCCTGCAGAAGTGCCTGGCGCTCGGCATGAGCCGTGATGGTGAGCGCTAGTCTAGCCCACCAGCAGCAGTATGATTTTTGCGGCTATTTGGTTTTATTCAGTCACAGCTAGTTCAGAAAAAATATCTAAACTCAAACGTCTGTAAATAAATACTATAAATAAATGATATTAATGGTATGTTATGCTAAGTGAACATGTAATACTTTTTCTTTCTGTAGCGGTGAAGTTTGGCCGAATGTCAAAGAAACAGCGGGACAGCCTGTACGCAGAGGTGCAGCGACACCAGCAGCTGTCTCAGGAGTGCCTGGTGGGTTTGGGTGGTGGTCTAGCACCACTTGACCGAGAAGAGACAGGTGAAGACAGCACACACAGCCGGCCGTACAGCAATGGAGGCTCCAGCTCCACCCTCAGCGACCTGGATGACATCGCCACGCTGCCCGACGGTTTGCTGTTCGACCTGCCGCTTACCCCAGAGGAGGCGAGCGAATACTGCACACTGGAGATGCTCGGAAGCGGCGGAGGGTCCGGGAGTTCTGGAAGCGGAAGTTGGTCCAATCAGAGCTCTCCAGAGCCCAGTGCTGTAGATTGGACGGAAGCAGCGAGGGTGAAGCATGAGTATATCCTGCCTGAAAACAGTCTTCTTACGCACTCTCTCCTGGGATCTCTACCAGACAACTGCTCTCTGCACGACATAGGTGGATTCTCATTTTATGATTTTGTCCTTGATTTGTTTTAATCATTATGCTATTATAACAAAATTAAGATGAATTAGATTTTGACATTATGTCAGTAACAATTTTCCTGAGAAATGCTCAATACTTTAATACAATGAAAAATCCTCTTGTGTTGGTACTGTATTGTAAAAAGAGGTAACACTTTACCATTAATTATGCCTTGTAATGCACAGATATATGCATTTTTTTAAATAAATTATTTGAATAAAATCTATTTCATCTTGCTCTGTATATTTCTAATTATTCAATAGACAAATTCTAAGGGAAAATATGTTAATGTGTGTTGAATTTCTGTTCAGAGCGAATCACTCAAAATGTTGTGAAGTCTCACCTGGAGACGTGTCAGTACAGCTCAGAAGAGCTGAAGAAACTCACCTGGAACGTGTACACACCTGAAGAAACCCGCAGCTTTCAACTCAAGGTACAACATTATCATATTACATGACATATTAGACAAAAACATAAATAGATGATCAATCATGCATCTGTGCTTGCTGATTTATCTCTTTGTCTATGGATGTATTAACAATCTCTGTGCACTCAGTCTGCAGAGTGGATGTGGCAGCAGTGCGCCCTGCACATTACAAACGCCATTCAGTACGTTGTAGAGTTCGCAAAGCGCATCTCTGGATTCATGGACCTCTGCCAGAACGACCAGATCATTCTGCTCAAAGCAGGTCAGTGCTGTCTTTGGCTCACACGGATTACAGATGAGTAATCCCAGATTATACAACAGATTTCTCACTCGCATCACTTTATCCACTCACTGCTGTGATGTGGCATTTCTGATGTGGCCCTGGGCGGCCGTTCAATCTCTTTATTAGTTTAAACACACTTGCTAATGTCCTAACACCTTTCCAGAACACACTTGGTTTCATACTACAACCAGAATACTCTGAGAGCAGACATTGACATGCAGTTCAGATAATAGCAAACACACACACCCACAAAAAGAGTTTTGAGTGCAACTTGGACAGGGCAGTTTTCAACATTGTTTCAGTTTTTTGGGATATAAACTCAGAATTGTGAGATGTATACCCACAACTGCAGGAAAAATAAGAACAATCTTTTTTACTCTAAGGAATAAAGACTCTTAATATAAAACTCAGAGTACTCAGAGAGAAAAAAGCAAGAACAAGCCTATTTCTGCTAAGGAATTGAAAAGGGTAATTACAATTTATCTCACAATTCTAACTTTTTCTTGAAATTCTAAGATTAAATCTCACAATTCTGACTGCTTTATTCAGAATTGACGAATAAACTCATTTCTGGGGGAAAAAGTCAGAAAAGCCTTGTTTCTGTTAAGGAATCGAAAAGAAAGGTAATTGCCACTATTTTTACCCACAATGTTTTTGAAATATAACATAACTCAAAATAAGAATTAAATTAAAAGAATTTAATTCTTAGAATAGAATTAAATTAAATTTTAACAGATTTCTCAGAACTCTGACTTATTTCTCAGAATTGTGAGGGTAAAAAAAGTCACAATTTTGAAATTAAAGTTACTTTTTGTTTTCTTTTTTACATTCCATTGTAAAAATAAGTTTTAATATAACAAAGACCTGCAATTCTTCTTTTTAAAATACCCGTGTGCCCAACTGCACTGTGTTGGAAAATATACCTGGATAGAATGCATTTCTTCATTATTTTACTATCGATCAATGATTTTCTGATTATAGAGTTAATAAAAATATACACAGACACAATGACTTAACAATAACTGGATTGTGGGTGGTTACAGAAATAAAACGCAGGTTTTGCATCAGAATAATGACGTGCAAAAGTGCTGCAACTGTTTTGTGAATCTGCCCCACCGGATTCAGTTCTGTCCATGTTTTTAGTGTTTGATCTTGAAACTTGCATTAACGTTTGTCTCCTCTTGTGTTTGTTTCTCCAACATTCTGTCTACTACTACTCTTTGTTCCAGGATGTCTGGAGATCCTGCTGATCCGAATGTGCCGTGCTTACAACTCTTCAAACAATACTATGTTTTTTGATGGCAAGTTCGCCAGTCCTCAGCTCTTCAAAGCTCTCGGTGAGTGTCTGGATATCTACAGAATTGGATTCAAGCATACAAGTATTGTAATGTACTGTAACCGTGGTTCCAATTGCTCATGAAATCAAACACTGCATGATGATAAGGTGTCTTACAGGGCATAACTAATGCATTAAAACGAAGCATTATATAGAAAGTGTAATCCATTTTACATACACTGACCTGCTATATTTGCTAAAATGTGCAATATACAACACATTCATTTAGAGTTAATTTAATAATCCACAGGAGAGAATGGGCACAACCAAACACAAATCCAATCGATAGCAGACAAAGGAACATAAGGGAACACAGACTTAAGTAATAGAAACTTAATTTGTAGAACTGAAACAGGTGTAGAGCTAATTATATCAAAAACCATGGAAACAAACAAGGCAGGTGAACAGAAACACAGAAAACTAAACCAAAACAGATCATACATGTGACAAAAATGTATTACAAATGCAAAATAACATTTTTGGTAGTATAACAGTTACTAGATACTCTTGCTTAACTAAACTTGCAGATAAGATGAAGTAGTGATTAAGTGTAAATGTATTGAGGGCATGTGATAACAATGTAGCAGCAAACTGCTAATCGAAATTTATACAGTTCCATAATGTGAAACTATCTGATAAAAAAATAGTAGGCAGTATTGAGTATTCCACTTTAAACACATCCTCTTTTACCTTATAATGCAAAACACCAGCAGCCTCTTAAGAGAAAGAGCAGAGGCGTCATGAATCAATAAGCCACAAGAGCAAATGGGTTTTTAACCCAGTTAGTGAATACAAGCGATGCTCTGGTGAGTAATAGCTCATTGAAGTTAAATGGAAGCATTGCAGAAAGCTCTCTTGACACACGCTATATCAAATAAAAACCTGTATTCTTGGAATAAGTTTGTAGAATGATTTACAGATTGTACCACTTCTTTATTTTATTAGTTTCATTGTTTAAAGCATGAAATGAAATTCAAAATATCTACTTTCTGAATGCATGTTACAGATCATATTGTGAAAACAATAATCCATGCATGTTTGATTTGTATTTGTTTAAATGACTTTGTTTAAAGTAATGTTTAATTAAAATATCATAACTGCGTCTTCTGAAAATGACAAATGACTTTTGATGTTAGCAGGACTTCTCCAGTCATTATTAGTCTGCTTTAACCAAACTTCTCCAAGCTGTCATCTGCCTTTACTTTCATCTCAATATCCAATCAACAGCCAGTACATTGAATTATGTGCCTGCCATTTTTCTTTTTTGATAATCCATTATACTCTGAAGAAAAGATCTGTTAAACTTCAAATGCAGCCTTCCTGTTGCAGAGAGATATTCATGCTAAAGCAAAGCTTGTTGTTCTTTATTGCTTAAATCTCTGTTATTCTCACAAATAACCTTAAGCTTTGTACCCAGATCATCTTATAATTTCCTTTAGAATGATTGGAACCCAATAGATCCATTAAATAGTTTCATGCTAAATCAAAAGAGCAAATTATGGCCCTCAACGGAAATATAATTCGTTTTTTCATCTTCAGCATGGTAACCAGCATGTGTACTGTATGTTTATGTATTTGTAGGGTGTGCTGACCTGGTGAACGCCGTCTTTGAGTTGGCTAAAAGTCTGAGTCGACTTCAGCTGAGTGATGAGGAAATGGCTTTATTCAGCGCTGCGGTTCTGCTGGCTCCAGGTGAGACTCTCGCACGCATTTCCTGAAGCAAAGGTTTATACGGCTGGGTTTATGTGCTCTTGGAAAAAGAAATATGTGCCAGGGACAGACTAGAATACATGAATAAAATGAGACCCATTCTCCCAGTTTGAAACCTCTGCTCTGTTTTGCTCAGACCGGCGGTGGTTGACAGATTCTCAGCAGGTGCAGAAGCTCCAGGAGAAAGTTTACGTGGCTCTTCAGCACAGCCTGCACATGAACGGAGCCACTACTGAGAAACTGGATAAGGTGAGGAATCTGTTTGACTGAAACTGGTTCTGCACAAAATTCTGACCCACAAAACACAAAAAAAGTGAAAAGTGGAAAATGTAATATGTGTTAGATTATGTATACATATTTGAATGGTTAAGACTACATAGATGGACAAACTACAGTATATTTCCGAGTCAGCCACTGAATTTAATATAATAATGGGTGTAAATTAAATGGATTTAACACAGTTGCATATAATTGAGTATACGTATATACATTGACTATTGAATTCAAATTGTCACAATTTGCAAAATATGCATTGCTTTTTTAAAGAAATTAATACTTTTATTCAGCAAGGTTACATTAAATTGATACAAAAGGACAGTAAAGACATTTATAATGTTACAAAAAGTTATATTCTTCAGATAATCCTGAAAAAAACTGTCACTGTTTCCACAAATATATGAAGCAGCACAACAGTTTCCAACACTGATAATGAGAACATTTTTTATTAAGCATCAAATCTGATTTCTGAAGGATCATGTGGCACTGTACATTAATGATGCTGAAAATGATTATTTCCTCACAGGAATAAATTTAAAATAGAAAACATTACAGAATAGAAACATTCACAACAAATTGTAAGTTTTACATTTTAATAATATTTCACAATATCACAGTTTTACTGTAATTGTTATTCCATAAATAAAGTAAAAAAAAAAATCTTTCTGACCCCTAAACTTTTGAATGGTAGTATAACTTGTGTTTGTGAACTAATACAAAGGTCAGGCTTAGATTATTTGATCTCTCGTGTTTGCAGATGGTGTCCAAACTACCGCAGATGAAGTCCATCTGTAACCTGCATATTGACAAGCTGGATTTCTTCCGCCTGGTTCACCCGGAAACAGCCTACAGCTTCCCGCCTCTGTACAGGGAAGTGTTCGGCAGCGAGATCAATTTCCCTGACTCCACCAACAGTTAGAGAGCGGGAGATAGTGAGGGAGAGAATGACAGCGAGTGTTAAGGGGAAATCAGGAGCGAGTGTTAAAGCAAGAGAGACCATTATATGTAAAATCAGCATTTCAAACGAACACATTTAAAAACCTCCAGGGAGAATCCTCAGTCTATTGCAGCACTTTTAGCATACACACACAATACACTACAAACATACACACTTATACACCTGCTGCAAACACAGGGCCAGCAAACTATATCAGATTCGACAACACACAAAACATACTCGTATAGGGATTATTCCTGGAGTTGTGCTCTCAGAACTGTTTTTATTTCATGGAAACACTCCGAAATGATCTTTTATGTACAGATGTACAGTATGCTTGCAAAGGCCCTTTGTCCCATCTTGTAGATGTCTAAGCATGCAACTGTTCCTTCTGCATCTGTACACAGAGGTATTTCAAGGAGTTTTATAAGAGGTTTTATGATTTTAATAGTTTTACAGGATCAAACACTTCCACATGAACATTCAGGAGAGCACAACACTTTTTACTGAAGCGAATACAACATACGAGATAACGTCATCCGTCCTTCGCCGCTGAATCACTCTTTAAGCACTACTACAGCTTTTTTCCTCCCTCTCCTGTTGTTTTTTCACCCTCGGACGAATCATGAATGTATCCTAAAAGCACTTCTTTTGATTTGAGACCGAATGTACACAATGCACTTTTGGTCTTGCATTATGCTTTATGAGACTTTATGACAATCCACTTAAAATAATAATAACAAAAAAACTGATGTGCCCAGATTGTTTGTTAAAAATGAAGGGACCAATGTTAACAGTGCTATGTTAAGGAATGTTCCACATTAAATACAAGTCAAGCTAATTTCTAAGTTTAAAATAATTTTTAATCATCTCAGTTTGTTGAAACGAACACAAACAAGTATGGACAAAAATGCACATCTAGTGGAAGTCTATGGGGCAGCTGTACAGTTCTAAAACAATTAGCCCTTACAGTGCTTAACTATATCTGAGCATCTAAGTTTAACTTGTAGTTAACCTTGAATACTTCTTTAAAGCTATTTAAACAAACCAGAAATCATAAGTGTGCTAACCTCTTTTCTAATGTGCAATAGAAGTCAAGTTTTTGCAGTCATGGCCAAACGTTTGTGAACGCCTTTTGTTACAATAATGCAACTGCAACCATGAAATGTTCACTTTAACAGTTATTTACATGATCTCATACCTCATATTCAGCAGAATTTTACACATTTAGGACAGTATTAAACTCTAGTTAACAACGTCTGAGTTCAGCAGTGCTTAACAGGACATCATTATATGCAAAAGAGATATATATAAGGGGTTTGCAAACTTTGGCATGACTGTAAAGAATAGAGTGCATTAATGTCTGTTCACTTTTCAGCAGTGTTGGTTTCGGAAGTGTTTTATCTATTCATTCCACATAGGGATTTTAAAAAAGGTTTTGTTAATGCCTTACAAGCCTTGAACCGAATTAACCAGCTGCAAGAAGAAATTACAACATTACAAACTTTTAGTTGAAGCAGAACTGTATTGAAAATTTGACAAAAAAACAATACTTAATGGCCTTAGTAAGGGGAAAAACTACAATACCAAGCACTTGGATTGAAAATAGAGTTAAAAATGATTGTGAAATTTAGAACTATTATTTTTTTAAGTTTTGGGTTTAATCAAAAGAAAATATATTTTAAGTCTATTTCAGAATTTGCACATACAGTACAGACCAAAAGTTTGGACACACCTTCTCATTCAAAGAGTTTTCTTTATTTTCATGACTATGAAAATTGTAGATTCACACTGAAGGCATCAAAACTATGAATTAACACATGTGGAATTATATATGGAATTATATACATAACAAAAAAGTGTGAAACAACTAAAAAAAAATATGTCATATTCTAGGTTCTTATAGCCACCTTTTGCTTTGATTACTGCTTTGCACACTCTTGGCATTCTCTTGATGAGCTTCAAGAGGTAGTCACCTGAAATGGTCTTCCAACAATCTTGAAGGAGTTCCCCGAGAGATGCTTAGCACTTGTTGGCCCTTTTGCCTTCTGTCTGCGGTCCAGCTCACCCCTAAACCATCTGGATTGGGTTCAGGTCCGGTGACTGTGGAGGCCAGGTCATCTGGCGCAGCACCCCATCACTCTCCTTCTTGGTCAAATAGCCCTTGATGCCTTCAGTGTGACTCTACAATTTTCATAGTCATGAAAATAAAGAAAACTCTTTGAATGAGAAGGTGTGTCCAAACTTTTGGTCTGTACTGTCAATACACAAATATTTAAGTATTTTGACTGACTCATGTCATTTGTGTACCCTGCAAGCTGTTTTGCTGAGATTTGCCTTTGCGACTCTCTGATTGGTGAGATCATGGGCAATCAAAGATTGCTTTACCAAAGTACAAACCATCAGTTAACAACCTCAGAGCTGGTTAAAAGCTGTTATTATTACTTCCGGAACCAGACTGTTGCACTCTATACTGGCAAATACAACATTTGACACAGTTGTTCCACCCACACATGCTGTTGTTTGCTCAGGCACATTTTGACAGTGTTTGGTGCTGCACCTTATTTTTATTTTTTATTTTTTCATTTTAATGCAATGAGAAACCTCAGTCCAACATCCCCCTTCCCTTGTAAATGCCACTTTAGAATAAATAAAAGTTAAATGTTCATTTAATTTACATGGACATTTCTAAAAGATTATTTTGATTAGGAATGTATATAAATTAGTATATTTAGTCAAGAAAGAGAAAGACAGAAAGGTGGAGCAGCAAGAGAAATGTTTAAAAAACGAATGAGCCAGGACTTTTCGAGTTCCTCCAGCATGTGCATGGGAATACCAGACCCAAAAGATGAACTGGCATGGATTTTGTTTCAGGAACTGCCCTCTATAAGTGATCCAGATGGAACACTTACAGGAGATGGACAGTTATTCTGACAGCCAAGCTGGATGGTTTTCTGGGACACACACAGAGCTGGGGTGACCCTGATGACCCCAGCCTGATGTTATGAGCCACTTCCTCCAATAGGATCACCTGTCTGGTGGGCTTCACATGCTAAAGCATTTTCACAAACCTGAAGAAAAGAAAGAGAGAAACCAATTCAAAAGCTCAGTCCAGAAAGTTTCGGGGAACAGATACGCCACTTGCATCTGGTGGCCAATGTGGTTTTTGTTGTATTATTTTGTAAATTGTTGATAGCATCTCCTTTTGTCCATTTCTGTGGCTCGGATCACATCCTTCCATCCTATTTTTCCATACTCTTGCACCAAAACAAAGATTCGACAGAGTTCTCTGCAATCGAGGTTCACTGTATTGTTTATAGTACTACTTTATATACTACACAACTGGTTAACACGATTCATATGAATGAATGAGCTTGTATTCTGTATAAAAGATCAGGTGTGGTGTTGCATCTCGATTTTTAATGAACAAGAGGAAATCTGTCTTCTTTTGTGTGCCCAGCATTACAGCACCTCACATCAAGGAGTGTAGCCTGCCCTTGTTTAAGAATGAGAAGTATGAAAATTCTGTCTGTGTAATGTATTTTTAAATGTGTTGTTTTGACAATCCCCACCTCTAGGCCTTTGGTGCATGCCTTCCTGTAAAGAGGAAATTGTGTTTGTCTCATTCAGTCACCCTGGAAAGCAATTTCTGTGGTGTTATGTCTATTTCGTTTTTGTAGAAGAAATGTTTCTGCTCTGTGTTTCACACACACACACACACACACACACACACACACACACGCACACACACAAAAAGATTTATTCTCAGGGAGATGGCTGGTCTCTGTCTCACCAGTATCCTCTGCCAACTACACACACGCACACACATTACACACACATACACACTTTGCACCGAATAGGAGACCCGTATTCTTGATCACTGTGTCCTGTAGCTATATTTAAATATATATATATATATTTTTTGTGAATGTCAATCACAAAGTGTCAAAGACCTTTCCTCTTTCTGCTAATGTACTATTACAGGTTATTTTGGCCTGCATTATAATACACAGAATATGACTAAATGAAAGAAAATGAAATAAAAGAAATAAAAACTAAAGATGGATTTTATTCTTGAAAAATAAATGTTGTCGCTTGTGATTTGTCTAATTCACTGAATTTTATTTCAGCCTAATTTCAGTTCAGTTCAATCTCATACAAAGATATAATATAGGTGGGGATAGGTGCTTTTGTTATGGGGTCTTTTTAATATATATATATATATATATATATATGTTTAAAGAAATGTATGCATTTCAGTGAATTAATACTGTCTGACTGCTGTTTTAAGTGAAAACTCTTAAACACACAGGCACACACAAATCCTTTTTTTTTTTTTTTTTTTTTTTATTGAACCACACAACAACAAGTTACATACTCTAGCAGAGGAACAAAAAACAATACAAACGATTACAATAAGGGGCATATTCAGAAAAAAGAACTGAACCCAGCCACATATACATGAAACAAACAAACAAAAAAATAATAATAAAATAAAATAACGAGGGAGCTATAAATTAACCTGTACAACAACCTATAGAAACAAAGGAGCAGTACAACACTCAAAACAGTAAAAACTCTGTTATGTCACAAAGTATTTTTTGGCTGACTTGTACATTTTAATTTTATGGAGAGATGAAAAAAAAGTTTGAAATCATTGATGAAACAATTAAATGACGGCTTTGTATCTCTGCAAGCATCGCAACGCACTCAATCTGCCAAGCAGATCAGATAGTTACGCCTCATTATTATCTCTTCTATTGTCAGAGATACATAATAAAATACCTACAACAATATCAATTACGTAATATAATTACATTGCAAACATAACTTAAAAGAACGTAGTATGTTTAGGACAGGGAGCTTCTGAAACATGCTACAATGTGAGCGTAAAATCCTGACGTTGGCAACCAGTCTACCAATCAGAACGCTCTTATTATGCGCGACGCGTGTATGAGAGCGTTCTAGTTGCGTCGCGTCGTTGTGTAGATGCAGGATCAAACTGACAGATCAGGAAGAAGAGATTGCTGAGAGTTTTCACCGTTCTCTAGATGTCTAGAGTTTCGTTTTTAAATACTGGGTTTTAAATTAAATCTTAAGTTGATAAAGCGAAAGGATCCGACGCAAAGATGTCTGTTGCCGGACTAAAGAAACAGTTTTATAAAGCGAGTCAGGTGAGTGTTTCCACGTCAGCTGCTACACGAACGTAAACTTACAGACTAGATACAACAATAAACAAATAATATACAGTAAGTTACAAAGAAACATTTATTTTGTCAGTTCAAATGTTTTAATTTATTTCTTTTGTTCCAGTAAAGTAAAAGTTAACATGACTGTGTAGTGAGTGCACTACCTAGACAGCATATTAGGCCACCACACATGCGTTTTTATGGCGTTAAAGCAGGCATCTCGTAAGATTTTGAGACACAATCTCTGTACATTTTGTTTATAATTATGACCCTGGACCACAAAAACAGTCTTAACTGTACATTTTTCGAAATTTTGTTTTATACATCATCTGAAAGCTGAATAAATAAGCTTTCCACTGATATGATATGACCATATTTGTCAGATATACAACTATTTCAATATCAGTAATCTGAGAGTTCAAAGAAAATGAAAATATTGAGAAAATCGCCTTTAAAGTACTTAGAAATGCATATTAGTTTTTAAATATTTCAGTAGGAAATTTACAACGTATCTTCATGGAACATGATCTTTACTTAATATCTTTATGATTATGGCATAAAAGGAAAATCTATAATTTTGACCCATACAATGTATTTTGGCTATCCCTGCAAATATACTGGTTTTGTGGTCCAGGGTAACGTTTAATATTTTTTTAGATCTGAAATTTATATCTAGTATTTAAGAGTGAAAGCTTTGTTTTGCAGCAAAAACCCACGGATGTGTCTCCCAGTAGTTTGTTTTTCCAGCCATATACTGCATTAGAGAATCTATACAAGAACTTTATGAGTAAACTAAGCTTATGTATTTCCAAATGAAGTTAAGTCTGTAAAGTTAGATCTATAAATAGATTTCCTGTAAAGATTTTTATAGCCATGTACACATATGACACTATCTGAGAGTTAAAAGTTTGCTTCACTGCAGAATCATGACTTAAACATTGCTTGCACCACACTGACCTACATGCGGTCAACAGCTCAGATGAAATTTACATTTATATACTGTGGGTTTTGAGCAGGAAGCACATGCATTTTATTAGCAGATTACTCACTTTATTCAGCTGGTGATGCATGGTGATTATTTGTAATGTGCTGAGAAAACATATTCATTCTCTATACTATACCAAAACATGTCCAGGTCACAGTCAAGAGGTAAAATATAAGAACTGTTATTTTGCATAAACAAAATCAAGCCTATTTTTAGAGCATTATGATATTGTTTTCATGATGATTGTGCATATTTCCCTCTCAAATTCTTTTTACTGTAATGCAACAATCTCATTCTCATTTCCATCATGCAAATAATTTTTTTTTTTTTTACAAAATACTGTAGTACAATCATTTACTTATTATTCATACTTAATAATACTTAATTTTACGTAAATTTCAGGCATTAAATTTATGTTTTTGGCATCAGCAAGTCAAACATTCCTTTACCTGCTTAAGCAAAACAAGTCTGACATGCACTGACATGTTGCAGAAGAATCAGGCCAAGCATCTTGATGTCAGAGAGGGGGTCTTACAGTCCATGAGCTTCATTACAAAAAAAAAAAAAAAAACCTAAAGCCTGCAGGGTTAAAATGCAGAACTTCCTGGTGTTCATAGTTACTAAAGACCAAGTCATTTATAATTTTTGGCCTGTGTCTGTCTTTACAGAGAGCATGTTTCATCTTGTTCTCATGTCACATTTTGAGGTTGAATAGGATTATATTGTCTATTTACTTAAAGCATTTAAAACAGGAGTTATCTGTGGTAAGCTGAATCCTTGAGAGACAAAAACATGCATTTGGATTCTACTAAAATATTCTCATAGTTATAAAGTATTTAGTTATAAATGTAAATTAGCTGAAAATGTACTCACCCTCAGGCCTATGTAGATTAGTAGTTTTTTTTTTTTTTAGAACAGATTTGGAGAAATGTAGCTTTCCATCACTTGCTCACTAATGAATCCTCAGCAGTGAATAGGTGCCATCAGAATGAGTCCAAGCGGCTGATAAAAACATCACAATAATCCACAAGTAATCACACCACTTACTAATTGACCCCAGTCAATCTTATGAAGTGTAGAGCTGCATATTTATAATAAATATCACAATCAAGCACAATTTACAAGTGAAAACCATCCGAAACAGTTCTAAAAAAATATGTGAGTGATTTTTGATGTGTGAGGACAACACTGGAGGAAGGATTATTATGGATTTTAGTCTCGTGTTTTGGCAAGAAGCAACAGTCTAAAGTTAAAACCTCTTAATGATGGATTTGTTACTTAAAGCTTTTCACCTCACTAGATGTTAAGTGATGGACTGGAGTGGTGTGGGTCACTTGTGGATTATTGTGATGTCTAGGCTCTTATTCTGACGGCACCCATTCACTGCAGAGGATATAAACCTGTTCTTATGAAGAAACAAACTCATCTACTATTTAAATGTCCTGAGGGTGAGAACATTTCTATTTTTGGGTGAAATATTACTTTAACTATATAATGGCACAATGCAAGGCAGCAGCCAACGACATCATCAACAGACAGTGTTTGCCGCACCTGTTGCAGATCCCAGCATTGCTATTTGTCCCGCTTTCTAACTGTTTTTAGAAGCAATCTAGTTATCACACCTGTGCAATAGAGATCCCTGCTTTGATTTCATCTAGCTTTGAAAAAGGCCAGCTTTGTATATACAGTTTGTTAACAGTCAAAGATTTAGAGGGGTGTAAAGAATTCACTGTGTTTTAGTCATCAGACAGGATTCCTGTTCACAGCATACATGCCCAACAAATAGACCGTTTTATTTCAAGCTATTTCTTGTTTTTTGGCTTTAGGTGACACTTACACTTATGGGCTGACAAGCAGGTTTTCTTTTTTCTTTCTTTCTTTTTGAGAAGTGTATACTGTACCCAATATCTCTTGCATTGTTAACTTTTATCACAATATCTTTGAACTGAACTCCCATGCAGGCTCTTATATTGTGTATTACCTATTGTGTAAAAGTGATGCCTTTGTTCCACAATTAAGCTCTGAAAATCAGTAAAATCAGATATCAAAATATTAAACAAATTCTACAGAACACAGAAAAATGTAGTATGTTTGTAATTCTATGTATATTGTTAGAATAATTGTTAGAATATCAGTTAATACCAGCCATTATAAAAATAGAATTATTGTAATTAATCAGGATTCATCAAAAATTGGCAATGATTATGTGTATATTGATAATGTGTATGACAAAAAAAACCTCTCAGTTCTGATTACTTTGAATGCAATTTTAAGATGAGAGCCATAAAATTAGATGGACTGCTTTCTGTAACTGTATTTAATTTAGCATATTATAGAAATGTGATCTGTATGATCAGTATCTGTGTCCACACCTCCATCTGAATCATATTAGGCCATTAGCGACTCTGGGCCATACAATAGAGCCTCTGTATGAAGTGCAGTCAGCCAAACACACATGGACACGTGTTCCTCTCTGAAGACTGGGTGTGTGGGAAAGTCAGAGAGCTGTGAAAATCTGGAGAGTGGCAGTCGGAAGTTTGAACGTTTTACTGTGAAATTTTCACACTAACTGTCTCTCAGCTTTTAGTCTTGAAATCTTGCATCCAATGCTGTGTTGCTAAAATTAACTCTCACAAACACAGCTTTGTTGTTTTTGCAGCTTACGCATGACCAATTCTGTAAAAAAAAACAAAAAAACAAATGACATGGAAAACACTAAAGCATCCTGATACTTTAAAAGTTAACAAAAACACTAAACCATAAAGATAACCTACAATAATGATGATTACTGATGGATCGTGCCACCCAGACTGTGCTGTGTGGTCTGTTTGAATATTTTCCTTTGGGATCATCTTGATACATAAAAGGCTTCCTGTTTATTGGAATAAAATACCCCATACATGCTGTTTGTGTTTGAAGAGAGTTCAGCTCATAAAGGAGAGCTTTTGTGTGAAACTGAGTGTGTAATCATTTGTGCCGCCCATACAGGAAGTATCATTGACGAACAACAGGAAGAGCTCCAATGGGGAACTCTCAAAGGGCCCTTAGACTCTATTCCTGACTGAATTTCTTTCCTTTGCTGTTCTTATTTCTTTTTTAAATCATCTACACACAAGTGTTGTGACTTGTGAGTAGTGATTGCTAGGGTTAACGAGAAGTGTGCTTTAGGTCTCTAAGTGATTGTACTTTCAGTTTTCACCTGGTGGTCAGTAGAATTCTTTTGATATGGCCTAAGAAGCAATCACTTAGAAATGGGTTAAAATCACCTTGCCAACCACCTACAACACCTTAGTGACATGGTGGTGAGCTTTACATAAGAAAGTGCCATTAATATTTCTATGTAAAACAGTTTCTGTGATCTTCATTTTCATGAAGATTCTTTTATAAGTTTTCATTCATTTATTTATTATCAAATATAGTGGAGAGTGTATGAAATAATAGGTTTAAAAGGGGAAAGAACTTGGGAAATGTTGCACAGACACAAATATGCAACACCCACATGAGCACCAAAAAAAAAATTAAATATATAATACAAATAAACTTTAAACCGGCAGGCCAAGCGGACTACAGCCCGGGTGGTTGTGGAGGCAAAAACTCGGGCCTGGGAGGAGTTCGGTGAGGCCATGGAGAAGGACTATCGGTCAGCCTCGAAGAGATTCTGGCAAACCGTCCGGCGCCTCAGGAGAGGGAAGCAGTGCCCTACCAACGCTGTTTACAGTAGAGGTGGGGAGCTGTTGACCTCAACTGGGGATGTCGTTGGACGGTGGAAGGAATACTTCGAGGATCTCCTCAATCCCGGTGTCACGTCTTCCATTGAGGAAGCAGAGGCTGAGGGCTCAGATGTGGACTCGTCCATAACCCAAGCTGAAGTCACCGAGGTAGTCAAGAAACTCCTCGGTGGCAAGGCACCGGGGGTGGATGAGATCCGCCCCGAGTACCTCAAGTCTCTGGATGTTGTGGGGCTGTCTTGGCTGACACGCCTCTGCAGCATCGCGTGGCAGTTGGGGACGGTGCCTCTGGGATGGCAGACCGGGGTGGTGGTCCCTCTTTTTAAGAAGGGGGACCGGAGGGTGTGTTCCAACTACAGGGGGATCACACTTCTCAGCCTCCCTGGGAAAGTCTATGCCAGGGTACTGGAGAGGAGAATCCGGCCGATAGTAGAACCTCGGATTCAGGAGGAACAGTGTGGTTTTCGTCCAGGCCGTGGAACACTGGACCAGCTCTATACCCTCTACAGGGTGCTGGAGGGTTCATGGGAGTATGCCCAACCAGTCCACATGTGCTTTGTGGATTTGGAGAAGGCATTCGACTGTGTCCCTCGCGGCGGCCTGTGGAGGGTTCTCCGGGAGTATGGGGTCCGGGGCCCTTTGCTAAGGGCTATCCGGTCCCTGTACGAACGGAGCAGGAGCTTGGTTCGTATTGCCAGCTGTAAGTCAGACTTGTTCCCGGTGCGTGTTGGACTCCGGCAGGGCTGCCCTTTGTCGCCGGTTCTGTTCATGATTTTTATGGACAGAATTTCTAGGCGCAGCCAGGGGCCGGAGGGGGTCAGGTTTGGTGACAACACGATTTCGTCTCTGCTCTTTGCGGATGATGTTGTCGTGTTGGCCTCATCAGGCCAGGACCTTCAGCATGCACTGGGACGGTTTGCAGCCGAGTGTGAAGCGGCTGGGATGAGAATCAGCACCTCCAAATCCGAGGCCATGGTCCTCAGTCGGAAAAGGGTGGCTTGCCCACTTCAGGTTGGTGGAGAGTTCCTGCCTCAAGTGGAGGAGTTTAAGTATCTTGGGGTCTTGTTCACGAGTGAGGGAAGGATGGAACGGGAGATTGACAGACGGATCGGTGCAGCTTCTGCAGTAATGCGGTCGATGTACCGGTCTGTCGTGGTGAAGAAAGAGCTGAGATTTACCCGTCAATCTACGTTCCTACTCTCACCTATGGTCATGAGCTTTGGGTCATGACCGAAAGGACAAGATCCCGGATACAGGCGGCCGAAATGTGCTTTCTCCGCAGGGTGGCTGGGCGATCCCTTAGAGATAGGGTGAGAAGCTCAGTCACCCGGGAGGAGCTCAGAGTAGAGCCGCTGCTCCTCCACATCGAGAGGGGTCAGCTGAGGTGGCTCGGGCATCTGTTCCGGATGCCTCCTGGACGCCTTCCCGGGAAGGTGTTCCGGGCACATCCCACTGGGAGGAGACCCCGGGGGAGACCTAGGACACGCTGGAGAGACTATGTCTCCCGGCTGGCCTGGGAACGCCTCGGTGTCCCCCCAGAAGAGCTGGAGGAAGTGTCTAGGGAGAGGGAAGTCTGGGGTTCTCTGCTTAGACTGCTGCCCCCGCGACCCGGCCCCGGATAAGCGGTAGAAGATGGATGGATGGATGGAATAAACTTTACATTAACTGAAATTATATATCTATATATATATGTATGTATGTGTATTTATGTGTGTGTGTGTGTGTGTGTGTGTATATATATATATATATAAATATATATATATATATATATATATATATATATATATATATAAAAACAATATTTCCAGTTCATGTAAGTAACAAAATAACTGAAAATAAGTAAAATATATGTATTATATATTTATATATTTTAAAATATATAAATAAAATACAGACTTTAAAAAGTCAGATATTAACAGGTGAATGAGGTTTAATTCTAAACACTTTCCCCCCCTATTTTTATAAAGAGTGACAAAATCATTAGTTAGCATTAGTTTTGGCAGGTCACATCAGTCAAGCTCACATCAGCTGCTCAACATCTACCTGACCCTTCTACATATCTGCAGTGTATTTATGTTGGTTCTATTCTGTTTACTCCTGGGGTTTATTGCTGCTGTCCCTGCTCTCATCCATGCTAGGCTGCATGGATGCACAGGGAGTTCTTGCCCAGAACAGAACCACACCAATCCAAACTGTTTGCTAATTGTCAATTATTGACAGTTGTTGGTTTGTCACTGTTTA
Source organism: Carassius carassius (assembly GCF_963082965.1). Lineage (NCBI taxonomy): Eukaryota > Metazoa > Chordata > Actinopteri > Cypriniformes > Cyprinidae > Carassius > Carassius carassius. The sequence goes on along the minus strand of NC_081774.1, from coordinate 3,734,282 downwards.
AAAATAGTGGTCCTGACAGAAGTAAAATTTTACTGCATATAGAAGATTCTTATGTGAACACACTCTCAAAAGTCAACAAATTAAAACATATTTTAAGCTCTTTACATGCCGAACACTATTGCGTTTTCCATCTCGCTCTTTAACGTAAACTGAAAGTGCAGCAGATAATTAGATGAAGAGCCTGAAGTTTCAACATAAGAGATGACGAAAGCTGATGCCTGTCTCCTTGACTTTACATTTGCAAACCAAGGAATGTTTCTTGTATTTTAGTACTTTATCATGCAAACTCACTAATGTGTCAGAAATGTGTTTCTTGAAGGATGATCACTTTTATTGGCTTTCAATTCTAAAAGAATGTTGCAAAGAAATTTCTGTAAGGGTTGGGGAATAGAAAATATCATTATTTAAACAACAAAACCAACATTATGCCTATTGAAATGAGTCCTTGTACTGATAGAAGTAGCGACATGTATGTGTTTCAGATGATGAGTGAGAAGGTGGGAGGCGCAGAAGGAACCAAACTGGATGAGGACTTTAAAGACCTTGAGAGGGTAACACATTTTTAACATTCATTTTGCAATGTCAATGTTCAAGTTCTCCTAAATACAATCTAAACTTCCTTTTTTTCTACTTACTGAAAGAAATTCAACCAGAAAATTGACCAGAAAACATCCTCTACACAACCACAAAGATCTGACTGACTGACCAAAACAAAATCATTGTGAAAAAAATGAACTAGCAAATAATTGTATAGGATATGAATGAACTATCTACTTCCTCTTAGCACACACTGAAATGCAGTCACAAAATCACTCATTCATGTTCAGATGATGTTGGTGATAAATGATGAAAAAATAAAAAACAAATACAAAGGTTATAATTAGTTTTTTTTAATGTTATGTGATTTTGTCTTTTAAATATAATGTTAAAAAGCCCATTAACACCCATTTTATCCTCCAAAATCACAATTTTTACTGCTTAATTGCAGTATCATATAGACAAGACTGGCTTTAGTAGTTCTTGACTTTAGATTGGACTAAAAAAGTGACTATTACCACTTCCACTTAAAGTATGTATTCTATGCATAACTAGAAGTTCCTCCACCTAGAGAAGTAGCCCCAGGTCAAAATGACTACTCGTACAACTTTACAACTTATAAGATGACATTTTACTACATAATTCCAGTAAGAGCTTTAACGTTAATACAAGCTTCACATTTCTGGTTAAAAAAAAAAATTATTTGTATTATTTTCTGTGGTAAACCACAGCAGGCCACAGTCTGTTGAGTTTAAAGAACCCAGAATATTACTTTAACTTGGTATCAGTCAGCTTCCTGAATGGCTGTTGTTTTAGTAGGTGTGCCCAGTGCAGATTGTTCCAGGTCTGTCTGTAAGAGCTTTAAATTAACGATTAATGAGCTGCCTCTGTTGACAGTGTGATGTAAAGAGACACATCTGTTCTCTGACATGTGCTTCACAGAAGGCTGACGTCACCAGCAAAGCCATATCAGATGTGCTCTGCAAAACTACCGAATACCTGCAGCCTAACCCAGGTGAAAACATGGACTAAATTGAAATAAATTGCATTACGTCACTTGCTCACCAATAGATCCTCTGCAGTGATTGGGTGCCATCAGAATAAGAGTCCAAACAGCTGATAAAAACATCACAATAATCCACAAGTAATCACACCACTTACTAATTGAAAAAACTGTGTTTGTAAGGAGAAAAATTGATTATTAATATCCTTTAACTTTAAACCATTGTTTTCTGATGGCACACATTAATTGCAGAGGATCCATTGCTGGGCAAGTGATGCAATGCTAAATTCCTTAAATTTATCTTGGATAGCGTGATTCATTTCATGAACTATTTCTGTTAATGTATCTTGATTTAATTATGTTTAGAGATTTATTATGGAAAAATAAAAAAAGAATAAGGAATAATTTTTTTTAGTCTATATTTCTTTTCATACATCTGTCTGTCTGTTTTGTACTGCAGTATCACGATCGAGGCTGACCATGTTGAACACCATGTCTAAAATGCGCGGGCAGATGAATAGCCCAGGTTACCCGCAAGCAGAAGGACTTCTTGGAGAGTGTATGCTCAAATACGGCCGAGAAATGGGAGAGGACACCAACTTTGGTGAGAGGAGTGTTATTTCTTAGAATAAGTAACTCGAAACAATTTTATTCATTATTTGCCCAAAGCATAAAAATCATTTTTTCAGTAACATGTACCAGCACAAAGTAATCAGGAAACAAAATCTCATTATTAGAGACCTGTCAAACATCTGTGATTAATCTTTATGATATAAGTGTATTATATTTTCTTCGTTTATACAGCTATTCTAAGATTTTTTTAAATTGTTTAAAAAAAAAAAAAATTCATGCATGTTCTCCATCAAATCTTTAGGTGGCGCTTTAGTGGAGATGGGAGATGCCATGAAGAGACTGGCAGAAGTGAAAGACTCTCTAGACATTGATGTCAAACAGAACTTTATTGACCCTTTCCAAACTATAATCGACAAGGACCTGAAAGACATACAGGTGGAAAACTGCAATCAGTTGCATTCTAAAAGTTTTATTAATTTAAAGGGAACATCAGATGCCCATTTTCCACAAATTGGTTTGAATTTTTAGCGTCTCATTGAATTATCAACAACATATTATGGTTCAAATTCCTCTGCATCCTAAGCATCCAGCATACAACTTTGGGGTGGAAAAATACTAATACGTGACAGTCCGTCAGCGCTCTTGGGCGGGGCCTGAGCAGTATGATGTCATACTGTCCGAAAAATCAAAACTGCTTGATAATTGAGAATGTTTAAGTTTTTTGGGGATTAAATAAAAAGGAGGGAATGGAACTTTCTTATATTCAAGATTCATTGCACACAAATTGAGATATTTCAAGAGTTTATTTTTGTTTTAATTCTGATGGTTACGACTTACAGCTTAGGAAAATTCTAAATTTGGTATCTCAATAAATGTGAATATTCCATTTTGAGCCTGATTTGTTTGATTTAATTTTGAGTATAAATAATGGGTACCTCTTGGGCTAGTTTAGAACATGCAACCACAATTATGGGAAAGACTACCAACTTGACAGTCCAGAAGACAATCATCAACACCCTCCAAGGTCATTGCTGAAAGGGCTGCTGTTCACAGAGTGCTGTATCAAAATATATTCATAGAGAGATGACTGAAAGGAAAAAGTGTGGTAGGAGAGGGTGCACAAGCAACAGGGATGACCACAGACTTGGGAAGATTATCAGGAAAAGCCGATTCAAGAACTTGGGAGAGCTTCACAAAGAGTGGACTGAAGCCGGAGTAAACTCATCAAGAGTTACCACACTCAGACGTCTTCAGGAAAAGAGTTACAGCTTTCACATTCCTAGAACCAAGCCACTCCTGAACCAGAAAAAAACATCAGAAGCATTTCACCTGGGGTAAGGAGAAAAATAACTAAACTTGCTCAGTGGTCCACAGTCCTCTTTTCAGATGAAAGTAAATTTAGCATTTAATTTGGAAATCAAGGTCTGGAGTGTGTAGGAAGACTGGAGAGAGACAGAATCCAAGCTTCTTGAAGTCCAGTGTTAAGCTTCTGAAGTCAGAGTTGATTTGGTGTGTGTGACATCTGCCGGTGTTGGTCCATTGTGTTTTATCAAGTCCAAAGTCAATGCAGCTGTCTACCAGGAGATTTGAAGCACTTTATGCTTTCATCTGCTGGCAAGCTTTATGGAGATGCTGATTTCCTTTTCCAGCAGGACTTTAGCACCTACCCACAGTGACAAAACCACTTCCAAGTGGTCTGATGACCATGATATTACTGTGCTTGATTGGCCAGCCAACTCACCTGACCTGAACCTCAATCCAAGGGGTATTAATTAAACTTGTTGTGTAGATTTTGAACTTTTCTGTTTTGTAAATCTTTTTTTGATTGATTTTCAAGAAAATATTCATTTTTTTTAGATATATAATTTATTTTCCTAAGCTGTAAATCATAACAATCAGAATTAAAGCAAAAAACTCTTGAAATATTTCAGTTTGTGTGCAGTGAATCTAGAATATAAGAAAGTTTGCTTTTTTGAAACTTTTCCATGATATTCAAATTTTTTTAGATGCAGCTGTAAAAGTGATGGTTGCATCTGATGTCCTCTTTAAATATTTATGAGTCATGGGCTAAATGTATTAGCATTTGTTTCATATTGTAATGATGGGCTGTTAGTAATGACAATTATGCTGTTCCTCAGCATCATCTGAGGAAACTGGAGGGCCGTCGACTGGATTATGACTACAAGAAGAAGCGTCAGGGGAAGATTCCTGATGAGGAGCTCAGGCTAGCAGAAGTGAAGTTCGAAGAGTCCAAAGATGTAGCTGAAACCAGCATGCAGAACCTTCTGGACACTGACGTAAGTTCACTTCAGCTGATTAGAGTCTCTGAGCACTTCCTTTTTAAGAAGCTGAAAGGTTCTGATGCATGGATCTTGAGCTTTGGTCTCGTTCTTGACACTTAGGGTGTGGTTTATTTTTGGCTGTTTTTTTACAAGTCTTTGTCACAAATAGCTTTTGTAAAAAGCACCTGCCAAAACAGCAATGAAGGTATTGCCATTTAACTACAATTTCAAACTTTGTTCTTGTAAAACATTACAAACCTTAAAAATATCAAAACGATCAAAAATAAAATTCCAATAACAAAATACAGTTATACTGTCTAATTATTTTGGTTGCTTAGATTCTTTCAGGTTGCTTAAAGTAATGAGCAATAATATTAAAAGTGATGCTTGCCTGAGAGAACAGCACTGAAATTCAAACTAAATGGCCCTGTGTTCAGGACCAGGGAGAGTCATATAATTGCTACAGTAATCCACATCAGTGAGTGCTGGATATTTTCCAGACAGTCTGCTGAGCCAGCACATTTATCAGTCTGTTTTATCGACACTGAACCACAGGCCAGAGACTGTGACAACTTCGGGATGTTTCTGATTATTTGCTACATTGGTCTTAAACGCAGGCCTGTAATTATACAAGTTCATTAATGTATTCTAACAAAAGGTTTGCTATGCATGTACCTTGCAAATACCATGGGACAAGACAGTAGTAGTCATTCAGTTAATTATATATCAAAGTAACATGGTTTGGACTGTTCCATGGATTTTCATAAATATTTACTACATTGCAGTACATTTGCATATTGCATCTTTAAAAAAAATGCACATGATGTATGACAATAAACTGAAGTATGACTCTTTTTGTGTCAACATAGGATTGTTCATTGTCACTAAAACACAGTGTTACGGTTTATGTTTTGGATATAGCTCCTTCCAGTTGTTTTCAGGAGCACATTTTGATATTTAATTTTTGCATTTAACTTTACTTTTAGTATGACTCCTCAAAGGGTTAAGTACTAGTTCTAATTTATTGATTCAATATTAGTTTTAACATTGGGTTGTTTATGCTGTGGAAAGCAGTGCTGTTTAAATATCATTGAGATACTATTGTAGCTTTTATTATTGGTTTGAATCAGTTTTTATTTTTCCACTATAATTTTAAGGTTTTGGTAATTTTGTTGTGCATTTTTGTTATTTTAAAAATTATATTTTTTAATACAAAATGTCTATAGTTTCTATTCATTAATATTTAAGCTATTAAATTAAAATGTTGACTTCGCAACCTGCTGAATTTTTTTTAAAATGTTAATTTTATTTATTACATTTACATTTAATAATTTAGCAGACGCTTTTATCCAAAGCGACTTACAAATGAGAACAATAGAAGCAATCAGATCAACAAGAGAACAACAACAGTACACAAGTGTCATGACAAGTCTCAGTAAGTTAATTTATTTATTTTGGATTTCAGTTAATGTTTATTTTATTTCTAATAACTAGTTAAATGTTATTTTTAGTTTACTATAATACACCTAGCAGAAAGCCACAGAGTGTCCAGTTTGTCATTTCAGAGTTTTAAGGTATATAATAAAGTTTATGCTAAAAACAGACAAGACAAGTTTACTTACTGAGATGTGTTTCCTGAATGCTGAAGCCCTTGTGATGTAGCAGAAATAGAGATGCAAAGTCAGGCACGATGAAGTGTAAAATAAGCTTACAGATTATAGCTCTTTGTTCTAAGGCAATAAGATCTTTTCACGTTCTGTATGTGTGTGTGTGGCTGTGTGTTGTGTGTGTGTTTGTAGGTGGAGCAGGTGAGTCAGCTCGCAGCTTTGGTCGAATCTCAGCTGCAGTTTCACAGACAGTCTATGGAAATCCTGGAGGAGCTGGCACAGAGAATGAGAGAAAGGTTAGAGATGGAAAATACATAGCAATCTTCATCACAAAAATAAATATTTGTCATGTCATTCCAAACCTGACATCCTCAAGGTGAAATTTTGATTCATGTTCATGGGCATTTTTTTCTATGTGGTTACAATGAATGGGGACCTAAGCTTTCAAGCAACAAATAGAATGCAAAAGCATCATAACGACAATATTATTATTTTAGCTTCTTTCTCCTGATAGATGGTTAACCTGTTTGTGTTTGCATGCATTTGTGTTCATGTTTGCGTATGTGCTCTGCAGAGTAAACGAGGCCCAATCTCAGCCGCGCCAGGAACGGATGCCTGCGTCCAGACCCAGCTTTGATTGTTTAGATCCGGAAGACTCAAACGGAGGCTGGAATCCATCTGCAGGTGAGCTCTCCCTGTTCATGTACATAAGACCTCAAGTAGCTGTGCTGAAATCTGTGCTGAAAGTTTACTCACTGTCAGGCCATCCAAAATGTAGAGTTTGTTACATCATCAGAACACATTGGGAAATTTAGTATTCCATCACTTGCTCACCAATGGATCAAAAGTAGTGAATGGGTGCCGTTAGAATGAGAGTCCAAACAGCTGATAAAAAATCACAATAATACACACACCTCCAGTCCATCTTGTGAAGTGAAATGCTGCATATATGTGAGAAACGAATCCATCATTGAGACATTCTGACCTTAAAATTGTTGCTTCCAGCTATAACCCATAATAATGCTTCCTTAGTGGAAAAAAAGGTTGTCTCGTCTGAACCATGAGAGAAATATGAGGTGTTTTAAGCATTGTTTATAATAAAAAAAACTGTCAAAAACAGTTCTAAACAAATATATCGGTAGATTTTGATGTGAGAGGACAACAGGGGGACTATTTCACTATTTCACATTTTTACAAATAATGGACTCATATTTTGTCCAGAAGCAAGCAAACGTATAATGTTAAAATACCTTAATGATGGATTTGTTTCTTATAAACAGGCAACTTTTCACTTGACAAGATGTTAATTGATGGACTGGAGTGGTGTTGATTACTTGTGGATAATTGTGATGTTTTTATCAGCTGTTTGAACTCTCATTCTGACGGCACCCATTCACTTCAGAGGATCCACTGGTGAGCAAGTGAGGTAATGCTAAATTTCTCCAAATTTGTTCCAATGAAGAAACAAACTCCTATACATCTTCATTTTTTGATTCACTGTTCCTTTAATAATAAAAATGAATCAATAGCAGAGATGATGTGTTTAAACACATGGAGACCTTCTGTAAATTAAACAATTTGTGAGATCGCCTAGATTTGATTTTAATGTGATTTCATCAGGGCATGACAATCTGAATAGTAATGGTAGATATGAAACAACGAAAGCCATTACATGTGTAAAAGACAGACCTACCATAAGAAAAGGATAATCACACATTCCTGAATGATGCTTTGACTCACACATCACTGAAACTCTTTTTAATCAAGATCAAGGGTTAATGGAAATCAGTCAATAGGTCATATTCACCGATTCCCATAGACTTGGAGTTTATACTCATACAGTCTCTAGTTTCCATGGAGACCAGACAAGAAAAGACAACACAATTGATTAACAAACACATTCCGAACGGAACACTGCATGTTGTACAGGGTGAATACTGTATAGTAGTATTTTAAAAAATTGGCTTTCCAAACCCTGTGCCAGTCTGGCTGCCCAGACAGTCTGTGACTTACTAAACAGAGTCTTGATTTTGTGTATAATAGAAACTGACTGTCTGAGGTTTTGAGCAGCCTTCCAAGGCACAATAAAGTCATGTCTAATGATCTAGAACAAACTGAAGTGAGCTTTAGACATAGCAAAGCCAATATTTACTGACTACAATGCTTATTCTTACATTCAGCAGTTTCCAGTTGTCAAGCCCAGACTTTACTCAGTACTCAATGCACATCATTAAACATTTGAACATGCTTTGGCTCAGGTGGCATCTGGTCAGCATTTTGGAAATAAACTTTTTTTAAATGCTAAATAGTTTTATTTGTGTAAAAATCTTCACACTGGGGAGTTGGATTAATTATTGAGTCAAGAAAGTGACGTTTAAAATCATTCATCACTGAAATTATGTAATTGAATTTATTTTAATTTAAGTTTAAGACATTATGGGCCATATTTTAACGATCTAAATGCAAAGTGTAAAGCACACAGCAAAGGTGACCTCAGGGCATGTCCAAATCCACTTTTGCTATTTTAACAACCGAAAAATGGTTGGCGCACCCGGGCGCATGGTCTAAACGGGTTGTCCCTATTCTCTTAATGAGTAATGGGTGTTTTTTGGGCATAACGTGCAATAAACCAATCAGAGTCTCATCTTCCATTCCCTTTAAGAGCCAGTTGCGCTTGTGCCATGACGGATTTGCTATTTACACGGTGGAATTTGGCAAGCGCGAAGACAGAACGCGTTTCAGATATGCAACCGAGCTGCTCGTGTGCGAGCAAATAGCCTAATTCTATTTAGCTTTATTTTATTCTTCGATTTATTTATAGTATAAGTATTTGTAGTACTTCTCAACTTAAACTTTTTCAATTATTTTCAGAGGCAGCATTGTTTTTAGATTTAAGCTGTTATTATTTTTAATTTAATTTATTTTTCAAAAAATGTATAGGTTAAATTGAGTGCAGTGCAGTGCAGTGCTATATACTATTATAGTATTTATTAATGTTCTAAATCATTTTATTTTATTGTTTTGTTAAATGCTCCTATCATTTATATTTAATCTTTTATATATATATATATATATTTTTTTTTTTTTTTTTTTTTTTTTGTAATTTATCATTTGTCATTGATGTATTTATCTGTTATTTGCCAAGGTAACATTTCTAATTTGCGCAAAAAACAACAACAATTATTTGCTCCAGTATAATAATAACAACAATAACAACACTGGTGCATTGCATTTTGGGCTCTGTTGTGTACAGCAGATTTTCCTATATGTGCATAGAAAAAATTCACATCATACATCCTGCTGAAGCAGTACACTTACGTAGTATGTGTGAAGATGAGCTCGTCATGCATGTTTGTGTAGATGGATGTGTGTTTCTGAAGGCTGTTCCAGCTGGTTTTCACTGTGAAAGACTGTGTGGAGCCACGCAAAGACTGACTATTGTTTACCCTTCTTTAACGTCAGTGGCCCCCTCCTTTAACAGGACATCGTCACGGCAAAAACGCAATTGTGAGTCACACACAAACAGACATGTTGAAGGCATGGTGAAGGGCTTTTATTCTATGCCTGATTATTTCCAGCTTCAAATCTTACTGAAAATGCTAAATACACTCACACACATAACAAACCCGTGATGAGCACAGACTGTTATTGTTGTCACAGTTACTGTGATTGTGACAAGTTTGGTTTCCCTTCATAAGATTAATCAAACATGCACAGTCTGCCACCTGTTGAATTATCCACTGGGAGCTCGTTTAGCTCAAACATGACTTATTTATTAAACCCTGCATGAACCGTTTAAGAGCATCTCATCTCGCACATACACAGACAAGCTGTTTTTAAACCCAGTGATCTGCTTCGCTGTCTGCTGTCTGCATAGGGTATCTTCTAAGACAGCATCCTAACCTAAATGCAACTCTCTAAGTGACTTATTTGGAGCGCACTACATAGGCAGCATATACGTTACGATTTGCAGTGATTCCTATGTGTTAATTCTAGCATTACTGTGGTTTGATTCGAAGTGTTCAGTGAGTGTTGTCTAGCATGCGGTGGGTTTGGATTGCTTAAAAGCAAATATAGATGGTTTTGGGACCTACATGTTTGGAGGTGGCCGAACTGTCCATTTTCTTTGGTAAATCCTACTTTGGTTTATGTCTTTTGCATAAAAGCTGTTGTGCATATATGTGTTTGGTCATTTTTATTTTATTAGCACTTTCTAAAAATTGAGTACAAATGGCTGTCTGTCTGTGTTTTTTTCTTCTTCAATAGTCACCAATCCCAGGTTGTTTGGTAAGAGATGTATCAGATATGTTAGATAAACTATTGTCTAACATAAAATATATATACAAAGTATGGAAAGAAGCTAGTTTTAAATGAATCCACTGTCCATTTTTACACCAGTTTTAGTGTTGACTACATTGCTCAAGTGTTCAACTCCACTGCCAAGATTGTTGTTGTTGTTATTATTATTTCATTTATATCCATTTATAAATACAATCTATCATTATTTAACCTTTTTTCTCACATAAATTATGGCAGTTCACTAAAATTAGTTAACTGCTAGAAAAATCAAAATAACACAAAATCAGTGTTTTAAAATGTATTAGATTATTTATTCAATTTAGAATTTTTTGTCATGTATTATTATTTCATTTATATGGTGACTTAAGTTACTTTTTATTAGTATTTAACCTTTTTAATAGCCTAGGATTTCTTTATTGTATTAAGTTGTTAAGATTACTTATGTTTATAGCTAGAATAAAAAACAATTACAATGTTTACAAAATTTTGTTATGTAACATGGATATGTAGCAAAGTTCCGCTAATACTTTATTAAAATAAAAATGGCATACATAAATTTTTTTTTTATAAATTTCAGATCTTTTTTTTTTTTGTACCATATGTTCAAAGTAGCCATTAAATAAAACCCTTTTTCATTTGATATTTCTCATGTGTACCTAAAATAATCTCTCTTCTAATAGATTTTCTCTCTCTCTCTCTCTCTCTCTCTCTCTCTCTCTGTGTGTGCATGTTCACCTTTTATGCTGTCTATTCTCATTCTTTCATCCGTCTCCATAGCGACAGATCAGCCCTGCTGCAAGGCTCTGTATGACTTTGAACCGGAGAACGACGGAGAGCTTGGCTTCTACGAGGGTGACATTATCAAGCTGACCAATCAGATAGACGAGAACTGGTTCGAGGGAACCGTGCATGGCCATACCGGATTGTTCCCCTGTACCTACGTAGAGGTGATGGTGCCACTGCGGCACTGATCCCACACAAAACAGGAAGAGGAAGTGCAATGGCAGGTACAGACAGGGAGAAAGGGAAATTCTGTGACTTGTATTTCACTTTGAGCACTTTGACCTCCTGAGAGAGATGTTGGATAATAAACAGTAAGTGTCGGGGCTATTATTTGTTACTTAGGGTTTCAGGTCCAGTGTTTTAGTTCATCTTAGGAAACACTAGCATTCCCCAAAGTACATTAAACATAATTGAGAAGTATGTCAAGGAAAAATCCGTTTTGGGAGTGTTCATTCTAGAGGCAAATTGATTTTATCTAGCTATCAGTTTCCTATAATGATGTTACTAAGAAGTGTCTTCTGGTGGTAATCACTGACCTCTAGCGGCCGCATTTGTGTATAACATGTAAAATGCTTCCTAGCGTTTGTCAATCACTGCTCAGCTCTTTCTGAATGGCGCAAAGCTCAATGTGTTTGTGCAGTTGTTCATTTGAATCTCATGACTGTTTAACTAACCCTTTCCCGTTAGCTTTAGTTGTGTTGGGTTTGTTTCATTTCCCTTAAAGGGATATGCACCCCCCCCCCCCCCCCAAATGTAGGCCTATTCTATTATCATTTACTCACCCTTGCATTCTTTCAAATTTCTGAACTGCTTTTAGCTTTTGAACACAAAATAAGATATTTCGAAGAATGCTGGTTACCAAATGGTTTACAGTAGCCATTGGATTCCATATTATGGAGGAAAAAAAATACTATGGAAGTCAATGGCTACAGTCAGATGTTTGTTTACCAACATTCTTCACAATATCTTCTTTTGTGTTCAGCAGAAGAAAGAAACTCATACAAGTTTTGGGCAAGTGGAGGGTGAGTAAATGATGTCAAATTTGGATGAACTATCTCTTTAAATGCACTAATGCTGTGCATTAATAATTAGGTGAAGGGAGGTGAACAAAAAGGGAGGTCAACAGATCAATAAACTGTCTTTGCATGAGCATCAACAGGGAACATTAACCTAAAAATAAAAAATAAGTTTTATTTTCTCACCCTCATGTTGTTCCAAACCCATCCAGTTTCATCATATTGAAGAGTCATATGGTTTTGAATGACACAAGGGTGAGTAAATGAAACTATTTCTTTAGATGATCACTTCCTGCTTGCAAATTGTTTCTAAATGATTATGTAAATGAGGGAAATCCAGCTGTTTGATGAACCAGAAGTACCAGTTTGTGTTTATGTAAACAACAGTAATTTTTACTTTTCTTTTTCAGCATGATACCATTATTTGTTGTCTTTTCTGGAAAAGGGAACCCTTATAAATCCACTTCTGCACTGTACCTGAGAAGTATAGTGGGACTCACACAATTAAAAACCTCAGCTTACAGATAATAGAGCTCAGCGTGGATGTTGAGCGCTTGAAAAGGGAAATTAAGTGCATGAACCACTGTTGTGATTCTGTGTTTAAATCCCAGATTGTTTGTCTTCTGGATTATTATGGATTTAATTGGTTTCACTTCCTCAAAGAAGGAAATCAGTAGTTCCTTTATCACTGATTCTGGCTCAGCTTCTAATTCTCAGGGAAAGGTACGTCTACTGTAGTCCCACTGTACATAGAATGTCATTGGGACTCATTCATAATATCTAAAATGTTTAGAATAAAAAACAAAACAAAAAAAGACATTCTTGCCTAAAGTGCTGACAACTGAAATGTGTTTCCTAAACTGTACCAAACAAATGTTCACATGGTTCTTATACGTTTGTATTTGTGAATATTACTAGTCTTTTCAATGCATCTTGACGACGAAATCTTGAAAACTGGAATCATGCTGTAATTCGTCCAGAGTTACTGTAGTAAAAGTAGAAAATCAGAGCTGCCAGAAAGCGTCATACCCAGTGTTGTGCATCATAGTTGTCACTTATAGGTCAATAAGGATATACCACAGCATATTCAGAAAGAATGAGATTTCAGCAGCTAGAGATCCTGCCATCATCTCTTTCGATGTGCCTTTTTTCTCGTTTACTTGCGTGATTACATTAGCATTATTGAGCAGGTCAGATTTCATGTGATTCAGTTGTTTAATCCTGAAAGGAAGTAGTGTGACGAGCTTTTGAAAAGTAGAGTATAAACGCTTGTGTCATTGCGTTTCGGGTGAGGGATGTTGGTTTAGGGCTTGCTCTTGTAACCCTATTTTACCTTGCGCTGTTTCTTCTAAGCTGCTTCCTACTGTATTACTGTACTCTTAACATTATGCCTGCCTTCTCATGTTGCTTACACTACACTTAACAGTAATAATATTTTATTATTAGAATGTATTATATGAAATGGAAAACCTTGTCTGTGCCTCTTATTGGCAATTATTATAAGAATCAGAAAGTTTTTCAGAAAGAATGCTTCTTCGAATCAGTATTTCCTGCCTAATCCATTTGTGATTTTATTTTTTATTATAAGATAATTTGTTATAATGTGCAGGGTTAAGAGAATATTGTATATTTTCATTTTAAATAAAGCTGAAAACTATAGCTGTCTGTGTTTACTGTTGGTCAGCGATCACTTTGAGCCGGTTTCTCTCTCCAGTGAGTGTGAATGTGAAATGAAAGGCATGGACAGGATCCGGAGTGGAATGATTACAGAAAACTTTCAGCAGTGTGTTTGCTCCACTCATTAAAGAAAATGCTGGAAGTTGCTGGTTTTAGCTGGTCTCCCAGGGTTTTGTGTCGCTGGATGACATGTTAAGAAATATACAAACTGAGCATATGTTTACACTACAATGTTGTACTAAACATTTACGTTTTTCCTTCGCATTTTTGATAAGTTTCACGTGTACAACAACGTTGTCAAAATGATTTCTGTTTACACGGATCTACGGCCTGTAGTTGATCACGTGACTTTGTAAAGAAACACTATATGCCTGAGCACAAACCTATAGACAAAACATGTAATATGCAGGTGAATGACTTCACTGTTTTCAAAAATTAGCATTTTTGGCGTTCACACAGAGACCATAGCGGTATCATTTTCAAAGATTTGCATAAACTCGTTTTCATTAGATTGCATTCCCAGGCCCTTAAAATGCTGTTGTTGTGTAAATAAACAGTAAAAACACTTTGAAAGTTTACAGTTTAGTTGAAAATGGTGTTGTCAACACCCCCTCACTACCTTTTGTCAAAAATTTAAGTTATTTTAATATTATTTATTTATAGAACAGTGTTCATCACATTATTTGCAGCCACGTTTACCATTTCACTTCCTGTCAGTCAGCTCTGATCTGTCCTATCGTAAAAAATAAATAAAAATAAACCCAAAAATGGCAAAAAATAATGGCATAAATAAAAAGAAAACTGTTTAATGAAATTATTATATTCCATTTTGTCATCTATAGCACAGCTGTTCATACAAATTATTTATTTTTCAATACTTGTCTATTTACATTTACATATGTGTTTGTTTGTGTTGTTTTATTTATTTATTTATTTTTGTCTGTGTGATGATCTCTATGTACTGGAAGCTTATATCACTAAAATTGAATTGTCTATAATTTGAAAACTTAATATTAAAAAGTATTTTATAATATATATATATATATATATATATATATATATATGTGTGTGTGTGTGTGTGTGTGTGTGTGTGTGTGTGTGTAGAACATATATTTTTAGAACTAAAAAACACAATTTGATATCGTTTTAATAGTAATTTATTTAGAATTTTGTGTATCCATTTAAAAATTGTTATTATTAGTCTACTACAGTGTTATTACGTTGACCGTAATGTTAGTACGTAATGTTGTAACATAATTTAATTTTATATATATAGCTATATATATATATATAATTTCTAATATAGTCTATTACATAATAAAACCTTTAACTCTAACTGATTTACAGTAGAATTAATTATTTTCTTCGAAATAGGCATTAATCAACGAGCGGTATTATAATCTTACCATTATAGCCTCCGCCAAATAGCGGGTCATAATGTAATCACAGATGGCATATTGAGTCTCGATCGTGTTGTGCTGCTGAATGCGTGTCAGTGACGAGATTAATCACGCATATCAAGTGCCATCCATCTCTCGGCCAAAGAAGGCGTGTCGTTTCCCGGTCAGCAGCATCATCCAGCGGCTCTTTGTCCCGCTGCTGTGTGAGTGTGTGTGTGTGAGTGTGTGTCAGTAACGTTACCGGGCAGAGCTGCTCGAGTCATGGCGGCAGCGCCCGCTAATCCTCGCACCGGGAGCACGAGAGCGCTGCTGCCGCCCTGTTATTACGAGGGATACCTAGAGAAAAGAGGAGCGAAAGAGAAGGTAAGCGGACGTTATGGCATGTCAAACACTTTATCTGATTATATCAATGCGCGCAATGGCATATGCCGCACGCGCGTATTGTGTGGATAAGGGCGAGGATTTCGTTTGCCAAGTGACCACTCAAATATCGGTTGTGAATTTCTATGTTAATGGATGAACGAACCGGCGTTTCTCTGTGCCATGCGTTATGCCGCTGTCTGACAGCTCTTTAAATGCCATAACTCATATGTGAGCTCTTATTTTTGTCTGTCGGTGCTTTAAATTCTCTGCTGCTTTTCAGCTGCTCTGGTAGTGGACACACCTTAATGAAGACCACATGCAGTCTGAAGTGTGTGATTAATATGATCCATCACGTGTTTAATCTCCAGGCCTTCACTGAAAGACGCATCTCTTGCTGCAGTGCATCTATCATGTTACATTTACATTGTTCGCTTCGTGTCTATTGCAGGCTTTTAAAAGTACCAATGAGTAGTGCATGACTTTTACCAAAGTGCACATTTGCAAATTCTGTTTTCATGTAACTTTAAGACACTTCTAATTTATTAATCTGGTTAATAAATACTGCAGTTTAGAAATCATTTACATACCTTAGTGTCTGTGCAGAATGCCCATTTTAGTAAATTAAGTTCATACTATGCAAAGTAAGTGGTTAATTTCATTGAGTTATTTCAGCATTATATCATCCATAAAAATATGCTTTCTAGATATTACTGGACTATATTTTTTTGGAATATTATTTGTTATGTAATATCTATATTATTTTTTGGTGTTACTATATATATATATATATATATATATATATATATATATATATATATATATATATATATATATATATATATATATATATATATAAAATGTGTGTATGTATATATATATGTATATGTAATATTTATGCATAACGGATCAAATTTATACATAAGTATATAAACACACACTTTATAAAACACAATATGCAATAATATTTACTAATCAATACAATGTGCCTACAAATGTTTTATGTATAACTAAATCTTCGTGAGTAATGAATCAAATTTAATCTTGCCCAAGTGACCAAAAGTGACCAAATTAACTGTTCGATTACATGACATTTTCTATTTTTATATAACATACACTTTAGAGAGTATGTAAAACTCTAAATATGCAATAGCTATTAAACTATGGAATGTACAGACAAATAATATATTTGAATTGAATACTAAAGAAAAATGGTGTTGACAAAGCACCACTTACTCAAATTAATCCCAGATTGCATATTCAGGAGGGAATATTGAGAGGGGTTCAGGTGCACCGGGTGTTTAGGGGGGTGGGTCTCAGATTTAGGACAGCTGTGCTCCGGGTCGGCGTGTGTGTGTGTGTGTGTGTGTGCGCCCCGGGGAGCCATGAGCTGCCACTGAGATCAGGATTGAGTCAGACAGACCAGAGAATTACAGACAGAAGAGCAGTAATGTATGCAGACACGACTGCCATTTGCTGTGTTGTCAGAGCATTAACATGTCAAAATTATGCATTCGAGCCCTGAACACACATTTAACCAGTCTGACTGCAGAAAGAGAAGATTTATTGTCACTTTTATGCCTTTATATAGCCCAATAATGTCCAACTAAAATGCAAATTGAGTTATAAAATGCACATCTTATATTTACTTAAAAAATAGATATGGAAATTTCGCTTTTGTTGTCTTTGGATGCAGGTAGCTCGGCGTTTATGGACCTGTTTATGTGGAAACACGCTGTACTTCTTCAACAACCATAAGGACACAAATGTAAGTGATATATATATATACGTACATTCAGGGATTGTACAGATGTTTGCCACATTCAATCCTCTATCACTCTGTGGAGCATTAGCATCTAGATCTAGAAGGACATTCTTCTGCAAATCCCCTTCTAGTCTAAAGTCCATCGTAACCTTATCGTCTCATTAAAGTGCATTCAGCCACCAGAGAGCAGATGGCAAAGAGGAGTTTTATCAGACTCTACTTAATTGTGGTTTCAGTATTGATTTTTATTCTGAACCCATGGAGAACCTCAGCTGTGGATGGGGAGGTATCTAGAAGTAGTAACATGCAAAGTTTGCTGGGAAATCACACTGTGTGGGGGTTTTATATTTACATAGATGTTCACAGAATGTGATCACTTATAAAGTGTTTATTAAAGGGTGTTATTCTGAGTTGTGGCTATTCTGAGTGGTGGAGTTTTTTTTTATTACCAGAATAGTTTACTTAAAAAAACAGTCATGTGATTTTCCTGTATTTATATGTATTTCTGAATTTTACAACCAGAAAAATGTATTATTATTATTATTTATTAAAATTATTATTGTTATTATTTTTAATTATAAGATAAGTTCCTCCAAAGCAAAAGGTATATTATGGTTTAACATATGAAAGCAAATAAATTGAGCCAGCCATTAATATTAGTATTGTAACTTTATTGTGATCTGTATTATTAATAATAATAATTATAATAGTCATTTTTATTAAAAAAATATTTTTGTACATTTTTATATTGTATATATTATAATCAAATATATAGTTTTTGTATTTAAATAACAAAATTAAATGATTAATGATAATAATATATTAAAATGTGATTATAAATATTTTTAAATATGTATTAAGTTATATTATAAAAAAATGTTTATTCATAAATATTTTTAAATATCTATTAATATAAATTAACTTACTTCATTAATAATAATAATAATAGACATTAGAAATTCTAATCAAAAAGAGTTTTTTGTGTGTGTGTTTCACACGAATCAATTGGAAGGACTGGAAAGGCATTTGTGGGTAAACTGTTCCTTTAAATGTTGCTCTGCATGTGTGTGTTTTCTGATTAGTATGTAGAGAAGTTGGATCTGAGTGGGTTTGTGTCTCTGATCGATGACCCAAGTCGTGATAGGAATCTGGAGGCAGCCAGACTGAACCTCCGCATGAAGGATGGAGAAATCAAACTCACTGTGAGTATCAGATGTCTGTCCGTATGCATGCGTCTGACTCCTCTTATGCCCTTCATCTCAGCCTCACATCCACAGTTTCACTTTTCACAGGCCATTATTTTACTCCTGTTTATTCTCACCATGCCAGTAGTAACAGTTCCAGACAGCTCCAGGTCATATTGTGATCTGGTCAAGACTCAGCAGTGTTGAATATGCTGTAGGCTTTGCTCAGGAAACCCTTGGGTTATTCTGCGTTCAGAATCAGAAGTCTGCTAGACGAGATTGTATAGCCAAAAAAAGCTCACGTTACTCCGCTCCTCATCAGGTTACACTGGCTACCAGTAGCTGCTCGCATCAAATTCAAGGTACTGATGCTAGCCTACAAGACGACCACTGGCACGGCACCAACTCACCTAAACTCATTGGTTAAATCTTATGTGCCCTCCAGAAGTTTGCGCTCTGCAAGTGATCGACGCCTTGTGGTACCATCCCAAAGAAGTTCAAAATCACTCTCAAGGACCTTTTCCTGGACTGTGCCCAGCTGGTGGAATGACCTCCCAATCTCAATTCGTACAGCTGAGCCTTTCTCATTTTCAAGAAACAGCTAAAGACTCATCTTTTTCGCCTGCACTTAACCAACTAACACTAGCACTTTTCCTTTTCTTGTCTTTTAATAAAAAAAAAAAAAATAAAAAAAAAACCCTACCTATGCGTTCTACACTAGACTAACTGAGACTTGTCATGACACTTGTGTACTGTTGTTGTTCTCTTGTTGACCTGACTGCTTCTATTGTTCTCATTTGTAAGTCGCTTTGGATAAAAGCGTCTGCTAAATGATTAAATGTAAATGTTAAATGTATAGAGATTACCTTCACAGAGAGCCACAAAGACACTGTACTTTGCCCTTCCATACCTCAAAGAAATACATAAATAACTGTTCTGTGTGAATTTAATTCACAAATACTAATGCACTTACAACTGCAAAAACAGAAGAACAGCATTTATTTAAAATAGAAATCTTTTGTAACATTGTAAGTTCTTCACTGACACTTTTGATCAATTTAATGCATCCTCGATGAATAAAAACATTGACTGAATCAATAAATGTAAATGGAGATCTAATTGACTGTGAGATATTATATGTCGCTAATGTAATGCACTAGTGTAAGGAAATATTCCATTGGATTTTTTGTTCTAAATAATATAATTAACGTCAGTGTCTCTCTCTTTCTTCTCAGGCACCAAATCTGGAGGCGCGTGAGCTGTGGAAAGGTTTTCTTTACTCTGTCGTAGATGTAAGTTCAGTTTTTGCCTTATGGTAAATACTGTGTAAAGGCTTGCTTAGTGCTAACATTTTGTTAGTGTCCCCGAGAAAGTCTAGGTCAAGTTCTGTGCGTCAGTAAACACTTATCAGCTGCTTCTGCAGAACAATGCATTCCAGTCAGACTTCTGCTTTATGTCATCTTGAATAATATTGTTGTTCTGCGTTTGTCAATGAGACCTGAGACCTTTGAACTGCAGAGTTTGCGTTTTATGACCATGTTATTGTTTACATATTATAAACAGAATATTTCCTAAAATATATCCACATGACACTATTGCACCATTTATTGACACTTCTCTTGGTAGACTTTGCAATTGACACTAAATATAATATTTTTTCTTTATCAGAAACCATTATCAGCTGAAATAAATCAAATATCGATTGTCTTGATATATTGTTATTTTACTCTGTTTTGATCCTTGTCATATGAAGTGTTTAATAATTCAATCACTTTACATGGATGCTTTTTGGGACTTGAAATACAACTGAAATCTAATAGTGTGAATGTATATTTTAGATTATTTTTAGACTACTGTAGACTTGTTAAATCTTCTATTGTTGACAGTATTGTGGATGTTTTTCAGATTTCTCAAGAAATGTAATTTTTAACTTTTATTATCTATTTTAGAATTAAATCAGTTTGTGATGGACTTTAGATGTGTAATAAAGTCAGTTTTCCGTCCATCATAAAACATGAGCAGGTGTTATAAAACTATAAATCACCATCATATCCACTGGCTGTAGTTGAACACCACCAAAACCCTTCCCACACGCTTCTGTTTTTATAGATAAAGAGATCAGAGTCTCCATGGATGGTAAATTTAACCGTGCAAATCAAAAAGACACATGCTTTGTGTTTGATTCCAGCTGGCTGTGCCCACGACTCTCACCCTCCTGCCCGGGCAGCTGCACATGCTGAAGGAAGTCGTGGAGAAAGAAAAAATGCGCCGAAAGGCACGTGCATCTTCCAGAGCCCCCTCGTCCCCCCTCTCGCTCCCGCTGGTGGGGGAAATACCTGCGTGAGTATCTGTTTATGTGAGCCAGTGTGTTTCTGGGAGACATTCTTGAGCGTCTGGGTGTTTATACATAGCTAAAGCATCACTTTTAGGAGTAGGGCGTTTACTTTTCTGAAGGATTTCTGCCTACCTAATAAAGCACATGAAAAGCATCCTGCACAGCAATAAAAATGATCAATAAAATGCCAGTGAAAGTCTCTTGAATGCTTATCTAATTTCATATGTCAGTTCGCAGAACTACAAAATGGAGCCAAAGTCTAATATATAAAGGTGTATGGTTTATGAGGTATATGCGGTGTGGTTGGTGTGTTATTTATAATGTCTCATCTATTGACAGACAGATTGTATTTGCTGCTGTTTTCATGCTTTGTCATGTTCTTGTTAAAATGACACTCCTCACTAAGGTTTCACTTCTCATTACTCATTAAAAACAGTGTTCGGCTGGGATTAGGTCATTTTTATTTTTTATCCTAGTCATTTTTAGGCTTTCTTTACCAAAATCTTTTACATGCTAAATTGCTGTGTATAATCAAATTTTTAGTGGATGCCTGAGACAAATGTTCATGTGGTTGTGCTTCTGTCTGTGATTTGGCAGGTGTTTCAGGCCTGTGTCTCGTACTGAAGCTGAGGTGCTGCTAGAAAGACATCCAGACTGCGGGAACATGGTGCTCAGACCAGGCCGGGACGGATCTTCACTCGCCGTCACAACACGACAAGACCTGAACGGGTAAAAACACTGAAACAATGATATGATTTATCATAACAGCATCCAAAACCAAATAGAATCTCACTGGTTTCACCTAATTAGATGCTTGCAAAAGGTGGCAACTCTGCACACTATATGAAATAATGCTCATGAAATGTAGTGCACAGGAGACCATAAGAGCATAAAGTATGCCAAGCAGCCTTAGATATTAGTGGAAAACAATTATATTTATTTCTCACTACTAAATGAAATATAGTTGACCTTTTTTGTTGTTTGTTTGTAATTTTCTTCCACTGGGCTTTGTACAATTAAGTCTAAATCATTATGAAATCATTAGTGCCCATTGTGACATCATATTGGATTTCACTGGATTTGATGTACTATTGATATACTAGATGCGAATGTATAAATGGGCATTACAACTGAATTTACCCTGGGTTTATACATTATGACATCATCACTGGATGTTGTGATGTCATATAAGTCTATTATGAAAATCAATGGATCTCAAAGTGAACTATGATATCAGTCATTGTGTTGGTTTCTTTATATGTTAATTATGATTCTTTTTTTCTGTTTCAGATCAGTGTTCAGGCATTACAGAGTGACACAGAAGCAGCAGGGTGGTTACATTATCGATGTGGATAACCCAGTATGTGAAAATGGCTTTCTAAATAAAGTGAATCTGTGTGAAAACTCCAACTTTAGGTAAAATCTCACTGCTTATTTTATTTTTTCGTCTCTTCCTGCAGATCCCCTGTCCCACACTGCATGATGTCATCAATGCACTGGTGGAGAAAACCGCCGGGACTCTTCAGCCCTTCATATTAGAAGAGCCTTATGAGGAGAACATCAGTATGTCAGAAACACAAATATGCTCACGATCCGTACATCTACATGAAGTTTGACCATAAATGAAGACATACTTAATTCAGCATCTAAATGTACCTTTCTTGTAGCGTTTGTGTCGTCTAATGATGAGAATGGAGAGCGAACCCTGCACTGTGCTCCCTCTGGACCTCTTTCTCGAGCTCCATCACTGCCACCTAAACAAGGTACCATACAGCTCATGCTGCACAGCTCAAACCCACAAGTTTTTATGCTTTTTGCACAAATTTGGCTTTCATATGATTAGTCTATTATGCCAGTTTCAATGCTCCTTCCAAACAACATGCAGGAACATTTGCATCTGGATGCTGTAGTGGCTCTTCTTCCAAAAGTATGAAACAAGTCTCAATCTGTGTGTTTTAGCAATGTGTGGCTTGTAGGAATTGCATAACACTGACAAAATGCTGGCTATGTGTGAACATCAGGTGTAGTCGATGTGAACTAGTGAATACTTTTATCCAGATCAATGTACAGCACAGGCTATGTCCACCCCAGATTCTCTAGACTGAGTGAGTTTGTATGTGTGTGTGTCCAGTAAGTACAGACAGATGGACGCTGCGGTCACAGACCAGATCTCCCAGTTCCTCACCAAGATCCTTTTCCCCGTTTGGCTCTCCGTCCAACTCCATGAGAAGGCTGGTTCTGTCTCCCTCACCGCTCTCTCAGAGTAAGACCCCAGGGCTCCAGCTCCAAAACTGTTTATAACATTTGAACTTGCTTACATTTTTGGGGAGGATCAGATTTTTCTTGTTTTTGAACAAATTGACTTAAACAGTTGATATCACTAAAAAAGCTATATCAATTGTGTGAAATAATAAATCAGTATTTCATAATATAATAAAAAAAAATATTATTTATATTTTAAATATTTCTTACATATTTTAATATTTAGTTGTTCAGCACCACTGATTTGGGAATATATATAGATTTTAAGAAATTAATTTTATTCAGTTAGGATTCATTAAATTAATCAAGTGTCAGTAAAGACATTTCATAATATTACAAAAGATTTATATTTCGAATAAATGCAGTTCTTTTGAACTGTTTATGGAAGAATTGTGAAAATTGTCAAATATTAAAAACATATTAGAAGGATTTCTGCAGGATCATGTGACACTGAAGACTGATATCAGCTTTGCATTACAGAAATAAATTACTTTTTAAAACGTTCGAATAGAAAACTTTTATTTTAAAATGTTTCAAAATTACTGTTTTTACAATTTTTTTATCAAATAAGTGCGGTGTTGTTAAGCAGAAGACACTTGTTTCGAAAAGCATTTATTAAATCTTACATTACTCAAACTTCGCAATGGTATTTAATATTTTTCCCATGTGCAGAGGTGTCTCACAGACCCCAGACATACTGAACGTAAAATCAATATGAACAGAACATGAGGGTGAAAATATGACTATATTTAAAATATGACTAGTAAGTTTTCTTCCCATCAGGCCTCACAGACGAGCTCAAACAGAAGCTGGAGAAGAGACTGACCAGTCAAGAGTGATTTCCTCCTCGTTTGTGCCCACCCTTCGTCGTCTCATTCCTCCAGTGCCTTCCACTAAAGACTGAGGTCCTGTTGAACGGACAAAGACTCCCTGTAAAGGACATTCTTCCCTCAGTGTGACTGAAACAATGCCACTTTATTTGGCTTTATTTATAACACGAGAGCGGCGGTCTACCAGCTTATCCTTCCTCATAATAATACCATCACAGAATGATGGCATTTCTGTTGAGATTATTGAAATTTAAATGGGGAAAAAATCTGAGCCAAGATTCTCTAGACCTCTCTCTATACTATTAATTAGACCTTAACACTCAGGTTTCTACTGTCAAACCATGAGTTGAGAGGATATTTCCACACATTTAAGAAAGAAGCACATCAAACATGTATGACTTGTATTACTGGTTTTAGTGATCTAAATGCTCAGATGAATGTGAATCTGTTATGGTTCGAGGTAGGGTCCAAAATGAACACTCGCCAAGCACCGAATAAATTGGGTTAATAAAAAGCAAATATGTTTTGCAGATGCTTTGATCCAAAGTGACTTTGATTGTATTTTAATCAGTCGTTCTCTGAGAATTGAGGCCATGACCTTGGCATACAGGATTGCTAATAAAAATACTAACTTTATTAAGATTGTGAAATTAATACATGATTTAAATTGACTCTTACTGCTGAAAGTGACATGCTGTAAAAAAAAAAAAAAAAAAAAAAAAAACATCCACCAACCTTGCTATAAAAACTTCTAAATTCGTGACTTGTTCAAATATATTTTTCACTCAATGAATACGAAGCAGTTTATGGCCAATATGAATTATTTGTGGCCATAAACTGAGAGGTGTGGCAAAAGTTAATTTTTGACCCTGCTTCATAGTGTCTCAGTAGATCTGTTATGTTTTAAAATTCGTATGATGCTGTTGGACACATCTGCAGGATAAACTTCCAAGTTCATGAAGCAGGTTTTGCTCTCATAAAATGGTATTTGAATATAAAGGACAATTCAGCCTTCTGGAGGTGAGTTTATTCCCAGATTTGTAAGCGTTTATGTTGATAGGTTGTGAGACTGTTGTGTTCCTGATCGACCAACTGTTATTATCGTTTTTATGAACATGCATGGTGCTACTGTGACTTTGTAGATAAGTTTTCATGTGATGTTAAAATCATTTCTTATTTATAACTGTGATATTTATGGGAATTAAAGGGAAGGTTTTGTAGAATTCACCAGTTGTTCTTGTTTTACATGTTGTAAAATGCGTGTTTGTCCGCGGCCCTAGTTTCATGCTAACAGCTCATTACCGACATCTTGCGACTGAAAACGTTACTAACAGTTAAATCCACAGATCATAAAATACCTTTAACTATTTAATTATTCATTAGGTAAATATCCGGTTATTTGCCAAAATAAATATATATTACAAGTTGTTTATCGCAAAATAAAGAGAGGCGAAGAGGAATCGCTGTCAGGGTTTATATTGACCACCAGGTGGCGTCAGTAACCTTTAACTTTTACCTCAACATTTCATTTTCTTATTGAAATTGGATAACAAACGCTACATAAAACAAAGTCTAAGCCTATATTTAACTTTGAAAATGCCTATTGACTACCCAGCGGGCAGTTGACCAGCATTAAAAGAAGAAATGCGGTTGAAATTGTGTCAGAAATTGTTGTTTCTGACCGTTTATTGCTAATTTGTTTCTTGCATATTTATATTGTTCACTATGAACAAAGGTTCGATTTGCAAAACAAAAACAAAATTTAGCAGTGATTCATTAGACCTTGATTCATGATGTTGAGTCATCGGTGAAAAACTGGAACAGTAGGCTTCAGAACAAGTTCGTCCAGATTTTCCAGATCATCTGAATTTGTGTAAAGAAAAGAAATAAAGTCACAATGAACATAAAAACAAGTTTTGGATAGAAGCAGAAGCTACAATGAGCCAGTGAACCTCTCAAAGACGCTGAGGTGAGAACAGTCTTTTTTCTTCTTTTTTTCAATGTGAATGCAAAATTTGTTTGGAAAGGTTGAAATAGAGAAAATCAACATGAGTTTTCTCATTTGTTTACTACAGCTGCAAATTTGGCTCAGATCAGAAAACAATACAGCCTCACCTTCACTCCACTTTCTGCATTTCACTCTCTTGCTGTCACTTGTAGGGACTTGTTTGAGATTGAGGAGCTTCTAAAAGCATGTTTTGTGTTCTCTCGCTCTCTTTTATCTCCAGCAGAAGAATATCTTTGACTTCACACTGCAGGATCTGAGCAGTTTAATGCTCTATCACACAGAGCAGAAGACACCATGAGCTCCATTCACTGCAACACACTCTGCTGCTTTTGAGACTTTGACCAATTTTGATTTGTTGTGCACTAGAGGGCTGGAACAGTGTGTGTGCATGTGCATGCGTGTGTGTGTGTTTGAAGAGGAACCACTCACTCATGTGAGCACAGGAGAACTTAGAGACTACCTGAGAATTTGGTTGCATGGTGAGCACACATTTTTCAGCCATTGCTGCGTTTAAAACTTATTTTCAAAGGAACTGAGATCAGTACAGAAATGCATTCTGTTTAAAAAGCTCAGCTGTTTTCACTTGTGTGAGGTTTACAGAGGCATTTACTGATCGTACACTGTACTTTTCTTTTGATGCATTTAACGTGTTGACTTACACATCACTTAATGAAAATTAGATTTTGGTATTATTTGTGATGTCCTGAACCTGTCTGAATATGAATCTCGTGCTTAAAGGGTTAGTTCACCCAGATAGCAAAATTATGTAATTAATAACTTACCCTCATGTTGTTCCAAACCTGTAAGACCTCCGTTTATCTTTGGAACACAGTTTAAGATATTTTAGATTTAGTCCGAGGGCTCTCAGTCCCTCCATTGAAACTGTGTGTACGGTATACTGTCCATGTCCAGAAAGGTAAGAAAAACATCATCAAAGTAGCCCATGTGACATCAGAGGGTCAGTTAGAATTTTTTGAAGCATCGAAAATACATTTTGGTCCAAAAATAGCAAAAACGACGACTTTATTCAGCATTGTCTTCTCTTCCGTGTCTGTTGTGAGAGAGAGTTCAAAACAAAGCAGCTGGATATCCGGTTCGCGAACGAATAATTCAGTTCACCAAATCGAACTGAATCGTTTTAAACGATTCGCATCTCTAATACGCATTAATCCACAATTGACTTAAGCTGTTAACTTTTTTAATGTGGCTGACACTCCCTCTGAGTTCAAACAAACCAATATCCCGGAGTAATGCATGCACTCAAACAGTACACTGACTGAACTGCTGTGAAGAGAGAACTGAGGATGAACACCGATCCGAGCCAGATAACGAACAAAAGACTGACTCGTTCACGAGTCAAGAACCGGTTGCATCGGTTTTCGGATCACCAGTAGTTCTTTCGGACAGTACGATTCAATAAACCGGTTGAAGAAAACGGTTCACCGGTTCTTTTGCGCTCGACGTAATGGCGTCATTTGCGATGATTGCCCTTGATTCAAGCCTTCGGTTTACCCGCGCTCATAACACTAGCACAGAATCAGTTCAGAATCAATCACCAAAAGAATCAGTTCGGTTCAGGCGCTCTGTGTGTCAGTCTGCTTCACGCTGAATCACACATGCGCAGTATCATCAGCTCCTCGGTTCTTCTTATCTGGCTCGGCTCGGTGTTCATCCTCAGTTCTCTCTTCACAGCAGTTCAGTCAGTGTACTGTTTGAGTGCATGCATTACTCCAGGATATTGGTTTGTTTGAACTCAGACGGAGTGTCAGCCACATTAAAAAAGTTAACAGCTTAAGTCATTTGTGGATTAATGCGTATTAGAGATGCGAACCGTTTAAAACGATTCAGTTCGATTTGGTGAACTGAATGATTCGTTCGCGAACCGGATATCCAGCTGCTTTGTTTTGAACTCTCTCTCACAACAGACACGGAAGAGAAGACAATGCTGAATAAAGTCGTCGTTTTTGCTATTTTTGGACCAAAATGTATTTTCGATGCTTCAAAATATTCTAACTGACCCTCTGATGTCACATGGACTACTTTGATGATGTTTTTATTACCTTTCTGGACATGGACAGTATACCGTACACACAGTTTCAATGGAGGGACTGAGAGCTCTCGGACTAAATCTAAAATATCTTAAACTGTGTTCCAAAGATAAACGGAGGTCTAACGGGTTTGAAACAACATGAGGGTAAGTTATTAATTACATAAATTTGCTATCTGGGTGAACTAACCCTTTAAGGCGCTTAAACACTAGGGTTATTCTAGAGTTATGGATATAATAGCATTTTTTTTATTTTGAATTAGATTTCATTATTATTATTTCAAATGTAGTTTTAATTGATGTTTAAGTAGTAATGCACTTTTGCATGTATTGTATTTTTAAATGTGTGTGTGTGTGTGTGTGTGTATATATATATATATATATATATATATATATATATATATATATATATATATATATATATATATATATATATATAATTTTTTTTTTTTTTTTTTTTTTTTTTTTTTTTTTCAAACAGGCTATATCTTCATATGTACATTTCTCGTAATGCCTCTCTATTCCTGTGGGTGTCCATGAATCTAGCATGATTCTCTTTAGGGATTAAATAATGTTTGACATATTCTGTCTAAAAAAAAAGTGTAATTTAGGGCTAGGATCGTGTCAGGCTGTGGTAATTTAATTTATTTGGCCAATATTAGCAGTTAGTAGGGTAGAAAGCCCCCTCAATTATATAAAAGTTAGCATTTGTGTACAAGTGCGTCATGGTGAAATATGAGTGGTTTCTGATCAGATCTATGCTCATGCTACAGCACATCTCTCTTGACATTCTATAATCATGCTCTTTGTCAGCAACGTAGTAAACATATTCTTCTGCAAACAGATAATAAATGCAGCACTGAGCACTTTTGTCTCAAGATGCATTGATGGTGCATTCATACGGTGCTAGCATATATTCTGTCAAAATTAGCAGCACTTACAAAGTTTTACTGGTGTCAGTAGGACAGGATATGGTCTGTATGACTGGTTTGTCAAGCATTAAAATTTCCCCTCTTTCATTACATTATTGCACTTTGCAAGTATTATTAAACTTGAGCCCATATCTTAATTCTTTTTTTTTTTTTTTTTTTTTTTTTTTGGAGATCAATCAAATGGATGGAAATAGTCTAATCTATACTAATCTACCTATATCCAGGTTTTGGGTTTGCAAACACAGGTTGCAAAATGATGGTACATTTGTTCTCATTTCTTCATCATGCCTGTGAGGTAACACCAGCTTTCGGACAATAAATATTTCCTGGGAGCTTTTAATCAGCCAGTCGTCTTTAACAAGATGGGAAGGAGAGATTACTTTTTAAAACCTGCGTAACTTTTCAGTTTATACATACGATTGTGCACGTCATTTTTTGAGGTTTGTAAGGCATATCTCAGGATGTGGCAGGGGTATTTCTTTGCTTTTACTTTTTTTAGTGAGCTATTCTGGCTTTGTGTTGTTCTGTGGCTTGAAAAGCAGAACCGTGTGTCTCTGTCAAAGTCCTAGAGTAAAAGCTTTCAGTCTGCGCATTAGCATCACTATAGCAGTGACAGAAATACTGCTGCCAGCACCCCTGCCTGTTCACACTCTCTCTCTTTCTTTCAGATGGATTCAAAGGGTTCTTTGCTGAAGAGCGTTCTTTGCAGCTAAAGTCATATATCTCAGTATGGAAGCGTTCTGGACTGAAGCAAGGATGAGGAAACTCTGACAGACAGACGACACAGGAATCTAGCACTCGCACCATCTTTAGACCAAAATCACTGAGTGATTTTTTTACTGGAGCACTGAATGATGTTTCTGCTGGCTGTGCTCTGTGTGTTTTACATCTGGAGTCCAACAACGCTGAGCGGAGGTTTGGGAGCGACACCGAATACCATACCTCGCAAAACAGTGCCAATTAATAGTAAGTTGAATTTATGATAATTATGTTTGGACGTCATTACAAAATACCAATGTACTTTGATGTAAAGTGGTCCAAAGTGGAAAATATTTGGGAACATAACATTTTTTAATTATGTGCATTAGATACAAAATATTAAATCAAAAGTAGGTATCTGCAAACTATTTGTGTTAAAGCTACTGTATGCCATGGTGCTTGGTGTTTGATTTACATATTCATATATAAAGGTGCTTTAAAGACTATTACGGTATTACTAACATGCTAGTGTTCAAAGTATTTTTTCCATTGTGTGCCAGTATTCATGGTAATAACATTACATTTATATATGTAATTATAATTTTTTTTATTCGCTTATTTTTGTATATTTATTTATTTTATGTTTAAATGTGTTTTGTTGCTTAGAGAAGATATGGAGCACAATTCTTTCTTCGAACAATGTTTAATTGTTCTTTGTGTGACTTCCATTTTTGGCAAAGGTTAGCTACTCCTGCACTTGACTGTGGCCTTTATTTGTTGCTAGGAAATGGAGGACGTTTGTTTCGTGAGGAGGGTGTTTGGAACTACACCACTATGCTTTTGAGGGAAGATCTCAACATGCTCATCCTGGGTGCCAGGGAGGCCATTTATGCCCTCGACCTTGATGACATTACAGTCAAAAAGACCATGGTGAGGTCTTAACTGCATATTCACAAAAACATATTTGTTTGCTAATCCATTTAATAATATTCTGCAGACTGGGGTTTTTGTATATAGGGATGATGGTAAATTGTACTGATTCTCCACAGGTGAACTGGTCAGTCTCAGATACTGAGCAAAGAGAATGTTCCAATAAAGGAAAAGATGCTACAGTGAGTTTTCACATCTTTTGAGCTCATTGATATATGTTTTTAAACAATGCGTTCCTGGCACCAGTATTTAATGTTTTTTATTATAGACATTTGACTTGCTTTATTAGCAGATGTGCACGCTTATTGATAACTTTGATTAGTGTATACATTTATTATAAGTGGGCAGAATGCAGTTTATTAAAGCTTTAATTATTTAAAGCTTAGCAAAATGTACTTAAAATTATCTTTTCAAAATGAGAAATGCACTCTTTTCACGGGACAATCTTCATTTTTTACATAAATAGAAAATGTCATCTGCATGCATTTCATATTTTATGCAAATATCAAGGTAACTAAATGTTTAAGGATGTTTTAAGAGTGTCTAACCAAACGATTCATGCAAGACAGTGTCTCTTCATATTGATGATTACAGCAGATATATCCACAGATATAAAACTAATTCTAAGTAAAAGTCAAGCATACCAATAAACAGGAAACGGAAGCGTATGGTTCTGCTTGGTCAGAACTGAGGTTATTTTTTTTTCACTTCACATCATGTCACATCACTTATTAGTTCCACCTTGGATGCATTGTTTGCTTTTTCTTTAGAATGACTGCAAAAATTATATCAGAATTCTTCATAAAAGAAACGATGACAGAATGTATGTTTGTGGAACCAAAGCATTCTCCCCAACCTGTGACTATATGGTGAGTCTCATTAAGAATTAGTGACACAAACATAAAATGTCCATTATATAGTGCTTCATGTGTTTGTTGCATGTCATTCTCTTAGTCCTATGCCGATGGTAGTCTGACTTTAGAGGGTAAACAAGAAGATGGCAAGGGGAAATGTCCCTTTGATCCTTTTCAGCGACACACATCAGAGATGGTTGGTACGTACTGCCACTTTATTTATGATGCGGAGTATACTATGATAAAAGTGTACTTGTGTACTTCGCAGTGTGACTTTGTATAAAAACATCTGCCAAGAATGCATAATTGTAAATGTATTGATAGTTATATTAAATCACACTGTTTCAAAAGTATAACCAAAACATATAATAGATTGTTACTTTATTACCAGTATTTTCAGCATCATCACTCTTGTTTTGTTTTTTTTCTCTCTTGCAGATGGAGTATTGTACTCTGCTACTTCAATAAACTTTCGGGGTTCAGAGCCGGTTATGATGCGCAGCTCAGAGGAACCAGTGCGGACAGAGTTTTCAAGCAGTTGGCTCAATGGTGAGATACAAGAATGGTGATGCATGCCTAACCAAACCTCCGAACCCTGTATGGTTAAAAACAGCAAGAACATATTTGCATTTTGCAAACTTATTATAGTACTCTTACAACAATCCATAACAGTTTTTCCCAGGAAAACACCATTACACTTTGTTTAGAAAATGTCAACTATTTTTTTCCAATGTGGCTTTTTCAGTATATGACTATAAGAAAGTTGTAATTTTATTTTATTTTTTAATATATTTTTATGTATTTATTTATTTTTGTGCACTTAATGACTGTTTTTTTTTAGGTAAGCCTAGGAATACCAATATACTATTTGTAGCATTTCCATTAGTTTTAATTGCAGTTTTCTTCGTTGGTGCATTCAACACTTGAATGCTTTTTTCTATTATTCTTTATTCTTAATAATATGCTGTTTGCAAGGAAATGGATTTTGAATTCTACTTTTTTTCTGACCAGTCAAATGTAAAACTTCCACATAATAGTGTTTATATGCTAGCAGAGATTAACATTAGCTAACTAATCAAGCCTGGGTACTTTAATCCAAATGCTTGTTAAAGCTATCTAACCAACTCATCATTTGATGGGAAGCCAATGTATAACAGCGGTTCGGTTGTTATTAAAACGAGTGTATAATCTAACATACTTTCACTGTGGAGTGATTGTTGATGCCAGACAGAATGGTTTGAGTATGACAGTCATATACAGATAGGTGTGAAAACACAAAAAACAGTTGTGGGTGAAAACGCCTTAACGCTGACAGGAAGTTGATAGTAACTGAAATATGTGTGTTTGTTTGTCATTTAAGAACCAAATTTTATCCACATGGCTCATATTCGGGAGGGAGAATCGAACCCAGAGGGGGACGATGACAAGCTCTATCTGTTCTTTAGTGAGACCGCAGTGGAATATGACTCCTACACCAAGATGGATGTTTCTCGAGTAGCTCGCGTGTGCAAGGTAAATTCCCATCTTATCTTGAGTCATATGAGCTGTATTGAGAATCATTACAGCATTTCCTGTCTAGACAACTTATTCGATTTATGTAAAATGTAATGTCTTTCAGGGAGACGTGGGTGGGCAGAGGACGCTGCAGAAGAAGTGGACTTCTTTTCTAAAAGCAAGGCTTGACTGTCCCGTTCCAAACAACAACCTGCCTCTTCTTGTCCAGGATGTTTTCCACTTTTGCCCCAGTAATTGGACCACCTGTGTGTTTTATGCTGTCTTTACCCCACAATTGTAAGTTTGAGATCTTTTTCTTTCTTCAAAGACAGTTTATTTTATTTTTTTCAAACCAGTTCAATAATAGTTCTGATGTTGAATAGTTCATTAATAATGAAACATTATTTCTGATCAACAGAGACTCCTCTCCGTACTCCGCGGTATGTGCATACAAAATCGAAGACATCAAGAGCGAGTTCTCAAACGGCAAGTTTAAGACTTCTGTTCCCGTTGAGACGTCATTCATGAAGTGGGTGATGTACTCAGGTGATGTCCCCGATCCCCGACCGGGAGCAGTGAGTCTTCTGTTCAGTAACTAAGTTCAGCACTTGTTCAATAACACTGATTCCCAGAGTTCACTAACCTTCACTTTGTTTTCAATTACAGTGCATTGATAATCATGCCAGAGATATGGGTTTCACCAAATCTCTGGATCTCCCAGACAAAACCTTGCAGTTTATTAAAGATAGGCCGCTGATGGACCAGGCTGTCAAGGCCCTTGGAGAGAAACCACTGCTGGTGAAGACAGGCGCAGCTTTCACTAGAATTGTTGTGGCCTCTGCGACAGCCTTGAACGGGACCAGCCATCAAGTCATGTTCATTGGCACAAGTAAAAATGCCTTTATGTGAATCTGTATTGTTTATAATCAGTAAACCCTCCAAAAGTATCCAAGTTTTTCTGGGCTTCCTGTTTAATCTTTGTCCAGCTGTTTTTAGTTGTACATAACTGTTAATTTTGCTGCTTGATATTGAAAATCATTGTCTTACCATATTATTTGAATGTATTATCTTAGTTATGAACACACTGGTTTGTAGTGCAAACAGTTTTACCGTTTACTGCACATTGTTGTTATTCCCCAATAGCGGCTAATGAATCGAAAGTCTTGCCCGTAGGCTTATATAATATAACATCATATATAATATTTTAGCTGTGTAAGTGTGTTTAACTGAAATTGTTGCACAGTCTTCTGCATTGTGTTGTGTTCTGTTATATATCAGAGAGCGGTTCAGTGCTGAAAGCTGTGAATTATGGCGGTGAGATGGTCATTATGGAAGAGATTCAGCTGTTTGAGCCCTCAGAGCCCGTGAAGATACTGCGACTTTCTGACACCAAAGTAATAAGCAGATGCATTTATTGATGTTATTGCTCTCTTAGCAACATCATGAGCTGTGTGGGTCTGTTTCTTTTCAGCAAAGCTAATTTTATTCCTGTAACTTAACTGGTAAACCAAAGTAAGGGTGAATGCTTTCTAAGTCAAACCTTAAATAGCAGCTAACATTAACTTTCTGTATATATTAACATTCAAAGAACTGTTATCTATTTGAATATATTTTTAAAAGTATTTTTTCCTGGGATCAAATCAAAGCTGAATTTTCAGCCTCATTACTCCAGTCTTCAGTGTCACATGATCCTTCAGAAATGTTTCTAATATGCTGATTTGCTGCTCAAGAAACATTTCTTATTAACGTTGAAAACAGGTGTGCTGCTTAATATTTTCGAGGAAATGCTGATCATTTTTTTATGGGGGGGTAATTATTTTTTTTCATAAATATAAGGTTCAGAAAATCAGTTTAACAAAGCTTTACTTGATCAAAGTATTAATTTCATTGAAAAAAATCTCACTGAACCCAAACTTTTAACAGTAGTCTATCTTCACTGTGCAGTTTTATTGGAATATTTTATGTTCAACTTAGGCAAGAGTTAAAATGATTGTAATTTCTATTATTGTCTATCGAGATATGTTAAGTTATGTGTGATGTCATCCCAACAACAGCTTTATGTGGGTTCCAATGTGGGCGTGGCTCAGCTGTCCATCAATGAATGTGGGCGGTACCACACGTGTCTGGACTGTGTTCTGGCCAGGGATCCGTACTGTGGCTGGGACCTCGAGGCTGAGCAATGCTCTACCATAATCAGCACACACAGAACCAGGTAAAAATCAAATAAATTTGTTAACAAATAAATAAACGAGACAAATAAATATAAAACCTCAGATTCAGGAGAAATTATATTTTGCTATTATTTCTTCCATAGCACTGTGATTCAGAGTTTGAGTTCTGGTGAATCCAACCAATGTCCACAAATAGGTACTTGTATTATATCCCAGAGTCTTCAAACTGTATGTTCTGGTAGAAACACTAAAATTAACATCTAGACCTTGTGTTACAGGTGACAGTAAGTCAATCAGCGTCTCGTTTTTCCACGGCAGTACCGTGCAGCTGTGGTGTGAGCCATACTCCAATCTGGCACAGGTTGAATGGCAACTGAACGGACAACCCCTCAATCCCTCAGACACCATCAAGATCCTGTCCGACAGCCTGATGATAATCAACGCCTCTGCAGATGCCAACGGCCGCTACACCTGCAGTTCTGTAGAGTGGAATTACAAAACCCAGCACGTAGAATATGATCTTACAATTTGGTCAGAATCCGGGAGTACAGCATTACTACACAACGTTAAGGAAAAAGAAAACACACTTGTGGCCATGGTGGTGTTATTGTCACTGACTTTAGCTCTGCTAGTAATTTGGAACCTGTACAAAGGGCATTTTCCTTTGCCGTTTTGCCACAGGAGGGTAAAGGTCACAGAGAACAGGTGCGATACAAGTCTGTATGAGAACCAGCCTCCAGAACAAAAAATAGCATCATCAGCGGTGAACTTGAACCGCAACAACAACAACAAGAACGACCAGAGGTACTCCTCATGTCAGATCCCATTGAGATATATAGACTATGAATCTGAGATTTGAGATTTTTATGCATAGACTTGCTAATGCGACTTATCTTCATTTATATGCAGACAAAGCCCACTGAGCCTGGCTTCTCTTTTGCAGCTGTTAAATTTTGACTAAACTGATGTTTTGACCCACTATTTGTCCTTGATATATCCATACCTTCCTTCTAATGCCATAGTTCAGCCATCGCACACACCATGTCCACTGGACAAAAAAAGACCCTTTTTTGCATAAGGTCTGTCTACATTGCAGCTTACTTTGGTCAAGAATTAAAAAAATACTTTCACTTGGTGGTCATATTTGCATCACCACTGGGCAGCTATTTCAGTTATTCATAACCAACTGGCAAAATGGTGAATCTTAAAAACTGCTTGGCAATATTCTAACATGAACTGCCTCACAAATGCGGTTTCTTATGTTAAAATAGCATTTCATTAAAACATTTTTTTAGGACCTTGAGTGTTTCTGTGTGAACCAGAGGATCTTAATTCTAATGTAAATACTTTACCAATTGGCGATTGAATGTTTTATTTTTAAGCCATGACTTATTAGTGTGGTCATATTGCATTTTGTGGGTTCTCCTGTTCATAGAGCCTGTCCCAATGTCCACACTTGCCGTCCTGACTTCTTGAGAGTGGACGCACATGACAGGTTGGCAAAACTTTCCCAGGTCTGAGAAATGCCAAAGCTCAGTGCCATTAATGCACAGTGAATCCCGTAATAAATCTCTGAGGTGTAGCCCATCATTCATCATGTTAAGGAACTCATTTGCCCTATATTTTGAGGTTAAAAATGCTTAGACATATTAGATATATAATTTGGTGGTAAAACATAAAGTGATGGCACATTTTTTGGTGCTGAAATAAGCATGTATTTATTTATCACTGCCATTTAACACTTAATAAGCAGCATCACAATTACTTGTGTCATCTGTTATATAGGACTTTCTACACATTTAGAAGTTTATGTTAAATTAATTTGATAAATTGCAGTTTTACAGTGCTATGTCGTGTGTTTTATCTGGTTATGAAAAGCTCTATGTGACAATTTCAGGAAACGAGAACATACTTATCAAAGTAGGCAAATGGTTCAATGCAAAGACCGCAAGTGTTGCCCACTTACACAGGAAATGAGTCTTAGTTACACCACATTCATAAGCCTCAAGTCACATTCACTCCATGAACGATAACTATAACAATAATAACAATGCACAGCAATAGGCGCTAATATTCTGTTTAATATTAATATTTTGAGGCTCACTCATTAAATTCAGATTCCAGCAATATCATTCCTCTCTGGTGTGACTTCCTTTTCTTTTAGAATTAGTTTACAATTAAGAAGGATTATTAC
Organism: Carassius carassius; assembly: GCF_963082965.1. Lineage (NCBI taxonomy): Eukaryota > Metazoa > Chordata > Actinopteri > Cypriniformes > Cyprinidae > Carassius > Carassius carassius. The sequence continues at coordinate 3,697,040 of NC_081774.1, read as the reverse complement.
AACTTTAGTTATAGATATTGTGCTTTGGGTGAATGGCCCCAAAATACAGTTTTTCTTGTTAATATGTAGTTTAGGCTACAAAACAAACTTTTGCCACAGACAAACTCGGACTCAAAACCAGCGAATAGCTCATGCTCAAAAGTTATCATTTTATGATGTTGCATCCTGTAAACAATTTTGTTTCCAGGTGGACTGGTTTAAAAAAAAATAATAAACTGTGAGCCCTGAGGTCCACACGGACAGGAATGAGCTTCCTGTATCTCCAGGATGCCAAGACAAGTGTCAAGTGACTGTATCTCAGACTCAAAGTTTCAAAATGCAGCTTATGTGACGTGTTTGTATATGAATGTACTGCAGAAACTCAATTTTAACTGTAATGCCATCTAATGTGAATAAAATACTTTAAAATGTCTCTTTGTAAACAGCTTTTTCCAATAAACAGCCAATTAAATGTCAAGGTGTAAAGTTTATTAAAAAAAAAGAGCACAAATGACAATGAGATTAAAAATGAGTAAATCTTTAATGTATCACCTCAAAAACATAGTACAAGAATAGCGTTTTCAAGTTCATCAAATGGACACCGTAAAAAAAAAAAAAAAAGGTATCAAATACAAGCGAAGTGCTTGCAAATCAGAAAATGTACGAAACAGGATTTTCAACAAGGACAAGGTCCGTTCCGTTGAAAACCTGTTCTTCCACTAACGTAAGAAGCTAATGGAATCGATAAACAGAGATTGTACTACCTTTACTAGATTTACACCAACTTTAAGAGATTTGAAGATGAACGTTCAGTGATCCCGATAATCAACACTTTGCTGATAAAACTCAACCTCGTCCTCTTCATCGCCGGTATCTGTAACGTTTAAAGTGGAACCACAGCTGAAAGATTCCATTGGCGAACTGGCAGCGGAAACCATGGCGATGGGAATATTCCCATTCACGGTTCACGATCTTAAATGCGATGTCTTCGTACGGAGGTCCGGCGTGGAAGCGCAACATTCCAAAGTCTTTATTGTCGGGACAGGGCTCGAGGAAGTACTGCGGAGTCGAGCGCTTGTCGATGAGATCGGGGTAGAAGATGTTGAACTTGTAGCCCTGGACGATCTTGGGCGGTGGGTTGTCGAAGTCGTAATGCGTCTGATTGTACTTGTTCCACTCGAAGCCGGTGTGGACGCGGTTGAAGAAGCGGGGCTTACGTGGACGGTATTTGTCGGCCCACAGGTACATTTTTCCAGTCAAAGGCATTTCAACGCTGAACTGGGCCTCGTCGCCGCTCATGCCCTCTTTAGCGCGACGCACGAACGCATCTTCAGCGCTTTCATTTGCATCGCCTGTTCAAAGACAATACAAGTTAGCATTAGCATAGTTTTATGTTCCTAACAATAAAGAATCTTTACAGTGACACTTCAAGATTACTGAACTGTTTATTTCCTACTGGTTGAGATGATGTTGATAATTTGTTTTTATAATTACAGGTCTACGAAACAACTTTAGAGGCGTTGACCACATGATTATTAACTTTGCCGCATTTTTTACAACTTGGTATTCCACCCATGTATTAAAATTGTAATGCATAAACTACAATGAAAATGTCCTTGATACGCAACAAAAAAATAGATTTTGCCAGATTATGTGATTGCATAACTGGAGTAACCAATGAACCAATCACATTGCATGGGATGGGAACAATGCTGTATTCGCAAATATTAAAAATATTAAATTCACAACTTTAGATTGGAACCTGAAAATATCTCAGGTTCTTTTGTAACCATCAGTCCATTAGAATAGAAGCATTAAAGCTTGTTTTAAGGTGAATTTCAGTGCCTCCTTGAATCAATTTCCTGTATTTCTGCAGTTTTTTTCCAACATATTTTTCTATACGAGAGTTCAGATGCAAAAGCCTCTAAGTGCCATCTGAAATTTTCATCTAAAATAGGATTTGATCAGGCTCCTATATTATGTTCAGTTATTTCACTTTAATAGCCTGGAAAAGGACCTGCACATTGCCATTAAAGTAAAATGACTCAACCTAAGCAGAGGAGCTTGATAAAAAATCCTAATTTTAGATGAAAATTTCAGAAGGCACTTAGAGGCTTTTGCATCTGAACTCTTCATACATAAACTCTTTAGGTGAATATAAATGCATGCCTGAGTCTATTTCCTGCACTTTCATCCCCTTGATACAGGATGGTGAGTTACAAAAGGGAAAGAAAAAAATAATGTACCCCCCTCTGGACAATGTTGAAATTACATTCTATTTTTGCCTTTTCTGCACCCACATGTAAAATAATTTACATTTCTTGCCCTTTTTTTGGTACATAATGCAGAAAAAAAGTGGAAAATGGATTAGAAAGATGGAACAGGGTGGTATTTAAAAAAATTAAATCTTTCTATAAATTATAATTTCAAACAGCGAAAGTGCACACTATTTTCAACTTTCCAAGTTCCTATTTTACCTTTCTTCCAGCTGCACTTCTATTACTGAAATCTTGTATAGTGTGTGTGTATTTTGACTATGGTATAAGAAGCAGCAGAGCGATACGCACCGGTCACCTGCAGCTGTGTCCGGGCCAGCACGAGTCTCTGCAGGTCCTCGTCCACGTTGATGGTGTGTGTGTCCAGCGGTAGCTCTGAGGGCTGCAGGAGGGTGGGACTGTAGCGGCCGGAGTCGTACTCCGCCTGACTCTGCTGGATCAGATCCTCCTCTGTTAACACGGCCTCCGGTGCTTCATCTTTCTCTCCCTCCTCCTCTCCTCCCTTTCTCTTCTCTTCTCCAGACCGCTCCCCCTCTTCTTCATCCAGCCTCCTGGTCCGTCTGTCTCTACCGTCACCTTGCTGAGAGCTGCCCGGCTCCTCATCTGCAGACTCCGCCGCTGTAGGGCTACTGGGAAACAAAATGGACAAACCACAAATTGGGTATGTTTCAAATGTAATGGATTTAATTGAATCAAGACATTTGTGATAAGGTCATTTTGAAATATTATATATTTTCTAGTACAGTTTTCATTATGTTTTTACAGCCCTAAATACATACAAAAAATATTTTAAGAATTCTAATATTAAAAAAAACTACAATAAAATATTTCCTGATATTTGCAAATGTCCTATAACTATGGAATCACTGACATATTACTTTTTTGTAGGAAGTATGTTATTGTACATGCATGCTTGAAAAATAAACTGTACACAGAATGCAACTATTAGCATTTCAAATGATAGTATACTACTTTATACAAAACAACACTTAGTTACGTTTAAGGTTGTGTTCAGTTACATTTCAGAATCAGAAATATAGTAATTTAGCATTTATCGGCAATATAATCATTATTTAGATTCAGAGTGGATAAAGTTATTATTATTATTTTATTAATATTTTAGATACATTTCAAGAATAACTTTAGTCATTTGAGACTTAAGCTAAATTTAAATGTAAATTTGATTTAGATTGTGTGCAGTTAACCATTTTTCCATCTTGGAAATATAGATATATACTGTTATACAAAAATAAATAAAAAACCTTCCTCAGTCTTGAGTTGTTCAGGTGGAAGTGAAATCACTCACATGGGCCGCTCATTCTCCGGCTCTTCTTTGATGATGGGGAAAAGTGGTTCACTATCCACACCTTGTTCCTGTTTGAGTTTATACAGCTTCTGCCGCAGGACATCCTGATGCCGTTCTCTCAGCCTTCACAAACACACACATGAAGTAAGATATCACTGGACTCTAAAATCCTCAGTTACTCAGTTAGTCTGATACACACCTGGCTCGTGCCATGTAGACCCGCACCTGCTGCAGGAGACTCTCCCAGTAACCGACGTCCAGGTTGGAGCCTCCAGACTGGATCTTATTCTCGATGTTCATATAGAGAGCCTGAAGCTGACTGTACGTCTTCCCTTTAAACACGCTCTGCACATCTGTGCTGACGGATGTGTTTATGCCCTCACGACGGTCACCTGACATGACACCGAAAGCAGAGATGGATGAGGGGTAGTGCACGGGACTTTCTTTAAATATGCTAAACAGCGTAATGCATTAGGGTTGCATAATATTCATATATCCCCTATGTAACATTTTCAGAGATTACATTTACATTGTTTCCTGAATCTAAAAATAATAATTAAACTGCTGTATAATAATAAAACAAATACGCCAGAGTTAAAAAGTATACTATGCTCACCAAGGCAAGTAAAAAGTAATATTGTTCAATACAATTTAAAATAAATGTTTCTATGTGAATATATTGTAACATATTATTTATTCCTGTGATCTAAAGCTGAATTTTCAGCATCATTACTCCAGTCTTCAGTGTCACATGATCTTCAGAAATCATTTATTATACCATTATTAATTATTATTTGCTTATTAGTCTTCCTGCTTAATATTTTTGTTGAAAATTATCTTTTTTTTTTCAGGATCAGTAGAAAGTTTGAAAGAACAGCGTTTATTTGAAAAAAAAAGAAATCTTATGTGAGATTATAAATGTATTTATTTATTGAATTTATTTTGACAATTTATTGCATCTATTGTGAAAATAGCTATTGATTTGATTTCTTTAACCAAATTATCTAAAATGTTTAGTACTGTATATATAATCTTTAAAAACTATTTAATAATAGCATAACTTAAAATAACTCAAATTAATTAGACATTTAATATTTACTCTAAAATGAATCAACTGTAAACTCTACAGGTGGTAAATGTCATAGTGCGGGTCATCACATCACCTGGTCCCTTGCCTGATGCCTCCAGTTTGCGCAATTTGCTGATTTCATCTTCAGTAATGGTGGTCATATCCCTCCAGAAATCCACGTTCTTGCCCTGTTCCAGCTCCATGTACACCTGCAACGAGAAACACACATCCAGATTTAAATTTTATTTTGTGTAGAAATGTCTAAACTGGCGGCCCAATCGCATGTAAAATCTCTCTTGTCCTCACACACCTTGATGTCCTCCAGCAGGTCGTCCATGTCTGTGGCGGTGAGTCCGTTCAGGAAGGTGTACGGTTCATGCATCTCCACCGACAGATCATCGTCTTCAGCGCTGATGTATTTAGCCAGGAGGTCGATGGGTTTCGCTCGGCCGTCACGGATCCGGATCTTAGACCTGCATCACATCACAGAACCGCATTACAAATGGACCAATCACAAGTATTTATGAAAACACTACACGTCTGAAGAGCCTGACCTCAGTTTGGCCTGCTGCAGGTGAAAGTTGTCCTCCTGTTCTGCCCATGTTTTGAAATGTTCAGCCTCTTTCTCTCTCTGCAGCATCTCCAGCTCCTGCTCGCGCATGGACTTCTCCCGCTCTCGCTCCAAACGCAGCTGCTTCACCTGAACACACACATCTCACACCTTTAATTCACTTCACTCTCTTTAGTTCATTTCCCAAATGCAATTTGGCTGCAACATTAAAGGCTAGACTAACGTTTGCTGAGAAGCATGTCGACAGAGGACCACCAAAAAGTGAAAACAGACTCTACTGATTGAGTGAACTGTTCTTTCTGCCTCAAAATAACTTGATTGCATTTGAGGGATATATTTGACAGATTATCACTCATGCAGTCCTTTTTACTTGTTCAAATACCTTTAAATGGTCAATAAAACCCATAAAATGCAGTTTTACACTTGCTAAAAAGTGATTACCGGTACATGCGCCAATCAGTTTTCAGCAGACAATACATTTTTGGCAGAACACCGGCAACCCTGATCTAATTTAATCTAATCTAAAACACCTATATATTGACTGATTCGTTATTATTGTTTGTAACACTTCCATTAACATTAGTCAACTACACAAATTAACATGAAATTACAATAACTGCTTTTATTAATCTTGGTTCATGTTCATTTCAACATGTTTTAATAAGACATTATAAAATCAAAGTAATGTCTGCTAATTTTATTTAATGGAGCTAACATGGACTAAAAATAAATAGTTGTAATTTTATAACCAACATTAATAAATAACATTAAGTACTGCAATTAGCTTTAGCACATCATTAGTTAAAATGTCTAATCTTGAAACGCTTGTTTATTTTTTATATATATAAATATATATATATATATATTCATTCTATATTCTATAATGTTTCAATTCAATTCAAACTTTTAAAAAATACTATCACTTTAGTGTATGGTGCCTCCTGTCAGGTTAACTAAAAATACTAATTAATTTTTTTTTTTATTGTTAAACTTACAGGAGCACTGTAAGCAAAACTAAAATTATTTAAAATTAGTTTCATTAGTCTTTAACACTTATTAACATTGAAAAATTATTACAGGGATTTTTATTTTGGAACTGATTTGAGGAAATATAAACTTGATACATAAGCAAAAAAAGTTTTTTTAACTATTTTTTTTTCTTTAGTAATTCTTAATTACATTTCAAATTCCACTTAAATGCCATCATTCAAAAATGTTTAGTACCTTTTGTAGTTCTCTGCGGTTTTCTTGCTGGATGTGTTTATTTCTCTCCTTCAGATTTTTTTCGGACAAATGCCCGATGCCTTTCTTCTGCAGAGCCTGAGAATCACACAAACACACACAGTAGTTGAAGTCTATTTCTGTTAACACAAGTCCCAAACAGACTTTCAGTGAAACATCTGCAATATCAACACATATTTGCCCTCCGGTATCCATAACACCTCTCTCACCTTCTGCCATTTGAAGGTCCCGAGCAGGTTGTTGTCTCCAAACGGGTTGTCGGCGTTGGTGTAGCCCATGTACTCTTCACTCCAGCCCATCTTCTCCCTCTTCTTCCTCTCCTTGGCCTCTTTCTTGGCCAGACGTCTGGCTCTCTTCTCCTCTGGGGTCTCCAGAGCCTTCATCATCTCCCTCTGCTTCTTCTTGTCTTCTTTGGTGGAGGAGGACCCCTGTGTGGTCTTGTCTCCCTGATCAGAGTCAGCAGAGGAGCTGGAGGAACTCAAGGATCTGGATTCAGAGCATCTGCTTCCGTCTCGATCCCTCTCTCTGCTCTTCCTCCTCCTCCCGTCTCGGTCTTTCTCCCTCCGTATCTCTCGGCTGGAGCTCCGGCTCTGTCGTCTCCTCCGCTCTCTCTCGCTGCTCCTGTCATCTCTGTCTCTGTTTCGCTCCACGCTGGACTCTGAGCTGGAACGTGAGGAGCTTCTACTCCTCCTCCTGCTGCTCTTTTCCTCCTTGTGTTTCTTCTTCGTCTTATGTTTCTTCTGATTATTGCGACTATTACCTGAAGAACTTAAACAAAGATATAAAATAATGTTATGTTCACAATCAGCAGTTTTCAATCTTTAAGATGCCATAGATCCCAAAATATAATCATCCTGATGAAAATGACCTCCATCATGAAATTTCAATGGCATCTTTGTAGTTTCTTATATAAAGGCTCAATTTACCATTAATTTACAATTTACAAAAAATATATACCGTATTTTCCGGACTATAAGTCACACTTTTTTTCATAGTTTGGCTGGTCCTGCGACTTATAGTCAGGTGCGACTTATTTATCACAATTAATTTGACATGAACCAAGAGAAATGAACTAAGAGACATGAACCAAGAGAAAACATTACCGTCTACAGCCGCCAGAGGGCGCTCTATGCTGCTCACTGCTCCAGTAGTCTACCACTGAGCAGCATAGAGCGCCCTCTCGCGGCTGTAGACGGTAATGTTTTCTCTTGGTTCTTGCTTCTAAATAAATGCGATTTATAATCCAGTGCGATTTATATGTTTTTTTCCTCATCATGGCGTATTTTTGGACTGATGCCACTTATACTCAGGTGCGACTTATAGTCCGAAAAATACGGGTATATATAATTATGTCAAAAAATATTTATTTTGTAGTTATAATTAACTACAATATTAATAAATAAAATATTTAGTGTTTCTCAAATTATAATAGGTGTATTCAAATTAATAAGCGTATTAGGGTTTGATAAAATAATTGATAACATGCAAAAATGAGCCGTTAACTATTAATTATTTATTCTTTCCTTACTTTTTTATTGCATTTTTGTTTCTCATGAACCTTTATAATAACTATTTTTTTCTGTAAAGCACTTGAATTACCACTTTGTAGGAAATGTGCCTCATAAATATTGTTGCACTGTGTTGCCTATTACATTTTTTTTTTTTATGTATTACTATAACACTATATTGTACTAATGTATTTAAAATCAATTTTTATAGTTATTGTATTCACTTTTATTTAGTAAAATCAGTCAAATACAGAGCGAACAGAAGGCAAATATAAATAATTGTACAAGTGTAACTGTTTGTTAATATGAAAGTGAGAAAGTGAAAGTGAAGTGACATTCAGCCAAGTATGGTGACCCATACTCAGAATTTGTGCTCTGCATTTAACCCATCCGAAATGCACACACACAGAGCAGTGAACACACACACACACTGTGAGCACACACCCGGAGCAGTGGGCAGCCATTTATGCTGCGGCGCCCGGGGAGCAGTTGGGGGTTCAATGCCTTGCTCAAGGGCACCTAAGTCGTGGTATTGAAGGTGGAGAGAGAACTGTACATGCACTCCCCCCACCCACAATTCCTGCCAGCCCGGGACTCGAACTCACAACCTTTCGATTGGGAGTCCGACTCTCTAACCATTAGGCCATAAGATATAATATAATATTATATCTTATGTTAACAACATGTTTATGTTAAAAACAAAAATATAAATTAATTTTTTAAAACGAAATACAATTACTATATAATATTTGGGCATTTATGTTTAAAAGGGCTATTTGTTTTTGTTGTTTCTTGTTACTAAGTTATATCCCTGCACTCACAGTTTGTCTTTCCATCGGACCTCTTCTTACTATATAAACTGAAATTCCTACAGGATTGCTAAATTGTTAGTTTCTGGAGGTTTTCAGCACCTGTCTGTGTCTCTGGATCTCCGCAGTGATCGCGCTCTTCTGTCTCTGTGATCGCGGTCAGAGTCGCTGGAGCGGCCGGACTCCGGTCCTCGGGGTCGGCTCGGGCCTGCTGATCCTTCGCTGCTCTCAGACCGCGCTCGTCTGCGAGAACCTTTCACGGGAGAGCGGTTCCGACCGTGTCTGTCCTCCGGCGAGCGCGAGCGGACATATCTACGAGTACTTTCTGGAGAGCGAGACCGCGATCGGCTCCTACGATGCTTCTTCGAGCCCATGTTTTCAGGTCCTGAGTCCTGACCGCCCTGTGTCGCGTAAATAGGTAGTTTAAGATGTTTTCAATATTTATGTCTCCCAAATCAATTCTATTATACCACTTAAGAAAGCAATATTGATTTTTAAAATGTATATTTAGAAAATGCGCAGGTCATAAGTTTTCACAAATATTCGTATAATTTCTAGCAGGCAAAATATAGGACTTCACATTAGGGTCCTTTTTGATTCGAAATTTTGACGCCTTGCTGCTTCGTCTGATGCAGTTACAGAATTGCTCTTGTCAGACTTTTTATGTAACACACCAATAATAACATGTAAATTGTCCAAGAAAATTTTGTTAAAACTCTTTCAAAAAAAAAAAAAAACATCTCAATAACTGGCTACAAAGTGTTATCTCAATTTTTAGAAGAGTTTTATTGACTAAAATGGATTAACTCTTAAGGTTTGTTTATCCAGACTCCTCCTTAGCTATCCCACTTCATTTACTAAAATAATGTAATATTGCATTATTTAACTTCATCTGGAAAAATTAGCATCACTATATTAACAAAAATGATTTAGTTCACACAGCTATGAAGAAGGGGGATTAAATGTTATTGACTCAGAAATAATGAGTAGTGTTTTAAAAACTCAATAGTTAAGATAATTTCTTTGTAATGCAAATTGCTTATGGATTACTGTCTCTTCTTCAATATGTGGGAAAGTATGTGGCTTGGAATTTTTGATTAGATGTGACTTTGATTTGTCCAAATTTTCTCTCAAAATGTCTGCTTTTCATCAACAAGTTCTCCTGTGTTGGAAATTAGCATTTTCTCACAACTAGTCTACACAAAACTTGTATTAATTGGAACAATTGTTTTAATTTGCACCATAACAAATCTTTATTTTATGAAAACTGGTTTAAATATGACATTTTATTCTCTATTGGACATGATGAAAGATTATAGAAATGTTCTCAATTACAAGGATTTCTGTTTAAAACATGGATTTGTGTGTCAGACTAAAGAGTTTTACAATGTTGTAAATGCCATACCAAAAAACATGGTATTGTAAAAAGGGTTCTTACTCTGTGATCTTCTCTCTCCCATCTCCTTGTCTGGGTGAATTATTTATTAGAGATCATAAATGAAACAACAAATATATTAGAAGTGTCTTGATAAACTTCATCCAAATAGAATTAAACAATATTATGTTTTCAAAGAATTTAACCCCAAAGAGATGAAGGAAATGAGAATGAACTCCCTAAAGTGAAAGAACTTCATTTTAATTATTTAATAAAAAATTATGTATACCCATCTATAGACATTCTCAAATCAAAATTTGATATTGAAGAAAACTCTTGTTAATTCTGTTAAATTGATATTGAAACCAAATAACATATTTTTTATTGTAATTACTCAAAGTTGTTTTGGACTAAATTGTGCAGTAAAATGTCATGTATAATTACAGTACATGGGTAAATCCCCTTGAATACAAACAAATTAAGTTTGGTCTGCTTAAGAAAGATTGTTGAACAACTTTTTTGAAGTTGCTTTGACTTAACATTGAAATCACTCGATCCAGACGCTCTATTTGCTTAAGAGTTGGATAGTGTTCTGTTTATTGTGCAGTAATTTAGGCCTAATATACAGTTACAGAGATTTGCACTAATGGCCAGGTTTCCCTTTGTTTCTTTTTACCCAAGTTTAAATTAGTTTGTCTTAATTTTGTATTTGAATTTTATTTTCAATATTTATTTTGTATATGTTTTTATTTCTATGCATATCATATGGCAGGCTGCAATCTATTGAGTTCAAATAAATACAACATTTTCTAAAATACTTATAGTCTTTTTATTCTTCAATCAGTTAATATAAACATCTTAAATATTAAAGATGTTATAGGATGTAATAGCGTTATAGAACATAAAAATAACTTCACAGTTACTTTGCTGAGTAACTAATTACTTTTTCAATGTGGTAACTGAGTTACTAACTCAATTACATTTTGGGATAAGTAATTTGTAACTGTAACTAATTACTTTTTTCAAGTAAGATGACCAACACTGCTTAAAAGTTTATGTAAAACTTCATTGTTACATGCTGTATTGGTATGTCTGCCTCTGGGAATTGTTAATTGTTCATATTGTTTGTTCAATGCATATTTTGTATGTACTCTTGTTTATTGGTCAATAATAATAAAAAGTAACATTTTACTCAGGAATTCTCTCTTGTTTTATCTGCAATTAATCCTGCTATAGTTTCTATATTTAGAAATGTGATTTTGGTTGATATGCCCATTGTCAATCTAACTGATACAATACGTGGTAAAATTTGTTTTTCACAAATCTATTCGTTTTCTATTTTTAAAGGAGGTTGCTACCAAGCCTTGCTCTATTTCTTATTGGACTAAATTTGTTAGAAATCCTATGTGGGACAGTATTTAGTTTTTACTGTTGGAAACTCAGAAGTGAAGACCAGGAGATGTTTGGATACCTTTCATACAGAAGTTACTCTTAAAGTGAAGTGACATTCAGCCAAGTATGGTGACCCATACTCAGAATTTGTGCTCTGCATTTAACCCATCCGAAATGCACACACACAGAGCAGTGAACACACACACACACTGTGAGCACACACCCGGAGCAGTGGGCAGCCATTTATGCTGCGGCGCCCGGGGAGCAGTTGGGGGTTCGATACCTTGCCACGACTTCCCTTCCTCTTTATTGAGGAATCGCTGATCGCTGCAGTCATCCAAGTCTAACCAAAGCAATGATACTTTGGAGTTTTTATACATTCAAGGGGGAGGCATACATATAGGTGGAGACAATCTAACCCATAGCAATCAGCCTTGATCTCATCAACATAACAGTGTCATTCAAATGCAGAGGTGCCTGACAGTATCGCCCATACCTTCACATTATCAAAGAAACAACGGCACAGCTGTGCCTTACGTTTAAGAAGCCAGGTGGTCAGGAAGAGCATTAAAAAAAAAATCATAATCTCAAACTCCTGATTTTCCTGATTTGATCTTCTTGGATATGTCAGCCATATCACCTCAAAATGTATATGATTATATTTGAAACTAGATTTAACATTTTATAAAATTTTAATCCCACATTACCTCAAACGTTTTTTGTTACAAACAAGATAAAAGAAATCAGTTGCAAAATAATTCATAAATTCTATCCTGTTTAAACATTTTCTTAGTGAGTTTAAGAAGGATATTGATGTTTAATTGCTCTTTTTGCTCTTTGCACTTCGAAACTTCTGGCACTTTATGTTAAAAAGTTATGTTACATTTTGGAGGTCCCAGTGGGGCAGTGATGTATGGATGTCGCTTGGCTCAGAGCGATCAGCAGGTGTCACTATTTATGAAAATAAGTTTGCCGGTGAGATTCTACACGTGATCTCAATGGTCATTTTCTCTTACAACTAGCAAACAGTTGTAAATCAGTCAGCATTCATGCTACACCTCTGACAGATCACAGTGCTGTTTCTCTTAGGATTTGTCTTTCTGTATCCCTTGATCTCAGCTCATCTACTTCTTATTGGAAATTTTACAATTCTCAACATCTTCTCATCTTCTTCTAAACATCTTCTCCTTTGTGAAGATGTTAAGAAGAAAATTTAATTATTTACTGAGCAGTACTGGAGAAGAGATTTAGTATTAGATTCATATTGTAGCCATTGGGAGCTGTTGAAGTTTGAAATAATAAACCTAGAGTTGTTTTCTGAATCTGATAAGCTTGAGTATGCTGGCCTGCAGTCTAAATTAGATGAGATGTACACTTATAGAGCACAGGGTGCTTATATTAGATCGAGACAAAAATGGCTGGTGGAGGGAGAACGTAACAGCATATTTTTTCGAACTAGAAAAGAGTCGCCAAAGTACTTCACTAAATGAAACACTTAAAGAGTTAGTTCATCCAAAATTGAAAATTTGTGAGCGCGACTGCTGTGACAGTTGACGTACGATGCTGCTGTCGTGTGATCTTTGCTATTGGGCGCACCAGAAAACACGTCAGTAGTGTCGTGAATGCATTCACAACAGACCCGGAAGAGAAGACAATGCTGAATAAAGTCATAATTTTTGTTATTTTTAGACCAAAATGTATTTTCGATGCTTCAAAATATTCTAACTGACCCTCTGATGTCACATGGACTATTTTGATGATGTTTTTCTTACCTTTCTGGACATGGACAGTATACCATACACACAGTTTCAATGGAGGGACTGAGAGCTCTCGGACTAAATCTAAAATATCTTAAACTGTGTTCTGAAGATGTCTTCAGGAGTCTTACGGGTTTAAAACGACATGAGGTTATTAATGACACAATTTTAATTTTTGGGTGAACTATCCCTTTAATATTGAGGGGACAGTCACTTATAATCCTCTGGCAATTGTACATTTCTGTGCTAAATTTTACAGTAATCTGTATGAAAAAATAATTCTGAAGAGGCAGTCTGTAGTTTTCTGGTGTCTGTTAAAGATTTTAAGACTATCTCAGGAGATGACAGAAATCTTTGTGATAGGGACCTTTCTTCATCTGAAGTTAGTAACTCAATTCTAGAACTTAAAAACAATAAATCTCCAGGAACGGACGGGCTTACTTGCTTATTGTCTCCTTTTTTACTTTTTTACAGACTGGGGCTCTCCCCATGAATCTCACTCAAGGCTTAATTACTTTAATTCTGAAACCTAAAACAGATTTACTTTTAATTGAAAATGGCAACTCATATCTCTGCTTAACAATGATTACAAAATTTTAGCTATTTTGTTTGCTAAAAGATTTAAATCTGTATTGGGTTCTGTTATAGATGAGACACAATCTGGTTTCTTGAACAAAAGACATATGTGTTAACAACATAAGGTTGATTCAGGAGGACAGCTTCATTCTTTTCTTAGATTTCTGTAAGGCTTTCGATTCATTAGAGCACCAATTTATAATTAATTCATTAGATTAATTTGGTTTTGGGGATAAGTTTTGCAGAGTAATTAAAACCCTAATGGAAGTGCTTCGATTAAATTAAAGAATTAGTTTATCCAGAGGAGTGAGACAAGGGTGTCCCATTTCTTCCTATTTATTTCTTCTTTGTGTGTAGCTACTGTCAACATTTGTATGTGAAAGTGATATTCAGGGTTTCCGTATGGGAGATCGAGAAATATTTATTAGTCAATTAGCAGATGACACCACATTACTTTTAAGAGATGTTTCCCAAATCTCTATAGCAATTAGTTATATAAAATTGTTCTCTGAAGCTACAGGTCTTAATCTAAACAGAAGAAAATGTGAATTAATGTCTATTAAGGCTGTACAGCAACTATAATTTATAATATTCCAGTTAAATCAGAAATTACATATTTAGACATGATAGCTAAAAAATTTCAAAGAAGATTGAGAGACTTGACCTTGAGAGGCAGAATACTGCTTGCTAAGGCTTACAAACTCTGCACTCTAGATGTGGACAACAAAATCTGTAAATCACTTGATAAAATCATGTTTCGAAAAACAAAATCCATTATGTTAAGAAGTCTGTATGAATGAACGAGTATGAGTATGGTTGGTTGAATTTCCTTGAATTTCTCTTCTTTGAACAACACTTTCACAATTAATTGGATTAGACAGTTTTTGTATAACCCAAACTCAATCTGGAACTTTATACTTCTTTTCCAAATTAGGTGGTCTCCCTTTCCTGTTGATCTGTAATTATAATATTGCTAGAATCCCTTACAATTTATCTAAATTTTATAAACAGGCATTGCTTGCATGGTCATTAATCTTTAAGCACAATTTCTCTCCTCACCGGTACTTCCTTTGGAACAATCAATACCATTTTATATAAGAGAAAGTCTTTGTGTTTTAATAACTGGTTTGAGAAAAACATTTTAGTTTTTTCCCAGTTATTTAACTCAGAAGGTCTTATTGTAAGTTATGAAGAATTCTTATGTAAATGTAATTTTCCAGTAACTCCCAAAGAATTCTCTGTTGTCATGGACGCTATTCCTAAAGCAGCTGTTATGTGACTCTGTTAGATCATCCAGCACTTTATCTTTATCTTTAGATCCATTTGAAATCCCAGGCGGAAAACTATGCTTTTTGTCACATCCGTCATCAGGAACTGTAAATACTATTGGCTTCTTTAATACATAAAAAGACACAATTAATGAATATTTTATTATTAACCTATTATTACTTCTTGCAAAATTTCATATTCACTGCAGTAAATTCACTCATCAAAATCCTTTATTTGTTTTTGAAAAAGAAGTTCAACAGTATATCCAAACTATTTCATTTTCCAACAATCTTAAGGGTTTTAAAACAGTGAATTTATTTAATCTTATAAATGTATTTTGTTAAAGCTTTCGTATTATTTATTTATTGTTACATACATCTATAAATGGTGCTTTGCATGTAATGTCACTTCTTTGTACACAATGTTGATATTCTCTGTACTTTTATCTTTGGTTCCTTGGCATTGATAATAATACTAAAAAAGAATTGCTCTTACACAACATCATTTTTGGTCATCAAATGTTATGTGAATCCTAATTTTGAGTTTGAAATGTCATTTTTTGTTTTCATGAATTCAGTTCTGGTCAAATCAAGTTTATTTGTATATCGCTTTTTATGATACATATCATTACAAAGCAACTTTACAGAAAATTACATTTCTACAATATTTAGTAGTAGCTTATCAGTGGTGACTGTCAGTTTGTGTGCATATGACAGGATTTTTCAGAAATATTAATACGTAGTCAGCCAGACAATGAACATTATTAACAGCAATTATTATATGATGCAGTCACACTTGTAGCAATATTTGTTAGTTCTGTTTGTTGATTCAGGGTTAGCATCATCTGGGGTCCTCTGAGGGTCAGCATCATCTCTTCTCAGGTTGGAGCTTGTGCAAATCCCGTGGCAAAACATAGAAACAAATAGAGACATCATCAGCATAGCTGCTTTTCCAACAAAGTAAATGAATTAGTGTAACCCAAGCTAAAGAATAAGAATGCGAATTTGATCAGATGCAACTGCAGTCACAATTTAAGAGATCCATTATTCGAATGCTTTGCGAAAGAGATGCGTTTTTAATCTAGATTTAAACATAGAGTGTGTCTGAGCCCCGAAGAATATTATGAGTATTACTGCATGTTTTCATGAATGTTAGAAAAAGGTTATATTTATTTCATATCCTTTTATTTCATTTCTTATTCTTCTGTAAGCTAAATACCATATTCATAAATGTAAATTTTTGAAATGAAAATGTGTTATGAATCTATTTGGAAGAGAGCGCTGGATTTTCTCTCCCCCCATTCACAATCCTTGACGGATTTGAAACTCGAACCCACAACCACAACCTTAGCCTCTCAAACCATTAGGCCAGGACTGTGTAGATGTTTGTGAATGTCCTAATTAAAATAAATAAATAAATAAATAAATATATATATATTTTGGTATAGTAGTAATGATTAGCTTCCTATAAACCAATAGAAGTCTATAGTATTAGTCTATAGTACTTCTGAGGGTCTGGTTCCTGGCTCACAATAAGTTTGTCAAGGGACAGAGTAAAACTGTGTTTCTCCTCTTCTTACTGTTATTAAACAAATGTTGAACTGATCTGTTTGTGGTGGGAGTGTTATGAAGAGGATCCTCTGTGTCTGTGTCACACATATTCAACTTCCTGTTTTAAGATACAACATCAGCCATCTTGATGTTTGCCACGATGGCAGTCGATCATCTGTTTGCAACCTTCATCCTTCTCCTTATCTCTAACAC
The DNA here is from genome assembly GCF_963082965.1 of Carassius carassius. Lineage (NCBI taxonomy): Eukaryota > Metazoa > Chordata > Actinopteri > Cypriniformes > Cyprinidae > Carassius > Carassius carassius. The sequence goes on along the minus strand of NC_081774.1, from coordinate 3,680,148 downwards.
AGGTAATAAATTAATAAATGTGTATGAAATCATTGAAATTTCTAATGTTTTGTCATTTTCTAGTGATTTGTTTATAGTTTAATTTGTGCTATATTTGGAAAAAGCAATAGGTTAAGGATTATAATGATACTATTGTAAATATGTGATACTGTGCTCCTCACATTGGTAATTTCACCATTAGCTGCTCACCTGAACAGTTTATGATGTTGTTGTAGCTGGTATCAACGCAATCCTTGACCATCAAAATGTAGCTTTAGGTTTAGGAGATATAATACAAAATAAATCATTTAGTTACGGTGGAAAGTAAAACCATGGCCACCACGGAGGTGTTTTTGCGATGGTTCCATTTCTAAAATTGTGTAGGGCTGCAAAGTATATAAGTGCACCAAGTTTCGTGAAAAAGTGAACATTATTTTCACATACAACCTGAACTATTAAGAGAAAAAATGCTTGTATTATTACTTATGAAGTCCTATGATTTGTTTACTTTTTCCAGATGGACTGTATAGTGTGAGTTTTATGATATGAAGCTGGATGAATGTAAAATGTTCTGAACTGTGTTTCTCTCTCCTCAGGGTTCAGTGCTGAGATCTCTGTGCTTGTGCAGACAGGGGCTTCTGTTCACCTGGATATACAGACACAAGAACCACCAGAGTTTGATATTATAGCCTGGATGAATGATAAATCAGAGAGTATAGTTAGATATAACAGTGATTCCAAAAGAGTAACACCTCATGATTCCTACAAGGACAGAGTGGTTTTCAATGATGTAACCTTCTCTCTGACTCTGAAGAACATGCAGAAGACAGACAGTGGACTCTACAGAGCAAGAACAAGGGGATCAATAAACATAGATCTGGTCTCATACAGAGTATCTGTTATAGGTGAGTCTCATTTCTTTGTGTTATTTAATATTTTCCTGCATAAAAGATCATTCAAAGTGCAGTTTAAGAACAGTTTTTTAGTTTTACATATGTGCACATTAAGACCAGCTTTTGGCACATTGTCTTTAATTCTGGATCAATTTGCTACAAAAAAAAAAATAATAATATTATATATTTTTGCTGTGTTTAGATGTGAATGTGATTGTGATCTTGGAGGAAATGTGTTTCAGACTCTGTGGAGGCTCCTGTCCTGACTGTGAACTCAATCTGGTTCAGCAGTGACTCCTGTACTGTGAACTTCACATGTAGAGCTCATGAGCTCATGATTAACTCCAGCTATCAGAACAACAGATGCTCTCCACAGGAAGTGACATCACAGATCAACACTCTCATCCTGGACTGCAGTGAGGAATCCATCATCTGTAACCATAGCAACCCTGTCAGCTGGAAACAAGACAGAATAAACATCACACGGCTCGGTGAAAGTAATTATCTGATAAATACTCACATTTCACTGCTAGTTATATATATAATCATGTATGTGACAAATAAAAATCTTGAATCTTAAATAGTCTTTATCTCACAAATCAAATCTCTGTTCTTGGTTTGCACATTACAAGCTGCATTTTCTGATGATTTATAATGATAGTTAACAGACTGTAAATGTACTAAGATTAGACTGATTTTTACAGTTCTTATTACCTTTCAGAGAATGATGGGCTAATCCCACTCTCCTATGGTACAGAACACATGATTGTGCACCTTGTTGAGTTTGTTGTTGTGGGAGTGATGGGGATTGCTGGTTTGATTATTTACTGTTACTGCAAGAATAAAACAAGTTTGTACATCTCAAATTTAATGAAAAACATTATCTCATATTTAAACCTGAAATCATATAGTACAAAGAGTTGAGAATGTTTGGTACTAAATGATTACTGTACAGGCTAATATTTGATTGGTCTGTAGGATATTAAACCAAGATACTTCATGTGTCTCACCTTCTATAGATTTAGGTTTATAATTCATTTTCCTTTGGATGCACACCATTTCTCTAAATGTAAGCACAAAGTGATCTTTTGAGAGGTAGAGATCTTTTCTTTTCAAAATTTTTGCTTGTGCAGAAGTTCCATTTGACTATAAATACTACAGAGACTCTTAAAAATAAACTTTCTCACAATGTCTATCATAGACTTTTATATTAACAGTAGTCTAGTGAATCCAGAATATTGGTCAGTATTACATTTATAGACTATCAGTCTGTGTTACATGAGAGAAATCTCACCTTTCTGACATTCTGTGTCTAAAATATCAAAGGAATCAAATGCAAACAAACATATTTCCACGTGACTGGTAATCTGTGCTGTAAACTTATTTTCTGATCTCTCAGATGTCAAACAGGCTGATGATACAGACTACGATGATGCTGAGGTGAGATTCACATGATATTCTTGCAGATGTCAGAAAATAAATGAATATTGACTGTTTCAAATGACATTCTGTGAATTTTTGTTTATTTCTCTTCAGACTCAGGAGGTACATGGACCACCGTCACCTGTACAGCAGGACACCAAACACCTTCATGAATGCTGAAGACTCACAGACAGCTTCCTGACTTCATGACTCCTGTGGAAGTGTACAGACACTTTTTTTATTGTGAGGCTAATATTCAGTCAGTCACTGCAGATGTTAAAAATGAGCTCTTCTCTGCTTGTTTGTGCTGTTTGGATTTGCCTTTCTTGTCCAGGTTTCTGTTGAGCAAGAGATTTTACAATCACAGTGACTCACAGTTCACTCAGAAGTGAAGGTTCTGTCATAAGTCACTCACCTCATGTTGTTCTAAACCTTTATGTATTTCTTTCTTCTGTGGTAGAAACTGTAGAATGTTTCAGCTGTTTTTGTCTCTTCAGTCTCTAAAGTCAGTCGGCTCAAATCCCAAAAAGAGCATGTGAGAAGCAGAGAAGTAATTCATAAACAGTTGGTTTAACTCAGTAGACGTCTTTTAAAGTGATCAAATCAATTTGTATGATGAAGAGAACAGATTTGGGGTAAATTAAAATAAATAATTGATTTAAATTTTTATCAAATATTGTGACACATCAATAACATCTTTGGTTCTGGTGTCTTAATGATTTTTTAATGTGTCATAATGTTCTTGATGTGTCACACTTTTAAATATTGTTTTGAAGTCAGTGGATTTTAATGGGTTTTGGTTAAATGTCTGAAAAATCTCAATATTTTCATGTTTATTCTATGACGCAATAAACTACTCAAGTTAGAAATTTTGGGTTTGACTAGTTTGTAAGAGCACAATTGTAAACACAATGCAACTGAAAAAGTGGACTATAAGGAGATACGTTTTCTTGTTCAACATGATGACATTTAATGTCCCGACAACTTCTACATTTAGCCTCTTGTAAGAATCCACCTTTTTCAAGACACAAATGTTTAAAAGAAATTCAAAGAATTCAAAGTGAGGTATTACTAATTTAAATGACACTTGTAAAAGTTGCCTGATATGTCATGTAACTGATAGTTTATAGCCTGACTTCTTTTACAGGACAGACTGTCATTGGTTCCTTAGTGATTCCAATGTACAAGACCAATTTCAGTTACCCTAAATAAAGTCTTTGCCGATGTCTGCAAATAATGTTTGACTGCAGAATATCAAACCACACACACAAAATGTGTCAGTATAATTAGACTTCTTTTTTTTAATCAAACAACAAAAAACTATCAAGTCCAAATTTAAAAAAAAAAGTTTATTGATCAATATAACAACTTTTTATTAAAGTATTAAATGTACACTACACTTCTCACAATTCACCCAGCCAGACTGTGCCAATCTGGAGTAAAAATACAGCTTGTACAGAAAGACCTGAACCGAAAGTGAGTCGTCCATCACATAATTTTCTGAAAACAGAACAATTCTTAATATATAGCTAAATTGTAAATTGCACTGTGAATCTGATAAAGGCTTCCGTCTCTGTCTCTGTGTTTTTATGTAACATTACTATCTCATCTTATTTACTGTCTCTTTGAAAGTTATTTCTGCATGATCAACTGAAGAATGATACTACATCTTCAATGTTAGTAGTTTTATCTGTCTGTTTCTCTTTCTCCAGAATCCACACACAGTCCAAAATAACCCTGTAGATTCAGGAAGCATGTCTCTGGTTCCTCGTAGTGATGCCAGTGCATGAGACTAATTTCATTAACTCCAAATAAAGTCTTCACTGATGTCTGTGAATAGTGTTTGACTGCAGCACTTCAAACCACACACACAAAATGGTTAAGTGTGTTGAGAATCGTGGTCAGGTTTTATTTGCTTTGGCAACAGTGATTGCACCCCATTGTGTGTGTGTGTGTGTGTGTGTGTGTGTGTGTGTGTTTGTGTGTGTGTGTTTGTAGGAATTTGGCTAAACTTGGTCTGTTGTTATTGTCTTTTTTGCCAGGTTCAATTTAGACTTGATCTAAATTATGTTGCTTTAAAAAAAGCAATAAATCAAATCAAATTAATAACAGTCAAGTAGATAATCATTAAAATGCTGAATTCACTGTCTGTGGTTGGAAGCAGCTAAACCGAGCATCAGTTTGCACATATTCAGCTTCCTTTTCTAGAACAGCAACGTCAGTCATTCTGATGTTTGTTACAATGGCTGTAGATCGTCTGCTTGCATCCTTCATTCTTCTCCTTATCAGTATCACAGGTAATAAACTCAATTAACTGATTAATTAATATTACTAATTAATGATTAACTTTATGGTGATTGCTGCTCAGATCAAAGTTTGCACATTTGATAATCTGTCTATAGTCTGTCTCATGTATTAAACAATAGTAATTACTAAGACTAAGTTTTGAAATTGTAATAAAAAATATTCCATAAAGAATTTGAAGATAAATATCTGTTTCAACATCAGCAACTCTTTATCTCACAAATAAAATCTATGTTCTTGGTTTACATAATGCAAACTGCATTTTATTTATTAAGAGATTGTAAACTTACTATGAATACACTAATTGTTGCAGTTCTTCATCTTTTACTTTCCAGAGAATGAAAGGCCAATCATAATCTCCTGTGGTCCATCTCACATGGCTGTGCTCCTTGTTGTGTGTGTGTTGTTGTGGGAGTGATAGTGTTTGCTGGTTTGGTCCTTTACCGTTGCTGCAAAAATAAAACAGGTTACCGAAATAAATGATCTCATATTTAAATCTGACGTTTTTTTCATCCAGAGCCGTGGTCAAGATTACACTTGTAGGCTGTCAGTCTGTTACATGAAAGAAATCTCACCTTTTTGAGGCTAAAATCTGAAAAGAATCAAATGCAAGCAAACATGTTTCTACACGACTGGTAAACTGTGCAGTAAATTTACATTCAGATCTCTCAGATGTCAAACAGGCTGATGATACAGATTACGATGATGCTGAGGTGAGATTCAAATGACCATTCACCTCTATTCTAGCAGAAGTCGGATATAAAATGTCATATCAAACTCATTACTGGATATTAACTGTTTCATATTCTGTGCTAATCTGTGATGGGTTTGTTTTATTTATTACACACCAGTAGGGGTTAACATGGACATGCTGACCAGAGAGGTCTGGTCTCAGTAGTGCATACTAGTTTGTTAATACTGTTTTGTTATTTTTAATGCTTTCTAAAAAGCCATAACTTTCATCTGTAACCGAAGCAACCCTATCACCTGGAAACAGCTCTGCTGAGGTAAATTTGTTTTGACTAGGTTTTATTACATAACTTTTGGAAATTTTGGAATATGGAACTTTGTAAAGGGGGAAATTAAAGCTTCAAAGTTTGGCCTGTAGGTTATTAAACCAAACTACGCCACTGTACATTTAGAGCAGCGTCTGAATCATATTGTTTCCATTATGGATTTTCTTTTCTTTTGATCTATGTGAAGCTGCTATTATATTAATTTTAAAATATTTTATTTATATTACCTAGTACATGATTAGTCTTCATTAGTTTTACATTAAATAGATTTAATTATAACTATAATGTAACTAAATATCCACAGCTCTTATGAATAATGTTTTCTTACTTTCATGGCCACAGCCAGCCATGAGGCCACAATTCTATGTTCGAAAATAAAATTTGTTCTCTGATTGACTAATTTGCTGCTAAACTCCTCATATGAATGTTTGCATACAGTATATAATTCAGAATGTTTAGCTTCTGTGGTATGAAAATAATCGCTGCGAGACGCTTCCTAAGTGAACGAGTCTTCAGAGAGTTTTGAGCGAGAGCAAGCCAGCTATTTTATGAAGTGTTTTAACTTGTTTCCCCACTAAATATAACACTTTAGAAAATTAATAAAGTAGGAAGTTTCAGTTGAGGGTCAGCGATAACTCTATCTTATCTATTTTTCAAAATATTTTAAATAATTTCGGTTTATTTGATTTATTTAAAGGTTTTTGTTTATTTTAATAGCAACATCTGGCAACATTGCATCGCCGGCATTAGTCTGGTAGTTATCAAAAAAGGCAGCGCTATGTGCAAATATCTATAGATTCCTATTTATACTATGTTGAAATAGCAGGAATTTCGGCTATTTACAACCTAATGCAAATAGTGGCAATTATCTGCACCTCAGTATTGTAGTAAATTATAAAAGAGTATGCAATAATAACTTACTGAGTGTATATTTAATGGATGCCACCATCTTTTTGGGACAATAAAGCCCTCCCTACACCTACCCTTAACTTTTTGATTATTTGCTTAATTTTCATTGAAAATAAATGCTTTTCTGATGTGATTTGAAATTTAAAAAGGGAGAAAAAAATTTGCCAAAAGGTGGATTCGAACCCGGGTCTATCACGGCAAAACATGTACGACCCATGCTTTACCGTTGATTGTTAGGGTAAATTTTGCCGTCAGTGGTGGCAGATGCACCAGAAGAGCTTCATGCAGCTGGTCAGAGTGTTGGAGGAGATGAAAGCACTGCTGAAGTTTGACTTCATTCTAGTTGTTGATACTGGACTTTTTGCTCTAGAACTGGCCGGAAGATCAACAAGAAATCATGACAATTAAATGTGGTTTGTGTGCAGATTCCAGAAAGATCTGGAAATGTACTACAGTAAGACATTCCAAGGATATGGTGAGATTCCAAATGAATGGAAAAGGTACTCAAAAATGGAAGCTCTGGAGAGTTTGGATAAATACATGTAATGAAAAAGTAAACAAATGGCACTCTGCCAGCTCCCTGTTTTTACATTATATATTGATATATTTTTTCACACAGTAATGTTTCTGAACAGGTTGATGCAGCACATTGTTTTGTATCTGAGATTAGTTTCTGGCAAAGTTTATATGAATGCTGTTATATTTTGTTGTGAAGGTTGCTGAGTTTTTCTTTTACTGTACATGTGTTGATCATTACTATCAAAAGAGAGACAAACACGTGGCTGTTAAAGCTAGTGGGAAACGTTAAATTAATTGTTTTGTTTTACCAGAGATGAAAACAGCATGATTTCCTAATTGTTATCATTTTAATAGTTTGAAGGCACTTGTTGCATATAAATATTAAAATGTTTTTTTGATTTGTACTCATGGTTATTGATAGGCATAGTGTGGGTTTACAGGTTTTATTAAATTGTCTTATGGTTTAAATCTGAATAAAGCTAAGTGAATGAACTTGCTTGATTTCCTTTTTTTATGCATATACACAAGAATACATACATACTATCTATGTGTTAGAGATGTGTGAATAATTTAGAGTAATTAAAAATCTCTATAATGTGAATGTGTTTATGTTTAAGTGTATGTTAGCTTTAACAGAGACAATATGTAAACTGAGTGAGATAACTTGATTAAAGGAAAATACACAGGCTACAAGCTTTCAACTGCAAAGAGATATTTTTAAATTCATGACATTTAAGTTTAAAACATACTTAACCCATATCCACACTTTCATTAAAAGTTATGGCAATGTCTACTGCCTGTTGCTCTATATTCTGCAAGTGCTGGCTTCATTTATTAGCTGCTCTCAACACAACACACACACACACACACACACACACACACACACACACACACACACACACACACACACACACACACCAGAAGAGGCTATTTATGATAGAATTGGAGGGTCAAATAGGATTTGTTCATATGGTGGTGATTATCATGCATGTATCAGTTATTGCCAGTGTTTTTAATTAAGTATTTCACTGTAGTTTGATAAAGCAACACACTTTTTGGATGTCTTCCCATGACACACAGTATTCCAGGTCTGCAGGACTAAGAGAGACCCAGTGTAAAACATTGTACATATCACAGTACACACTTTTGTTTAAATTTATACAGTAGGCTATAATCATATATTTGAACTTATTTCGTGTGCACAACCCATTGAACTATTTTAAATGTAAAAGTCAGTATCCACTTTCTGCACCAGCAGATAGTGAACAATTTATAGTTTAATTATGACGGTAAATCTAAAATGTACGGTCATAGATACATAGTGTATATATCTATGCTCAACGATGACCTCTTGTGAGAGATTCAACAAACCCAGGAGCGAATTCCGGCTTTCGCCCGGAAGTGACGCATTCACTGATTGTCAACATGCAAAATGGCGACCCTTCACAGGCAGAACGCTGCTGGACGGAGGAAAGTCCAGGTAATCGTTTACAGATAGTGTTTGCTAACTTTAAAACTATGCATTATTGAATTTATAGTACGTTTACGGTTCAAGAACGTGTCGTCAAATATATCGTACATTATATTTACAAAACGAAACATGTTCCGCCTTACAAAAGATATTGCGGTGTTACCATAATACAGTGATGATATCTCATGCATTCAGTCATTTTTAAATGTGTCCAAATAGTTTTTCGCCCACTGTGCAGGTATATATTCATGCCATTAAATTTGTTCTTTTAGTACAATTGTCTGCACATCTAATCTAATAATATGTCATTTTTATGAATTGATAGTAAATAGGTAACGTAGTTTGGTAAACTGTTAGCAGTCTGTGATGTTTAATAAACTGGTGTTATTAATGATGATGTGTGTACAGGTTTCTTATGTCATCAGAGATGAGGTGGAGAAGTACAATCGTAACGGTGTGAATGCTCTTCAGCTGGATCCTGCTCTCAACAGACTCTTCACAGCCGGCCGAGACTCCATCATCAGGATATGGAGTGTCAATCAACACAAAGTACAACCTGCATTTTGCATGATTTATGAATATTAATGCACTTAATCCCTTGTTTTGTTACCGTGCGACCACACTTTCCACTTAAAGGGTTAGTTCAGCCAAAAATGAAAATTCTGTCATTAATGTCTCACCCTCATGTCATTCCAAACCCGTAAGACCTCCGTTGATCTTCTGAACACAGTTTAAGATATTTTAGATTTACTACACAGAGCCGTAGTACAAAGAAAATCCACAGAAGATCGATTTCAAAATTGGAGGCGATTCGATTTTGAAAGCGATTTTGTGTAGCTTGTCGGTCGACTATGGCTCTGTGTAGTAAATGCCACTGCACCTGAACCAGTGTTGCCAAGTCCACGGTTGTTTTTCATGTCCATGGGTCGAAGTGACCCCAATACCAATAACCTGATGTTTAGCCCCTTAAATGCGAATTTTACAAGGCAAGTGTATTTTAACCCCGGGATGCAATTTTTATCGGGAAACCTCCTGGAAACGTGATTAGGCTAGTTTTGAGAAGCAAGTGGGCAGGCTTTGTTTTGAAAACCTGGCAACCCTGATCTGAACTCACGTGCTGAAGATGGACTTCTAATTACAGGAGCGCCTTTACTGACGAGATGCGCATGAAAATCGCATTGGATTTTTTTTGCACAGCCCTATTTATTCAGCATTGTCTTCTCTTCCGGGTCTGTTGTGAGTGCCTTCACAACACTGCATTGACGCTGCTGACGTGTTATCTTTGTTATTGGGCGCGCCAGAACACACGTCAGCAGTTTCATACGTCAGACTCAGCAGGAATTTAATTTCAAATGAAAAGTAACAATTTCTGCCAATTCTGTCTCTCTGTGTTCAAATGTTTCTAACTGAGAGCTGTTTTCTATTGCAGCAGGATCCTTACATCGCTTCAATGGAGCATCACACGGACTGGGTGAATGACATCATCCTCTGCTGTAATGGAAAAACATGTACGTCTTTTACTGAAACTTCATGCTTGATTCTCGTCAAATCTATTCTGAGCTGTAGCCAGTCTGAGTGGATTGTTCTGTGTTGCAGTGATATCAGCCTCCTCGGACACCACCGTGAAAGTCTGGAATGCACACAAAGGGTTCTGCATGTCTACGTTACGGACACATAAGGTACATTTCTTATATTTATCTTAGTTTGTTACTTTCATTTTGTTTAAAATCTTCATGTGTAAGGGTTATTCTGATGGCAGTCAGATTAAAGCTGGAAATTTAGACCAAGTTCTTGCCATTTGGTTTGCGATATGATAATGAGACTTGAAGTAATTGTGTCAATTGTAATTCACTCTTCAGGACTACGTCAAAGCTTTAGCATATGCAAAGGACAAAGAGCTGGTGGCCTCTGCTGGGCTGGACAGACAGATCTTCCTGTGGGATGTGAACACACTGACGGCTCTGACTGCCTCCAATAATACAGTCACCAGTGAGCAAACTCTCTTAGTCATTCTGTTTGACGTAATTTTTGAGTCATTGAAGCGTGTAATTAAGCAGATGATTGTGAAAACAGATTTCTTCCGAAGTGAATGCAGTGCTGCATCCAGTGTTAAGTTGCGATTTGTTTTTAGTTGTAGTTATTTTGTTGTCTTTTTGAAAATTTTATTAGTTAATGTTTTTTATGTCTATATAGTTTTTATTCATTTTTAATTGACTGTAGTTATAGTTATTTCATTATTTTATTTCAGAATGTTATAGTTTTGGTTAAGTCTGATAACCCTGATTGCATCCATCATTTCTGTGATAGCTTCCTCACTGAGTGGAAACAAGGACTCCATCTACAGTCTGGCCATGAATCAGACAGGAACTGTGATCATCTCAGGATCTACAGAGAAGGTTAGTCTCCGTTTTTTCTTTTCACTTTTGAAGGATGGAAGTTTTTATGGTTTCATGTTTCAAGGAAGTAAAATGGTCATTTCACTTAAGGTTCAAATAAAAAGGTTTTGGTTAATGAAAATGTTTTGTATCTATCTATATATTTTTTTTTCATGTCAGGTCTTGAGGGTCTGGGATCCACGAACATGTGCTAAACTAATGAAGCTGAAAGGCCACACTGACAATGTCAAATCATTATTGTTGAACAGAGACGGCACTCAGGTAGGACTTTAACACCGCTCCAGAAATATGGAGATCACACGTGCATCACATTCCAAAATATCAAAATTAAATAAGAATATGATTTGGATTAGGTTTGTGAACATTAGCTATCATATCTTTTTTGCTCTTCAGACTACAAAAAGTGAACGGAATTGCATCAGATATTTTTCTGCCTGTCTTAACAGTCATAGTCACACATGTATAGAACTTGATACGGTTTTCCATCAGGTACACGTTAAACCTGCTTTGTTTCCCTGTCTAGTGTCTCTCCGGTAGCTCGGATGGCACGATCCGCTTGTGGTCTCTGGGTCAGCAGCGATGCATCGCCACATACCGGGTCCACGACGAGGGTGTATGGGCGCTGCAGGTGAACGAGGGCTTTACGCACATCTACACTGGAGGACGTGACCGGAAAATCTACTGCACAGATCTGCGTAACCCTGACTTACGTGTGCTCATATGTGAGGAGAAAGCTCCCATCCTGACGGTGAGCTTGAGCTGCTGGGTGTTTCGAAATAGTAGTGAAGTCATCATCAAATATAATTGTTCAATACTTTAAGAAAAGTGCCCTTACAGTGTTTTTGAAGTTTTTTTCTCTGTGCAGATGGAGTTGGATAAATCAGCTGATCCTCCTCAAGCAATTTGGGTGTCCACAACTAAATCGGTTGTAAACAAATGGGTGAGTTACATTTACAGAGATTTCTATTCTTAAAGTGGTCAAATAATCTATTTTTTGCCATTGAGCACAAAAGAAGTCACCTTTGATGTGTCCGGGCTGCTCTTTTACTTTGATAGTGAATGAGGGCAATGACTGACAAGATCCAAAAAGGACTAAAGTACCATAAAAGTACTTTAAAAGTTCCCTTCCTTATTTATATATTTACATTTAGTCATTTAGCAGCTTCTGGCTGTATGCAAACAAAAAAGTTATTGGATATATTGTGAGCAATCATAGCAGAATTTTTAGGTGAACTATCACTTTAAAATATGAATGCTATTATTAAACATTTTATAGATAAATATAATAATAATAATAATAATAATAAAACACTATTTGTTCAAAAGGTCAATAAGATTTTTTTTCTTTGAAAGAAATTCAACAAGGATACATTAAATGGATAAAAAATGTCAGAAAATAAATGAATGAATCATTAAAAATGTATTACAGAATGAAACAGCACTACTGTTTTCAACATTGATAAGGTTTTCTGAGCAGCAAATCAGCCTATTATAATTATTTCTGGAGGATCATGTGATGCTGAATGGAGTAATGATGCTGAAAATTCAACTGCACCAAAGGAGTAAATTAAAATTTAAAATGTATTCAAACAGAAAAAAGATAATTCTACTTTTAACTTGTGTATCTGTCTGTATTTCTATGTTTGCCATTGTCAGTCTCTAAAGGGCATGCATAACTTCAGAGCGTCTGGAGACTACGACAACGACTGCAGTGCTCCTTTAACTCCACTGTGTACACAGCCAGAGCAGGTCATCAAAGGTGAATGAGTGTCTGTGTTTCTAGAGCAGGCACCTGAGTCTTAAAACTCAGGGATGTAACCAGAGGGTCGCTGGTTTGATCTCTGTGTGGGCCATGAGCAAATCGTACAAGAACTTGTAGCTTTGGATAGAAGCCTCCATTAAATGACTGATTACTCACTTGATCAAGATGTGCTAGACTCTTCTCTGTCATTTTAATCTTTGATCGAGAGTTTGAATTCAATTTCAGGAGGCACCAGCATTGTTCAGTGTCATATTCTCAATGACAAGAGGCACATACTCACTAAAGACTCCAATAACAGTGTGGCATTCTGGGATGTCCTCAAGGTAAGAGCAGATCATGAGAAACTTTGGTTGCAATCTTTAGTCCAAATGTTCTGTAATCTTGCACTGTGTTTATAGGCATGTAAGGGGGAAGACCTGGGTAAAGTGGACTTCGATGAAGAAATTAAAAAGAGGTTCAAGATGGTCTATGTGCCGAACTGGTTTTCTGTAGATCTCAAAACAGGGGTGAGTTTTAGCATCTAGTTTTTCAACTAATAATGAGGGTGAAGATGAAAGATAATACATGTTAAGTCCGTTCTTGCTGTTTTTCAGATGCTGACCATCACGCTGGATGAAAGTGATTGTTTTGCGGCGTGGGTGGCAGCTAAAGATGCTGGTTTTACAAGCCCAGACGGCTCCGATCCTAAGTGTAATGCCTTCTTCTAAGTGCATGGTGGTTTAAGTTAGCTGAATATATATATGATGCAAAAAAGACTTTCTTGAAGCAAAACAAAAATAGGGGCTAGACTATATGTTTGCTGAATATGGTCTTTTTTTTTTTTAGTAACTTTGAAGTTTGAATTTATTTGAAGAATAGTAGGTTTTTTTTTTTATATCCTTTTTTTTTTTTTTTTGCAAATCTATTTGGTGCCACGAGCGGTGCTGAAATAAAACACTTCACCTTTAAATCAAGCTAGAAATGCATTCGATTTAGCTTTTTATTTTTTTACTTCTACCTTTTTGATTTGAGGACATTTAGAACATTTAGAAAACAAGATGATGAGACAGTGTGTGTATGTTTGTTTGTTTGTCATTCATATTCTGACATTACAATATTAGCTCAGTAGTGAGAATTATGTAATAACTCTTCTCTGTGTTTATTTGTGTGTTTCAGTGAATCTGGGTGGGCTGCTCCTGCAGGCGCTGTTAGAGTTTTGGCCCAGAACTCATATAAACCCAGTAGAAGAGGAGGAAAGTGAACTCAACCATGGTAGACTTTTTGCAAAGGAATATTTTAATAAGGCCATAATAATGAAATTAATAAACAGAAATTATTTTCTGTTAATACTTCTCAGTAGTGACTACATTATCTTTGACTCTAGCCTGCTATTATAGATAATCAGAATTATTTCAATGCATTCTGGGATTTCCGAATACACATGCATGCAATTATTTATTAGTGGTTTCAGAGCTTTTTCTTTTTTTAAAGCATAATGGCTTTGTTTAAAGTATAGTTATCATGCAGCGATTCAGTAGAATTTGCCTTCATTCTAATAATTTTAGTATGCAGGTTTTCTTTAAATACATTTCTCTTAGTTCTTTGCAATGTATACTGATATTTCCCTATCAACAAAAAATCTGTGGAAGTTTTATTTGTTAAGCAAAGCCTGGTTTCTGAGCTAATGGAGTTCTTGGAAATATGCGGTTGGTATCTGACTTGGTCATTTTCTGTGTGAATTTCTCTTCAGTGAACGGTGAACAGGAGAGTCGAATTCAAAAGGGCAACGGCTACTTCCAGGTTCCTCCACACACTCCTGTCATCTTTGGGGAAGCAGGAGGAAGAACATTGTTTCGGTCAGAATGACAGTGTCCAGTACTGATAAAGACATTACACTCATCCTGTCTTCATTATAAGCCACATTTCTTTCCAATTGCAGGTTATTGTGCCGTGATTCTGGAGGAGAGACAGAGTCCATGTTACTGAATGAAACCGTACCTCAGTGGGTTATTGATATCACCGTAGATGTGAGTGTTTCAGATCCCCCAATCATCTCATTATGTGTCCATCATATGTGTGCGATTGTATATTGACTGTTTTCTTTTCTGCTACAGAAAAATATGCCAAAATTCAACAAGATCCCATTCTACATCCAACCTCATTCATCTTCTGGGGCCAAAACACTCAAAAAGTATGCTGTGTTTGTAGATGTGACAAAATGGAAAAGCAACCATTAATAATGGCTATGCTTAACAATTCACATTTTATGACACAAATGCAACCTGAAGTGTAAAACCAATACTTGGATGCAAATTTGCAACAATGTTTGGTGATTCTGTTGTTTTCAGGGACCGTCTGTCTGCTAGCGACATGCTACAGGTCCGGAAAGTGATGGAGCACGTCTACGAAAAGATCATCAACCTCGACACAGAGTCACAGACCACCAGCTCCTCAGCCAATGACAAACTGGGAGAGCAGGAGAAAGAGGAAGACGTGGCAGTGATAGCTGAAGAGAAGATTGAGCTCATGTGTTTAGATCAGGTTAGACCTCCTCAAGACAAATGAAAATGACTAGAGACCCATCTCTTCAATGTACTTATTGTTTGCTGTACAACATCTTGTTTTCCTCAGATGCTGAAACGAATTTAAATGAGGTGACCGTTATTTAGATTTGATTGGCTGTTGGTTGTTAAGCAACTGGCTGTTAACATTCACACAGCTTTCGTGACATCAGTAACCCTTAATAATAAGATTACAAGTGTCAAACATTGATTAACCCAGGGTTAAAGTTGTTAAACCTTAGGTAAACAGTGTGAATATAAACTTAAATTTATTAGTAAATCCTTCACTGCTATACATTTTTGAGGACTTTCTGCTACATTAACATTATTTACACACTTATATTTTATTACTGCTCAGCTGCACTGAATGTTTCAGGCAGGATCATATAATTAGCATTGTGCTCTGAGTTAATAAACAAAACCAAATTCCTTGTTTGTACTCTATTGTTAATGTTCTCTGCTGTTTGTAGCTTTTGGATGCAAACATGGACCTCAGGACTGTAAAGCATTTCATCTGGAAGAGCGGTGGAGACCTGACCCTTCATTATCGACAGAAATCCACATGAGCCACTGCACCCAGTCACCATCGACCCACATCGCTTTGACTTCCAGAAGAAGCATCCCAGAATGCCCTGCTGTTCTAAGGTCTCATGGTCACCCGGGAGGAATGTTTTTTATCTGTGCATTGGCTTAAATGAGAGAGCCAGCAGAAAGATCTGACCGACAGCTGAAGGTTAAAACTTAAGACTGACTGCAGATTGCTGCAGTTCTGTGAACTACGACTTCTCCATCTTAACACGAGTCATGATGATGATGATGATGATGAAGATGAACATGAGTACTTCCGTTCTCAGTCATTCCAGAGACTTTCATCCAGATCCGAATCAGTTACTCTTTGAAGCTCCCCATTTTGCTTTTTTCCAAGTAAACAATGTACCTTTTTTTCCTAGATTGAATTACAACATTTATTATAATTTATTTGAAGCTACTTGTGTATCAGAAATCAAAACTGTCCAACATGGAACAAGAGGTCAGCGATGATGATTTTAATTGGTAGATGCAGTTTACTGTGTATGAGTGAGACACGTTCTCTCATCTGTTTGTTAGTTGATTTCTGTGGCTCAGTGCACATGACCATCATCGTACCATAACTTCTGAGAAATATGGCCCTGCTCTTCTCAAATTACTGACATTAGGACTTTTTTTTGTGTGAATAAAAATTTAAACTCTGCTTTCACTCTTGATGTCTGAAGTTTTACAGATGGAGGATTTTATCAATCTGAGACATGAAGAATAAATGATAAAAATACTATTTGTCAGCATTGCATTAGATGTTATAAACTAACAATAAACAAACGTTTAACAGGGTTTATTACTATATAATTATTATTAGAAACTATTATTAACTATTTATTAGCTATTATTATTATTAACTATTTATTTTATCATTTATGATTATCCTTTATAAGCATGTTAAGTTTTATTATTGTGTTATAAATACAGCTCAAAATACATTGTTAATTTATATAACATGAATTACCATTAATTAGAAACTGATTAATCAACTTCGTAAACACTGCCCATTGTTTGGTGATATTTAGTTCTATAGTAGTGTTACTGAAAAAAAAACAAATATATATATATATATATATTGCTTCTACATTTTTAGAGAATGAAAATACCTAACAGTTCTGTAATATGAAAAATGTTATACTTATTTAATTTCAAAATACAAAACAAATATACATTTTAAGTAGTGTTATTTCTAAAATTAAATAATGGAAAGGATGACCTTTTATTTATTTTATGCTGCATTACTGTGCTGATTTAGGATCATGCTAAATAAAATATCACAATGCACTTGTGCACAAAACCAGTTCCAGAAAGCATGCACAATTTATTTAACAGAAAACACAAACATGTAAACATGAAGACAAATGAAACAACATTCCTTTCTCTCTCTATGTTACTCTGACATGCACATAGCATTTTCTGATAAGTTTATGCTCCATTCAGTGCTTTCCCAGAGAGAACGTATATATGAAAAAATTATCAGATAAAAAAAACCTACCACTGCTAGAATGATAAGAGAATCTTTGATTTTGCTCAAAGCATCTAAGACTGCTTACAGATCTCATCCAGTTTTCACACTAAATACACAGATTTCACATGCATTTTCAAGTTTAATATTCAATGTTAGATATATTTAATATTCAACTTAAATATAAGAATGACATAATATCAAACCAAACAAAAGTGCACAATGTGTAGCAATGCTCCAGTCTGTATGTACACCAGTGAGTTCGTCTGTCTTAAATGTACTAAAACAAAACTCATTGTATCAGTCACAATACCAACTGATTTACAAAAAAAAAAGTAAGAAGCAAGAAGTCGGCAAGAATCATCCCTTTCTGCTAAATAATTAAGAGTTATGTTAAAAACATTAAGTTATGAGTTACAGGTTACTGTTATAAAGGTTAATAAAGGAATGTGCTGTTACTGCATATCCTGGTGTGGCCCACTAGTTAAACAAAACTATTAGTTCAATTTCCAAATCAGATTTAAAAAAATTAATCTTCTGATTTTACTCTGAAACTCTTACATTGCCTTGTTTAGTCACTGCAATTTGAAGACTGAAAAAAAAAGTAATATTTCACCAAATATATCTGTCAAGGTCTAAAAAAAGAAAAGAGATTATATAACAGAACAGAACAAACTTCAAGTCATATTTTTATGTTTTTTTTTCTTTTTAGAGCTGAAAAGCTATGAAAGCTGGTTTCCACCATGAGATAAATACCCAAAGATGTAGCAAATCTCTTTATCTCACAATTCAGACTTTCATCCGATTCAAATTGTTAAATATTTTTTTTCCCTTTGTGGTTGGTAACAAGCTACCACAAAAAGCAATTGAACAACAAACAGATTTTCAATGTTGAAAAAAATCTAATGAAAATAAATGTATAAATTCAATTATATTATCCTTCACTCTACTCTGTCTCTACACCACGGTCTATATCCCACACTTCTGTGTGGTTTATGGTGTGGACAGCTTCAGCTTCAGGCCTGAGTGTGTTCACTGAGCTTCTGGATGCGCTCAGCCAGCTGCAGACAGTGTAAGATCCTGCTCCTCTCGTCCTGGAGCTCCGCAGCAGACACTTCACCCTGCAGCTTCCGGCCGAACAGCACCAGATCCTGCATGAACAGCCCGACCGGCTCCCGCTGACCTGCAGGAAGCTCCTTGATGCTGGCGTCCTGGAAGCGAAGGTCTATGTGTTTGGCTCGGCCCAGTCCTGGAGCCCGCTCTTCAATCCAAGTCAGAGGTCTGCGTCAGAGAGAACTCGGATTAACTTGTGTGACAGATGATACAATTGGTGAAAAAAAAAAACATATTCATTTATATATATGTGAAAATGTAAAAAAGAAAAATTGTCCAGTTTCACTTATAAGGATATAAATTTTCCGAAAATGTTCATTTACATTTTAACTGCAAATCTTGGTGTCCATGGCAATGTTTTTATATTGTAATACATTTTTTTGTTAAAATTTTAACTAGATTAAATTGAAATGAGTGAATGAATGAGAGAATGAATGAAAGATAAAAAAATTCCACAAACGTAAGTTGGTGTCACAAAAAAATGTTGGTGTTTATGTTATTTTCAGCCATTCTTAAAAAAATTTTTTTTAAATGAATTAATGAATAATAACAGCTGAAAAAAATCCCATAGATTTATGGCAGTAAGCAAACATTTGTCTTCATAATATGTGTGTGTAAAGTATGTTTTAAAATTCATGTCTCACTATGCATGACTAGTTAACTACAAACAAAACGAAATATTGACCAATTTCACTGAAAATATACATTTTCTGTATACGTTCATTTATAATTCAACCTCAAATCTCAAATTTCTAAAAAATCTCAAAGCTATCCATTAAAAAAATATAGAATATAATTAAAATAAATTAAATTTAAATGGAAGAAAATAATGTATACATTAGAAGCAAATGTTTAAAAACAAATGATACATTTAATTTATTTTTATTTTTTTTCAATGTAAAACAGCTGTCTGTGGCCTCAGTGTGCGCACTTCTGCTGGCCGGTCAGGAAGTGTGCCGTCAGCTTCATGTATTTGTTCTCTTTCTCCTCCACCAGAGATGCTGCAGTAACCGTCAGCTCCCCGAAAAGATCAACCAACCAGGTCAGTCTGGCAATCCCGCTGAAAGATGGGAACCCAAAATTTGTCTTCAGGGATCCACCTGAGAAGAAAAAAAATCACCATCACTCAAAAACCCAAGTGAGAGCCTTTTAAAAAAGATATCATTCAGTCACTACCTGTGAAGTGCAGCGTTCCCTCCTCCAGCGTTTTCCCAGCGATGTCTTTTTTCAGCTGTTTGAAGTCAGGAGTGAAGAGCTCGATATGTTCTTCATGTAGCACCAGGCCTGAAGACACCATACAGAAGTTAAACATTCAACCACCCTGAAGGCAGAATCATACTATTTAACTGCTTCATAATAAAGAAAAACTTCTACCATTTCAAATATTTACTCAGGCATCCCCAGAAGACAGGACAGAAACTCACCCTTCTGCTGAGCCAGATTCCACAGATCCACTGCAGATGTGTAGCTGAGGGTCATGGGATACTCAACACACACATGCTTCCCCGCCTCCAGAAACTGCCTGAGATCGAGCAGATCGGGGAGAGACGATGGTTTTAAAGGGAAGACACTCAAACGTGATCATCTCAGTCTTGTGTGAGGAGGAAGTCAGTGTCACCTGATGTGCTCTTCATGGTTAGTGTTTTCAGTGCATATGAAGGCCACATGGATGTCATCTCTGCTCAACGCCTCCGTCATAGAGATCTGCTTCACACCCTGCTGATCTTCAAGAGTCCTCCTAAACAAGCACAGATCACCAGCAGAACTTCAGAAAGATTTAAGTATATGCACTACCAGAAAACCACCAGTTTTCAAACACTATGATTTTTAATGTTTTTTAAAGTCTCTTCTGCTCACCAAACCTGCATTTATTTGATCCAAAGTACAGCAAATACAGGAAAATGTTAAATTATTTTTCCTATTTAAAATAACTGTTTTCTATGTGAATATATTTTAAAATGTAATTTATTCCTGTGATTTCAAAGCAAAATTTTGGGCATCATCATCATAAATTATAAATTGATACATCTTATTTTCTATGAGGTCAAAAGAAACCAACGTGTAACATATGTGCTTTAAGCCAGTCAGGCTTAATTTGTCTTGATAAATCAAGTGTCTGTATGAATGTTTGAAGATGCAGTGACCTGGACACAAAGCCTTTGATGCTGAACTTCTCAGCAGCGCTGGACGGCAGAGGAGAGAGCAAATCTCTCATTCTCACACATCCTGCGATGCCTATTCCAACAACCACTGATCCCAACATCATTCCTGCAGAAACACAACATGCACAAGCAGAGAATCAGCATTCATTACATGCGGAACAAGTGAGTTTGATCTGAACTTGATTTATATGCTGTGTGGCACCATGGAAATGCAGAAGCTCTGGAAAAGATCCACATCTACACTGTTCTTGCCCATAAAGATGATGTTAAAACAAGTCAATACACTATCACTATCATGAAAGAGCAGCACTTTTCTGAGAAACTGGTTTGAGAAGTTTACAGAAGGAACTGGAGTTCTGCATGTGTGTCTGTCTGATAAAGGCTTGTTTGAAAGGCAACTAGAGTCACCCTTAATCCAGAAAATAAGTCCATATTTGAATTGGAAGACCAAAGTATTTTGTCTGAATATTTTATGTACAAATCCTGGTTATATTAGTCACCCATATACTGGGAAAATGGGAGATATAAGAAAAAAAAAAAAGTTGCAAAAGTGGATAAGTATTTTTTATTTGTGCAGTTACTCAGCAGAGCAAATGATTAATAATTAATGATTACTAATTAATTAATTAATTTGAAAAGTACATGCTTTTAAATATAAAATGATATTTTGATTCAAGTTAAACATCACAAACTTTCCTGACATGACGGTAATTCACCAATGTGAACATGTTTAATTAGATTTATGATTATATTTATTTTCCCATGACATAATAAATGGAAAAAAGAAGAAAATTCACAAAGTATATATCCACAATACCATTGTCTCTGACAATACTAAACAGCATCAACAGAAAGAAAAATAGAGACAGAGTTTGTTATGTATTGTAACTAACAAGAACATTTCCTAATCATAAACGGTAAGCAAAATATTAACAATCCATGTCTGTTTTCCCTTTTATAACTTTGTTTTAATACTCGTGTAAATTAAATAACCAAAATCGTCACTTTGACTAAATTCATCTGCATCGCGTTTAATAGAACGCGTAGAAAACGCGCAAATATGAGATTACGCAACGAATAAAGTCCATTCTTCTATTTGCAGGATATAAATCTGCTCACCTCTGAATGTAACTGTTAGTCTGCGCACAGAGCCGTCGGCGTGGATCTCTACAGCAGCTGCGGCGAAATAAAAGAGATGAAGGACATCATCCGGCGTCACTAGAAACAACTTTCATAACTCTTTTTTTTTTCTTTCGTAACCTGCGTGCGTCTGACGTCACACGCTCCGGTCGCACGTGTTTCTGTTGTTGACCGATACAGGCGATAAATAAACGGATTCTCAGAATGATCAGCAGTTATTAACTTTACATAAATACTTTGCGTTAACATCTTCATCGTTTATTTATGAACTAAATCGTAGACTGGCTGATTACAGTGTGTTTCTTTAGCTTATGTTCATCGGTGTTTGAATAAAGTTTTTTTTTCAGAGTTAAACGAACATGGCCGCTTCCTTGGCGCGCTGCTCTTAGTTTCATAACAAAGTCATTTTGATTTCTACTTATAAAAGAAATAATAGATGACGGTGAGTTGTTATTATGAACGGACCTTGATGTCGATGTATAAACGAATAAAGGCTCAATTCTGTGAAATTAAGTGCATTTTGACTATAACTCTTGCTACAGTAGTAATCTTTGAGACGAATGCAGTGTTGTAAAATAAGAAGTAAAAAAAAAGTCAAATAAATGTAACATGCTAAATTGACTATGCTATTACCATATTTTTTTAACATGCTTTTTTAGAGAATGTCCCATGGAAGTAATGTCTTTCAAATTCCTTAGTTTATGTGTGTGTGTGTGTGTGTGTGTGTGTGTGTGTGTGTGTGTGTGTGTGTGTGTGTGTGTGTGTAAATACATAAAATACATGGGCACAATTTACATTTGTGTATAAAAGTAATTTCAAACAATGAAGCAGAAAGTTTTAGATCTGAAGGTTTGTATAATCATGGGGAAAATGTATTTATATTAGTGCTGTCAAATAATTAATCGCATCCAAAATAAAAGTTTTTGTTTACATAATATATGTATATGGGTCAAAGACGAAAAATAGTTTAAGCATAAAAAAAGTGTAATACTGCTTTAAACTGTTGTAGTCCCCCCCCCCCCCCCCCAAAAAATGCAACAAGTTTTCTTGTTTAATCTAACTGCAATTTTTTGTTTTGTTTTTCTGAGCAAAAAATAAATATCATAATTTTTCCCTGATTTACAGAAGACACCCAATAAAATGTCATTCAGTGTAACAATCTTATCAGGCATATTTACAACAAAAATCAATTTATGACATATTAAAAGACTAATTACTTTCACCCCAAATACTAATGAGTTGTTATTGTACATTTTTAACATTTGCCACTATCCTAGGTTTTGCCCATTTGTCAGTAAGAATTGTTTACTAATTTAAAACACAATACAATTTAGTATGCTCCATTATTCTTTTAGATATTTTAATATGTAAACGTCAGAATAAGCATGTTGTTTGAATTTATGCATGAATATTGTGTTACACTGAATGACAATGTAACATTTTATTCTCCAAAAACTTATTTGAAACCTTAAAAGTATACATTTTACTTACATTTAATGTGCTTTCTATGGACACAAAATCACTTTTTTACATTTCTTTTGATGCAGACATCTTAACGTCTTTGACCCATATATATATATATATATATATATATATATATATATATATATATATATATGTGTGTGTACTGTATGTATATACATACATACAGTATATATTTAGAAAATATTTAGATGTATATACATTTATATATTCTTATATTTTATATTATATTTAAATATATTTAATATATAAACAACATATTTTTTATATACATGCATGTGTTTGTATTTATATTTACATAATACATATACACACATATATAAACAAAAACTTATTTTGGATGCGATTAATCATGATTAATCATTTGACAGCACTAATTTATATATTCAGTTTATATTATTTGGTCAGTTACATTTTTTATATTACTGCCGTTTTATAGATTTTTCCTCCAGGCTAAAGATATTTGCTCCGTGTGAAGTGAGGATGAGCCGCTCCACCAGCCTCTTGCAGCAGATGACAGTGTTTGTGACAGTGGTGACCGGCGGCGGCTGTGCTATGATGTATTACCTCATGCAGAGTAAGTCCAGGCTGATTAAAGCATCTGGGAGCTGTTAAACATTGTGTGATTTGTGTTCCGTTTCTTTCAGAGAATTTTGCAAAATCAGAGCATTACCGTCTGGCCCTTGATCAGCTGAACAATAATTCCTCTGCTATGGCCAGTCTGGGCGCTCCTCCTCTGAAGATACACAATATCCATTTATCTGACCGACACAACCGCATTGACCACAGCAGCGCTCAGGTCAGCATAGCCAATAAACACTCCTCCATAAGAAACACTGGCTTTACTACCGGTCAGAAATATATTAATCATCATATATATATATATCAATTTCAGCTTAAGATCCCCGTTACCGGGTCAAGGACTGGAGGTTATCTCTACACAACTTCCACCAGAGATGCTATCATGAACAGGTACAATGATTTCAACTTTTTAAATAAATAAACACACATTTTTATGTCTCATATATCATTTATATAATCATCTTAACCTCTTTTGTTAATAGATGGAAGCTCCAGCAAGTGTTTCTGAAGCTGAGAGAAGGCGAGATCATTGAGATTTTCAACAAGACAGAATCTGAAGAGTAATTACTGTACACACAGAAATATTTCATCAATGTTAAATAGACAACAAATGCAAGTGGATGTAGATTAAAGTAGATGATTAAAAGCCTGCTTTTTTAACTAATGTAATTATGGCATTCACATATATTTGTTTACTTGAAATGTTCAGACATTTGTTTGGGCTGTATGGAAGCTGTGTCATGTGGAGCACTGTATTTTGCGGCAGCTTGGACAGATTTTTTATTTTTTTTTGTAGTATTTTTTTGCTATTTTATGTGCTTCATTAAAGAACAAGGATGTAAAAATCATACGCTGTAATTTTGTTTTATCATCTTTGTATTACATATGTCTTTATATACACATAGACACACATATACTTTATATTATAAACAATTCTACTAAATGAAATGGATGCAGTCATCATTTAAAACAGGTCTGATCTTATTGTAGAAATAGGGTTGCATAAAATAAGTCAAAAGAATAATAACCCAAATCTGTTTGACTTACCACTATAAAATGTGTATGAAACATGAATAATATAATTCAGTCCAGCTTGTAATACCAACACTGTTTTTCTATTGACGTGATAATTACTGATTAGTATAGTAACTCTGTAGTAACTCAACGTTACCAGTAGGTGTCAGTAAAAGATTATTATTCTTTAACCCTTGAATTTTTTTAAGATTTTCCGATTTTAACACATTTGAATAACAAAGAAATAAATCCAATTGAATTTTGTTATTTAAATTTTATCTGAAAATGTCTTTGTTCACAGGAAATAAAACTGCATTTAGCTTGAAGTATAATGAATGTAAGTATAATTCAGTTGTGTACTGAGAGATTTCTCTTGGTACTTCTATCTATCATTTTGACAAATTTAAACCAGGTTCAGATTATAATAACTGTTACAGTTTTTTTTTTTTTTACAGACGCTAGGACACATTTCTCAATACTTAGGTCACTTTTGCAAAACTCTTCACACAGTTCTCCTAACCAACTTTCAGCTTGGCAAAGCAGTTCATTTCACATTCAAAATGCACTACAACTACCAAAACACTTTATTCAGGTCTCAAATCAACTCATTCTTCCAGAACACTAGCAAAGGTTGACAGTCGACAAACACACTTTGTTACCCACAAAACAATGACCTAAAAAACACTAACAACATGTAGCATTATACAATGTTTTCTTGTGTAAAACAAGGACACATCTCTGTTTATAATTCACTGCAATATATGTTACTGGAATGAATCAGACATGATGCAGAATTCATCAATATTTTATGTCGTTTATTTATTTTTATGAGTAAATCCAAAATACAAGAATTTGTATACACACCATCCACTGATACAGATACAATAGTAATGCTGATCGACTCGGTCTTCTCCATTTGGCCACATCACATCTTATGTCATCTAGGGCAATACACCTAGGAAAGAATCTTCTGGCATGCCTGATCCATCCCTGGCAATCTTCTGCATCCAGCATTCATTGCGTCCAGGAGGGACATTTGATCATGTGGATGGTCATATTTATGATTGTTTTATAGCATTTAATTTTAAGATTTAAAATATAATTCATTAAAATATTACTGTAGAAATGTAGCAAATTGCTGTCTTATTCAGTTTTGTATTATGTTATTGTTTTGAACACAAGTTTAACAGTTTTGAAAACAGTATATAAGCATGTACGTACAAAGAGTTTTGGCAGTTGTTGCGTCTGAGTGAGAAAAGAATTCATGAAATTTGAGAGATGTAGTCACTGAATGCATTTTGTGCCAAAGCAATGATAATTGTTCCTCAGTTTAGCCCACATAGACTTCTGTTGTGCACACCAGGGCCGGCCCGCGGCATAGGCGGTATAGGCAAATGCTAAGGGCGCCACTCATCCATAGGGGCGCCAGAATGAGTGAACGAGTGAATTTTTTTTTATAATAGGCTACTATTTAAAAACCATTAATTCGAAATACTACCAAATAAAGCAAAAAAAAAAAAAGTCCGGCTCTTCAATCTTCCCCCGCCCATCGAGTGCTTGAAGTGCGTCAGTAACAGATCGCGCGCGCGATCAGTTGTTGGTAATTTGTTGTGTAGCGTGCCCGACGCCGCATCCAATGTAGACAGCACTGCTTTTGTTAACACACAGCTCGTAGAAACGGGCCTGGCAGCTCGCGCCAGTTCTAGACACAGTGAAAGTTTCCTGATTGTGACGGAAGGCCTAATTTACATGACAAATTATAAATGAGCATAGTCTGCGATAGATACAGTGCCAAAAAGAAGAGAAGAGGATAAAGACAGAGGTAAAGAGATGTAGTGAATGAACAATTTATTGCATTGGAGTAAGATACTATAATTTCATGGCAGTTATTTTTACCTTAAACTTAATGTTAGCAGTTGTTCTGAGTTGACGTGACGTGACATGACATTCAGCCAAGTATGGTGACCCATACTCAGAATTCGTGCTCTGCATTAAACCCATCCGAAGTGCACACACACAGAGCAGTGAACACACACACACAGTGTGAACACACACCCAGAGCAGTGGGCAGCCATATGCTTTGGCACCCAGGGAGCAGTTGGGGGTTCAATGCCTTGCTCGAGGGCACCTAAGTCGTGGTATTGAAGGTGGAGAGGGAACTGTACATGCACTCCCCCCACCCACAATTCCTGCCGGCCCGAGACTCGAACTCACAACCTTTCGATTGCAAGTCCGACTCTCTAACCATTAGGCCACAACTTCCCCTCAAACACAGTTTACATACAACATTAAACTTTCTTACATTTCTCCTCTCTCTCTCTCTCTCTCTCTCAAGTTGAAGTTCAAGTTGCTTTATTGGCATGACATTTGAGTTACAGTATTGCCAAATTTAGCATTTAGATACAGAATAAAATATGATTACAATAAAATACAATAAAAATAGCAGCAGCAGATAATATTTCTAATATTAATAATAGTAATTATATAGAATTAAGAATATAAAATAAAACAGTTGAATACAATAAATTATCCCTTTCGTATGGTGTGTATGGTGTATAAATATTTAGCAGCTATTGTGACTGCTGTCTCATTCTCTCCAAGTATATAGAGTAGTTTCTCCGAGTCATTTAGAGACAAGAATGAAGGATTCAAAGCTTCAAACTGTGGGAAGAATGTTTCTCTTGTAGTGCTGTATTTGGGACAGACAAGAAGGAAGTGTTTCTCATCCTCTGTTTGATTCAGCTCACAGTGTTTGCCTCTCTTCTCTCGGTAGCCAGGATCTTTTATGTCTACCAATCTCTATTTCCAAATCATGATCACTGAGTCGATATTTTGAAAGGATTTGTCTTTCTTTTAATTGCTTAAGTGATAAGTAATTTGCCAGTTTTGTGGTTCTGTTTAGGGCCGAATAACACTGGAGTTTGGTTTGGAGCTCAAATTAATTTTTTTCATTTTTCATCATAATTATACTTCAGATTTTTGTCAATTAGTTTCTGAATGTTGGGGTTGTGATTGGAGTCAGACTCCATAAGGTGAAGCACGAGTGTGTTTCTCTCTCACTCTCTCTCTCTCTCTCACACACACACACACACACACACACACACACACACACACACACACAACCTCTCTCTCAGAGTACATCCGTAAGTCATTACCTCTATTACAAGGTATTGCACTTGCAAAATATAAGATTCGAGAGTCTTGTCTGCAAGCCGAGCACGATGTGGCCTATCCCACCATGTATGCGCCACCGGTATGCGCGCTCATAATGGAAGCAACGCGGTCGCGACGCGCTCGACGCCTCAGGGGCGCAACTGTCCGAGCCAGGCCCGGTTCTACGGGGGTGCTTGAGGGTGCTAAGCACCCTCAAATAAAAGTGAAAGCACCCTCAGATGAAAAATTATTAATAGCACACATTCACGAGATTTTGCCGAAAATAAAACACAGACGGATTTCACACTCTTGCCTATAATAGGATAGCATACACAAAATAAATAAATTAATAAAATTAAACAAATATATATATATATATATATATATATATATATATATATATATATATATATATATATATATATATATATATTAAATCAATTATTTTGTTATGCTTTCATGTTTAATGCATTGTAGTTGTCCTTTCGTGATCGCGATACGCAAAAGGTGAAGCTGTCTCTTTAATTGCCCACTTTGCTTGCGTGCGTGCTTTTCCGCTCAGAAAACGTAAAAACATTCAAAATACCTCAGCTGATAAACATCATGTCGACAAGACGCGCTGTGTTCTGTGACCTTTTTTTCCACTGCCCAGGGACAAGCATGTGAAGAGTCAGTGGCTACAGTTCATATTTACTAACACAGAAGTTTAGCCCGAACCTCGCGTCATTTTAATGACGTTTCTCCATCATAATGTTCTCCAACATAAATGCTTTCAAGTCTGGATTCGCAAGCCGTTTGAAGGAAGGTTACAGCACTGAATATATTTGGATTAGCTTCTTCCTCCTCCTTCGAATCACAACCTGTAAGTATTATTATTAATAATTGTAGCATGCTCAATAAGTATTTTGTGTAACGTTATGTGTGTTGTGTAACGTTAAGCTAGCGCAGCTTCTTGGTCTTTTGCTGTCAATTGTTTTGAACGGCTTGTCGTTGTTATTGGAGTTGTCATAAAGAATATAGCAGCAATACCTTGGTGTAATAACGTTACTGCAGCAGTGCTTTATCAATATGTTTATGCATAACGCTAACAATGAATGACTGATTGGGTGTTGATGTGTTGTCATGGTTGTCATATTGTACAGACCCGGCAGTCAGCGCTAGTGCATTATGGGTAATTGTTTGTTGGGAGTTGATTTATGCGTTATTACAGCAATATGGTTGGGGTTTGTGTTAGTAAAGTTACGTGTGTTTATGTTCAAGTTAGGTTGGATGTTCTTGGTACATTTTCTGCCTTGTTATGTAAAACCGTGTCTATCACCGTCATGGAGAGAGACGTGTGTAAGGCAGTGACTTTTGGCCATTCCAGAAATGTTTAATTGAAGTTGAAGCCGGTTACAACAAGGGTATCACCACAGTAGGTAGGCTATGTGTGGCATGTTTTAATGTTTTGCAAAGTGAAGATCGTTGCTTGTTTACATGCTATTCTATAATTTACTGCCAGATCGTATATTGTTTAACATAACAGCAATTACAGTAGTATTGTTGTATACAACATCCCCAATTTCGAGATACTATGTTTCAGACTGTTGACTGAGCTATTTCCTACGATTATGTAAGCAGCACCCTCACTATATTCAGAAGCACCCTCTGATTTTGTTCTAGAACCGGGCCTGGTCCGAGCGCATTGGAAACAATGAGAAAGCGGCGCGACTAGCGATTTCCACGCGTTTTTAGGCGCGAATTATTGACGACAAAAGCGATGACCCTCAGTTCCCCTCAAGCTGAGATGTGATATCTGATCTAAGTGGGCGTGGTCTGCGTAAGGTAGAGAGGGCATGACTGATGATGTCATGACATGACAACGCGATTCTCAGCCTGCGCTCCAGCTGAGTAATCAATTTTATTTTTTTTAAATAATTTATATATTTTATATTCAAACTGAAAACTTAATGTGATTAACACTCAAGTCATTCAAGTCATCCTGTCTCAAGTCAAGTCAAGTCCCGAGTCTTTAACTTCCAAGTCCGAGTCAAGTCTCAAGTATTTTATTTTTTGTCAAGTCAAGTCACAAGTCATAAAAATAGCGACTGGAGTTGACTCGAGTCCAAGTCACCAAGTCACAGGTCCCCATGTCTGCTACAGTTGTGCAGTTTTGGGGGGATACAGTACAGGCCAAACGTTTGGAAACATTACTATTTTTAATGTTTTTGAAAGAAGTTTCTTCTGCTCATCAAGCCTGCATTTATTTGACCAAAAATACAGAAAGAAATGTAATATTGTGATATATTATTACAATTTAAAATAATTTGTTTTCAATTTATTATACTTTAAATTATCATTTATTTCTGTGATGCAAAGCTGAATTTTCAGCATCATTACTCCATTCTTCAGTGTCACATGTGACATCCAGTCTATCACATGATCCTTTACAAATCATTCTAATATGATGATTTATTATGAGTGTTGGAAACAGTTCTGCTGTAATGTGTGTGTGTGTGTGTGTGTGTGTGTGTGTGTGTGTGTGTATATATATATATATGCTAAATCATGAACACAATGACAGGGTGAAATGGGCTGTGATGCATGGGGCGCCAGGTAAAATCTTGCCTAGGGCAGCAAATTGGTCAAGGCCGGCCCTGGTGCTCACTGTGTGAAGAGTTTTGCAAAAGTGACCTAAGTATTGAGAAATGTGTCCCAGCGTCTGTAAAAAAAAAACTGTAAGTGTCATAAATCTACATTCACAGGAGTGACTTCATCCACAGAAACACAGTGACCCAGTTTACCCACACTTCCTGTAGTTTTCTCAGACTTCCACCACTCTCTCTCTCTCTCTTTCTGATCCTCTCTTTCGCCTCCCATTCGTTTTTTTTTGTTTTTTTTTGGTTGAAAGATTGAGGCCAGAAAACCAAAATGTTAAAATAATGTTTAAAACATTTAAAGCTATGATGATGATGATAATTACAGATGCAAGCAGTGATGAAAGGGCCCTCGCACCCAGGCTCACGTCACACCTTGGCTTTAGGAAAACAGCAAATGGTGATCAATATGCATTTAAAGTGGTAAATATAGGAGGAATATGTCAAACTAATTTATATGTGCCAAACATCCTGCTGCCAGCTGGTGGTGCTATGATTATAACTTAATATTGGGAGATGTCTTCAGGCCAGGACTTTTATCAAACATGTGAAGTCTGGTGCAGAGTTGAGTTAGTGTAAAGCATGACATATCCTGTAACAGGTGGCGCTATGATTTTAACTGAATATTGACATTTAGATGTCTTCAGGCCAGTATTCTTAGTAAACGTGAAGTTTGGAGAGTTACAGCAATGTCCTGTTTCATGACAAAACACTGAACTTTGTCAGGCCGCCAGGGACACGCCCTTTCACGAAAACTCTAGATCTTTTACAATTTAGCATCGCAAAGGCCGCTAAAGTACAAGGCCTGAAAATGGCAAAGACTGCGCAAAAAACTTTAACACAAAATTAAAAAAATAACAGACTTCATGTTGGGTTTCAGATTTTGAACCAGGAGACTTTTTTGTAGGCACTGGTGTGTTACATGTATGTAGCTCGAGGTGCACTTCGTTGAAATTTTATAGGTTAGTCTAATTTTATCTATTAGTCTTAGTATTGAATAATATATTACTCACACAGGCAGTGCAGCATGTTTGCAGCACCTACTATGTTTGCCAAAATGCACAGCTACAGTACAGTACACTTAGTAAGATTGTATCCCACAATGCAATGCACTCAAATGGGTTTTTCATGTTTACACCATAGACTATAAAAACAGGCTTTACACTGACAAATCCCTCAGAATATTGATCCTATGTTGCACAAATAGAATGAGCAGTATGCTTTTCTGAATTCAGCTATTGTATTTCTAAGATGCACAAATGTAGCATACTACAGTTTAAAACATGTTTTGGTGGATAATGCAAAGTGATTATGGACACAATAATTTTAGAGCTAGTATGTGAAACAGTATACAATAGTGCAGTGAGTGCAGTACGCTAGCATTCTGCTCTTCTATGAATCTGTTTCGAATCTGACTAAACCTTGGTTACAGACCGAGTTGGGGCTTCAAGTCTCAAACTTTCCTCCTTCTCTCAAGCCTTTCAAAAATCCCACCATTATCCCCAAAAAGCACCCGCTCCTGTTTTCATCTGATTTTACAATATATTTTATATTACATCACAGTGTTTTACCCATTGAAATGTATAATTCCTTCATTAAATGACAAAGTTATTTATATATTTTTGTAGATTATATGCATGGTTGTAGAAAGATATGCTGGCTTGTTTTGGCACATTTCACTTGAGGTTTTCTTGAATATTACAGGAATAACAGTATGAGAAGGGAGACTGAAGATACTAAATTGAGGGATGAGGATTGCATAACATTTTCTAAAACACTATCATTTAAAATTTTTACTCCAATATTTCAGAAATGCGTTTATTGCAATTAATTAAAATGGGTTTTTAATTGTTTGAGGCTATATGCAAATACTTTATTCTTTATACACAGTAGGCTACAGATACATACACTTACATATGTTAATTCATTAATTAATTATACTTTATAATTAATTATATTATATTTTTGGACAGGAATTAAACAAGGCTGTGAAGGACTTGAGTACAGAGCGTTAAATGGATTGTACTGTTGTATAACAGCATGATAAGTCTATGAAACATATTTTTGAAAAACAAAAACCTTTCAGTAGACAAAATCTCCATAAAACAGTTTTAAAGATGCGCGTTGTGAAATCACATGAGCTAAGACCTTAAATTCAATGGCGTCTAACCTGATTAAAGCGGCAATGTGACTGACTACTTAGCATAAACATTAAAATCTAATTTGAATAAGAAATAGTACAAATTTCCAGATTCAGTAAGATTTACAGCCACATCTGATGGATCAAGAGTCAGCTTCTGCATTAGAAATGATTGTTTATTGACATTCGTTAACAGTGTAATGCTGTAGTTACAGAGCTCAGCCTGAGAGAGGCGCTATAAGTGACCTCAATACACAACTCAAAACATTTGTACATTTTCCGCTTATTCTCTTCCATACACATAGATTAAAGTGTAAAAAGACATATGAAGGCTAGTGTATGTGTCCGAGGTGGAAGCAGGAGCCAAATCCTTCTGCATTTCCCAGAATGCCGTGTTTATAGAGAGGCAGTATGTTCCAGAACCTTCTCCTCATTTCTCTCACTGTCAAATGGCTTCGAGTGTCTTGACAAATAAAGAAACGTCTTCCACAAGCGCCAAAGAGAAGCATTGCTTACAATTTCAACCAAATATGCATAGTAATATACATTTGAGAAAACTAACATTATGCAATTAGTAAGTATGAAGACATGTTTTTTTTTTTTTTTAAAGATGAATTGTTGGATGTTGAATTGATTCATTTCGATTTTACACTGTTCAAGCAAGTATGTACACGTGATATACAGACATTTTATAATTTCTTAATTGGGATAAATAATACAAATTCACTTTCTACATTCCTAATATCTTAAGCTGAGTGTTGTTCATTTTGAGCTGCAATTGTTTTTAGCAGAATTACATTTCAGACACGATCAAAAGATGTGATTGCTTGTTCTTCTTCACCACATTAAAAGGACAGTTCACCCAAAAATGAAAACAATAACTTATCTGCATGACTTTCCCATTCTTCTGCATATTCAGACAATGCTTCTTCATTTTTGGGTGAACGTTCCCATTTACAAAATATTAGGAGACATAGGTAAAAGACTGATTCATCGAGGGTAGATTAGATAGAAACACATGCACCTTTAAATGGTATCATGTTAAGACAATTTATGAGCATCTTAATGTATAATACACACATTCACATCATCTTCAAATGTAAACATGAACAATAATCAAAACTTGCACTGTAATCGAATCTAGTCTCCAATAAGCCAACCACAGAACGAACATCTCTTGACATTTCAAAGAAACCGGTCCTGACATTTAAACCAATTTCCTTTTTGAATAAATAAATGACTCACTGCTCTTCAAACACACAAACAGCTGAAACGCTCTGAAGAACATGACGTGTGGTGCACAATTTTTACTATTTGGTCTGTCATTTCTTTCAATCCCCACACCAATTTAAGTCATGAAAAGACATCATATAAATAGAAAAACAAGAACACATATCATATACATTAGGGAAAGCGAGTGCATATTATGGCATCAGAAAATTTTAAGCAACTTTTAAGTAAATTTTAAGTGACAGAAAGTGATGGCGATGTGACAAAGCTTAGACAAACATTGTAACTTTATGCAAATGTGCAATAAATTTGATGCAGCAACTGCCAATGGGAGCGCAGACATTTACACCCATCATCTGATTTTGAAAACTGAAATAAATACATAAAAATACAATAAAAAAAGCAAAGTATCATTCCATTGTAATACTAAAAATGAATATGCTCAAGGAAACTGTTTATATAAACTGCAGTAGTGTGTAAAGGATCACATGAAACTGCTCATTATGAGCATTTACTTTCAAGATGTCTTCACTTCCGCTGGCAGTGCATTGCATTACTCATTTACCGTACATAAAATACACGTCCACATCGCATCATCACTGGTTGTTGTTGCTCCTGTTGACTCAGATCACTATTAACCGCTGTTACCATAAACACTATACACTATGCACTATACACAGTGTCTAATCTAAACGCAACGAGCAAGACATTTTCAGTTCTTTGTTTTTATGTTTTGTCACGCTAGATGCCCACAGTGCAATCTCAGTGGTTTAAAACCCCGCTCCACACAGCTGTATAATTAACATTAAATATATTCTGATTGGATTTGTTGTGTTTCGCTTTTAGTGTTGACTTTTTTTTTTTTTCATTTCTAGTGTTGACATTTTTTTTTTTTTTTTTTAGTGTTGACATTTTAGTAAACATCCTGTGTTCCATCAATTCATTGAAAGCAATCATGTGTCAACACTGGAAATTCATTCAAACGTTACAGACGAGACAGCATGAAGCCTTAAACATCCTTAAACATGTCTGATGCTTTAATGGTTTTAATATTTAAATGCATTGATTAGTACAAAGGAATAAATCAAAAGTGTCAAATCAAGGCTCAGGCTAGCCATTTCCTCCTCTGACTCCTGCGATGTGATGTCTCTTCATGTGATGATGCCGTGATCTGTGAGACTATGTGAACTAGTGCACACATTTACAGTAATTACGGCACCTCGATCAGATATTTTCTGTGAGCATATTTGGTTTTAACTTTACAATTCCTGTCAATGTAAAAAAGCACCAACAGAAAGGATGCTGGCCGTGACGTTTGTGGTGAAATGATGATGTGTGAACTGAGAGCGACTCCAGCGGAGGTCGAGGCCCTGAGTGTTAAAGCAGGTGGAAGGCTTCTCTTTCACTATTACCCGTTACACACTGTCTAACCGCGTAGGTGACTGATGCATGCAGTGGTGTCCTGAACAAACCAAAGAAACGAACACAGGACACAATCCACGCTAGTAGGTAATTACATACGGTGTTCATGGAAAGGTCACTGGGAGGAAGGTGGTTTATGCTTCAAGTCCTCACTCAAGGCCAAAGGTGCTGGTCTCTTCCACAGCAATCAGCATTTTCTCGTACAGCATGGTGTAGGATGGATACGGCGGAAGATCCAGACGGTTAAAGCACGTGTGTGCCCTGAGAAACAGACATGACACATCTGACAGTCTCTTGTGGATTGGCCTTGAGTCTCTTAAATCAAGACCAATCTGTTTTCACGTCTGGTCATGTTTATCATTAATTACAACAATGTAAAAAATAAATAAATAAAATAAATTATATATATTAATGTTTATCTTAAATTATATTAATAAATACTATAATTTTTTTATTATTAATATTATTAATTTTAAATTATATCAATAAATTGTAATAATTTCAAATTATTTATATTCTTAATTATATTACTAATGTTAATACTATTATTATTTTTATTATTATTAATAATAATATATTCTATATATATTTTATTATATATTATAATTGTATATTACATTATATATTATTAATTTTAAGTTATTTAAATTATTATTGTTTATTTTTAAATAATAATAAAAAAATTATAACAATGATTAAAAAATTACATTAATTGATAATATAAATAATGTTAAAGAAATTAATAATATCCGTAAAAGTGTTACTGTTAATTTTAAATGATGTACATTAATTACTGTTCATTTTAAAATTATTTATATTATTAATTATATTGTTAATTTTTATCTGTTAGAGTTTGTTCTAGTTATTAACCATGGAAAACAAAAAAAAAGGAAATATTATTCAGACTCTTGAGAAATACATAAAAAATACAAGTCAACCCATTTCAAGGTAAAACAAATCTGGAATATATTATAAAATAAAATAGCAATATATATTTTTATATCTTTTACACATTTGAATTTTTTTCATGACTGAAAATTCAAAAGGACAGGTTTATAATTTTGATAATTTTTTTATTTCATTTGGACAGAAAATGAAAAAAAAATATAAATAATAAAATGAAATTAAAAGGATATGCAAACAATGTTTA
Source organism: Carassius carassius (assembly GCF_963082965.1). NCBI lineage: Eukaryota > Metazoa > Chordata > Actinopteri > Cypriniformes > Cyprinidae > Carassius > Carassius carassius. Next base: position 3,643,672 of record NC_081774.1, on the reverse strand, counting down.
TCTTAATATTGCAAAATGAGTTTGTAAAAAACATCTGTAGAGCAATCTAATGCTTGCATTCCTTAGAGGATCTTTTATTATTGATATTCTCTGAATTCATGGTAAACATTTCCCATTCATACTCACTTCAACATCAGAATTGTGAAAGATGAAAGAGTGTCACTGTACCTCGGGAGCGATGTGATCTTGCCCCATTTCTCGATGCAGAAGCGGCGCAGGCCATTGCTCCCGCGCAGCGCGGTGAAGCCCTCGTACGGCACGCTGGAGGTGCCCGTCACAAACTGAAGCAGACGCAGTCTCTGTTCATTATTGAAGCGCTCCACCGCACCCCAGAACCACCGGATCACAATATGCCCATCATGATAACCTGACCACAACCAGGACAGAGGTCAAATTTTCCAAAGAAGCATTTCTGACAGCACTGAAAATCACTGACCCGCTTATTCATTCACTGAAATGTAGGAAAAATATGATAAAAACTTAAATAAAATATAATTAATTCAAAGTCTTGAAATGACAATGCAATATAATGAGAAAAATAACCATGTTACAATATATGCTTGTATCCTTCAACATATGGATTTCATTGGCACGGCCATCATATCAAGTGTTTTTAGCGTTGTATGTATTTTGTACTGGTGCATATGTACAGCATGTCCTCTCACCTCCTCTGTACTCGGTGTTGTTTCTCCAGTCGTTTAAATCAATCTCTGCTGTTCCTGCAATAACCAGCTCCAGCTCTCTGGCATCAAACACAGACACCAGACGGGAGTCCACCACCTACACACACACAGAGGTCAGAGGTTAAATCAAGGCTACTTGGACAGCACTTAACTGTAAACGGGCAGAGTTTAAGGAGCGAAGCATGTTTACCTCGTAAAAGCCCCGGACCAGAGCCTGCGTCTGCTGGACGACACCGCGCTCCACCCTCCACTTCACCATCCGCTCGATATATTCCTTCTTATTCTTCTCCGTCACCTGTAAATTTGTCCCACCGGACTTCAGCTCCCGCTCAGTCACCTGATGTTAAGTGAAGTAATTTTTTATAAACCATAGGAATGTTTAGGCAGCGGTTTAATAAAAAAGGCAACATATTTATGCTATTATTGATGACCAATTTTTTTATAGATTTAATATTACAATATAATTAGAAATATATAAAAATATTTAAATATATATATATTTTTTATTTATTATAACGTAGAATGGCTGTTGGTGTCAGGCTGGTTTGAGTATTTCAAAAACTGCCTATCTACTGGGATTTTAATGAAAAACTATCTCTAGGGTTTGCAGAGAATGGTACGAAAAATAGAAACTATCCAGTGAGCTGCAGTTGTGTGGAAGAAAATGCCTTGTTGATGTCAGGTCAGAGGAGAATGGGCAGACTGGTTAGAGATGATAGAGAGGCAACAGTAACTCAAATAACTCGTTACAACCAGAATACCATCTCTGAACGCACAACACGCCGAACCCCTGAAACAGATGAGCTACAGCAGCAAAAGACCACACTGCTGCTCCTGTCAGCTAAGAACAGGAAACAGAGGCTACAATTCACACAGGATCACCAACATTTGGACAATAGAAGATTGGAAAAACATTGTCTGGTCTGAGGAGTCAGATTTCTGCTGCGACATTCAGATGCTGGGGTCAGAATTTGGCGTGAAGAACATGAAAGCATGGATCCATCCTGCCTTCTCTCAACGGTTCAGGCTGCTGGTGGTGGTGCTGCTGCATATATATAGCATTTGCAGAAGTGAAAGAAAAGACGGTCTGGAAAATACCAGCTGAATAAGCACAACCTCATTTGGCAATAATCAGATAAACATGCCGTTTGAGTAATGCTTTAGTCTACATCCAAATCAGACAGGCTCACAATGCTCCTAGACACAGGGTGTTCATGGGGTCAAACAGAATCTCACACAAGCTGTACCTAATAAAGTGGCCAGTGAGTGTATATGTGACCCTGGAAAACAAAACCAGTCTTAAGTCGCTGGGGTATATTTTTAGCAATAGCCAAAAAAACATTGTATGGGTCAAAATGATTGATTTTTCTTTTATGCAAAAAATCATTAGGATATTAAGTAAAGATCATGTTCCATGACGATATTTTGTCAATTTCCTACCGTAAATGTATCAAAACTTCATTTTTGATTAGTAATATGCATTGCTAAGAATTTATTTGGAAAATTCAAAGGTTATTTTCTCAGTATTTAGATTTTTTTTGCACCCTCAGATTCCAGATTTTCAAATAGTTGTATCTCGGCCAAATATTGGCCGATCCTAATAAACCATACATCAATGGAAAGCTTATTTTTTCAGTATAAATCTAAATTTCAGAACATTGACACTTAAGACTAGTTTTGTGGTCCAGGGTCACACACATATATAAGGCAGGCTCAGTTTCTCACACCTGTCCGAACACTTCCTCATTGACTGTGAAGGTGAGATCCAGCACATCTGTGATATCATTTTCCTTCATCCACTGTAAGCTCTGATGAAATTCCTCATCCAGGTACTCCAGATCACTGAGATCTGTGGCTCTGCAGACAGGGAACCAGAGAACCCCGGACCAGAGCCTGCGTCTGCTGGACGACACCGCGCTCCACCCTCCACTTCACCATCCGCTCGATATATTCCTTCTTATTCTTCTCCGTCACCTGTAAATTTGTCCCACCGGACTTCAGCTCCCGCTCAGTCACCTGATGTTAAGTGAAGTAATTTTTTATAAACCATAGGAATGTTTAGGCAGCGGTTTAATAAAAAAGGCAACATATTTATGCTATTATTGATGACCAATTTTTTTATAGATTTAATATTACAATATAATTAGAAATATATAAAAATATTTAAATATATATATATTTTTTATTTATTATAACGTAGAATGGCTGTTGGTGTCAGGCTGGTTTGAGTATTTCAAAAACTGCCTATCTACTGGGATTTTAATGAAAAACTATCTCTAGGGTTTGCAGAGAATGGTACGAAAAATAGAAACTATCCAGTGAGCTGCAGTTGTGTGGAAGAAAATGCCTTGTTGATGTCAGGTCAGAGGAGAATGGGCAGACTGGTTAGAGATGATAGAGAGGCAACAGTAACTCAAATAACTCGTTACAACCAGAATACCATCTCTGAACGCACAACACGCCGAACCCCTGAAACAGATGAGCTACAGCAGCAAAAGACCACACTGCTGCTCCTGTCAGCTAAGAACAGGAAACAGAGGCTACAATTCACACAGGATCACCAACATTTGGACAATAGAAGATTGGAAAAACATTGTCTGGTCTGAGGAGTCAGATTTCTGCTGCGACATTCAGATGCTGGGGTCAGAATTTGGCGTGAAGAACATGAAAGCATGGATCCATCCTGCCTTCTCTCAACGGTTCAGGCTGCTGGTGGTGGTGCTGCTGCATATATATAGCATTTGCAGAAGTGAAAGAAAAGACGGTCTGGAAAATACCAGCTGAATAAGCACAACCTCATTTGGCAATAATCAGATAAACATGCCGTTTGAGTAATGCTTTAGTCTACATCCAAATCAGACAGGCTCACAATGCTCCTAGACACAGGGTGTTCATGGGGTCAAACAGAATCTCACACAAGCTGTACCTAATAAAGTGGCCAGTGAGTGTATATGTGACCCTGGAAAACAAAACCAGTCTTAAGTCGCTGGGGTATATTTTTAGCAATAGCCAAAAAAACATTGTATGGGTCAAAATGATTGATTTTTCTTTTATGCAAAAAATCATTAGGATATTAAGTAAAGATCATGTTCCATGACGATATTTTGTCAATTTCCTACCGTAAATGTATCAAAACTTCATTTTTGATTAGTAATATGCATTGCTAAGAATTTATTTGGAAAATTCAAAGGTTATTTTCTCAGTATTTAGATTTTTTTTGCACCCTCAGATTCCAGATTTTCAAATAGTTGTATCTCGGCCAAATATTGGCCGATCCTAATAAACCATACATCAATGGAAAGCTTATTTTTTCAGTATAAATCTAAATTTCAGAACATTGACACTTAAGACTAGTTTTGTGGTCCAGGGTCACACACATATATAAGGCAGGCTCAGTTTCTCACACCTGTCCGAACACTTCCTCATTGACTGTGAAGGTGAGATCCAGCACATCTGTGATATCATTTTCCTTCATCCACTGTAAGCTCTGATGAAATTCCTCATCCAGGTACTCCAGATCACTGAGATCTGTGGCTCTGCAGACAGGGTAACAATAAAAATGTGCTTTTACATTTAATACTTTATAGGATATTGTATTCTGATAAGTGCCAGACCAGGGGTACGCAACGTCGGTCCTGGAGTGCCAATGTCCTGCAGAGTTAAGCTCCAACCCTGAGAAAAAACCTCACTTGTCTGTACCCTTAGTGATCCTAAATACCTAGATTAGCTTGTTCAGGTGTGTTTGATTAGAGGTAGAGCTAAACTCTGCCAGGACCGATGTCGCCTGTCCCTGTGCTAGACTGATAGACTGGTCTGGCCAACAGATCGACTGATATTTGGGATTAATTCAAGGTTATGGTGCTTATGGCCACTTAATTGATTAACAGATTTACTTTGTTTAATTGTTTTCTGTTCATAAAATATATACATATAAATATATATGAATTTTAAGTAAACTGTGTGAAAAAAATAAACATTAATTTAAGACATTTAAATTCATTCATGTGTCATTTTGTTCTTGTAAATTTGCAATGGAGTAAATTTAGGTACATTTTTGACATTGACATAGCTGTCAAAAAACAACTGAATTCTCTGTAACTTTCCATTAGATATCTGCTTCCTATTGACTACTGAAAATCCCATTTCGGTCAATTACTGATTTGATTTGTGGGTGCACAAAAACAGTTGTTAAAAATGTTGGGGCCAGTAACAGCCAATGCATTTATTCAGCAAAGATGTAATTAAAAAGTACATCTAAAAAAAGTAAATGCTGTTCTTTTAAATGGCAAAAAAAAAATATATATATATATATATATCACTGTTTACATGAAAATATGAGTTTTTAACATATGTTCTAAATGTACGAATGTTCATTGAGCAGCAAATATGCATAGTAGTGACACTGTAGACTGAAGTAATGCTGAGAATTAGCAAGAAATAAATTACAAAACAATTGCATAGAACACCACACGCTCACAATTTGTCAATTTTGAAACCATTTTCAAATTCTGCATGTAGTTGAAAGCATTAAGTGGTATCTGGTCCACTCACAGTCTGAGGAGAGCTTTATAAAAAGGGCGGGTGAAGAAGGCGTCCAACAAATACTGATGAATCAAAGCCAGGCCAAGAATGCGACCGCTGAAACGAAACCTGAAAAACACATCACATCATGCGGTCAATAACAACAGCAGCCTGTGAGAGCAGCCAATGACATCACTCTTTATTTCTCTGTCAATGACAATTCAGTGTGCGTTCTCATACCACACAGGAAGTGGAATTCCTTGGAAGGAAGTGGAAAGAACCTCACCATTCCAAATGGTTTTCCACAAAAGCAGACATGGGGCTGATCTGGACAGTGTATGTGTCGTTAGCGGAGTATTCAAACAGGCCATAGTAAGGGTTAAACAGCTCCTGAGATAGCAGGAAGTAAAACTCCCGCGATGGACCGCTGTAGTCCAGTCTGGAAAGAAAGCAGAATTACGATATAACACACATAACTACTGCCTTTCCTCTGTGTTTGTGATTTCTGAATTAAAATAGTATCACATAACCATTTAAAACTATTAAAAGACTCTATATTTTATGTACAAATATATTTGTCTTTTTTTATTTGTTAATCCCCCTTTGTGTCACTTCTGAAATGTACTAGTGGCCTTGTTTGCTTTAAGTGTTTCAGTCAATTTGAGAATATATTCAGTGAAAGGTGCTCATTTAATGTGTTGATATCAGTCTTCATCTTCCTCACCCTTCCTCTCCAACAAAGGTGATGTACAGCTTGTTTCTCTGGAGCTCTTTACGGGAGTAGGCCATGACCTGGTTAAATGTTCCTTCCAACAGATGATCTCTTCTGACGATCAATCTATAAAACAACATGAAGTGAGAACTGAAGGACATTTATCTGGCAGATCCTATTTTTTAGCATCTGTTAACATATTTAGTATTTGCTCAGTGCACATGCATACATCAACTTTCTAAATGTTTTGTAAATTAAATGAATACTTTGATCCATCAAGGACACATACAATTAATAAGGTTCAAAATATGTGTATTTCAAATCAGCAAAAACTGTTTTGAACATTAATAATAATACATTCTTGAGTAGAAAAACAGCATATTAGAATGAGTTCTGAATTATCATGTGACACGGAGTAATGATGCTAAAAAATCAGCTTTGCATCAAAGGAATAAATTACATTTTAAAATATTAAAACAGAAAACAGTTATTTAAAATTCTAATGATTTTTCACAATTTTACTGCATTTTTGATCAAATAACTGCAGCCTTGGTGAGCAGAAGAGACTTCGCACTTAATCTTGCCGGGTCCTTGCCCGTAGCCCTTTGCCTCCAGCTTCCTGTAGAAGTTGCGCAGTTTGGCTTCAAAATCTCTGCGGTAGGGCGCTGGAGCCCGAGCCCTCTGGGTCCCTAAAAGACAGTCACAAATCATCACCACAGATGTCAAATCTAGCTTACTATAAATATCAGTCATCAAGGAAAGACTGTCAAGGATCAGCAGGCCATCAAACAACTCGGAAAGAGTTCACCTTGAGAACAAACACAAAAAGGGGAGATGATGATTCTTTTCATTAAGTAAAAGACATATTTCAGGGCAAGGATGTTTGATAATGTTTCAGAGGACAGTTTTGTCTTCAGTCGTTTTTATCTGGTTTGTCCAAACATGCACAGCAGTCAAGTTCTAGCAAACAGACTAGTTAACCACTTTAGGACAGAAGGAAACATGGCAGACGAAGGTTTGTAAGGCTTGGGGTCTGTAAATGTGCTGGGGCAGCTGGGTTGGGACAGTATTTAAGGCTGGAGAGCGGCTGACCTGGAGAGCTCTCACCAGACAGACAGCAGGCTGGAACGAGAGGAGTTCGCTCAAGGAAGCCTTTATCAGAGCAGATCAGAGCGTGTCAATCAACTACGAGTGGACTTTCCATGCAAACTTGAGCTTCTTCATGTAAATAAATTAATTTAAGAGCAACTGGTGTTAACATCCATCTCGGATCCTAATCCACTGGTAAATATGGATGTGTATGGGTAATGTGTCTTACAAAGGTGGTGAGAGACACATATTTGGGGCTCAAACATTTGTGACTAAAATAGATAAACTGTAAAATGTATTTAGATCCATGTGTATAAATGAGAAAAGTCTATGAAATGTAAGGTCAGCAATAATTAATATATGAAATTGTATAACAAAGGTCTTAACATTTTAGGAGGTCTTAAATTTTGGGGAAAAAATCTTTAAAAGACTATCCCCCAGTTTCACAGACAAGGCTTAAGCCTAGTCCTAGACTAAAATGTAAATCTGAGCTGTTTTATCGAAAAGAAACATGCACCGACTGATTTTAAAACATGTCAGTGCTTTTATTTTGTCTTAAGATGCACACCAGTAATACTTTTTTCGAAGGAATGTTTATAAAAATTACTTAAATGTCCTAATTGAACTATGGCCTAATCCTGGTTTAGGCTAAGCCCCGTCTATGAAACCGGGCCTATGACTTCAGTTCTACTGGATTGCAGCTTTAGAAGAGTTTGCAATAAATGAACAGCGTGCATTTATCTCAAAAGATTGCTTAGGATCTACTGTTGATGAATTATGACAATGTTTAATGATATAGATGGTTGTGAGAGTGCATATTTTATCACCTTCATCTTTTTGAATGAGCAATAGTAAATATGCAATAGTAAAGCATACACATTTCAAAATAAAAGTCTCAAACACCTAGTGTACTTTTAGCATTCTAATACATTTTTATAATAATAACACTTTTAAATATCCACGTCCTAAGAGCAACACATTATTTGATACATTTTTATTGCTCATCAATATTTTTTTATGTGCTTCTAAAAAAGTTTAGGAGTCTAGGAGATTTTACTTTAAGCTTTTGAGAAGTATATTACTGGAAGGTGCAAATGAGGCCTAGGAATTTTTTGATTTGCAAACAATGCATTCTGCAGAGCATCTGAAGGCCTGTGTTTAAGCTCTCAGCTGACTCACCTGGAGAGTTTTGAGGAGAGGAACCAGGAGAGCAGCGTGGAGAGAAGCTGAACCCGGGGTGAAATGATGTGAGAGGAACATAAGACATGATGTCCTCCTCAAACAAACTGAAAAGCAGAGCAAAACACATTCTGAAAACATCATGCATGACATTATCAATTTTACTCTCAGGAAACACTGCCTGTGCATTAATAATAATATTTTTTTAACACTGCCAGTTCATAGGAAGTAGGGAGCTTCACCTTAACAGCATGACCAGGTCAGCATCACACGACAGCTTCTCCAGTCTCTGTGTGCCTTCGGTTCGGATGTGATACACCTTTTCCCTACAGACATAATAAACACACCCTGTTTGGAACTGTTTGGAAGTACCAATGATGTATTTGTTACAGTACCCGAGGAAAGTGTAGGGTCATACTTGAGTGAGTGATTCCTCGCCAGGCTCGGCTGTCGTTCCTGTAGCACCTCAAAGATGTTTGGCTGCCGTAAAAACGCTACAATCTTATCATTGTATGCTGGGAAACAAATGGAAAAGTATTCAAGAAAAGTAGTACAAAAGTAATGCATTACAATATTTTGCGTTACTCCCTTAAAAAGTAACTAATTACATTACTTTTGCGTTACTTTCGCATTACTTTTTAGATATGAGCAGGGCTTGATTGTTTTTAATAAGAAGTTTAATTTATAGCTAATGTAAAAGCCCTTTCACACCAAAAAGTGTAATGAATAAACCTCAGGCTGAAGGAAAAATAAATTCGCGTCTGTACAGTAGAACACAGGAGAAGAAGATTCAACACTCTTCAGCAATAAAAAAAAACAATTCAGCACAATTGTTAGTTTATCTAAAGTCATTTTGCTTATTAGTATGGTCAGCAACAAAGACATTAGTTAAAAAAATGGGATTAGATACATTCGTGTTATTTAACATTTTTAATTATTACAGGTTTGCGTCATATTCTGAGTTTGCATTTCACTGTTTTAATTCATTTTGATAAACTAAATCAGTTTTTTTTTTTTTGCGAGTGGGATGAATTAATGCACATTCACACTCAGTCTAGAACTACATCATGTTCACACAACACCTCTGCACTTTCGATTTCTCCCAATATGGGGACAGGAGACTTGTCAGTCAATAAATGGGAAACAAAGTAACTGGCATTACTTTTATTTAAAAAAAGTAACGTGTTACTTTACTAGTTAACGTTACTTGAAAAAAGTAATTTGATTACATAACTCGCATTACTTGTAATGCATTACTCCCCAATACTGATTATGGTACATTGAGTTTCTTTGGTTATGATCATGGTAATTGTAATATTAATGTCAGTTTTTGTGTTATTTGTGAATGGTTCATACCTAATGGCACTGGCTCCTGCTGGCCTTGGCTTCGAATGGATGCTACCAGGCTGTTTCCAGGCCTGGCTAACAAGGACACCCCTCGGGTGCGCGACACCTCAGATGCCTGGAATGAATGTGGAAATGAATAAATAAATGATTTAACAGTCATGAGGAGAAATCAGCACAGTATGAAGTCACAGGAGACAGATTGTCTCTAGATTGTGAGTGTGTCTGACCTCTCCTGCGCTGTAGCTGCGTAATCTCTGCAGGTGCTGGCGGTGCGTCAGGTGGTTCGGCAATCTGCCGTTCTGCAAGGGGATCCTGGGATCAATGAAGGTTGTGGCACGGCTGTTGTGGTCTACGAAGAACGACTGTGGAGAAAAGTGAAGGAGAGAGCGTTGAAGTAAAGGCTTGATGTACACTGAGGTGAGATGTTAGGAAGAGCGTGATGTGAGGTACCTTCCCCTGCGGGTCTGTTTTGATCTCCCAGCCCCGCGGCAGCTCCAGCTGAGCATCAGCAAACCGGTTTAAAAAGGTCACCAGGTCACGGTTGTGCTGGTACCGCTCAAAGTTTCGGGCATCACGCCTGATCTTGAGGACCATGTGTTTTAGACACGAGCTGTTTGTGAACATACGATACGCCCCCTGTAAGAAAGAAATTTTTTTTTTGTAAAATGATTAATCGCATCCAAAATATAAGTTTTTGTCTACATAATATGTGACCCACAAAACCTTAAAACAGTCTTAAGTGTCAATTTTAGAAATTGAGTTTTATACATAATCTGAACGCTGAAACAATTTGTTAGTATTGCACAATATTTGGCTGAGATCGACTATTTGAAAATCTGGAATCTGAGAGCAAAAAAATAAAATACTGAGAAAAAACCCTTTTTCCAAATGAATTGTTGAAATATGAATGTGACGAGTGGGGCGGGGCCGAGGGACATGGGAGCGAGGCCGGTGGAGTGATTGGAGATGAGCTACACCTGTTCGACCCACCGGTCTCGAGGCCCACGGAGGAGATGGAAGGATATAAAACTGGAGCGACGACAGTGAAGGACGAGAGAGGACCAGGCCTGGGCTTTTAGTTGTGTTTTGGTTTTAATTTGCACGCACCAGTCATCCGTGAGGGGCTGGTGCGCTGTTTTGTGTTTATTTTGCTTTATTAAAAAAAAACAAAAAAAAAACAAAACACAACTAAAAGCCCAGGCCTGGTCCTCTCTCGTCCTTCACTGTCGTCGCTCCAGTTTTATATCCTTCCATCTCCTCCGTGGGCCTCGAGACCGGTGGGTCGAACAGGTGTAGCTCATCTCCAATCACTCCACCGGCCTCGCTCCCATGTCCCTCGGCCCCGCCCCACTCGTCACAATGAAGTTGTCATATATTTACAGTAGGAAATGTATAATACAAAATATAAGAATATAAATGTATATACATGCAAATATTTTCAAAATATATACTGTATGTGTGTGTATTTATATATACACGATAAATATACACAGTACACATGCATTTATAATGTAAACTTTTATTTTGGATGCGATTAACCGTTTGACAACAATAAAAAAAAAGATAATGTTAACATGACACTAGCATAAACTTCTTCATTAAAACACGTGCACCGCCAAAGTTTGGGTCTGCAAGATTTATTTATGTTTTTCCAAAAAATTTTATGCTTACCATGGCTGTATTCATTTGATCAAAAATGAATACAGCAATACTGTGAAATATTACTACCATTTAAAACAACTGTTTTCTATTTGATTATAAAATGCAAAGCTGAATTTTCAGCATTATTACTCACATGATCTTTCAGAAATCATTCTAATGTGCTGATTTGCTGCTAAAGAAACTTTTCTTATTATTATCAATGTTGAAAACAGTTTTGCTGTTGTACATTTTTGTGGAAATTGTGTTGGGGGGAGGGGGGTTTATTAATTTATTATTTATTATAATGTTCCTGCTAAATAAAAGTCTTTATATTCTTCTGTAAGAAAAATCTTACTGACGCCAAATTTTTGAAAGATCTCTAGAGGGAGAACGAATGAATAGTGTGCAAAGTGGTGCAAACTCACATAATTTGCGTGGAGAACCGTGAAGAACTCTGGGTGAGTGATGAATTTGACTGCTGGACTCTGCAGCAGTAACGTGATCTTCTGACAGTGACCCGGAGAACACGGAGTGTCTCTCCTTAACTCTTAAAAGACAAAAATATCAATTAAAATGAATAAAAACAATACAAATGTTTATTCTTCTGCAAGGTCAAACCAACCACACTGACAAGTTCTTTGTTTAGTTCCTATTTATTAATAGTATTTCTCACATGTAGATTTAAAAAGGCATTTTTAACTTACTTATGAATTAATTTTCAGCCAGTAGCCAATTTTCCACAAAGAACTTGCTACTTTTAAGTGATTTTTCACACTTGACAGCCATTGATTACTGTCTACATTTGTTATAAGCAGATAAGCAGGTCCAGATGGAATCTGCAAGGTTTTTAAAAATTTTCTGCAAATGGATTTAAACAGGGTAAAATGTGAAAATTATACTCTATTTGGTAGCTGGAGAAATGATCAAATGGTCAAGAAAAGAGAATTCTGCATCGGAGATTGCACAAAAAAGAAAACACAAAAAATCAACAGGTTTTGACTGACATGAGTAAATGATTTCCATTCAGTTTGATGAGTGTGAAGTTACCGGCTGTCTGTGGAGGCGAGTCGGTCTCGGTGTTGGCTGTTCTCTCGTTGCGGGGGCTGCCCGACTCCTCATCTCTCCTCTCTGTGGCCATCGTCCTCTGGATGGTCTGGTACCTGATAGGAACCCGAGTATTGCTGTTATTAGTCACTAATATTGGTACAGTATGACTCCCATTGTAAAGAATCTTTTATGATATTTCTAACCAAACCCCCTCACTTACATTAATTCCTTTTGCTGCTCAATGGTTCAGTAAAGCTGTGTGCTTTGAGAACAATCTAAATGTCAATTAATTAACTAATTCTCATCTATTGCTTGTGGACTAGTAAATAAACAGCGTTTAATTACACTCAAAATGGAAACATGATGAAGCACCTTTATTTTTGTCCTATAGGTGGCAAAAGAGTGCATGTTTATAAGCCCATGTGGACGTGCGTGGTTTATAGAAAATGTCAACATTTGACCCAAAAAGTGAAATCACTGGAAAATGAATTATAGACTTTGAGTATTTTTACAAAGGCTGCTGTAGATTTTATTGCAATGTGCCTATTTTGCAATATTTTTTTTTTGTGATATTTTTTTCTATATCTTATTTTAAACTACAGCAACAGAGTCAGTCATACTCTGCTAAATACAAACCACATGATTCTGACCAATATAGTGATTTTACCACAGTTTCAAAAGTTAAAGTAATGCATCAAAATTAAGTAAGGTATATGCTTACATCAAGAAAAAAAAAGTAAAATCTGTCAATGGGGCAAGAAAAATATAATTGTTTCCTCTTTGAATTTTTTTTTTATGTTTTAAATAACGGCACAAATACCAGTAAACTGACTACTGTAAGTTTTAGCTAAACATGTTGCATTATTCATTTAAATACTCTCCTCCAATAAATTTTGCATTCACTGAAAGATAAACTCCTACAAATACATATGAAATACATATATTAAAAGTCATCCACAAAAATACCCGTGCCCACACTTTCTCATTACATTTTTTTAACTTCACATCTTCAGCAAATCCCGTCAGCATTTGTTTTTGTTTTGCACTGGTGCATGCTGCTAATAAATCTGCCACTTCATATTTTGTTTCATTTTGCATCTCAAATGTATCTTGACTTAAAATGCTTATATACTTGTACAGTAAAACAAGACAATAATAATATTAAGTAAAAAGATGACTTTTTGCCAAATTACTCGTTTCTAAATCAATGGAAAAGCGTTAAATGATAAAAGACTCATATGTTCATTAAATACATCATTAAAAATGAATAAAACAATTAGTAATAAAAGTAATATAGTTCATCAGCCTAAATGTGGGCAGATTCCTGTTGAAACCAGTAGGTGCATTGGTAACACTGCAACATGCCACATCCAATCAGATCTGAGAGTCAGAGCTAAACAAATTAAACATACGGAGTCAGTGAAACTTCTGAAGATGCACCATGAATGCAATTCAACTGATCTGTATTCTAGATTCTAAAAATGTTGGTATACACACGACACTGTTGTTATTAGAACACAGTGCTGTTTACCTCCTGTTGAGCTGCTCCATCTGTTGGACGGAACCAGACCTGCGCAGGCCATCCGGCGTGGCTGCGGACGTCGGTCGTTGCCAAGTGGTAGTCCGGTTAATGTGATCCACATAGAACACACGACCGTGACTGTCAATTCGGGCCTCCCAGTCTGAGCGTGCCAAACAACACAAACACACACACATTTGAAGCCCAAATCAATATTCTGGTCTGCCAGGAAAAAATATTTAAGTACCGTATTTTCCGGACTATAAGTCGCACTTTTTTTCATAGTTTGGCTGGTCCTGCGACTTATAGTCAGGTGCGACTTATTTATCAAAATTAATTTGACATGAACCGAGATAAATGAACCAATAGAAAACATTACCTTCTCCAGCCACGAGAGGGCGCTCTATGCTGCTCAGTGCTCCTGTAGTCTACCACTGAGCAGCATAGAGCGCCCTCTGGCAGCTGGAGACGGTAATGTTTTCTCTTGGTGCTTGGTTCTAAATAAATGTGACTTATAGTACAGTGCGACCTATAGTCCGAAAAATACAGTATTTCAAATAAGTCTGGCATCTTAAAATCTTAATTTCCAACTTATCTTACAATTTTTATTATGTAAAAGCCTCAAAGATTCCCTCAGTGTAGGATGCTTCAGATTTGACTCATTTTAAGATAAACACAGACAAACAGCACAGTAGTGTGACGAGGTGACAGACTGTGATAAGTGGGTCACAAAATTACGCTAAGCAACCCTAAAATACCACAGTGTGGGTTAGTATGAGTGACACTGAAGATGATCAAGCCTAATATGAAAGTTGCTTGCGTGGAAGAAGTTGAATTTTGACTCATATATACAACTTTGAAATGCAATGAAAAATACGAGGGCAGGCACACCAGGAGAAAGTGATACGTTTGGATCAATAGGAACAATTTAGATTTGCTGCAATATTTTGCAACTTCAATTACCAAACTTGGAAAGCAAAATCATTTTTCACAAATGAAAATTACATTTTCATGATGTAACATTTTTCTCATAATAACATAATATTTGATGTTTCATAATAGACACAGGACCCCATATTATACATTTTAAATCATACTAGTTTCAGACTAGTTAAGTTTCGTTCATCAGTTTTTTAATGATTATTAAAAAAATGCAATTAAATAACAAAAAAATCTTTAGCATTCCCATCTATATATATATATATATATATAATATAAATAATATTGTACATTTATTTACTTTAGGTCACTTTTGAGTCACTTTTGATCACTTCAATGACAAATGTATTAATATATATACATATATATGGTTTTATTTTCCAAGAAAAATACTTTTTTTTATTTAATTTATTATTTATTTATTAAGTTTTAATAAAAAAAAAACTTTCATTATTTGATAACCTACAGAATAAATAATCCATAGGCAATTCACCTGTAAGACCTCCATATAATTTGTGACAATACTGTACATGTTCTTAAGGCAGAACTCACTCGGTGGCAGCGGCTCGTCTATGGTGGGATAGTGATGTGGGTCGGGGCGCAGGGCGGGCAGCTGGCTCACTGCAGGATGATTACAAGGCAAAGGACATTCTCCTAAACACACCACAAACACAAGCCAGGCCATTCTTCATAGAAACTTTTCTATCACAAGTCCACGAAAGGGAAATCCAGATCTTTTTTTTATAAAAACACACAATATATGCATTCTACCAATAGAAGTCTACTCACTTCTGTTGCTTGGTCCAGCTACCGGTGATTCTCCGTTACCAATAATGCCGTGCGGGCTCTGGATGTGACTATCCGGTGCCTCCTCCCACTGACAGCTCCCGTCCCCTGGCTCCCGGCTCTTAGCACCCTGTCCTGCCTCCACCTCTAATCCCAGAATGCCGTTCACTCTGTCCGTCTCATCCTCGTCATCCTGTGAGGAAAAGACAGTGCTCTCTGACCGGCGTGCGCTGTCCAGAGACGGCGCTCGCACGGGGCCTGAAGCCCTCTGCGCCATGTGACTGCAGCATGGCACAGGACTCAAATCACACTCGCTTTCTCCTGGTGACCTTTGACCTGTGGTTTGTCCTTCAGTTCTGAGCGGCTGCCCATCTCCGTCGAGCATCTGAATGAGATCAGAGAGGCGTTCGTGTGAGCGGCTGCGGGGCAGCGTCCTGCGAGGGCCGTTGGGTGTTAAAGCATGAGGCTCAAGGGTCGCACCCTCTTCCTCGTCTTCCTCTTGTTCTTCTACGCCCTGTTGCCGGATGGGTTCAGGTCCAGCCGCGGTGGAGGGGAGGCCGTGCAGCAGGTGATGGATTCGGATGTAATGGGAGCGTGGCGTCTCCGGTTCGCCGCAGGCCGAAGCGATGACAGTCTCCAGCTCAGACACGGGTAGGGAACAAGGCCGCGGCTTCCTTCTCGGTGTGGTTCTGATCCTCAGCGAGCAGCATTCCTCTAGATCCACATCTGGTTCTTCCGAAACCGGTTGCTGTTCTGAGATGGCCTCCTCTTCGATTCCTGCAGGATCTCCTGGAGACTCTGCAGACCCTTCGGCAAAGGCACTATCATTTTCTGCCTCTTCTTGGAGTGTCTCTTCCACTTGAACGTTGGTCTCTTCTTGCTCAATTTGTTCTTGGCTCTCGGCTGCTGCTGCTTCCTCCTGCTGCTCCGGATGTGTTTGCTGCTCTTCCTCTAAAGGCTCTTCCTCTACAGCTTCTGCCTCGGCTGATTCAATGTCCATGGGCATCTCTACAGAAGCCGTTTCTTCATCTAAAGGCAACTCTGGAGCCCCCTGGTCCAAACTCATGGTATCTTCTGCCTGAGGCTGGACTTGAGCTTCTGCTGCCGCCACTGGTTGCTCTGTACTCAGAGACATGTCCTCATCATCTGTGGAGAGGACAGAAACCTGTGACCTACATGCACATAGTGTAAACACCCAAATACTAGCTTGTAAGCATGCATGATATACTGGTGATCATGTGACTATTTAATGTTATGAGTGACCTGAATAGACTAGTTTTAGAAGTAATAATATGATGGCCTATTATAACTACATAATTCCATGACAAGTCATAAAATTTACAATTTTACTATTTCTAATGTATTTTTGCTAAAAAAAAATGCAGTCTTGGTGAGCTTAAGAAACGTAAAAAACATTTTAAAATAATACAAACTAAACTTTTGAATGGTAGTCTAATTTTTTAAGGACAACTGGATGAAATGGATTTTATTTGTGAGGTCTTATCAGTTTGAAAAGTAATAGTACATCCTTAACAAGCCACTCCTGACAAAGATTAGAATGTATAGTTTTGAACAAACCTGCCATAGTGATGCATTTGCAAACTAATTGAATGTCGAAACTAATTTTCTCAATAATGTACTCAGTTATTATAAAATACTATAAAGATAAATGATATGATAAAAAGATACAACACAAAAATAATTATCCATATCAGTCTGGCATTATCATCTAGAGTTCTCTGTTTGCTGCAGCAGACCGTACACTATGAATGTGTTAATGATTTATATTCAGTAAAAGGTAATTAAAAATCTGTATTTACCTGGATGGTTGGAGGATGTAATCTCAAACCTAAACTGCAGCTGGCCACTGACATGTTCAGTTGGAAGCCTCCTACCCAGAGTGTAACTGACCACTCGATCACTGTGACAAAAAACATGAATAAACACCTCAAAATTAGCATTTCAACTCATTAGCATAACACATAGCCCATATTTCAAAATGTCACGAAAGAGCAAGCTTTCTTTATCTTTTTAAGCACATACCCAATTGCATGTTTCTCCAGTAATCTTTGCACTGGCATGGACAGCTTGCCCAAGAAACGCTTAATGATGGGTCGGCTTTTGGCGAACTTGTCTTTCACCTCGATCTCCAACACATCGGTGGGCAGAGACACAAAGTTGAAGCGCTACAAGCAGGAAATACAAAGACAAAGAGGAAGAAACACCAATCATTACAAACAAACCTCGTAACCTAAAGTGAAACAAATCATGTTGATATCAAACAAATGTGCATTTTAAAAAAGATTGTGTCGTCCTTCATCAGAGTCAGATGTTGCTGGTGTAAAAGACACTGCCTTGTATTTATGCAACAAAAGCCAAGAACTAAAAGCAAACAGATAAAATGGTCAATAAATAGTCAACCAAATATTCATGTGTTCATAGCATGAGCTTTAAATAGCTCATAGCTCCATGGCATGGAGCTTTAAATTCATGCTTGTAAGGGTAGTTCATGCTTTGCATGTCGATTGACCTTTTTGTTTTCTTCAAAATCAATATTTTAGTTTAATTTAATCGAACCTATAATAATTAAAAACTGAAATTGAGCAATTACGATCACCTAAAACACATGTAGCACTAACCAAAAAGTATCCCTGTGATAGTAAGGAAACAAACCTGCCTTCTGTCATTTATTCTCCACGTCTTGACCTATTTTAATCCACTGCTGTAAGGCGATCTTCTCTACTCTTCTCTAATCTAATAAAAGCACTTAGCGACAGTATCAGCCAGAAACAGACACTCTACAACATGAAAACAATCCCATCAAATCCAGGGGATCTCATCCGCACCAGTAAGATGTGGTGATGGGAATCATAAAGATTTCTGATTCTGAATCCATTTAAGGATTGCAGTTATTTTAAGGATTAAGTACTCTAGAGAAAGCACCAAATAATAAGACAAAGAATAAGTCAGTAAGGTTTTTTTCTGAAATAAATTACTGCTTTAATTCAGCATTGATATAGTAATACGACCAAAAGTGACAGTAAAGACATTTATAATTTTGCAAAAGATTTTGGATTTAAAATAAGTGTTGTTCTTTTGAACTTTCATCAAAGTATTTTCACCCTGAATAAAAAGGTGTTGTGGTTTCCACAAAAATATTAAGCAGCACAATTGTTTTAACATTGATTGTAATAAGAAATGTGTCTTGAGCAGCAAATCAGCATATTAGAATGAAATCATGTGACACTGAAGACTGGAGTAATGATGCTGAAAATTCAGCTTGGCTTCACAAGAAATAAATTACTTTAATTTAAACATAAACAAACAGTTACTGTAAGCTTTAATAATATTTAATACTATTACTGTTTTTACTGTATATATGTTTTTGACTGTATCAAATAAATACAGCCTTGGTGAGCATAAGATACTTCTTTCATAAACATTAAAAACAAAATCCCCAAAGTCTCAAAGGTAGTATATAATGTTTATATATACAACCTGAATTCCGGAAAAGTTGGGACGTTTTTTAAATTTTAATAAAATGAAAACTAAAAGACTTTCAAATCACATGAGCCAATATTTTATTCACAATAGAACATAGATAACGTAGCAAATGTTTAAACTGAGAAAGTTTACAATTTTATGCACAAAATGAGCTCATTTCAATTTTGATTTCTGCTACAGGTCTCAAAATAGTTGGGACGGGGCATGTTTACCATGGTGTAGCATCTCCTTTTCTTTTCAAAACAGTTTGAAGACGTCTGGGCATTGAGGCTATGAGTTGCTGGAGTTTTGCTGTTGGAATTTGGTCCCATTCTTGCCTTATAAAGATTTCCAGCTGCTGAAGAGTTCGTGGTCGTCTTTGATGTATTTTTCGTTTAATGATGCGCCAAATGTTCTCTATAGGTGAAAGATCTGGACTGCAGGCAGGCCAGGTTAGCACCCAGACTCTTCTACGACGAAGCCATGCTGTTGTTATAGCTGCAGTATGTGGTTTTGCATTGTCCTGCTGAAATAAACAAGGCATTCCCTGAAATAGACGTTGTTTGGAGGGAAGCATATGTTGTTCTAAAACCTTTATATACCTTTCAGCATTCACAGAGCCTTCCAAAACATGCAAGCTGCCCATACCGTATGCACTTATGCACCCCCATACCATCAGAGATGCTGGCATTTGAACTGAATGCTGATAACATGCTGGAAGGTCTCCCTCCTCTTTAGCCCGGAGGACACGGCGTACGTGATTTCCAACAAGAATGTCAAATTTGGACTCGTCTGACCATAAAACACTATTCCACTTTGAAATAGTCCATTTTAAATGAGCCTTGGCCCACAGGACACAACGGCGCTTCTGGACCATGTTCACATATGGCTTCCTTTTTGCATGATAGAGCTTTAGTTGGCATCTGCTGATGGCACGGCGGATTGTGTTTACCGACAGTGGTTTCTGAAAGTATTCCTGGGCCCATTTAGTAATGTCATTGACACAATCATGCCGATGAGTGATGCAGTGTCGTCTGAGAGCCCGAAGACCACGTGCATCCAATAAAGGTCTCCGGCCTGGTCCCTTACGCACAGAGATTTCTCCAGTTTCTCTGAATCTTTTGATGATGTTATGCACTGTAGATGATGAGATTTGCAAAGCCTTTGCAATTTGACGTTGAGGAACATTGTTTTTAAAGTTTTCCACAATTTTTTTACGCAGTCTTTCACAGATTGGAGAGCCTCTGTCCATCTTTACTTCTGAGAGACTCTGCTTCTCTGAGACAAAGCTTTTATAGCTAATCATGTTACAGACCTGATATCAATTAACTTAATTAAACACTAGATGTTCTCCCAGCTGAATCTTTTCAAAACTGCTTGCTTTTTTAGCCATTTGTTGCCCCCGTGCCAACTTTTTTGAGACCTGTAGCAGGCATTAAATTTTAAATGAGCTAATTAAGTGGATAAAAGTGTAAAATTTCTCAGTTTAAACATTTGCTACGTTATCTAGGTTCTATTGTGAATAAAATATTGGCTCATGTGATTTGAAATTCCTTTAGTTTTCATTTTATTAAAATTTAAAAAACGTCCCAACTTTTCCGGAATTCGGGTTGTAGTATTTTTTATACCATATATAGTACTGTTTTAGACCAATGATACCGTTTGTGACGCAAATCAAAAAGTTCCTTTATTGTATTCTAAGCCCTACCGACATGACATGTGGTGTAATGAAAATAGAAAAAGATTCAAACAAAATCCTATCCATCATTCAACAGGACAGTGAGCTGTATTTGTGATTCTGCAGTGACGCATTACGTTTATTTGCAGAATAAAGGATTTACATTACAAACTCCATGTGGACTCTGTACAAAGCACAGAAGGGTAGCGTTGGGTTAAACGTCTGTGAATAAATAACACTGGAATAAGATATTGTTTTGTAAGGATTTATATGAGCATGTTTAATCTAATGTGTGTGTGTGTGTGTGTGTTTATGTGCTTCCCATACCTCCCTCTGCCAAACAGGATTAATGGTATTGCAGACGATGCCGGATCTCTTCTCCTGGCCGTGGTGAGGCAGGGCAGGGAAGATGCTGTGCCTGCCGGGGTGGATGGCAATCTTCAGGTAAGGATCGGGGTTAAAGAACATGCCTTTCTTTAGCCCAGTGGCCTGGAAATCTGCCCACAACATAAAAACAGAGAGATGAATGAGAACAGAACAGAGCAAAATACAACCGAATTAAAACAAAACGGCTCAGAAAGACACATCAGCATATAAAAGAAGAGAAGCAAGCAGAATCCAGTACAATAGAACAGACTATAACTGAAGAGAATAAATCAGAAAAAATAATTATAATAATGAAAAAATAATGTTCAAGAGATTAAAACAGAACAAAATAGCATTGAACAGAGTCAAATAAAACGATAAGCAACAGATGAGAACAAAACACAACAGAATAGAACAAATAAACAAAGAAAAACAGAATAGAACAAAATAAACAAAACTAAATGTTTTAAAATAAACAGAATAGAACAAAATAAAAAATAAAACAGTAAAAAAAAACAATAGAACAAAATAAACAACAGAAAACAGAAGAGAATATAACTAAACTAAACAGTACACACAAAACAGAATATAACACAAAAAAGGAACATAAAAAAACATTTGCAAGTAACGAAACAGAGTAGAACAGAATGGATTAAAATAGTATAATATAAGAAAATAAACTGAATATTAAAGAATAAAACATTTCATTATATAATGTGTTGACCAAGACCAAATTTGTATCTTTAAAATCTCTAAATTGCTCTCCAAAGATGAACACCATTAGCCAAAAAGCACCTTGTGGAAGAAACAAGTAGGTAAATATGTTCCTATAGATGTTTACAGCAGACTGAAATCAGTGGATCAATCATGAAATCCCCTGGAGACACTAAATATAGAGACCCCATAAATATTGATAAAGCTTAATGATTGACTGTCTGGTCATGCCAATTATTACACAACACAAACCTGAGAGAGAGAAGCTGATGAGTCTTCTGCTGCCTCGACTCTGAGGTAAGTCATCAGTGGCCACCGGCTTAAACACCTGACAGCAGAAAGTTCAGTGCAAAATGTCTTAGATTTCACTGGAACCAGTAAACACCTTTCACATAATATCAGCAGCAATACCTGATCAAAAACTACGACAGAACATTTCTTCCCTTATATGTTTTGGGTAAACATTTATGCATTTAGCAGACGTTTTTATCCAAAGCACCTTACAGTGCATTCAGGCTATACATTTATTTTTATCAGTATGTGTGTTCCCTGGGAATTGAACCCACAACCTTTTGCGCTGCAAACGCAATGCTTTACCACTTAGCCACAGGAACATGTGTTGTATGTGTCACAACATCATATGACGCAATCTCGGAGTTCACACCAAAAAACTAAGCAAAAACAACATTGTTTTTTACATTTTTACACTGGAATTCAGGCTTAGCATCACACTGCAATTCTTAATAATGCAACCAACTAAGGCAAGTCATCTGAAATGTAATAAATGTATTCCTGACACTGGGCTGGACGATACAAGACAAGAATTAGAAAGATTCAAGGATGATTAATTCTTTTTGAATTTGAATGATCACAAAAATAAAATGTTTAATGAAAATAAATGATGAATGTACGTGTTGTATGATCATAAGTGTGGAAAAAAAATGATTTGCTGCAGAGTTGGTAAAAATGTATTTCTTTCACATGTGAAAATGTTAATAGTTCACCCACATAGGAAAATGATGTCATCCTTTACTCACCCTCATGCTTTTCCAAACTTGTCAATATCAAGCAGCAAAATAAACTGTTTTGTACATCTAAAAATGAATCCATATGAATCAAGAGGTTTAGCCTTATGAAGAGATACTATTGTCTTGTTGAACTGATCTACAGATTTAATTTATGCTTTTATTTACATCTAAACAGGTTTGTTTTAGTGTGTGTTGCTTCCGTGTTTACCATAAGTGATGTGTTCTATGTATGTGTGTTTATAAGTGAATACAAGTCTAAATCTAAATTGTTAATTATATAAAGTTTATATATATCTTATATATTCAGTTATATCTTGCAATATAATATACAATGCAATTCATCATTATACATCTCTTTACAAGACTTGGATTAAGCCACTCAATTCATATGGGTTCATTTTACAACCTTTTTGGATCTTCCAAGTTTTGGTTACCTGAACTTTCAATGGGACAGAAACCTCTCAGGTTTCATTAAAAATATCGTAATTTGTGTTTTGAAGGTTAACCAAAGTCAAAAAGGGTTGGAAATGACATGAAGGTGAGCAAATGATGACAGAAGCTTCATTTTTGGGTAAACTTAAGGTCACCATAAAGGCCTTTGTCTTGGAATTGGTACACTTTAGCTTTAAGAAACAAAAAGCGTTTGGTTGACTCTGTGGCTATGGAGGTAGGCCTGTACTAAGCCACAAAATGATAACCTGAGATTATCTGCAGCATTAATCCTGTGAGAAACAGATGGCATAGATTATTCTTCTCTTGAAAAACTCTTGATGATACGTGATGAAAGAAAAACAGCAGCATTCTCTACACATCTGCAGCATGATGCAGCAGCACTGTACACATACGTCTGTTCCTCAGCACTGCTCATCTACAGACATGATGTCTGGAGAGTTAAACCATGATTTAAAATAAAAATATACACGTTTTTTCTTTCTTTCTTTCGCTCACCGGTGCAGAGGGGTTCTTCACGGTCACACATGGCGTGGTGGCTCGCAGGGCTCCACTCACTCCATGATAATATTTAAAACAGATCTTAGTCTCCGCTGAAAAAGAGCCAAACACAGGAAAAGGTTTCGTTCATAGTAAAAATAGCTGAATGTGGTTATTGTCTAATTTTACAGACGCCACTGACTATGTCACACCCGACTTCCTCTTTATGAATAGGAAAAAAAAAACACAGTGACAGAAGAAATCTTGCTTGCTATTTGAGAAATAACGGCCTGAACTTATATTTTAATATTTTAAGCATTACAATTATTATAATAATATTTAATTTTTAATATATTTTAATTAATAGGAAATACAAAAATAATCCTCACAAACTGTATGACACTCTTTTTTCAAAGAGACTTACAAAGGAGGACAATAGAGGCAATCAAAACCAACAAAAGAGCAAAAAAAAAGGAAGTGCTATGACAAGTCTCGGTTAGCCCATTTAGCAAGGTTTATATATATATATATATATATATATATAATGTGTGTGTGTGTGTGTGTGTGTGTGTGTGTGCATATGTATATGTATGTATATACACACATACAAACAAAACAAGTATATAGAATAGAAAGTGAGAGCTAGCACCAACATAAAGGCACCATAATATCAAAGAAGTGGCATCTGTCCACTGGCCCACGGGATGCCGTTTTCTCTCTAGTATCCATAACAGTAAAAGTGCCAAGAATACATTTGTAAAAAAGCAGCAGCATATGAGCCATATGGCCTTGCATTGTAATACATCAGAGTGCTTTCTGGACTGTCAAGCAAAGACAGCGTAGGCTGAGCTTTATTTTAACACAAGCACACAGGAAACTTTTCATGAGACACGGGAAGTGTTTTTTGGTTGTCAGTAGAATGTCACACCTGAGTGAATTTCCCCTTCACACCTCTTATCGGAAACAACATCAAACAAATATTTACCTTGAAAGGGCTTTGTTTTGAGGTGTCTGTTACCTTAGCAGCCATACAAGTCACAAACAACCTTAAGCAGCTCTAATGGCATCCCATGCATGGGAAATAAGGGGCTGTAATGCTGTATCATTTAACAAATATGCTTTACAAAAATGCACATACCTTCTACGAAGTAGGAGCTGGCCTCAATCTTCCAGACGATCTGACCTTTGTGGGAGCCGTTCACACCTCTGTTCTTGTAATCAAGAAAGTTCTCTGACAGAACCTCATCTAAGAGAAATAGAAGAGAAATTATTCTTTGTCGTTCAGAGAATCACATCTTTGATTATTCATTCATGACAGCTTTAAAAAACGAGAAACTTTTCACTCTTTAAAAGACGCATACTCTTTAAAGCTTAAATTCAAGAGAAAATAAAATATTAAATAAAATATAATATTTTTATTATTAATTTTATTTGTTATAAATAATTTAAACTACCAGTCAAAATTAAGATTCAAAAAAATAAAAAGTCTTTTATGTTATGTTACGCCCATCAAGTCTGCCTTTAATTAAAAGACAGTATAATATTATATTATATTTTAAAATGTAATTTATTTCTGTGATGTAATGCTGAATATTAAGCATCATTACTCCAGTCTTGTGTCACATGATCTTTCAGAAATCATTCTAATATGCTGAATGTGCGAGAAACCTTTCTGTGTGTAGTGTATGTTATGTTAAACATCAACATCTATTTGTATGGAAGTTTATTTCCACCTCAGAGTAAAAAAAACAGTTAATTGCAAGATGAATGTTCATCTTAAGAAAATAAAGTGCCAATGTGAGATATAATGTTACTATTGCAAGAAATATACTGCAGTTATGAGGAAATATAGTCACAATGTGTTATAAGCAATTCTAAGAAACAAAGTATGAGAAATAGAGTCGCAATTAAGAGAAATACAATTTTGCAATTGTAAGATACGAAGAAATTATAAGATATGACGTTGCAATGACTTTGTTTCACATATCACATATCTTGTAAAGTTTCATTTTTTTTTCTAATTACATACACATGCGGTAGAAAACCATCTATGTATGTACTAGTTCTCTAAAAACCCAGAAACCAAATACAAATAAAATCTGTAATCTAACATCAAGAAATTTGGGTCAGTAAAAAAGTAGTTTTAATGAATGTAATACTTTGACTCAGCAAGGATGCATTAAATTGATCAAACGTGACAGTACAGACATTTACAATGTTACAAAAGAAAACAGTATTGATTTCCTAGAAAATAACAACTAGCAAATATTTTTTCAACCTTGATATATGCTTATAATTATCAGCATATTAGACTGATTTCTGAATGATCATGTGATTAAGACTGGAGCAATGATGCTGAAAATTCAGCTTTGATCACAGAAACAAATTCCATTTCAAAATACAGAAAACACTTATTTTAAATTATAATCATATTTCACAATATTACAGTTTTTGCATTAACTTGATCAAATAAATACAGCCTTGGTAAGAGACTATATTCAAAAACATTAAAAACTCTTAAAACACAACCAACAAGAAACAGGCTCACCGATGAGGTACATGCCAATCCAGTCACCGGCGTCCACTTCCTCCTTGATGTCCCAGCTGAGGGTGATGCCCTGCGTCTGGCCGATGGTGTAGCTGGAGGTGCTGACGGTGAGGGTGGAGCGGCAGTGAGAGGTCAAGAGGTCGGTGTCGCTGGTGGAGCGCAGCACGGCCGCCGCCAGATCCTCCGGTATGCCGTTCTGGAAGTCTACATTGGGGAACTGCTCAGGGTTGAAACTGTGCCGAATCGGGTCCTTACATCGCCGCCTGCCCTGAGATGCGCGAGATGGAGAGGCCATAGCTACAAGCCCGAGAAACCTGTTCTGGTACAAGTTCTGAGAAAAAAAAACAAGTAGGAAGAGTGAAACATGATGGATCCCTCCATTACTGTATGCAAATGCTCTTTAGGAGCATATGGTGTGCAAATCCAACCATCAAAAGAACAATCATGTCCTGGGGGGTTCAGATTCTGCGGGAAATGCAGACTTTTCATAGTCAGATCAGAAAAAGACAAAACTGCTAGGAGCGGGGCAGGTCGGGACATGTTTGAGGAGGGAGAACAGCACATGAGATGCTAAATGTCACCTACAGGGGGTCGAGAGAATTGTTCTACAGTGCAAGACATGACGTCTACTTCAACTGTAATGAACGATGTTAAAAAAAGGGGTGAAAAGAGGCACACATGCCTAACCAGAACGATGTGAGCACGAGACAATGGCAATGTAGAGAAGGAATTTAGGTTACATAAATGCTATTATCGTTAATCCAAAAAAAAAAAAAAAAAGATTCCAAATTAAATTAAACCTTTTTTTAAATGAAATAAAATTGTAATAGAACTGTAATCGGAAGCTATTATGAAACTAGGGCTGGGTATCGAATCAGATGCCCGATTCGATTCAATTTCGATTCTTGATTTTTTTTTATTACATTCAGTGAATATAGTTTTAATACAAATGCTATTGATATTTCTAGAAAATGAAAAGCTTAAGTGGTACCATTTAATATCTTTCTGGAAAATGTACCTTTTTCAGAATTCTTTCATAAACAGAACGTTGCTAAAAAAAATATATTACATATTAATTATGTAGAAATAAACATACATTACCCAAAATATGTTACGGTAGTGTATATGACATAAAACTAAATAAAAAAATAATAGTATGTGACAAAGTGGAGTATTCAGGAAAAACAACGCTGTAGATCGGTTCATCTTTGTCACATGACCTCACTCCATGCATGTTTCATTCAGTGAGTGAATTATTTCTCTGATAATTGATTAAATATGTATCAATGTAATGTAAATGGTAGGATGTGTTTTGGCTAAACAAATGATTTACAGACATAAGGTTTCATGACTTCCTCATCTTCTGTCTCTGTTCACACACTGACATGCTTTTTCTAAAGACAGAATTTCCTGCATGTCACTGCTCTGAAAGAACAAGAGGCAGTCAAGCAGCAAATAGCAGATGTGGTGGGACCCAGATACATGTGTAGCGCAAACCACAGGCCATGCGCGTCTCTGTGGGATGCCAAGATCTGTGTGGAAATCAACCTGAGTCCTGTGGTTTTCTGTGCAGTAGAGATGGATTAGAGTGATCGACTAGTTATCCAAAAACTGTTTATCCATTATTGAGGTCAACCGAAGAGTTTATTTGGATTTTCTTTTGACTTTCTTTTTTTTATATATATTTTTTTAGCAGTATTGTTTTAGTTCAAACAGCACAGCATGGCGACACCAAGGTCACGAGTCCAATTCCCCTGGACTGTATGAATTGAAAAATGTGAACATGAACGCAATGTTAGTCTTGGAGTATCCGGCCAAGTGCATAAATGTAAATGTTAAAGGGGATGAATTCAGAGAAAAGGCATGAACAATGTGGGCCGGTCTACTGTACATACTGAAATGTGTTTGCAATAAATGTAACACCTTCAACCATTTTAAAAAGTCAAGAAAATTACTATTATTTGTGTTCAACGTAAGAGTTTGTTATTTGTTACCTACCATGGCTTTCATGATGTAAATAAAAAGAAAATTCACAAAGTTTAATCAAATACAATGATTAAACCTATCTCTGGCCAAAAAAGTTTGTTTTAAAGTGTGGCGAGTAAAAACCTGTATAGTAACTCGATAACTGATATAACTGCAACATAATATATGATGTCATGTTTATAGCATCTTTTAATGACTTTTAGGATGAAACTAATTTACTGATTTTCCACAGAACACACATTCTGCTTTAATACAAAAAACTATTGTCATCAAAAATGCACTAGATCACACTATCAATAATATGGTTATCGGTATCAGTCATTTTCAAAACCGATTTGCCGATAATAAAGTAGTTTAAAAACATTTAAAGAAAGTTTTCGTCAGAGCCCTTGTTATTCTTAATTTTGACATTAATTGTCATTTTTATTTTTCCTAAATATCGTTTCAAATTATCGGTTATCGATCTACTTGATCTGTAATAATCAGTATCTGCATCAGCCCTGAAAAACACATAAGGTATCGATCGACCCCTAAACTATTTAATAGGGGTTGCACGACTACTGATTTCTACTAGTCGATTTTTTATTTAAAAAATACTTGAGTTACTCGACTACTCGTGGTTCATACTACTGTAAATGAAAAGACATTAAATAGATTTTTTTAATCAATAAACACTTATTAATTCATAGCCTTATGCAACAATTACATATGTAAATTGTCAAAACTTTATAATTATGACATAACATATAAAGATTTTCATGTAACAGCCAGTATTTGTATCTGTAACAATCACAACATTTTTGTATCTGCATTTGGATACAACGCCGTACAGTTACTTGATAAGACCGTTATGGCTATGTTTTTTTCATAGTTGTCACTGAACAAGTATGCCGTTTTAAACTAAAATAATTATTAATTTCTAAAATAATATTGATCATGCAAGCAGAGAGATGTCATGACAAACGTTTAGTGATCATTTGAACATGACTGAAACCGTTCAATGCGAACATTTTCATTACGCAGAACTCTTTAAGCGAGTCTTAATGTTTAGTGAACTTCACTAAACAAATGTGTGTGTGCCGCGCAAACCAGCAAAAGGTAAAGATGCAAACATGTAGGACAAGTATAAAAAATGTATCCATATCTATTAGCCTACTCTTGAGAGAGAACTGGTTTGGTGTTTGAGAGACTGAGACGCGCAGTGCAGCTGTTTGATTGGTGAGTGCGCTGTGCTTATTCCATTCATTCGTTTAATATCGTAGCCTAAAGTTTAAATCATTGCCTTTTAAATATATACAAATAATAGAACGTGTATGATGTATTATTATAGGTGATATTACTCTTGCCAAGCTCTGATTTCTAAGAGATGCACGGAGAGACAACAACAATGCTGTGTTTGATTTGCGCTCTTTTCACTCATAAAGTTTACCCAAATACTGGTTATACTGGTTCATACCGAAAACCGGTGTATATTTTCGTTACGATATTAATTTTTAATATACCGCCATACCGATATATTTAATTACTCAACGTTCGGAACGAACATTATGCTGCACCACGGCCGCGTGACACTGTTTCAGATGGACCCTTTACAATGATGCACTTCTAAGCAGAGGGTAAACACAGCAGTGCTCTGGTGTTACGCTACAGGGAAGATGGATGCTGCAGTACTAGTAGAACATGACACAGAACTTATGCCAAAAAGAGGAGCCAGGTCTGTTGTTTGGAGTTTTTTTTGTTTCCAAAAATCGAATGTCAACCAAACAACCATTTTATGCAAGTGCTGTCGGGCTAAAATTGTCGCCAAAGGCGGCAACATGAGCAATTTGCTCCAGCACCTTAGCCACCTTAGCACTACTTAAACTAATAACAAAACATACTTACAATAGCTGATTCAGAAGTGCCAGATTTTCGTAGCAAAGTCAGATTTATAATTATTCCTCTCCTAGGTTCAAGAAACGGTCGTCCATAAAATGCATAACTATTCTGTTGTAATCTTAAAGATTCCTAAATGCATCTACTTTCAGAAGGCCAAATAAATTGCTTTTGTTTTCGCCTAGATACACAAAGCATCTCCCTGACATGGCTGCTTCAACACTAACAGTGGTTAATGAAATCACGCCTTCTTTCTTTGCACAAATATTTGGGCGGCATTATGCAAATATTTCCACATAGTGATGTAGACATGTGGCGATTTTAGGGGGGTGTGACAGTCTTAACTTTGATAAAGAATATCTCTTTGGATTCGAGACTTTAGTCTTTGCAACTTTACAGATCTTCTTTATGCACCAAGATCGTGTAACACTCCAAAGAGAAAGGAAAAATTTAAAATCACATCATATGACCCCTTTAAATAAATGAAATATCATTTGACATAAAATGACTGAAAAATTAGGGGTTTGTAAGTTTTTTTTATGTTTTTGAAACGGATAAAAAAAATACAGTAAAAATAGTAATATTGTGTAATATTATACAATTTAAAGTAACCATGTTCTGATTAAAATATCTTGTTGTGATTTAAAACCATACCAGCTTCCATTGCTATTATCATAACAAAAATAAGATAAAAAAAGACAAAAATTCAGTTTAAAAATAAAAATTTATAAAATCTATCTTTAGCAAAATATTAATGTGTGGTGAGTAAATACTGTATACGTGAGTAACTCGATAACTTGGTATAAATGCAACATAATACATGTGTCAGGTTTTTACAGAAAGCACAATATTATGCCACTAAAACAAAAAAATATAAAAAAACTAAATCATAGTATTATTTTTTGTGACAAGTGCAAATGGAGTTATCTTGAGTGACACAATGACCTGCAATGATTGTCGTAAAACAGGAAATGCAAATGAACTGTATCAGCTATTGTATTATAACCCTGGGGTGAAGTTACCAAACTATTCTGAATCTAAGCATAAGCCAAGGCCACACTTCCTCCTCCTCCATCCCAGTTTGCATGAAGCCTGCAGTGCAACAAAACTCACACAACATGAACTTGAAGCCATTGTGACACTGCAAGCAAAAGATGCACTGTAGACAAGACTAATGCCGGCATTCAGAAACATCCACAAAGGACACGGAGCAAATCCAGTTTCACACACAATCATCAGCTGTTTCTGCTTCCTCCATTCAACTGGGAAATCTGGAAAACTTACAGGACAGATCATACTGAAAAGAGCTTAGAATTCAGAGCAGGAAAATGAACGAGTGTAAAATGACACGTCAGACTGCACCACACAAGCAATACATTTCTGAAATATATAACCTATTTGTTCCAATACATTAAGCTTATCCATCTTCCATGGTTTCAGTCTGGCATTTCCTATTTCTGTTCCTGTGACTTCAATATCGTTTCTTGATCTCTGTTCACTCTTTATTGACATAAAACCCTAAGGACCAAAATTAAACATCCGTCTCCTGTTAAAGATTTGAATTGCAAAATCAACAGCATTTATGGCTTAATTCTGACTATCTAAAATAAATTACAGAACAACTATTCAAATGTTTGGGGTCAGGAAGTTATTTTTAAAGAAATAAATACTTGTTTAAGCAGCAAATCAACATATTAGAATGATTTCTGTAGTATCATGTGACACTGAAGACTACAGTAATGATGCTGGAAATTCAGATTTCTATTACAGGAATAAATTAATTTGTAGAACACATTCAATAGAAAACAATTAGCCCAATTTAAATTGTTATAATATTTCACAACATTTCAGATTTTACTGTATTTTAAAAATGCACCCTTGGTGAGCATAAGAGACTTCTTTCAAAAGCATTGTAATTGCAACAGCAGTGTAATAACTGAAAACTTCAATTCCATGACAATGTTAAGCCTAAAGTGACCATTAATTGTCACTAAGTACAATGCAAAATGTTGTAAAGTTGTAAAAAAATATATATTATTGTAGTCTTACTAAAGATTTACCAAAAAATACGATTTCGGTTTTTCTACATGTTTAACTTAGTGTGTAATATGGCATTTCATTGTAATCATTTGTGAAATTTACTAGTAGCAAGAGTGGGAAATATCTTTTTTTTTAAAAAGTACTTCTATTTTAAGTGCCTCACTGTAACCTCGATTTGCTGAGTGAGCCAAAGAGTATCGAATTATGCCACAAATGCTTAACCTGAATCTGCAATATTCCATTTGTTCCAGAATATAATTTTATATTGACCGACCAAAGATTGTATGAGATTGCACTGCACTGAACTGAAATGCATGTACATAAGGCATGAAAACAGACGTGTATCAGTCAGGGCTTCATCTGCCGTGATTTCCTGGCCAATGCAGGAAGGTCACCACAGGGCAGAGGGCCAACCGCAGCACAGCAATATCATTAGCAGACTCTGACACACATGACCCTCATAAAGGTTAATGAAAGGGCAGATATCAATTTTTGTAACGAGGTCACTGCTTGGATTAATTCTTTTTTGTTGACAGAGAATAGTAGGAATGCAAATTCTGATGTTGACTTCATTGTGACACGCCGAAACAAACTGAATCTTCCACTGGGCTCATTTGTGTTTACAAGATGAAAGGAAGCTTTACCAATGCACCTTGCAAGCACACTGACACAGATAAATTAATTATAATCATTATGGCCCCGGGGACAGGCTCCATTAAATACCACAGTGTGTGTCTGTGTCTCACGCAGGATGAGATGCATTAGCTCGAGCAGCGTCAGGCTCGCCGAGCCAAAACGAAACCAGAGAATCTTAATGTACTTACATAACGGAGCACGCAGGCCTACAGGAGCGGGATATTTCTCTCCAGAATACAGAGATCAAGCTACAATTCTTTTAGAAAGAAGCTCTGAAGAATGTAATCTCCTCTGTGACGTAGAACAGACTCTAGCTGGACACCGCAGTAAATATGCTACCATCTTACATTTATTCTTAATGGCATATCTACAGTGATGCTATTTTTGCACCTTTGCAGGTTGTTTACCATTGCAGACTATGAACATTCCTAGTTTTGTGACCAATTTCTTATGCTCTTCTACTGTACAAAAGCTTCTGCTAAATGCATAAATGTAAATGCAGTTTTGAAAATTATAACATGATGCCACTTGCACTGTATACTGACAGTATTGCTGGTTTTGTTCTTCTGTGAAATGCTAAATGCTTTTATTGCATTAAATAAATAAAAAAAAATATATATATAATATAAAAAAGCTAAATAATCATATTTATTTAAAATAGACTTTAGAATGCATGTAATTATATTTAATTTACATTTTAGATTATAAAAATGCCACTGAATAAATGCAATGCTTTGTGACATCAGTTTAGCAGAATTTATGGCATATTATTTTAGTATGTATTTTAGTTTTATTATAGTTTTATTATAATACAATTAATGTTAGATTAAATATATATTCAAAAGGTTTCATTTTTATAATTATAAAAGGACAATAAATAAATACATTTTTGGTTACAGTTTACAATGCGATCCCATTAGTTCACATTAGTTAAGGCATTAACTAACAACCAAAAATGAACAATACATTTCTTACAGTATTTATTCATCTTTGATAACATTAGTTAATAAAAATACAACCATTCATTCTCCATGTCAGCTCAGGACCATTAAACTTTGGATTTGAATAATGTCTTAGTAAATGTAGATATTAAGATTAACTAAGATTAATTATTAGTATTTTCATAGTTCATGTTAACTAATGAAATTAGCAAATGTTAACAAAGTGTTCCCACATTTGTAACTTATAAGACATACTAATGAAAATAATGTATTATAAAATTACAATCATAATTACTGTAAATATGGGACTATATTTACAGTAAATGTCGTGTATAAATAAAAACGTATGAAGTCAGTTCACTCAATAATGTCCACGTCATCATGTGAAGGTCGTTCAACAGGAAGCACTCCTGGCTGGAAAGGAACAAGGCCTTTTTTTTCCTCTTCTGAAGCTTTTCTGATTTTAGAGCGGATCAATAGCCTGTTGGTCTCAGGTGAATCAATACTAATCTACCTCATCTCTGCTCCTCGGCTAAATGATTTCTGCTCTTAACGACCCCTGAGTAATGAACACACGTCCCCAACTAAACACGGACAACCAGCTTATCATCCGTCGCAGACATCAGCTTTTACATCCATTATTTTATTTGCTTGTTTATATTACTATTGAATTTCATCTAACATTCATGTTTGAGATGACTTCCAATTGTCATTTGAAGACAGGAACAGCTTTTTATTTTCCATTGTAAATATTTTCATCATACCATACAGCCACAAACAGTTATATAATCAAAAATGACCATCGACCTATGACTGTCTCAGTTCATCATAACTTCATTTGAACTTAGGATGGAAATTTGGTGTAGACATTTTAGTAGTGAAGTAGTTTTATATATAGATTGTAAGGTTTAAGATGGTGTTTGTGTAGTTTGTGATTTATTTAACGACCCTCAGAGTTTTATTATTGTAAAAATATATTTATTTTTATCCCAATTAAATGTATTTAATACATTTACTGACAGTATTTTTTACTCAATTAATTTTTATACCCCTCCCTGCTACAGTTAGCTAACCTTCAACAATCTAAAAAAGTAAATATAGTTTTTGATGTGAAATATATATATATATATATATATATATATATATATATATATATATATATATATATATATATACACACACACACACACACACACGCGCGTCACATTACTTCACTTGTCATGTTTTTTTTTTATTATTATATTTACATTTTATTTTTACATTTATGTAATACTTATGGCTTCATATATGTATAAATATAACACACACACATACGAATACATATTTTATATGGCTTTAGGTGTAGTGTTGCTGTGTCGAGTTTAGGCTTCAGGAATGAGGATGAGGATGAGGATGCTCATCTGGGCCAAATACACACGCACGTGCACGCCAACGCGCGCGCCCCACACAAAGACACGCGAGGCCTTGACTGATGACGAACATTATCTGAATAACACTAGGCAAAATAAATCGCAACAGCTTTTAAATCAGCATTATTTGGCAGCGCCGTGCACTACTGAAGCCTCCTGACTGTTACCGTACTGTCAACCACTGCCCCTGGCTACAGACGTCGCACATCACGCCTTGCTAGCGGTAACTTACATCGGTGTAATACACACACACACACACACACACACACACACTCACTCACCTGGGTCAGTATCACCTGCCGGTGAATCATCACCTTCTCGTTCATATGGCCATTATCCGTCCCATATTTACCCGCGCAACAGCCGCCCTTACCTCACATTTGCCCTGCTTGCTAAGCTACCGCAGGAGATGCTACATCCTCTTTCCTGGGTACCAGGAGCCTGTAACCAATGGAAACGCTCCGTCAGCTTGATTTCTGTTTTTTCTTTTCTCCAGTTATGATCGTGGTTACGTCATTCACCCCACCCGCGCACGTACGCACATTCCGCACTGATTTTCTGGACGCTGACTTGATGTCTGGATAGCGACTGGCTTCTGATTGGTCGTCCCTGGGGTGGCTGGATTTGATTGGATGAATAGTTTGTTGGGCTTGGATGTGATTTGATTCCTCACAGGAGGCTGTTTGTGGACAACTGTTTCTGGGAAACTGTGTTTTGACGACAAAAAATGATTGTTTGTGAAAAAACGGAAATGGAAAGATATGTATATGAATTCAGAAGAGATTTTAAGAGATTTTGAATTAATTTAAAGTTTATAAATAAGCACAAATATACCTCTGTATGTGCACTAGACAGTTTTATAAACCAATTTGATAATGTTTACTTGTGCATTGCACTCCGCACTGTCTACTCTCATCCACTGGTCAATCTGAGGACTTGCATTACTGTCGTCTGTGTGATCACTCTCCCCGCCACATTACATTTAGTCATTTAGCAGATGCTTTTATCCAAAGCGACTTACAAATGAGGACAATGGAAGCAATCAAAACCAAGAAAAGAGCAATGATATATAAGTACTATTTATCCAAAGTTCTTGTACAGTCTCAGATTGTGTGTACGTATAGCCAACTATTTATAGTATATCAGTTATGTAAAGGTCTATAATTGTTTTTCTTCAATACTTAAATTGTTGTATATTTATATTTATGTTTAATTAGTATGTAGCCCCTTACCAAAAAGTAGTATACTTCAAGTTTATTTTACTAAGTATACTTAAGTAAAGTTCAATTATGTTTGTATACTTTATGAAGCAAGTATACAAATATCAGTGTTCTAGTAGTATACTTGTAAGTGTACTGTTTCAATACTCCTTGGGACTAAACTGGACCACTTTCTAGTATATAAAAGTATACTTTTAAATATCTTTTAAGTATAACAGTAGCAAACTTTGAGTACACTACTAGTTTACCTCTATGTTTGTAGTTTGTACTGCAGTTATACTATAAGTGAACTTATAGGTATACTGATAGTTTACTAATTAAATACTTTGTACACTTTGAAGTATAGTCTCAGTAAACTACTAGTTTATACTGCAAATATACTCATAAGTTTTCTTTAAGTGAACTTTACATCATACTTTAAGTATACTACTTTGTGCCTATTTAGGTTTTAATATGTATATATGTTGTTTTATGAATATCTGAACTTACCAAGCATCCAAAGAAAGAACAGGGCATCTGCTTGTAAACAAAAACATCTTATTCTAGCCTCATGCAGTCTTTTTTAAACTCTTTAATGTGGGTAAGTTTCATTAAAAAAAATTAACATTTTGAACAAAAATCTGAAAAAAAGACTGACTTGGATTCAGAATGACCAATCAACACCCCAAAGCTTGACTGAAATTATTACCTCTTCATCGGTCAACATTTTATTTCATAATTTTACAGGTTTGATGCTGTTTCATGCCAGATGATCGTGTTATACTACATGTGTTAGTATCATGTGTTAGTGTATAATACCTAGACAGTAAAAGAAATGGACACAGCGACCCCATTGGATTCAACAGAGACCAGTGAAGTCAATTAGAAGCACGCACTTCCTGGGGGTTGAGCGTACTGCGCAGACTCAAACTGAGCTTGATGACGTAGATGTCACGTGAGCAACCTGTCTGACAATTGTAGACTTCTAATCGCTGTGCCAAGAGAAATCTGAATCACCACAGGAGCAAATTTTGATAAGTATTCTGATTAATTATTTTGTTATTTTTCATAGTATTTAGTATTAATCGTCCCCCTGATTGTCTCATAGACAGTAAAAGATTGCCTGCGAGCTTCTCCTCCTGTCCATACGGTAAGTTCTCTACTGTGCGACAGAGAGTCGCTAGTTATGACGCAATCATTAGCCTATTTTTACAAAAACTGCTTCTACAGGGCCATAACGTAAGATACAAGGTAATGGAGCCTTTTATACATTTTTGTGTTTCTTTAGAAATAATTTATGGACAAATGGAGTCTTTAAAAGCCTCAGATGTAAAGTTATTTGCTGTCAAAGTGACGCCAAAATTAATGGGAGTCAATGGAATGCTAACAGCAGGTGGGGGTCTGCTAATCAATGGCAGCTCCCAGGGAAGCTTCAATAAAATATGAAACCCTGCCCCCCTGGTATAGTAGCTGTTGTTTCTTTTTTCTTCTTCACTTGTGTTTTTTTTTTATTCTGTACAGAAGATGTGTACTAGCACCCTCTACCAAATAATAATGAAAACATGGATTCTAGGAGTATAGCTCAAATATATTTAGTCTTTTTGTAAGTTTAAGTCAAGTATATTTGTGTCATTTTAAGTATATTTCTGAGGAGTACATAAAAGCATACTTTCCTATTTTTGGTTTTAAAGAAGTATACTAATAGCACACTTGAATAAACTTCTTTTTCGTAAGGGGCCCTGTGGTCCTACACATGTTCACAGTGTCAGGGATCTGACAAGCCCGGTCTCCGCCAATCATCAACGCTCACAGTCCCCTGATTATTAACTAGTCACACCTGCCCTGCATCACAGATCCCCCGCAGCACTCACCCGTACCTCAGTTCCCCATCAAGCCTCCAACAGGAACATCAGTCACAGTCTCATCACACTTGTCTCCTGAGCTCCTGCAAGCCAGACGTAACGTATACTCACCTTTGGTGTTACACTAACCTGTGTCTTTGTTCTCCTACCCTCAGGACCACGGATCACCAGTTTGCTACCAGTGATTCGGCGGTCGCTGAAGTCTCCTATGATTACCCCGAGGCTGGTACTGTTTTCGGCATCTAAAGAAGAAGAGAATATAAGTGAGCGATCTGTGACTGTGGCTTTGACATTACAGAACCAAGCGAACTCACCTGTTTGCATTCCCGTCCCATGTGACTACCATACTGCCCGCATCTGAACTACGGAGTTTCACCTTGCACTTGAGGATAAAGGATTCATCGAGCACTTGTATATATTTCAATATATCACTGCTCTGAATTCACCTACCTCTGTCTCCCGAAGTCTATCCTGACAGAAGGCCTTACCCAAAAACAACAAGGATGAATTCAGCGCAGCCAGAGGATAGCGCTTCCGCTAGTTCCACTCCCACGTTGGTGTATATGGCAAGCTATCACGACCAGCGCCCTTCTCGAGGAGGATTGCAATGGGTTTTTACTACAATGTTCACTTGCACTGGAGCAGCACGCGCATCAGTATCCTACGGAGAGATCTAAAATCTCGTTTATCATACAGCAATTGTCTGGGCCAACACTGAGATGGGCCCAAGGGCTATGGTTCCAGGAATCCACAATCACCTCATCCTTACAGAACTTCATCTGTCATTTCAAGGAAGTGTTTGGATGCCCGGTGGGGGATTCCTTGGTCAGCGATCAGCTCTTGGACCTCCGACAAGGCAAAAGAACCGTCTCAGAGTATTCCCTTGAATTTTGCACTTTGGCCGCAGCAAGTGGATGGAATGAAAAAGCTCTTTTAACCATGTATCGATGAGGATTAAACCCTGCACTCCGACTCCAACTCGCCATTTATGATGATAATCTGGGATTGGAAAAATTCATGCAGCAAGCTCTCTGTGTTCCCCTGAGGTCCCAGTCCTGCTATCGGGAAGTACACCCAGTGGAAAACATTCCTCGCTGAAAGCACACAAGAGAAAGCTGCTGAACCACCACCAGAAAGAATGCAAGTAGATTCAGAATCAGAATCAGAATGAGCTTTATTGCCAGGTATGTTCACACATACGAGGAATTTGTTTTCGTGACAGAGCTCCGCAGTGCAACATAACAGCGACAGAACAAAAAACACAATAAGGAATAAAAAATACAAAAAAATACAAATAGGTGGGT
Source organism: Carassius carassius (assembly GCF_963082965.1). Classification (NCBI taxonomy): domain Eukaryota; kingdom Metazoa; phylum Chordata; class Actinopteri; order Cypriniformes; family Cyprinidae; genus Carassius; species Carassius carassius. The sequence continues at coordinate 3,604,210 of NC_081774.1, read as the reverse complement.
AAGGATTGACAATATACAAATTGACAATGTATGGCAGGTATATTAAAAAGAGCATTTATGTATGTACATGTATATTATGTGGAAAAATTGTAACTGTACGCTAAGTATGTGTGTTTGGATAATTAAGTGTATGTGTATATAAATATAAGTAGTATAGTGTGTTCCATGTATGTACATGTATATTATGTGCAAAAGATTTACGTGTACGCTAAGTATGTGTGTTGGATAAAAAGTGTAGTGAATATAAATATAAATAGTGTAGTGTGTCCCACAGTTATTATCAGCTGTTCATAAGATGGATTGCCTGAGGGAAGAAACTGTTCCTGTGTCTGGTCGTTCTGGTGCTCAGTGCTCTGTAGCGTCGACCAGATGGCAACAGTTCAAAGAGGGAGTGTGCTGGATGTGAGGGGTCCAGAGTGATTTTAACAGCCCTTTTGCTCACTCTGGATAAGTACAGTTCTTGAATAGATGGGAGGGTTGTACCGATAATTCGCTCAGCAGTCCGGACTACCCTCTGTAGTCTTCTGAGGTCCGATTTAGAAGCTGAGCTGAAGCAGACAGTTACTGAAGTGCAGAGGATGGATTCGATGATGGTGGAGTAGAACTGTTTCAGCAGATCCTGTGGCAGGTTAAACTTCCTCAGCTGGCGAAGGAAGTACAACCTCTGCTGGGCCTTTTTCACAATGGAGTCAATGTGAATGTCCCACTTCAGGTCCTGAGAGATAGTGGTGCCCAGGAACCTGAATGACTCCACTGCAGTCACAGTGCTGTTCATGATGGTGAGTGGGGGGAGTGCAGGGGGGTTTCTCCTGAAGTCCACGATCATCTCCACTGTTTTGAGCGTGTTAAGCTCCAGGTTGTTGAGACTGCACCAGACAGCCAGCTCTTTAACCTCCTGTCTGTAAGCAGACTCGTCACCGTCCTGAATGAGGCCGATGAGTGTGGTGTCATCTGCAAACTTCAGGAGCTTGACAGAGGGGTCCTTAGATGTGCAGTCATTAGTGTACAGGGAGAAGAGCAGTGGGGAGAGAACACAGCCCTGGGGAGCTCCGGTGCTGATTGTACGGGTGCTGGATGTGTATTTTCCCAGCCTCACTAGCTGCTGCCTGTCTGTCAGGAAGCTGTTGATCCACTGACAGACGGAGGTGGGCACGGAGAGCTGAGTTAGTTTGGGCAGGAGGAGGTTTGGGATGATCGTGTTGAAGGCAGAGCTGAAGTCCACAAACAGGATCCTCACATAGGTCCCCGGTCTGTCTAGGTGTTGCAGAACATAATGGAGTCCGATGTTTACTGCATCGTCCACAGACCTGTTTGGTCTGTAGGCAAACTGAAGAGGATCTAGCAAGTGTCCAGTGATGTCCTTCAGGTGGGCCAGCACCAGTTTTTCAAATGACTTCATGACTACAGACGTTAGAGCCACAGGCCTGTAGTCATTTAGTCCTGTAATTTTGGATTTCTTTGGGATGGGGATGATGGTGGAGCGTTTGAAGCATGAAGGGACTTCGCACAGCTCCAGCGATCTGTTGAAGATCTTTGTGAAGATGGGGGCCAGCTGGTCAGCACACTCATCTCCCAACGTTTATCTCCGGAGGAAAGAAATCGTCGAAGAGAACAGAAATTGTGCCTGTACTGCGGGAGTGGTGACCATTTCACATGTACCAGCCCATCTTGTCCCCCACGGTTAGTGGTGAGTTCGATACTTCCTCAACACTCTGTTTCTAACCCACTAATCATCTCTGTGACTTTGAAGCTTAGAGGTCTCGATGTAGAGCCTACCGCCATTGTTGACTCTGGATCAGCTGGAAATTTCATTTCAGGGAAATTCGTTAAGACCCATTGTCTCCAAAGGATTAGAACTCCACAGCCATACTCCATCTACGCGGTCACAGGAGAAATGTTAAATAAAAGGTGCGTGACATCTCAAATTGCACCAATCACCATTTGTGTTGAACCTAAACACCAAGAGCAATTTACACCACTCATACATACCAATAGTCATGCAGAACTGATACTCGGCCGCCCTTGGCTGATTCAGCACCAACCTTTTATAGACTGGACCACGGGGAAAATTCTTAAGTGGGGTTGTAAATGTCAAAACGCCCAAGTCATTCCATGCCCTATGTTCATAACCAGCCTGTCACAATGCTATTGAATTCAACGTCCATTGAGAGTCCCAAGGAAAACCAGTCTGTCAATTTCCCACCTTGTTATGCCTCCTTTGCAGATGTTTTTAACCCCCTAGCAGCCTCTAAGCTCCCACCACACCGGCCATCTACTTCTCCAGCAGCGGTTAGTTTCTTCTTTGTTCCGAAAAAGGATGGAGGGTTGAGACTATGCATCGACTACAGAGCTCTAAATAAAATAACGGTAAAGTTCAGCTATCCTCTTCCACTAATTCCATCTTCTCTCGAACAGCTCCAGGATGCCCGTATCTTCACCAAGTTAGACCTACGGAGTGCATACAACCTGGTCAGGATTAGAGAGGGAGATGAGTGGAAAACGGCTTTCATCGCCCCTGGTGGACACTACGAATACTTGGTGATGCCGTACGGTCTAGTAAACACCACCTCTGTCTTTCAAAGCTTAATGGATGATGTCCTCCATGATTATCTGAACCGTTTTGCTCTCTTCTACATAGATGACATCCTCATTTACCCACCCAATGAAAAAGATCACCAGTGTCATGTTACCCAGGTACTCCAACGTCTTAGAGAATTCTCCCTCTTTGTAAAAGCCGAGAAGTGTGTTTTTCACCAGCAATCCATTGAGTTCTTAGGATACACAATCACCCAGGAAGGGGTGAGGATGGACGATCGAAAGACCCAAGCTATCACATCATGGCCAGCACGAAAGACCATCAAGGAGCTCCAAAGATTTCTTGGCTTCGCCAACTTTTTCCGCAGGTTCATTCATAAATACAGTATGATTACTACACCCCTTACCTCCCTCTTCAAAGGGAAACCCAAGACCCTTCAACTGAACCATGAAGCTGAACAAGCATTCCAAGCTCTGACAACCGCCTTTACCACAGCCCCACTGCTTCAACATCCAGATCAGAAAAGAAATTCATTGTTGAGGTTGAGCAACAGAGAACTCCTAGCGGTGAAACTGGCGTTGGAAGAGTGGAGACATTGGCTAGAGGGTGCCAGACAACCATTTCTCGTACTTACTGATCATAAGAACCTCAAATACCTGAAGGAAGCCAAAAGACTCAACCCGCAACAAGCCAGGTGGGCTTTATTTTTTACAAGATTTCTTTTCCATATCGTCTATCGCCCCGGATCTAAAAAGACCAGAGCGGATACTCTGTCCCTTCTCCACGCCCTTGAAGAAACCCCTGAAGAACCAGAGCCAATCTTACTTACCAAATTATTTGTTAACCCCATTCAATGGGACCCAGACGAAATGCTCCGCGAACGAGCTCAACAACAGCCCATTCCACCTGCATGCCCACCAGGAAAGATATTCATCTCAGAAGACCATCGCAGGGCTCTTCTCTCCCAAGTATACTCCTCAGTGGGAACTGGACACCTTTGGGTAAATAAAACTCTTGCTTCGTTACAGCACAAGTACTGGTGGCCAGGATGTGTCCTCTGTGCCATGACCAAACACACACATGTAGCAGAATTACAATAAAGCTCAATTTGATATGATTTGACTTGATTTTTATCTGAAATATACATTATTAATTAGCTCATAATGCTATTATATGGTTCTTATTTTAGACTTTAATGAAACTGCATGGAAAGACTGCGTATTCATCATATTTTGTATATGGATATTTTCTACTAGAAAATCCAAATGAAAGTATTCCTATCATTTTAAATTATCAGAAGTTATCTATGACAAAGGGTTCTAAAAAATATGGCTTCGTATTAAAAAAAAAGGGTTCCCATGGCTCAGTTTGCCCCAGGTTTGGGGTAAGTTGACCCAAGTTGAGTCAGTGTGTAAAATGACCATCTGACTGAATCTGATTCAAACTTATGTGAAATTAATAATAATTTAAAAACGAATTAAATAATTTCCTTTTACAGACAGTCATATTTCTTTTCTTAAAGTTAACTTTAACAACATAAAACCAACGAAATGAAGTTTAAATTTCAATATTTAATTGTTTGTTTCTAAATAGCAAGCAATATCTGGCAACACTGCCTGAACTTAAACTGATATTAATCAAAAAGCCCACAGACATGTTATTGCTGACAGGATACCACATACTGTAAGGCAAACGTTATCAACACTATCAAAACAGTAGCATATAACACCAGTGCAGAGATCTGTAGAACAAGTATTTTCATCTATGCAATTTTATATTGTAGTTAAATTTTCACTAAAACAAGTCATGCCAACAACACTCATAAGGACACTAGACACAGTTATCGTCTATATAGCAATGGTTATTAATGAAAACTATATCAGTAATAGGCCTATATGTATTACTGAATGAAATTATAGAAATTATACAGATACAAATACAGAGAAAACATCTGTCTCTTTTAAAGTGTTTAGTGTATATAATGAGTGGGGTTATTATAGCACAATTTCCACCCAGACCACACTAGGTTTCAAACCCTGGTTACGGCCTTCCATTCCCCCAAAGTGTTTCCTCTTTTCACAGTCTGGCAGAAATGATGCGTGGCTCTACAATACATTGTCACATGACAGTAAAAGTGTATAGTTGCCAAGATGCAGGGTATGGGTCAACTTACCCACTGGCTCAACTTACCCCACTCTTCCCTACTTCCATTGGAGATGAAGGCAGAAGCAGGCTCGACAACGTTGTGCCCACTTTTTTGGTTTGAGCACTGGGCACTGCCCCTAAAAATGTTTGTGCACGGCCCTGGGTATATATCACACTGTAACATTCTAGCCATTTATGAACAATTTTTTATTATAGTAACTCTATATTGCTTATTATTCAATTTTAGTGTTTGTTGTAAGTGTTTTTCATTCATTACATGCCAAATTTGTCCAAAATGCAGGCTAGCTAATCGATTGTCAGTTACATGGCCTTAATAAAGTCTATTGTCTTTGTTTATACCCTGTGGTCACGGCAAGATGTTCAATCTTGCAATCTTTCATTAAAGAAAAAAAGAAATGGTAGAAAATGGCAAAGAATTCATTCTAGAACCTGGAATCAGAATCAATTCCAAGAACATCAGAATTAAACAGCCCTGTGAAAGGCGATTGTCATTTCTATTTGGAAATAATGTATTTGGTATTTCTGCAGAATTTTGCAACATTCTTATTTGGCAAGATATGGTGGATGAAAGTTTTGAATTACTGAATTAATTTTTTGTGTTTCAAATGTTCAATTACCCATGAGCAAATGAGTCAGTTAGGATTATAAACAGTAAAGCTCATACAATCTGCTGCTTGATAACAGGCATAGAAACCAACAGTACAGTGACCTCATTTTTGATTAAGCCATTCTTAAAAAGAAAAGTGTCAACTGCAAAGCACTAAGAGATGGTTAGTTAGTATGACCACAACCACAACCAAACAGATCATTTATAATGATTTATTGTCATGCCTTAAAATTATTTTAGAGAACAAAAAGAATGTACAACAGAGAATGAGTTCATCTTAAAATACAGATCGGATGAATACCAATGCTCTTATGAACAGTTATTTAGGTTTTGACAAGACAGGAAGTTTACTAATTTCAGAGAACTTGACAAATGCGTGATCTTTTATACTGTCCATAGAACAGGTCACCAAATAGAGGGAATAGATCATATCATGAAACTTCCTGTCACTTTTTTTTCTTTCTCAGAATACACCAGCAATTAATGGCACTGAATAAACCTATAGAAGTCTTTACAACAATAATTTTACACAAAAGAGAAAATTCCACAAGTAAAGAGAGATTAAATGGCAAAGGAATCCATAGATTAGGATTTAGGTTACATGATACACAGTATGTGGCAATGTCTCAAATACCTTTGACATATATATGTTTTTTTAAGTAAAATAAATTTGACTTATGTTTTCATTAATACATTTGCTAATATAGTTAATTTCAAAAAATATTTCTGATATCAAATGTATTTGTGACAAAATATTTACATATATACATAGAAACAAGTGGAAAGTAAAATATTACTATTGTTATCTATGGTTTTTCTAAATGAGCTCAAATTGAACTCATTAGGCATATACTAGTCATTAATATGCACAGAATGAGAAATTACTGAACATTACACTCAAAGGGAACATTACACTTTGGATTCTTAGTTTTTCTTTTATCTTGTCATTAGTATTTGTGTCCTGCTAACAATACATTTATCCAGCATTGCATTTCACACATACAAACCACATTCTTGTAGTCCTGTTCATGTTCAGTAGTCAGTGATTGGGCTCCTGGTTGATGTGGTTTTACTGGTTGTTGACGGCATGGCATAATCGATTTTCAGACACGGTATCTTCTTGGACAAAAGCTTCAGAAAATGGGTTTGAAACTTCTTCCCCAAAAAAGTGTAGAAGACAGGGCTGATGCAGAAGTACAGGTAGGCGAAGTTTCGTGTGACGTACAGTGCATAGTCGAGGGCATCTGAGCAATTGTTCTGCTCTCCAAAGGATCTCTTGATGGCTTTCAACAGGATGACCACATTGTAAGGCGTCCAGCAGATGAAGAAGGTAAAGACGATGACAAAGATGAGTTTGACCGCCCTGCACTTCTCCGCCAAGCGAGTGAATATGATCCTGATGGTGATGCGGATGTAGCAGTACAGGACGATGAACAGAGGCACCAAGAAGAACAGGAAAAACTGCTGATAATAACCAATCAGCTCCCATTTTGTGAGGAAAATCTGGTGGTAACCAGTCATTTCGCACAGCAAACCATCTCCACCATTCATCACATCGTATAAAACTATATCCTTTATACTAGCCAAAATACTGATCACCCAGATAACGGCGGATGATGCAAACCCGTACGCCTTCCTTCTGCTCTTGGCTGCAGAGATGGCGTGGACCACTGCAAGGTAGCGGTCAAAGGTGATGAGGGTGAGGAAGAGGATGGAGCTGTTGAAGCCGATGAAATAACAGCTTCCCACCAACTTGCAAAGGCCTTGGCCAAAGATCCATTCAGACTTGTGGTAGACTGCCCAGAAAGGGAGGCTAAAGGTGAAGATGAGGTCTGAAATGACGAGGTTGAGCAAGAATATGTTGTTAACCGTGCTGAGCTTCTCATATTTGTAGATGATGCACAGCACCAGTCCATTTCCAAACAAGCTCATAAAGAACATAATGGAGTAGAAGGCTGGGAGAACTGTTGCTCCAAAGTGGAGCACATCGTTTTTCTTGCATAAAGCAACCTCTCCGTCTACGACTTCTCCTTCATATGGCGGGTCATTGTATTCATTGAAAAAGCTGTTGAGATATTCATCACTAGAATTATCCATTGGTATCTATCTGGTTGCTGATGTCAGATTTCTGCTGTAATAAAATCAAACAAAAGCAAACACACAGTAACACAGTTAATATACATTTGGATTGAGGCTCATTCTGAGCATCAAATATTGGTTTCACTCACCGATGCCTTTGGTAGAAGAGTGTGTGAAACTCTGAGCAGCCCTGGCAGAACTGATACAATCACGTTGTGGCTTACCGAGAAAACTCAGCACACATCCTGAACGAGGAACTGTGAAGTGCATTTAAATTACCTCGTCAGCGCTACGTGAAAATGCACCGCCTTCGCTTTTTTCTAATCAATGTTTTCAAAATGTCACTGGGAAAATTATTTTTTTTTTTGAGAGAGAGAGAGAGAATGATATATTACTGTTGGAGAACGAGAAACAACCTGAGGAGTAAAATGATTATGAAATTTTTCAAATTTTAAAATATTTATTGTAATTTTAAGAATTCCAAATGTCAGCTGCACAGATGAAAGGATAAATTCAGTAAAAGACTAAAATCCTACGTGCATTAATGAAAAAAAAGAACATGAACAGGAAACATTAAATAATAAATAGATGTTAATTGCTGCTCTTTGCACAAATCTATCCAGTCAAAAACAGACATGCCAAAACTACACTACTAAGATTGCTACTGAAACCTACAAGACAAATTCTCAAACAATGAAAAATATAATTAAATAATAATAATAATAATAATAAATGTTTTGGTAGTAAAAATGTTCCTATAAAAACTAACAAATAGCCCTTGAGCAGAAGAAGTATTTTCAAATTTGAACATAAGTGTTCAAAGTATAGCCCGTAGAATTGCTTCACATCCTGTACAGAGGTAGCTTGCCTAGGGCAGTGCAGTGGATACAGCAATTTTTCTTCAAAGGAACAATTCACCCAAAATCGAAATTTGAAAATGAAAATGAAATTGGTCACAGGACACGAGAGAATCAAAGATGTATGTACGCTACGTGAACATGCATGATCCTTGAGAGCATTTTCACCAAGTAATGATTGAATTTTTAGTCTGTATCTTGCACAAGGCTTCAGAAAACTTGGAATATAATGCATTAGTTCTACCGGAGCCCAACAGCCCCTTTGGAAAAGAGCAGCCAGGACATGCGTCAAAATCAATCAAAAATATGGATTCATGATTTAACACATTCAACACAAGATTCTCAAACAGGAAAACACATCACATATTTAAAGTCAAGATCATCGTTCTTTAGAGGTTAAGAGTTCTTGAGGTCAAGGCTTAGCACCAAAAAGGTCCTTTCAAGAGAGAAAAGTACGAAACCACTGTCCTGATGCTAAAAGTTAGGTCCTTTCCTGAAAGGATCATCCTGAAAGCCATAGGCTTGATAACATGAGGATGGGTCACAAACCCCCATGGGTCCCGGGGGCCCACGTTTGCCTGGGGTGCCCGGAGCGCCAGGTTTTCCTGGTGGACCAGAAGGCCCAGGATATCCCTCACCATCATCCCCACGTGGACCCTGCAAACCTGTGGAAGAGAAAATTACTTCTGGACATTGCTTGCAAAAGAAAGGGATTATTATCATGCAGGAATATATTTGTTTTTATACCTGCTGGACCAGGTGGACCTGGCAACCCTATTTCACCCTGTCCCTTAGCACCTTTCAAGCCCACTGGGCCAATATCACCTGTAAGAAAAACATTCAAGCACCATTTTCCCTTCAGTCACTTTATAATCAATAGATGAAATAAACTTTAAAACAGATTGACATAATCCTTCCTCACCTTTTACCCCTTCAGGTCCCCGCCTCCCTGGAGATCCCGGGTAGCCTGGAGACCCTGACCTACCGGGATATCCCGGGGGTCCAGATGGGCCTGTTGGGCCTGTGGGACCTGGATCGCCTGGAGGTCCTTGTTTGGTTTCACAGTGTTGGCAGCTGCTTTGACCCATCACCTGCAGGAGCTGTGGCAGCTGGCCTGTTGAAGGAACATTTATTGCAGCGAATCTAAACCTTTATATATATATATAAGAAATGTGAAAAATCTAAAACGTAAAGGTGAAATTTATAATGCAATTTAAAAATGTATTATAAAATGTACAGAAATAATTAAAATAGTTTTGAATAACTAAATCTTCAGTCTTTACACTTTTTTGCCAGTTAATTTACATGCCATTTTTAACTAGTTTGTATTTATATATTTTAAGTTTTAATTTGACCTTTTTATCCATTTTTATTTAGTCATTTTATTTAATTTTTGTGTGTGCCCATATAGCTTTTATTACTTTTTATTTAAGTTTTAGTTATTTCATTACAGGAAAATAAACTAAATGAACATGAAAAAATATATAAAATGCTTTTGGCATCTAGCCAAAAAAAAAAAGGTAAAAAAAAATAAGTTTGAGTTTTAGTTAGTCTTGTTTTAGTTTCAGTTTCAGTTAACTTTAATAACCCTGATGACATATATTTTTTTAATTAATTTTGTCATAAATACTAATTTCCACGCAATAAAATATTTTAGTGCTTGATATCACCAGAAAGATTTATGTTCATTATAAACTTGATAATTCTCATGTCTAGAAACTTATAGAAGTTTTATATAAAATATCAGATGTAGAGTTCACAAATTAAATAATAAACATGATGTCAGCTTACTCCTCCATGTTTTAGCTTATTTTAAAGCTTATTTTGTAGGCCCCCTAGTGGATGAGAACCACTGATTTAGTATAAGATGATAAAGATATTTTGTATCTCAGTATCAATGAATGTACTTCACAACTGTACATGCAGTGGCTAGACACAATGTTATTAGGTGTTGATTGGTCAATCTTTGCGTTCTACAGTCAAACATTTTTGTATAACGATGCTAAGCTGTACATCTGTGCTAGTTTCACATCCCATCCTCAGATACATTATTAATCAAGCAGCAAGATAATGTAAAAATGCTTCTCATTAATGTTGCAATCATTCTGACGTGATTTATTTTGCAATAATTACCATGTGACTAACTATCATCCCTTACTACATATGAGCAACAAGCGTAATTTGGACTTTTAAGGAGCGTAGAGAAGACTTTTTTTTTAAAGAGAATTGAAAGTTGCCCTAAAAGCTATTACTTCTCCAGATGTTTTCAGCCTTCTGACACTTATAGGCACATATATACGGATGAGTCACCATGAGTCAAATGCTATTAATCTCGAGTATCTTTGTCTTTTTCTGCTAAATAAATTGTTCTGACAAGGTAAATGCAAATGAAGACATAGGAACATATCACAAATACTAGAGTTGTATATTTTCTGAAGAACACGTGAGTGATTCTCCATGCAAACATGACAGACATGATTTTAGAGTGTTGTGGGTGTGTTGCTAAGGTGGTTTGAGTGTTTTATAACACATTTTTGGTTGCTAGAGTGACAGTTTCATGGTAAATATGAGAAGGATGAGTTCCATGACTAAATGTAATATTTACAGTTAAGGGTTTTATCAAATTATAAATGGGCAAACATTAAAGCGACGCTTGCATTAGCATATTTTATCTTCGTTTTCTCTTTCATTTTGACATCACTCAATTTATTTGCCACTGAAATACGAAAAACTTAAGAAGAACTTACTCTGTAGCACAGAAGCACAGATCTTCATCAGCTGCTCTTCTGAAGGTGCTTTCCCCTGTAACACAGTGTGTGTGTGTGTGTGTGTGTGTGTGTGTGTGTGTGTATTTGAGCAGGACTAGACTCATTGTCATCATACATTTCCCTATAAATGCTCAAAAGCATCACACTCACTGGTTTCCCTGGGTATCCTGGAAGTCCTGGCTGCCCCGGTAAACCATCTAGACCCGAAAAGCCTTGAGATCCAGGTGGCCCTGATGGACCCACATCTCCCTTTTTCCCATCAGCCCCTCTGCTCCCAGGCTCCCCTGCTACACCTGGCTGAAAGGGAGTAACATTTGGGGACCAGTATTAAAGTCTGAAAATTGGGATAAAACTCAATAGATAGAACACAATTGGAATTTGCTAAACACATTCTAGGGGTAAATAGAGGCACTTCTAACAATGCAGTGCAGGGCTGAACTGGACTTATACCCCTTACACATCGAAATAAAAAAAGAGCTGTTCAGTTCAGGTATAACCTCAATAAATCTGATGATAAATCAATTCAATACAAAGCCCTCCGTGCCAATGAAACCCCCACTGTGTCTAAATACATTCGTGCTTCAACTAATAAATGAAACTCAAACTGAGTTGGATTCCAACCACAACTCCAACATTCATAAAGAAACACCAACTGAGTGACCATGACTTTTAAATAGAGTAAGGAAGATATAAAATATCCTGGATATGAGAGAGCAGTGATTATGCAAACACTGAGACCTGAATCAAATAGAGAATTAAAAACAAGTACACCACTACATGGCAAATATTTTGTTTTATATAAAGTTTTAAGCATTGAATTGTTCATTCTTTACTCTAAATGACTTGGAGAATCTACACTATATACTCAGAGAGGACAACATAGTAGTCAAACAAGCTGAAAAAATACATACAGTACAATACATACCATATGAAATAGTTAATTCATTGTATTCATTTGCTTTATTTGACAATCTTCGTTGTATATAATTATAATTATTATAATTAATATAATAGGTACTGTCTTCTGTTGTTATTTTTATTTTATTTTATTGTATTTATTTTATTTTTATTATATAACATACTTTTTTTATTGTATTTTTTCTTATTTATTATTACTCATTATTGTCTCCTTCATTATTTTGTGGTGTAATTAATTGTATTATATATTTTACACATACATAAAATGCTTTGGAGAACAATTCACTTCACAATTTACAATAGTTACAAAATCACTAGCACAAGAAATAAAAGGTTTTTTTTAACGAATCCTTCAGTGTTTGTGCATATTTTATTGTATGAGTAATCTGAGAAAAAAAAAGAGGAATGCTCAGAGACTACATATGTTTGACTCAAAACATTGGAGCTTGTTTTACTCCCTTGCTAAGGAACCTAGAGGAACTCTAAGAGTAACAGTAACAGTGTTGGTGCAGTGGATAAGACACATGCCTTTGGTGTGAAAGACCTGGGTTCGAATCCACTGTGAGACACCAATGTGTCCCTGAGCAAGACACTTAACTCCTAGTTGCTCCAGAGGCGTGTGACCTCTGACATATATAGCAATTGTAAGTCGCTTTGGATAAAAGCATCAGGTAAATTTAATGTAACAGTAGTTATGTTTTGAGAGTAGTTTTGTACCTCCCCTTTGTTTCCTTTCAGGCCTGGTTCACCCTGTTGAGAATGACAGAAGTGCAATTTGAATATCCTGACATTTTATGAGAAATTTCATTTACACGCACATCACATTTAGACATTTATATGTACTTTTTTCATGTTTTTTAAAGAAGTCTTGATTTGCTGCACTTTTGATCAATTTAAAGCCTCCTTGTTGAACAGAAGCATTTATTTATTTCAAAAAATTTTATCTTATGATATCTGGGTAGCACTTTATTTTACAGTCCTGTTCCCCATGTACATACTATGTACTTATTATAGTAATTACAATAACTATGTAATAACTAGGTACTAACCCTAAACCTACCCCTAAACCTAACCCTACCCCATGTATTTACTTTGTATTACCAGAACTTTCTTATATAAATACACTGTAAGTACACTATAAGTACATGTAAGTAAACGTACTGTAAAAAATAAAGTGCAACCGATATCTGTATGATATTCAAGTCTCTAGATACGATTTGGGTTCCCACTTTAAAGTAAGTCTGTGGGATGTTTTACTTTCCATTGCACAAGCACTGTGGGGCAAGTTGGGCTTTAAAGTTCAATGCGTAGGTTTTACAGGTTTATTAAAATCCATAACCAGAAGTACACTTGTATTAGAAACACCCCTAATGAAGCATAAAGATGTACATGTACATGTTACGTACATGTTTTCCAGCGACTCCTGGTTCTCCCTGGTTTCCTTTCTCACCCTGGAAAGAGAGATTCAATAACATACTCAACCAGTTTTTTTGTTTGTTTTGCATGATTGTGCCTTTCCACAATCTAGACCAGCATTAACTAGTAAAAGCAGCCTGGACCAGCTGCTATGATGTGTGTTACTTTGTTTACAACATTTTGACCCTGACTGCTGAATAAAAACATTAGTGTGCGTGTCTTTCGTAGGTCTGAATGCCTGTTAGAAAAAAACGTGTTTTGCTGGCAGTTTAACACCTTTTTTTTAAACTTCCTCTTTTCTCTTTCTCTCACATACTATGTTTACGATCTTAGCGCTGCATATGACACCATAGATCATGACATACTCATAGATGAATTACAAAACTATACGGGTATTCAAGGGCAGGCTTTAAGATGGTTTAGATCCGACCTATCTGATCGCTACCATTTTGTTTATTTAAACGGGGAGTCATTTCAATTATCACCAGTAAAATATGGAGTGCCACAAGGATCTGTCCAAGGTCCTCTGCTATTTTCAATATACATGTATATTATTGGTAATATTATTAGAAAATACGGGATTAGTTTCCACTGCTATGCTGATGATACTCAACTATATATCTCAAGAAAAGATGAAACCTCTAAATGATCTAAGCTAACATATTGTGTTAAAAATGTAAAAGATAACCTATAATTTTCTCCTATTAAATTCGGATAAGACAGAGATATTACTTATTGGACCAAAAAACAGAACACAGAATATTTTGTATTACAATTTGCAACATATGGATTATATTAGACAGAAACTTGTCTTTTGAAAATCATACTTCCATGTTTCAAAAATAGCATTCTTCCATCTTAGAAACATTGCCAAGCTACGAAACATGTTATCTGTTTCTGATGCAGAAAAGCTAGTTCATGCATTTGTGACTTCTAAACTGGAATATTGTAATACACTTCTTGGTGGTTGTCCAGCACCTTCAATAAACAAGCTAAAATTTAAAACTTGAATTGAACTGAAAGTACTGTTTGAAGAGACGTGAGAAATCAAATGTCAAAGCTGTCACTCATCACTAAGCAGTCATGGTACCTGACTTCCCTTTGGTCCAGGTGATCCTGAGTCACCCTGTAAAATACAAGCGTAGGAGATCTGACATTTAATAGTGATGAATCTAAGAATATTTTTAATAATACATTAAAGTGCACAGTTCATAGAGGTCGCATCAACCGAAAATAATCATTCACTGAATTTGCATTTAAAATTCCACACTTTTCATCATTTTCTGGTTGAAAAATAAAGTATTTAACCTATTGTGTTTCCCTACTTAAGAAACATTCCCACTGCAAAAGATTCAAAATGAAGGAAAGAGAAGAATCCTAAAGTATTAAGTCACCACCATGAAATTAGGCTGTCAAAAATGCTGATGAGAATTTGAAAGGAAAATATTTTAATTATGGAATGATTAATGTGCTATTGTTCATTAAACTGAGTGTAGTATTCACATAAACAGGGTAGAAAGAGAGGTAAAAAAGACAGAATTCTGTGAATTGCAGTGAATTTATAATGTCAATGCCATGTTAAAGTCAGCATGAAACTAAAATTAACCCTATCTATTTTATAAATGCAGATTATAGTTGGTATTAATCATAACCGAATGTTCCAGTGAAAACCACATACTTCCTGTGAAATTCAGTATGCAGCACTCTAATAATTGATACTGCTTAAACTGCACATGCAACGTCCACATCTCAAATTCACACAACTGATGTGACAGAACCGTCTTACATTTTTCTTTTTCGAATATTTACTATTTCTAATGCAACCTATTGTATATTTGCATCCATTGTATATGCACATCTTCATTAAACCCTCTAAAGCAAGAATTCAGGTTAGGATTAGGTTGAAGATTGACGTACCTTATGACCTTTAAACCCTGGATGACCTCTAATGCCAGGGGGACCTTGAATGCCGTGCTCTCCATCTGAACCCTGTTGGTACATGCATGCAGATCTCAGTATAGGCAACATCACTATACTTAATGACATAAATCATTTAATTTGATTATACACATAGCATAGTTTTGTCATATACCTAATGTATGGCATCAGTAGAAATGGAATAGTGCACAATACAGACTCATTTTCATTTCTGGATGAACTTACACATTAAAACATTACTTTTCTGCTTAATGTGGAAGGATGTGAAATAAATGCAATGAAATACTAATTGCACACTTTTCACACTCTTTAAAAAGTCTCTCACCTTCGGCTTTTGTAGGCCTACATGAAAAACATTCCTCTCATACATATTTTGTCTTCAGCATTTGACTTGTTAATTTGAATTAAAGGTTTCTCAACATTATGACTCGATAGAGGCTTAATATAGCATTTGCTATTCAAAGTTATTTCTTGAAGCCGGCTGAGGAAGCGGCAGGTCACAGAAAGAGATAATATGGTATTTTCAGACCTTTATATGTGGAAATCCCCCTCCCTTAGCTCACTCACTTTAGCACCAGGTGGTCCAGGGAGCCCATCCTGCCCGTGAGAGCCAGAATTCCCCTGTCAGCAAATAAGGATTTCGCTCCATGTCAATTAAATGATATAAAGACAAATAGTTCTCAATTTTGGTCAAGTTAATAAATCCTCGCTTAATAAATAACTAATTTATTTGAAAAAAAAAAAAGAATATATTTCTTTACATTTCACGTATTTATCACTTCAGAAGTTATACAAAAAATACAAATGAATGCTAAATATACAATAAACTACACATAGCTGGGATGACTTACTTTTGGACCAGGAGGACCTTCTACGCCAGGTGGGCCAACTGGGCCTGGGGGTCCCTAGAATTAAAGACAACTCTTCAGTAAGTCAGTAATTCAAGCCTAATATACTGTATTTATTTGCTATATCTCTTCCAGTGACAACCATCAACATTTTGTGCATTTTTTCCTTGGCTTATGTCAGTTTAATGTGCAAAGACAACAATAAGAAAGTCATTCGGAGGTACATTTTTCAGAAAGTTTAAACACTTCGGTACAAATCAATCCGTTCTGGGTTCACATGAACTTGGTAACATTAACCTATGACGTGGGTTTGGGCTGCACTTTACCTTTAAAAAATAAATCATTTACCTCTGCTTTTGGAAACTTGATTTCACATTTTCTGAAGAAAACGTGAGTGGTGCTTGCCCATGCCAAACTCACCACCATAGTGCTAGGGTGGTTTTGCTATGTGGTTAGTGAAGTTTTATGAGTGGGTTGCTATGATACTCAAGGTGTTGGCAGGGTTACAAATAGTATAAGACCACAAAATCTCTATGATATTCTGTTTTAATATTTTAGATTATTTAAGAATATTTAATATCATCTTAAATCTTAAAATAATTTAATAGCCACCTGATTTAGTTTAAAGGAAAACGGCACTGTTTTTTCATATACCACTTTGTTCTTCCCTCAACTTAGACGAGTTGATTCGTACCTCTCCCATCTCAGTGCATGCATTCAATCACTGTAGTGCATGGCGCCACTATGCTAGCATTTAGCTTAGCACCATTCATTCCTTAGGATCGCATGCTACAGCAATTGAGTGCACGCACTGAGACGGGAGATGTATGTATCAACTCATCTAAACTGAGGAAAGAACATAGTAAAATATGAAAAAACGGTGGCATTTTCCTTTAAGAACAAATAATACTTGACATCTTGCCCAAAATCAGAGGCCTTGAAAAACAACATAAATAGTTATTGCATGTAAAATTATGAAATATTCTACCTGGTGTCCTGTTGGTCCAGTAAAACCCGCTGGTCCTGGCATCCCACGCTCACCCTGTTAAAATCATTTTTGTTATAAAATAGCACAAAAGCTGTTACAAAATAAATTTTTTAAAAATGTTTTTGAAAGAGGTCTCTTTTGCTCACAGAGGCTGCATTTATTTGATCAAAAATACAGTAAAAACTGTCATATTATGAAAATATTAAAAACCCATTAAGAACCCTAATATAACCTTTTTTTTTTACGTTAAAAAATATTTTTTCAAGATGCAAAGTTGAATTTTCAGTATAATTACTCCAGTCTTCACTATCACACGATCTTTCAGAAATCATTGTAATATGCCGATTTGCTATATGACATTTTATTATATTTCATATTTTATGATTCATCTGGGTCCTTACTTGAGGTCCAACAGGGCCTATCTCTCCAGGAAGCCCCCTCATACCCTAAAAAAAATCACAAAAAACATTCATACAGTAAGTTGTTTATTGTTAAGGCAGTACAGTCTAACATCCCATGAGTCTTTTTCTTTCTTGGTACAGTGATTGAAATACACAACTACAAGGGATCCAGTCTAAAACACATGCTTATAATCCTGGCGGCACCTTTTACTGCCACTATTGCCTGTTTACTTACCAAGGGCTGCCTTTCTGTATCACTGCCAAGCCACACTGTAACCCATTCAAATGTAATGGCAAGCATGTATTCTCTCATTACAGTGGTTTACATGAGAGTTTATGATGAAAGATAAAAGAGAGGCATAAATCACCACACCTACAACCATCCACAGCTGATACGTCCCATTTCCTGCACCAGATTTCAGGGATCCCATAATCTTGTACATTTTTCTTTCAAATGAACCAGTTTGATTGGCCATAAACAGGAAGCACAGCCCAAACAGCTTGTGAAATGAATGAGTGTAAAAGTGTTCAGTCAAACAGCAAATGTTCCTCAGCAAGGTTTCCAAACACTATGTGGCAACAGACATAAAAGAGATTGCAGAGATAGAGAGACAGACAGACAGACAGACAAAAGGAAGTGGAGACGTGCAGAAAACCATCTGACTTTTAGTGAATGCACTTTTGACATAAAGGAATTGGTATCTAGAAATACCGCCATCTACACTTGCTCTGTGTGCACGAATCTACCAAATAAAACGGTTCTGCAGGAAAGAACGAGAAAGGAGAACATTCAGAGGTTCACCACAACCTCAAAAAGAGGGAAGGGTGTATTAACTGTTATATTATTCGCATGACACTAGACAGATGTCTTCCTAAAATTTTCCATAGGGCTGCTCTCGGCACCTGGGCTTGGAAATGGAATTGTGTTCTTGCCAAAATGTTACCCCAAAAGGGAGCACTTACTGTTCGAATATATATATATATATATATATATATATATATATATATATATCAACCTAAGCCAAGGATTTCTAAATATTTACACTGAGGCCTAAACCACATCACTTTAAAAAAGTCATTAGCTGAAATAAAAAATGAAAACTGACTTTACTTGAAAGCATAAACAGTCTGAAGTCACTTTAAATTTGATTTGGATTGAAACCATCTAGCAACACTTCTCATGCTAAAAAATATATAGCAGCACCATATAAAAGAGGGGAGGGGGCTATGTATATATTTAAATGTATATATATATATATATATATATATATATATAAAGAGGATTTGTGTGACAAGTGATGTTTGTTTAGCAAAGCAGCTGCTAATTAAAGAATGCGGAAATCAGAAATCATGATCTCATTCTCCAGAAGTGACAACCTAGCAACCCACAATCATGAAACTTTGCAGATCATCATCAGATAATGCCATGCTCTTCCTGCAGATCATGCAAGATGCAAGTCAAGATGAAAACAAAGACATTTTGACATCAAAGACAACAAAGACATCCATTGCATCTTATAGTTTAAAGAACAAACTGGCACATCGCTGTTGTTTCAAGTTGCAGTTTCATGAATTTATTTGAGCTAATCAATTCAGGAGATTTGCAATATTTCACCAAAAAAGCAAGCCTTTCAAATTGAAAAACAATAAAAAAAAATTACGATTAGGAATAATAATAATAATAATAATAATAAACTTTTAGCTTTTCAACCCAATAGAGGCCTCAAACTGAGTCTGCCTCAGCTTCTGAGGCATTCTGAAATAAGACTGACTAAGGCCTTGTCTGTCTGAAGTGTTTTCCTTTCTTATAGTCAGAGTTGCAGTTAACATGCGTGACTGGTAATGAAGCAGGATGACTTTAAACAACATCTAGAGCATAAACAGAGCTGATGTTGACTATATACATGTATCATCTGCTACTTTACATCTCAGTGATGTATTCTGGGATTAGTAAACACTGTGGTTTCATCATTTCCAAATTTAGAGTTAGCAGCATACCACAAATCTGTGGGTCTCCCAGCGAACCATTTGACAAGGCCCCTTCCACCAAAAACATCACGCAATAAACTCTACATAGTGCCCTTTCACTATGACACAGTCAGTCTCATCAGATAAATATGTAATTAAATATGTCATCATCATAAATCAACATTTTTATTGTGCTAATGTGCTATTAAAAAAAGTTTCGACCAGGTTAAGACCAGAAAAATCATACCAGAAACTCTAAATCGAGCCAGAGTGTGAACTAGAGTTTGAAATAAGTAATGAAAATTAAATAAAAGTGACTTCAAAGCAAAGATTCCAGAATGGAGTTCGACTGAAAAAGCTTAGCAGAAAAGCAGTTGATATATTCCTAAAAAATGAACTAAAATTTTATTGGTATATGACATTGTGGCTGCAGATGTTTGATGCCTTACCAATCAAACTGAATGAACTATATTTTCAAAGCAACTGAAGTTTTTTAACTAAACCTAAATAACTAAAACTGAGGTGGAAAAAAGAATAAGGAACACAAAAAAACAATAAGTTGAAAAATTAAACTCACAGGGATTCCTGGTTGTCCATCTGATGCTTCTGCACCAACATCTCCTTTCTCTCCCTAAATAAATGTTAAAAAATAAAATAAAAATGGGTTAGAAACGCATATTGCATCTCAGAATCAAAAGAAGAAAACTATCACACATTTACTGATTTAAAAATATTCTAAACCATTTTTTTCTTGGTCACACATCACATATATTTAGAAATGTGGTAAGCTGTAGGTAAAAGAGTATCACTTTGCCTTAAATAATCATAGTACATTCCACAAATTGCAGATATAATTAGAGTTCGGCAGTTCCAATTTGGGTTAAAAAAAATTTTTTTACATACTAATTACATAAAGAGAAATTAAGCACTGAGAAAGTTAAATATGCACGCATCTTAATTGTAAAGTAAGTATGAAAATTAAGACAGTCTGTCATTAAAATCTAAACATGTTACACCCAACTGTAAAGGGAGCTTATCTAAAGACTTTTTTTGCACTTTCTGAAGTACTAAATTACAAGCCATACACATGTGGGAATGCTGCTAAGAGATGTCCTCCTTTCCCGTGATGCTCGACTGTGGCTGGCCATCATATGAGTTCAAAAATAGCATGTTTCTGGTTACATGTGCATGTAATTTGTGTATGGTGAAACACACCTGACAGAAAATATGTAATATCCCACATTTAGCATGGGGCGTGGGATATGTTCAGAAAAACACACTGCTGTACCACACTGCCATACAAAGGCTAACAGTGTAACTACACATTTAGTCTAAAATCGCCTCTCATAGGCTATTATTTACAAAGAGGAAAAAAGTGTGTGAATACTAATATTTAAATGAAGGGTCAAAAAAAAAAAAAAAAAACATTTAAGACTTTTTTTTTCTTTTTTGCCATTTCCAGTAGTAGTTTTGGCTTTGTAGGTTACATTTACATTTACATTTAATCATTTAGCAGATGCTTTTATCCAAAGCGACTTACAAATGAGAACAATAGAAGCAGTCAGGTCAACAAGAGAACAACAACAGTATACAAGTGCCATGACAAGTCTCAGTTAGTCTAGTACAGAACACATAGCCAGGATTTTTTTTTTTTTTTTTTTTTTTATAAATGAAAAGACAAGAAAAGGAAAAGTTCTAGTATTAGTTGGTATTAATATTAGGTTAGCAGGCTAATATTATTTATGTGCACAAGCACTAAAAATGAGTGACTTTGCCCACACAGGGTGTAACAAAAAATGGCCGACCCACAAAAAAAATTGCTTACAAAGTTCTTGTTATGCTATAGATTTTCCAACTATTAAAATTAATATTTTTGTCATCTTGTTTTATTTCAGTTAGCACAGGTTTTGTATTTCTTTTGGAATTGATTCATCGTAGGCCTCACTGATCTAAAAATTAATGACAATCTGTTTTATTTCTGAGACTATATTACTTCTAAGCTACAGTGAGGTCATGCGTTAAAGTAGCATATTATATATTTTTTAAACAAGCACTACTGTGCAGTATGCTAGTATTCAATTCTGAACATAGTCCTAATAAAATGTAATTAGTATGAATGTAAAATGCATGGGCTAGTCTGTATATTATAAAATGTTTGGTCAAATAACAGTTTATTTCCCAGGCTTTCTCTTACTGTATTTCTCTTGTTCACATGCACATAATATAGACTTTATCCTGAAGCTCTGACATTTGAAAAGACCTCACACAAAGCATGCTTTCGAAACATGACAAACAATAATTGTACCTTATACCGTCACCCTGCAATTATATCCAGGAGAAAGCCAATCAAAAGGAATTTATGAGATTCCACATGACTTTTATCTCTTTTAACCTTTCGGTGGAAGTTGCTGTGCGTGCACTGAACATTTGATGCAGGAGAAGCATAAGTAATGACCCATTTCAGTTCAGATAAACTCATAATCAACGTAGTCACGAGTTGTTGAGTCACTTGGGTTCTGGGGTCTGTGTGTTTCAGTTTCTTTTAACAGCCCATATGCATGTATGTCTGCATGTCATGATTAAAGGCTGTTTCCAGGGTTGGCGGCACCACTTGTGCCGCGGGAAACCCACCCTTATGAGGGAGCTCTCTTCTGGCACACCACATGAAACTGAGTTTTGGTTAACTAATCATCCCTTAGTGGTCTGGGGAAACCTGGTGTTACCGCTAAAGCGAGCAATTCTGTCCCAGATCCAAAGTGGGAAGGCCGGGACTTAATAACGAAAACTAGCAAACATGATAATACCAATCCTGTCCAGTTCAATTTTCACAATTTTCAAGTTTCATGTATATGCTAGCCATGGCCCTTTATGAATCTCTAACAAATCTGTGCTTTAAACAAGTAGCTACCTACAACAGTTGTGTGATGCATTAAGCATGTATAGTAAAACTTAAAAGAAGCACATGGTTTGAACACGAAAACTGTTTTCTGGGTTTAAAGACTACAGACTGCACAGAGATTTGTATCATTTCAATTGAACAAAAATCTATCTAAAAGTCCAATTATCATTCATTTAAGCAAGAGTGAGCACCATAACATGATCTTAAAGACCAAACACATTCTATAAATCATTTTTTATAAGTTAGATCATTTCAGTGAACATAACCAAACGTGTTTCCAACGTTTTAAAGGTTATTTTATAGCTTTGTGGAACAAAATCTAAATGTCACATCTGTCAAACCAAGCCACATCCAAACCTGAACAAACATTGAGTGTCGCCAAGAGTCAAATCAAAGCCCTTACTGATAAACAAGCTTGATTTAATGGGGCAGTAAATAGCAGGGCGGCACTAATTTTCAGAGAACGGGCGGCACGCAGATGCTGAGACAGATGCAGTAGCCCGAAAATAGATCTGAGTGACAGACTTCCAATTCATGTCTAAACAACTCCACTCATTTGCTCAAACCACACTATAGGGGAGAAAAAAATCATAATAATAAATATTATATATATTTTCCAAAAATGTCTCAAACTGCAATCAGAAGTTTTATATGAGCTCAACAAATTATCAAAAGGATCACCAATCATCAACAGTTCATTTGTTTCTATTATCATATCTATCAAGACACTCAAAGAGAAATGTTGGAGACAAAGTTGATGGTAAGTGGAAGAGAAAATTCCTGAAAACAGTGTGTTTAGGAAGACTCGAGCTATAAAAGAGCAACATCTGAGCACTAAAGATCTCATCTGGGTTGACCTACAACACTAGAAGAGTACAATATTCATCAGTTGTTTTTTTTAATATTCATAGAGGCATTCCCGAATATTATAGCTAGGTGCTAGTTTATTTTTACAAAGTGTCAACATCCTGGTGAAAACGAGCTTTGCCTTGATACACCAACTACATACAGCAACATTCATCTGTTATTTATCACTATACCACAGTATTCAACTACACTAACGCTAAATCTTAGCTGATGTAATACTGTATGTTACCAGCACATAGTAATTTGGCTGGCATGTGACCTTATATTCATCTAGAGCAGAGAGCAGCTCACAATGTGTACTGTGTCATTGACCAATCATAATCTGGGTGTTTAAGTTGCTATACATAGACCTTTGGGCAAGACGACAGTCTGCTGCTGGCAAAAAGCTAAGAAAAATTTTAGAGAGAGACGGATAAAAAGGATCGACAACAAGGCCACAAATATGCCCTTGTGCTTAAAATAATCCAGAACTTTCTCATGTGAGAGGATGTCTGATCGTATACCTAACACATCTGATGGTTTACACCCTGTGCTGCTTTAAATACTTCCAAATTCTGGGTGTGAAGTTGAAACTGTCTAGGGTTGCCGGCCTATGAACAGGAAAACAACTCCACGGATTCTCATGAACTTCAGAAACAAGACAGAAATCATCCAAATCACTTAGATTCATGTGGTACAGGACCAAATATTAATGGGTGGGGTTTCTCTAAAAATATACACCACAAAAAAGTGCATTATTTTCTGTCGTATTGACACAAGGATGTGAATTCATTCTCATGCACAGCTGCAAGAAAACAAACAGTGCTGCCTGAAAATGGCAAGGTTCCTTCCTGTGGAACCAAAGCCAGTGATTTACAAAACATCTAAGCATTCTTAAATCAAGAGACATTCACCTTAAAAGCATAGAGACGTATGATACATTTATGATAAACTTATCAAATTAAAATGGGTTTATGCTTGAATCAAGACTAAATGTATTGCAATGGGCTAAGAAATATCTTAATCCCCAAAAAAAGCAAATTTATTTTTCTACACCATTGGCAGGTGGGTCACAGACGAAAAAAAGTGTTTAAGCGAATAAGTGTAATGCTGCTTTAAACTGTTGTAGTCCCCCCCCCCCCCCCCCAAAAAAAATGCAAAAAGTTTTCTGTTTTATTTAATTGCAACTTTGTTTTTGTTTTTCTGAGCAAAAAATAAATATTATACATTTTCCCCTGATCTACAGAAGACACCCAGTAAAATGTCATTCAGTGTAACAATCTTGTCAGGCATATTTACAACAAAAATCAATTTATGACATATTAAAAGACTAATTACTTTCACCCCAAATACTAATGAGTTGTAATTGTACATTTTTAACATTTGCCACTATCCTAGGTTTTGCCCATTTGTCAATAAGAATTGTTTACTAATTTAAAACACAATAAAATTTAGTATGCTCCCTTATTTTAGGTATTTTAATATGTACACGTCAGAATAAGCATGTTGTTTGAATTTTTGCATGAATATTGTGTTACACTGAATGACAATGTAATATTATTTCAACCAAATTTTGACATTTTATTCTCCAAAAACTTATTTGAAACCTTAAAAGTAGACATTTTACTTACATTTAATGTACTTTCTATGGACCCAAAATCACTTTTGTACATTTCTTTTGGTGCAGACATCTTAACGTCTTTGACCCAGGTACAGTATTTTTGTTCTCATTTAAGCACTTAAATTTGACAAATCTACCAGACAACAAGTCTTAATATCTTCTTAAGTCATCTTGCTACTCATATAAATGTATATTGATCTATAAATGTTTAGCTATTTGTACTGGAAAGCAGAAATAAATGGTGTTGGAGGCTTCTGCCTTTTAAAAGCTCCTTTTCATATGCCTCCATCATCACAGCATCCCTGGTTGTGATTACTTATGATTACAGGAGTAGTGGTAGTTGAATTGTCAGTGGGTTTGGGATATGTCATTCTGAAATCTGTCTTACCTTGGGACCAGCAAGTCCAGGTAGACCAGGTTTCCCAGGATCTCCCTGCAGAGTAAAGAGAATAATGATGATAATGACCATCAATGAACAGTACTGAAGATTCATAAGTAGATGTTAAAAGTAGGTTTCTTACATTCATTCCAGGTTTTCCGGGTGGTCCCATTTCCCCTGGTTCTCCTGGTATTCCCTGTAAGGTCACAATAGTTTGCATAAGAAAAGAAAATGTTTGGTAATCATTTCCTGTCATTTTCAATAGATGTAATAGGATGTATTGTTTTTTACCTTGCTTCCTTGAATTCCTAAGTCCTCTAAATCTAATTTGGAAAAGCCAGTGCCCTAGGAAGAGATTTTAAGGGAATGATTTTAGTCAATGTAGTTTTTACTTACTAAAGAGAAATGTTTTGCACATAAACACTTTAAACATAACAACAGAAAAAAATCTGATTAATTGATCAGAAAGTTTGAGACTCACTGTTGGTCCTGAAGGCCCTGGTGGTCCCATTTCTCCCTATTAAAAGATTTGGTGAAGAATTATGCAAGCCGATAAATCTCTCTAATTTCAATGACAATAAAAATCTCAAAATCGACATACTTTGGGTCCTTCCAGTCCTCGCTCCCCCTTTCGTCCTGGTTCACCTGCTTCACCCTGTAAATGGAAGAATAAAATAATAATGCAAAGCTTAAAGGTTATTAGAAAATGTTCTTGATGTTTCACTCACTTTCTGTCCATCTCGACCGGGTTCTCCAGATGCTCCCTTTTCTCCTGTTTTCCCCTGTTGGACAAACAGATCATGGTGATTACGCACGTCCAAACCTTATGATGAACGCCACACTAATGATTCTGCTGTACTTACAGGTTTACCATCAGGGCCAGGAGGTCCTTCTCTGCCTTTCTCCCCTCTAAAGCCCTACATTCAATCAATGAGTTAAAAATGTGTTTTGATCAGATGTCCCAAACAAGCAAAAGACCCCAGCAAGTTTGCCTGCCAATCCATTAGAATACATTTTTTTTTTAAGTCTCACCATAGGTCCAGGTAGACCGGGTAGACCAGGTTTACCACTAGGACAATCACAACCTTCTACAGCAGGAGAGCGATCCGAAGGACACTAGGAATGTAACACATTGCACATAAAACATAAACTAAACCAATCCCCTATCAAATTAAACATTTTTAAAAGCAAGAATAGTAATGCCTGTAACTTACCCTGTCATCATCCTGTAAAAAAAAACCAGAGAAAGATTAATTAAAGTGGGAAGGAAATCACTGGAAGCAGATAACATGATTTATACAAGATGGATATGTTCCTGTATCAACATTCTTGTTGGTCCTGGAACTACAATCCTTTTTTTTTTTTTTTATAAAAAAAAAAAAACACCATGCTGGTCGACACAAACTAGCTTTTGATGGTTAACAACTTGGCAAGCAAGACCAACAGCAAACCAGTCTTACCACAGAGTAAATTTCACATGCTGTCTCTCGCTCACTTTGCTGAGGATCACAGTAGATCCGCAACTTCTGCAGCACTATCTGATAAAGAAACACAACAGAAATGTGACAATATGGATTTTTGGTAGCAAACAATCAGTCTTCCAAGTTTGACTTAATTTGGCACATATAAACTTGAGATCAAGTTTCAGAGATCAGAGTTGAAAATAGCAATAAAACTTTGGAATCACTCACAGGGACTGTAGTCTCAATATTAATTTTCTTGGCGACTTGAGTCTTTCCATTAATGTAGATGGGAACAACTGCACCTAGGAGCTGCTCCTCCACGTATGCACCGTCTACGAAACAAGTGATGCGTTTGGGCCTCACCAGGAACTTCAGCTGATGCCAATCCGTGTCAAAGAGCCTCTACAGGGACAGCAATCGTATTAGCAAAAGACACAACACATACACATTGATATTCTTATTGTACAGACATTTTAATAATAGCAAAAAACACTATGGGATATGGGATGCAATCATTCTAATCTTGCATACTGTTTAGTTTAATTGGGATGCAGCCAATGTTGATTTTTTTTTTTTTTTTACTTTTGGTGTTTTATGCTTTTATTTCAATACAAAATGTGATGTGGAAGAGAGAGGGGGGCGGGAAAGGTCCGCAAGCCGGAACTCGAACTCGGGATACATGAAGCACAGTGGAGCTACATGTCAGCAATAGCATGCTGCTCACAAGGATATCTGCACCTAATGTTTTTTTTTTTTAATGAGATTTAAAAATGATATAAAAGTATCAGGGACCTTGATGCCTCGGTCATTGAATATGACTGTCTGCTCTTTCTTCAGAGTGCTGGTGCAGGTGAAAGTGACCGATTTGTCTGCTCCGTTCACAGTCACAGCGATCTGCTTCACCCCGTCTTGAGATAACACTCTAAACAGGTCAAACTTCATCCAGTGAGCTGGGTTCTTCAAGCGCAGGGTGGCCACAAACACAAAAGCTGGTGGAAGGCCTTCTGGAAAGACCTCTCTGTGAGGAACACAGAGTGAAGGTCAAAATTGTCTGAATTTTCCAACCACAACAATTTACATAATCCTAACACTTCAACAAGTGCAAGAACACAAACAATGCAGTGCTAATCATGAACTATAGATGTGGTAAAGCAAAAATCACCTGGTGCTGTGGGTGATGTCCATACGAGGGCTGAGCTGTGACGCTCTCTCTGATATCAAAGAGCCCTGAACCTTCTGAGCCACCTGCTCGATCTTCATCAGGCTCATTAAATCAAAGCCCTTCTGATCATTCACCGTCCCAGGGATCCGCGTCGGACACACCGATTCTGTGAATGAGAGAATGTAACTGCTCAATTCACAAACATTTCAGTTGCACTCAAGCTGTTGTGTAATGCTTTAGATCACCAGAAAATAACAACCGATGAACAAATGTCAATTTTTTAATCTGATTTTAATGAGATGTCTATAAAATTTCAGTTGTTTCTCATAGACAGCAATGAGATAAAATGGAAAGCACATGAACAATTAAATTTCCAGATTCTTAGTTTTTTAAAACAGATCTCAAAATTGTACTCTTATATTCCAAGACACCAAAGTCTGCAATCAAAAGTCTGTGATCTCATTAGATATGAAGAAAACAGATACAAACTCACTGAATGTAAATACAGACCAAATCTGAACTGCTATCTCATTTGTATTCATTTGTATTCCTCCTAAGGGAGGAGACACATCTGAGACAAAGTTGATCTGTAAAAGTCTGAATTTGAGCAATAAAAAAGAAAATAAATTATCATACACTCAATGAAACAACTGGAAATAGATGCCAGTTCTTAACCATATGGCATTAAACAGACACCAGTCCAAAGATTGAATTTCCAAAGGTCTGTAAGTTTCTTGTCACTTAATATTCTTTGCTTAGTCTTTGCTAATGATGACTAACAGTTTATCTTCAGGATTATACAGATGCATTGGGCCCCAAAGTTTACATCCATGTGTGACTGTGTGCATTTTAACTCCGTTACACATGTAATGTCTCCAATGTCACTGGTCCTAGAGAAAAAATATACTCCAAAGTCTAGCACGACTCACCCTCACACAGTTTCTGCTCCATCAGGTCCCAAATGCTTGCAATGGAGTTATAATCCTCCACATGTAGCACGTAAGTTGAAGTTGGCTTGTTGGCCACAGATACCAACTCAGAGTAAGAGATCTCATTCCCTACACCGACTGCAAACAGAACAATATTCTGTGCCCTGGCCTCCATGGCAGCATCCTCAACGTCATCCTGAGAACGCCCATCGGTGAGAACCACAGCGATGCAGTTTCTGGGAGACTGGGATGTGCGGTTAGGCATCCCGAAGACATGGTCTGTGGCGAACTTGATGGCGCGGCCGGTCCGTGTGTTGCCCCCCAGGTATGAGATGGAGGTGATGGCCTCGATGAGTTCCTGGCTGTTCTCATGCTTTCCCAGAGGAATCTCCAGTCGAGGGGTGTCGCTGTATTGGATGACTGCCACCTGAGTGTGTCTGGTGCTCACGTCAAAACCACTGGTGATGTTGATGAGCCAACGCTTTGCAGTTTCAAAATTAGGGATCCCCAAGCTCGAGGAGCCATCAATGATGAACACAAGGTCATTGGGAGTTGTGCTGCAACCTACAAGCCCAGGAAAACATTTGCCCAAAGGGTCCACATGCAGACCCAGCTGGGTTACAATTCTTGAACAAATGTAGAGTAAAGTCAGGCATCTCAACTAAATGCTTGAATTATATAAGAATGACTGAATACGTATTACAGAAGTCATTTTCTCAAGTGTATACATTTACATTTATGCATTTGGCAGATGCATTAATTCCAAAAGGGATTTACATTGCTTTTAAGGTTTTACCAGTTCATGCATTGCCTGAAAATCAAACCCATGACCTTGGCGTTGCTAGTGCCATGCTCTACTGTTTGAGCTACAGGAATGCCTTAAGAGGGTCGCTTTAATGCAGCTTTATACTGTTAACATGTTCAATGATTTAAACCATTTGACTAATACATTATAAGTTAAAAGACTAAGACTAAGATGTCAAACCTGCTTGAGTGTCCTCTTGCTGGAATCCACTGATGTGGAGCATCAGAACACAAACAATCAGTGAAGAAAACATCCATGTCCACATGGTATGGCAACAAGAGGCCAAAGCAGTAAGAAAATGTCTGGAAAAAAAAAAGTAAAATATCTAAGTCTATCTATAAATCTAAATATATAATACATCATTATATATGAATAATGCATAATTTAGTTATTTACTTATTATTTAAAGTTCTGAATTTGCACATACACATAGGTACTTTAGTAGTACGGTGAGCGTGATTTCACCAAGTACAACATGTTCTTGGAACAACATTCCAATCAACCAATCAGAACTGATATATATAACGTTTCAGGAAATATCTGTTTTAGGTTTACGATCAGGGTTTAGGTGCTTCTACATTCTTGTTAATCAGCTATCATTTATCACTGATTTTATGAATAAATTATGGGTAAGGTTAGGTTTAGGGAGAGGGATTGGGTTAAGTCTATATTTTGGACAATAATTTTGATCCAGGATTATCAAAAGATGTTGATCCATGAACATGTCTTACTTGGTAAAATCACAATGACCTAGTAGTACCATGAGTCAATGAACAAATGATAACACCATGGTGCAAATGCATCCAAAACATGTTGTTACCATGATTACATATGGCCCTTAACATAACACTGTGTCCCTTCAAAAAGTTAAATTGAGAAAACATCAAATATTCCTGTAAAATAAACAACAACAACTAAAAACACTAAAATAATAAACTATTCTCTCACCAGCAATGTGAATCCTGGATATCCAGAAGTTTAAACATCAACAGTTCGCCACCAACACGTTACAAGACAAGAGCTAAAAATGCTCTCATCACTGACATGAATTACAGTCCAGTGCTACAGAAGCAGTGTGCAGATGGCAAGATACAGCCAAAGACTATTTTATATCTGCACCCACAGTGACGTACAGCCGTTCCTGGGCAGAATGAAAGAGCGACAGGCATCAGAGAGAGGGAGGAGTACGGGTTTAACCCTCCACAAAACCATCTTCAAAGAAAGTCAAGCCAAATGGCTCTGAGCCTCCAATCCCAAGGCCCATTCCACAAATAGCGCAGTCCAAAAAGTCTTTATTTTCTCTGCTGTCATGCATTGAGTTATTTAGAAGAGTCCATTGACATTACATTAACATATTGTCTATGCAATGTCTTTTGTGTTACAGTGAAGACTGTGCCTTTATTCTTCCAGTAGCACAGAGTTTTTTTCCATATGTTTAGGACAGATACTTAAACACAGATGTTGGTGCCTTCTATTGAATCCTAATACTGTGAAATAACTCATCGGGGACCACCATCATTCTCCATCGGCCTGTTTATGAATAAAAAGATGTTTAGAAAGAAAGTAACACATCCGACCACATTAGTACCTGAGGAAGGAATAACCTGTGAGTTGCTTTGCTAAACTTCCCTGTGTATATATTTATACACCACAGACTTGTACACATATCCACTGTTCAAACACATTTATATATTAGCACAGCTATTTTGGATCAAAGGTGGGCCCCTCCAGGTACCAGAAGAATCACATTAGACAAAAATAGAGGAGACATAAACAAGTGAACTGAAGCATGTGAGTTTAGTTTAATGGTGTGTAGTGTTTTTAATATGATGTAATGACGCTGAAATACAATGCAGTTGTTGTGTGAAGGATTTGGGGCGGAAAAGAAATGGGACTGAAGGCGACATGCATCTCAAGAAATAAGAAAGTTTCTGCTTGTCCTAATATACGAAAAGAAATGGTGGTATTGGGGAGGTTGGTTATGATATATGCTGAATGCTTGTTGAAATTTACACATCATGTATACAATGTTGCCCTCTGGTGGATATAATGGTCTTTAACTTGGGTTTCACACTCGTGTTCTTAAATTGGGGTCTGGGGATATGGGATTACATCTCAGAGACTTAGGTAAACTATAGAATCCTAAAAAATGACCCCTACTTACTAAAAATCAAATACTGAAGACTGATTAGCAGCCTTGTCTCTGATTGGCTGGAATTATGACATATTGTAACGCTGGGTTGTGTTGAGCAAGCCAGCCATCCTCATTTAGAGAGTACCAGGATGGGCATCAAGTGAGCAAGCTAGTGAAATGCTGCACACGCAAAAGAGAAGGTCTGCACACATCCAAAAACTTATTTTAAATGCAAAATTGATTTTAGTGCGCTCAAAATACTTTTTTTCTTTGCGAGACATACATTTTCTTCACAAAACTCAATCTTGCATGTGCAAAATGCACTTTTGTATGCTCAAAATACGATCTTTCATGTGCAGAATTGTGGCGGAGATCTAATCCCATATGATGGGGAACCTCTAGGGGTTCATGCTGGTACTGCAATCAGTTCACAAATTAAAATTAAAATGTTTCCCTCATTTTACTCGAATAAATTGAAAAGTGCATAAAAACATTCTTAACATAATATACACTGACATGAGATTGAAATAGTCTAGTTCATCTGGTCATGACGTCGTCAATTGTAAGCCAACATTAACTCACCATTTGTTCCTTCTGAGTTTTCGATTTATGAGTAAGAAAATATTGTGATTTACATAACTTGAAGAGGAGCAACTACACAGTCTAATACATCATAACATTTGAAGTCACTGTATATAAAGGACTACAATTTTTGTTAGATTCATTAGATACTACCTCGCACCCTTCATGTATTGTAGTCCTTATTTAGCAGCTTGTTAGGAAGATATCTGTAATCATTTGTTACATATTGAGTACTTTATGTCAAGTGTAAAAACAACATTGCTAATAGCAAGTCTCCAACACAAAACATTTAAATGTGACATGAGTCAAGGTCAATTGAATAATGTTTTAATGAGCGTACACCACTATGGAACTATGTATTGTGTTTTGTTGTTGTTGTTGTTGTCATAAATAAATGTAATTAAACTAATTACAGTGCCTTATATAATATTTCTAGAAGTCATTTTATATAAACACAAGGCCACTCGAGTTTATGATTGTAGAGTTTATTTCGTGGCATATTTAATTATGCAATTATTTAATAGTATTAAATTTATGGTGAGTTTAGGACCCTGCGACTCTCATATGGCGAGTGGGTGGAGTCACAGAAGATTGACAGGATATTCTGGAGGCACGGCAGGCGAGTAATCTGGCAAACTGACCACAGCCACACCGTCAGACTACAGACAGCAAATCTTAACAAAATTCCGCCCCAAATCGGGAACTTAATCGCATTTTGATGCCGAAATATTGGCCTGAAAGTACCATCTATGGACTTCCATCTCTGATGTTCGTGTTTGAGAGCTGATAATGATGAAGATGAAGCTACGAGCGGCGGGAGGCGAAAATCACCGATGCGACTTGAATTCCGTTAACGGATCCGATCGGGAGAGCGGAACCCGAGCGGCTCAGCTCGACAAGGAGGCGGTGTTCGAGTGGTTCGGCTTACAGCTGAATCCGTCCGGACGCGTGGAGCTGCTTTGCGGGCTGCTGCATATGTGTCAGCCGCTGGAGCTACGCTTCCTCGGCGCCTGTCTAGAGGATCTGGCCCGGAGAGATTTCACCGTCCTGCGGGATTACGAGATCCGGGCCAACTCCCCCGCTGATCTGGAGGGGCTGATGAACGTAAGCGACCCAGTTGTACTGTCTAAACTGCTCGTTTATTTGTCTTTGCTCGGATCCAAGAGCAGGGAATGCGCCGGGATTCTCTTCAGGAAGTTGAGTCGAATGGACGCCGGGATGTGCGGAGCTCTACCGGAGCCGGGGACCGTGGATCAACTGCGGCTGCTCTTCACGATGGGATCGTTACACCCGGCGTTCAGTTTCTATCAGCGGGAAGAGCTGCGAGCGCAGTTGGACAGACTCCAAAGATGGGTGTGTTATATTTACATCAAAATCACTGACATTAAACAGATGTTGTAAAATACCATGCAAACGAACCCTAAAATACCATAGGAATATGGCAATACCATGGTATTCCTCAGAGTGCCACCCTTACAAAAAATAAATAAAAACTGTCCTTTGACAGTACCATGCTACAATCAGGGTATCAGATGGTAAAACCATGGTACTTCAGGAAATATTATGGTTCTACTATGGTACGTTTTCAAAAACATGGTAGTTCCTTTTTATGTATTGGCTAAAGTCACTAATAAAAATCACCAAAAGCACAATGATATTACCATGGTTTTTTATGTGTGCACTATGTTAAGACCACCTTATTCTTTTAAGTATTTTGAATGGCATATAAATATGATGGTTTTCTGGATATCATATTCATATTGCCATATGAAAATGCCAATAGCAAAGTGGTCTTGAGAATACCGCACTTTAAGAAAAGTTCTGGCACAGGACCATGGTACATTGATGGTGTCAGATGGTAAAACCATGATATTTACATGGTACTCCAGGGAATATTATGGTTCTACTATGGTACCTTTTCATGTATTGGCTAAAGTCGCTAATAAAATGACCAAATTACCATGGTCTTTCAGATGTATACTATTCTAATACATTGCATTCTTTGAAATGCATAGAGTAGCATATAAATACAATCATATTCAAACTGCCACAAGAACATAGCAATATCATGGTATTCTTGGGAATACCACCTTTATAGAAAAGTCCTGTGACAGCAGTACCATGGTACAATGATGGTATCAGATGATTAAAATATCATGGTGTAGCATGTGATACAATCATTGTTCCATGGTACCACTATTTAAACTCACACAAACTCGTAAATGAACATGAATAGTCAAAAAGGAATGTATGCTGGATCCCAGTTGGAATTTCTATCATACTTTTGAATCATTCCTAAAGGAGCCCAACCAATTGTAATAAGTAACAAAAAAGATCCTATTGGATAAACTGAAGTCCATAGATGACAGTGTGATTCCTATTTAGTTTTTTTAAAGAGTCTTATTGGATATTAATGTTTAGCGGATCTTTAAATTTAATGTACTGAAATGTTATACTATTGGACAGTTAAAGGATTCACATAGCAGCCACAGTAGTACCTGTAAGATTTTCTTCATTCCCGTTTATACAGTTGGATGTTTTTGTCTTGTTGGGAATTGTTAGGAACTAAGTTCTTAAAAATCAAGTTTTTATTAGTTACGTTGGAAATTCCTTTTAGGATTGGTTCCAATAAAGTCCAGTATGTTTCATGTTAGAATTTTTGACAAGGGACAGCCAGAGGTGTATCAGACATCTGCAGGAAGCATTTACTCATGTCAGATTGACAGCTGTCAATATGTTCAGTCGTTTAAAGCGTCACCTTTAAGCCAGACCCTGACAGGGAAAATCCTGGCAAATACTGTGGTCAAATATATTCACCACTATTAATTAATTCAGAAACGCAGATCTAACAAAAGTGACACTGCATTTTGTAAATGCATGCCTGACAGTCTCATGTAAGTTATAGGTGTCAGCCAACCTCAATAGGAATATGCCATGTCAAATATCCAAACACTTTAATCCAATACAACCACATGATAGCCAGTTTGGTTTGCTACATTCATCTGTGTCTTGTAGGCTTGTGGTCATGTTATGTGTCCATTGCTATCCTCCCTAATCTCTTTTGATCTCCATGTGAATGACTTTATTGTGAGCTTTGCATTTTGTAAATGAGGTCATGTGTGGGTCTTTTCGTCGCATGGGACGTCCACGCTCATTAGACCGAATCAGGTCTCCAATATGACATTCTCTGTCTGTTTATGAATGTCTGTTGTTTGTTTCTGATGTCAAGTTGGGAGTGATGTTAATGGTTTAAAATGATGATGATGAGTCATGGTCGTGTAAGCTGAGGCATTATGCTCACTTGTTTTAAAACAAGAGGAAACGGCGGATCAGTTGTTTCAATCAAATTAATTTTGACACATTTTGAACGACTGAATGACAGTTGTTTTCTTGCTTAAAATGACAGCTGATTTTAGTGTGGATAGGAAACAACCCTTATCAATTATACAACCTCACATGTGTCTATTTTCCTCATCGGAGAGTTTGATGTTGGAAACCGATGAGTTTACTCACCTTCTTAATGACTTATTTTTCTTTCAGAGCCAGTTTTCCAGGCGGGGGTTCCTCTGTCCCCACCGGGAGAATGACGCAGACTGGACTCTTTGTAGCAACGCCAATCCACACCTCAGTGGCACATCACAGAGGAAAGGTATCTCACCTCTGCATGTTGAAATCCCTTTCAATGCACAGAAAAAAAGTGAGAGTTGCAGCACTGTAACGATGATGTCTTTTGATGTTGCAGTGGTGCACATTGAGAAGATCATTCTGAAGGAGGTTTCTATGGGAGGAGACGGCAGGCAGTACAGTTTTGAGGTGAGTTCAAAAACACATCAGGGACGCTGAGTTTCAGCACTGACATTTCATCTAAAAGAAGCTTTGAGAGCTCCAGGACTGTGGGAAATCATTTAGAATGATATGTACCCAGTTGTATGTCATGCCTATAAGAGAAAGTCTTCTTAGAAAGTGAGGTAAGAAATGTTGAGGTAGTTACACAAAACTGTCAAAATCCATACAGGTCTGCACAGAATCTGTTTACAGATTTTCACAGAATGCAAATGACTTTTAAAATAATTAGTTAATTCTAATTCTAGCTAATTAGTTCATTCTAACAGACACCAACTAAAATAATATTTGGAGATATTCAAAACATTTTCTCCACATAATCATTGCTAAACATTATAGCATTTCAGTAATTTAAAAAAAATCTTGTATTGATGTCCATATATATAATATATATTATTTTAATATTCATTTATAGCTGTATAATAATATGGGCTTGGATGGCTATGGAAGAGATTAAATTTAACATGAAATCAAAATGGACCCTATTCTTGTTTGTTATTCCAAAGAAACCTGTCTGACTCCATCCTGGTATGTTAACACCCACGGTTGAGTCAATTCCCGATGGATAAAATTAAGTCCTACACCACATTTTATTTCCTAATGTCCCACAGTTAATGTCTTAGTAGCAGCTGTTGTTTCAGATCTGCATGCACGCTTTGCATTATTCATGGTGTTAAAGGGTTGCTCCACCCCAAAATGTAATTTTGGTATTAATCACTTACTCCCGTGTTGGTCCAAACCTGTAAAAGTTTTGTTCGTCTTCAGAACACAATTTAAGATATTTTGGATGAAAACCGAGAGGCTTGTGACTGTCCCATTGACTGCCAAGTAACTTACACTGTCAAGGTCCAGAAAAGTATGAAAGACTTTATCACTGCCATCAGTGGTTCAATCTGAATTTTATGAAGTGACGAGAATACCTTTTTTTACGTGAAGAAAACAAAAATAAATACTTTATTCAACAATTTGTCATCTCTGTGTTTATCCGCATTACCATAGCGCCATTTTGAAGAATGCCAGCGACACAAGGATCAGTTTTCTACGTGTATTTATGCTTTGATTTGAACGAAAACAGCGCATCTGTGCATCCGTGCGGACACAGAAGAGCGTAGGCTGCTTGCGTTCAACGGATGTTCTCCAAAATGGCACTACTCTGATGCGGAGAGACACAGAGGAGACAAA
Source organism: Carassius carassius (assembly GCF_963082965.1). Lineage (NCBI taxonomy): Eukaryota > Metazoa > Chordata > Actinopteri > Cypriniformes > Cyprinidae > Carassius > Carassius carassius. The sequence continues at coordinate 3,566,875 of NC_081774.1, read as the reverse complement.
TTGTTGAATAAAGTCATTATTTTTCTTTTTTTCACTTACAAAAAGTGTTCTCATCGCTTCATAAAATTCAGATTGAACCACTGATGGCAGTGATGATGTCTTTCATACTTTTCTGGACCTTGACAGTGCAATTTACTTGGCAGTCAATGGGACAGTCACAGGCCTCCCGGTTTTCATCCAAAATATCTTAAATTGTGTTCCAAAGACAAACAAAACTTTTACGGGTTTGAAATAGGGCTGCACGATCAATCGTATGCGATTGTCATGCATGTCTTTAGTAAAGCTGGTTCTGTGATTAGTACTAAATATCAATCACCTGCTTTCAAATGGAGCGGCACTTAATATACAGAGCCATAGTTCGCTGACAAGCTACGCAATATTGCGTTCATAATCGCAGATGAATAGAACATGGAGGTAAGTGATTAATGACAACATTTTCATTTTGGGGTGGAGTATCCCTTTTAAAAGGCCTCAAAATTAACACACACTCAGTCTCTGTAGTTCCAGACGTGTCCTGAAGGCAGAGCTATGCTCTGGGCTGTGTACATGAGATTTCTGTCTCTCTGGGACAAGTGAGGAAACATGCAAAGCCTGAGCTGTAAACATCCGGTTGTTGATACAGAGTTGACAGCCTCACCAAAGAGGCTTTGGCTCCGCTCACAGTGAGAGTATGGACCAGCGCCAAAACAGTCGGGGTAGAGAGAGAGGCCTGACTGAGAGAATTGTTTTTCTTTTACTTTGCCTAATGTATCGTGTAATTTTCAGGGTTGAAAATTACCCTGGAATCCTGCAATACAGTTTTGTCATAAAAGCTGGGTTGTGGGCATGGCATTATGAATATCCTGTAAAATGCAATATAGTGTACCAAGCAAAATATGACACTGAGGAAAGCAAGATGATTATCTCGCAATCTTGTGCAAGTAGCTTGTATTGGTTGGGCTGTACTGCAGTGCAATTGTCTGATGTCTTTGATAAGTGACATAAGTCATTTTGGCATTTGTAGTTTGAATAAATGGTCTATTTGGGCAACACAATTGCATTCATAGGGCTCTATGACATTTTTTATTAAATTCCATTTTTTCAGATTTTTTCTCACAGTATGACTGATGTAAGTGAGAATGTGTCAGGGAATATCCCACTTCTGAAACTTTAAGATTCTGGAAGCACAGATTCTCTGAAATCAGGATGAGTAATAACAGAAATTAAATCCAGCATCTTAAACACTAGTCTAGAATTTTGGTTCAAGTGTTTATTGTGGGACGATTGTGAGGATGTAAAATAATATCACCTAACATACGTGTTCTGGTCATGTTCAGCAATTAGTTTTAGATTATTATTATTATTATTTTATTTTTTTTAAATAATAAAGCTGTTAGACTGTTTGCATATTGAACTCCTCTAAGACATCTTTAAATTGATTGCTACGACCCCTGGTATAGCTATTCTCATTGAGCCTGGCACCTTTAGCTGCTGAGTTATGACTCCTTTTGTTTTTATTTTTTAAGCATTGTATTTTTAGGATGCTTGTATAGTTAGCTTATAGTAGCTTTGACAATTTCACTATTAATCAGATCTTGTAAAAGGTCATGCTGAACAGTCTGCCTTTAAGTTACGGACTGTGTGTGAGTGAAAATTGGCTTTGACAAGTAAATACAACTTTACTTGACTGTTGGTTCAAAACTTTTAGATATTTATAGCAAATAAAAAAAATTCCATAACAGCCTGTCCGTGCCTTTATTCTGTATTCGTAACTTAAAGGGTTTTTGGAGGCTTAAGTGGGAAGGAGACGTATTGAGGACACCCGTGAGGAGTCTTTTGCTCTGCTCTCCCCAGGATATATTAAGATAGAAAGCACTTCTGACAGAGATTTTAATTGTTTAATGCCAGGCTCAAACTATGCGTTTTTTTTCTTTTAGTCCTTTAGGATTGTACTTGTCAGACTGTACAAACATGATGATCATGTCACATTGTGGGGTCTCAGTTATCATTAAAGTCAGACTGTACGATGCGTTAAAGGCACAATATAGCTATTTTCCACTGCTGGAACTTTACCCAGAGTCTAGGGACTTTGGGCTGGTACTCTGTGTTTCCACCACAGGAACCAGGATCTAAATAAAGTTCTGGGTAAAAAAAAAATTCCCTCAGAAAGTCCCTGCTCGAGAGGTAGTACTTTTTTTTTAAAGGTATGGAACTTTTGGGGGCGGGACTTGGACGCTAAACATGCTGATTGGTTGATTTCACACAGCATTGTGATTTCAACCACCATTTATTCTGGTAATTTTCTAAATATTACTATTACTGTGTCATGAAATGTAGTTAAAAGTATTTCAGATGAGAATGTAGTTGTTCGGTATAATTGTTCCAGGAAATTTGGGTGGAAAAGCAGCATTTTCACCACTAGAGTGCTATATTCAAAATAAACAAATAAACAAAGGCATGGTTTGATGACGCTGTGACTGAGTGTGGAATCATGGGAGTTGTCGTCTTTATCCCCACAGCCGATGCAATCCGACAGGACTAGGGCAGAAAGTCACTAGTTAAAATTGGTTATTTCTCTGGATTTAAACATTCTTTGAAACATTTGGGATAATGTAAGTACACAAGTCAGCAAAATATAGAACACTGGTTTTTGGATTTTAATTTAAAAAAAATCGTACATATTGTGCCTTTAAAATCAGGCTTGCGCAAAATATCTTGTCTGGAGTTCTACATTATTAACCCATACACGTTCAGTGACTGCGAGCTGCATTGCACGCAGGGCTGTAATGATGGCTATCATTAAAAGTATATGAATGGTGGCAATACCGGCATATTTAAGAGGAATAGTGCTAGCAGCACTACACACCAACATGAAAACAGCGGCGCAACTGGTGTTTATCATCGCAAAGGCAACGTATCAGATGAAATGAGATGAGGACGGGAGTGCCAGAGTTTATGCGGTTAGAAGAAATCTCTAGCATTAATTCTGATCATGGCTTGTCTTGAAAAACGAAGACAGTTTGATGTCAGAATTTTGTTGCAGGTCAAATTTGATTGCAATCCCCATTTGATTGCAAACCAGCGATCAAAGACTACAGATTTTAGCCTAGGATTATAGGACTCTTTTAGTATATTCAAAATTTGTCTAAATCATTGCCAAAATCGCAGTGTGAGTCGGGCTTAGGACCACAATCAATGTCTCTTTTGTTTGTTATCATCATAAGCAGCATAAATTAATGCTGTTACACATTTTTAAACATGAAATGTTGTCAGTGTGAACATAAAATCATTAGATGCTGAGATTTATGCACCATTCTGCAGAGTCCAATCCATCCCCATCAAAACAAGGTTGAAAGAATGGAATGAAAAGGAAAGTATTTCATGTTCTCAGCCAATTTGAGCCACTACCTTTTCTCTGTCTGGCTTGAAGTCCTTATGTGAGTTGCATCCCAATCAGAAATCACCATGCGTCACTGGAAGACAGACTCTACACCCTTTCCCAGGCTTACCACTGAACCCTGACCACCTGCGTCTCGCCAAACCCTACGATTAAGACATCAGTATTCACTGGAGAAGCAGACGTAATAGCATGCCAGCCCTTGTTAAGGCTAAAATATTTACTCAGTGCGTCGGGCTACCCGGGTGTTGAAAGAGCCGGTTTGGAGTTACAGATAAACACTTCAACACTTTTATTGTTGTCTGAGATGGATGAATTGCCACAATTACAGGCATCATCTTATTGAGTCTTTGGGAGGGGATATCTGCCAGAACTTTCACAATGGATGCGATTTATTTGGACCTGTATTGTGTAATCCCACCAGAAACAGACTACAGTGAAAACAGTTTTGCACTTATGTGAATCCATAAACAAGAAAGTGGCTTAAGACATTATCACAGCGGGTTTTTTTTTTTTTTTTTAGGTTTTTTTTATATAGAGAAATGCTCCAACACAGATGTTGAGCCTACTTCATTTGTACAACCAAGTTGTAAAGCACAACAGCAAGTTTTTGTGATTTAAAAAGACAGTAAAAGCAGTAATATTAAGTAATAGGCCTATTTAAATGTAAAATTACTTATTTTTTAATATATTTTAATATGTAATTTATTCCTGTGATGCAAAGCCGATATTTTTTTCATTGCTTCAGTCTTCAGTGTAACATGATCCTTAAGTAATCATTATAATATGATGATTTTCTGTTCAACAAACATTTCTTATTAATGTTGAAAACAGTTGTGTGGCTTTTAATATCTTTGTAGAAACTTTTGTTTCTTTGAACACATTTGAATATAATTCAAATCTAAAAGTTAAAGTTGTGTTGAATTAATTTAAACCAAGTTAACTCTAGTAGCTGAAATGCTCAAGTGCAAAAAAAACAGTGCAATGACCCAATTTGGTGGAAAACTGATTCTGGGCGTACACCCCATTTTGATGTCATTGTGTTTACTCGGGCTGGTTTAAATATTTTAGGTATGCCTAGATTTCAATGGGAGATTCCATTGGAATATTTTATTTACCTAGCACATCGTAATCTCCGAAAATGAGCTAATAGTCTAAGAGCTCAAATGTTCTTCTCTTGCTGTAATGTCATTTCTGGAACCTAAACTTTTGAAATATTTGACAGAGGAAATGTGAAGAAATCCATGTTAAGGCATCTGTGGCAAAAGGACAAGCACAATTATTCCTGTCTGAGTGAAATATGATGAGCTCTGGGGAATCCAAGTAAAAGATTCATTATGCTCAGGCCGATGAGAGCAATACTGGTCTCATTGAGTTTCTCCTCTTTTGCAGGTGAAATGGTCAGACTCTTCATCTACTGCCGTCACCAAAAGTCATCGGGAGTTGGAGGATTTTCTATTAAAGGTGAGCAGAGAGACGTAGGTCTTTTGTTGTGGTATTTGTGTTTGTTTAGTCACATGGGACTGTAGCACATGCCAGTGAGCCCACCGGTTGGGCAAGATGCCACCTGGCCAAACCAGCGAGGGACATTGTCCATCTGTTTCCATTTCTATTTTCCTCTCTCTGGCTCTGTTCATAATGGAATACTGAAAATGAAATGATGAAAACGTCAGTGTTCTTTTAACAACATTTATAAACTATTACAGTATTTCCTAATATTTTAAATTGTCTTTTATTTTATATTTTCAAGATCCATTTCAATTATTGTTTCATTTTATGTGCATTGGTCTTTTTTCGTTTTTAATTTTAAATATTCTTGCATACAAAATACATAAATATTAAATAAATAATTTTACCTTTATATTGATTAATGTTTTACAATTTATACACATTTAAAACAGCTAGGTTTATAGCATTCTATCTCTTTAAAAACAGTGTACAAAAACATATGTAAATTTTTAAAGAAATGTTTCAGTATGCCATGTTGTTGAAAAATGATCTTTGAATGTTTATTTTAGTGATTGCCATCCTGTTTTCATTTTGGAAATAGTTAATGGCATTTTTTTTTTCATTACAAACAATTTAATACATTGGGAATGTAAAGTTAAGTTGGGTGGTTGAATTTTGGGAATCTGTTTTCCACACAGAGCAGGTCTCCAAACTGAAACTAAAATGGTCGCATTTGCAACAATAAAAATTGAATTGTGAGTGAAGTTTTTGCTGATGTTGTGTTCGCGTATTAAACAGATGATGTGCATCACAGAACACAGAACCATTTTGGTATTACAAAGAATTATTTAGTCAAAGGCTCTTTAAAGAACCATCCCTTTCTCAACTTTTCATGATCTGAAGAACCTTTTGTGAAACGTAAAGGTTCTTCAGATGTTAAAGGTTCTTTATGAAGCCATTTAGACAAAGGTTTTTCTATGGCATCGGGAAGCACCTTTATTTTTAAGAGTGTATGACAACATTTACAGGATGCTTTGAGGAGGAGCCCAAACCACACTCAGTGGCCAAGTGATGTTTATGATCCATGATATTGGTACATATTCTGTGTAATAAACAATGCATTAATATATTTCAAGTTCAAAAATACATTTAGCTCCCACTTTAATCCTACCAGATTGGATTAAAATGCTGATAAAGTCGAGAAAAGATGAGACATAAACGCATGACAGTATGATTCAAATGTAAATAAAAAAACCAATAAATCATGTTTATTCTGTGTAACCTTAAAAAGTCATTTGCCGCCTATTTTTTTTTTCCTATAGGAGCCAATGGCTCCTTAAATGTTTTTTTTTAGTTTGGAGCCCTGCAGAGAAGTTTGGTTGTGCACTGCTCATTTTGTCTAATATAGCTAGTTGGATTATCGGAGTATTTTTTGCATACCTTAAGCCAAAAACTGCATGCCTTGAGACAAAAACACCAATGACTTGTACATACACTATATGGACAAAAGTATTGGGACACCCTTTTCTTTAGAACAGAAAAAGGCATTTCCAAAACTGTTGCAACATCGATAGAAACATAATTCATACATTTAAAAATTGTATTTCCATCTCTGTTGCAATAGTTTTGGAAGTGTCTAAAATGACTGTACCCATATGTACAAATCATTGGTGTTTTAGGCTCAAGATCTGCATTAAAAGTCAGACCAAATGCGTTCAGCTGGGATTAGGACTTGGCTTTCTGTAGAGTTCTTCCACACTGACTGAATCAATCATTTCTTTTCAAACCTTGCCTTATACACAGAGGCATTGTCATGTTAGAATAGAAAAGGGTCCCGTCCAAACTGTTGCCATAAAATTAGAAGCACATATTTCCCTAGAATATCATTATATTCTTTATCATTAAGATTTGTACTCATAGAAACCTGTTCAATAGAAGAGGGTGTCCATATACTTTATGTAGCATAGCTGTATTGAACTTAAATTGCAAAGTGAGGTAAAATAATCCCTCTGTCTCTCTAGCTTCCTAAGGAGCAGAGTCCTGATGGCTTTGAGAAGGGTATCGTCAGGTTACTCAGTCGTGCAGATCAATGCGAATCCAGAGAACTGGAGAGAAACCTCAGGTAAATCTCATCTCACTCGTAACTAGTGTTGAGAGTAATTGTCTTTGCATAATTGTGTTTAAAAAAAAAAAGTTGCATCCTTTTGCATTCATTTTTCTCAGCTTCAACTGCTTATGTTCTCTCTTTTTGTTCAGTTTGATACACTATTCGCTGTCATTATAATCACATTATAGTCTTTCCTTGCAGCTGTGTCATGGGATAAATGCAGTTGTGCTGAAAGCATAAATTTCAGAAAGTCTCCATGCTAAACCAAAAACAACATTGAGCCTTGCATAACTAGCATATTTTAAAACGATAAATACAAGTGCATTAGTTTTATTAGTTTTAAACTGTGGTGGACATGGAGAGGATTACGACTGCTAACCTAAACCAATTCAGAACTGTTTCTTGACTACAGATGTTCAAATGATATAGTATTAGACAGGTGGTTTTTAATTCTTCAGAGATTGAAAGATTTGGATCAAGTCCGTCACTAAATTGTCAAAGGCATTCAGTGTTCAATTCTTTTTTTTTTGTTGTCACATAAAACAAAGTGTCCTTTTCAAGTCCCACAACACATGGCAGTATTTAGGTCAGTAACACTGATGTCAGGACCAGAGGGGATTCTGCTTCCTGTAGGACAGCTTATATGTGGTGAAAATAAAACATCAGTGACTGTTTTAATACCTCTAACTTTCTCTCTCTCTCTCTCTCTCTCTCTCTCTCTCTCTCTCTCTATCTCTCTCTCTCTCTCTCTCTCTCTCTCTCTCTCTCTCTCTCTCTCTCTCTCTCTCTCTCTCTCGTGTTCCTTTGCAGGGAGAAGTTCCTGTCTCTATCACAGGATGTCCTTCAGAGATGTGATGTTTCCAGGTTCTTCCTGTCTGATGCTTCTGTACTGCCATGCAGCCACTGTGAGAATCCTTCTGACTGGCCAACCAGAAAATGCTATCAGTTGATGACTAATGTTAAAATGAAATATCAGTATATTAATAGAACTAGCATGATTTCACTGTGTAACACTTGCCCATCTGCTCGTCTCTGCAGGTACCAGTGCGCCCGTAGCCAGAATCCATCAGCCTGAACGCGGTTTCTCTGAGGACTGCTCCGAGACGTCCAGTCTGGAGGAGGGTGAGAGAGATACAGACCTCTCAGATCTGCCCTACAAACACTTGCCAACACGCATGCTTCGGTCTCATCAGTGATTTTTCTCTTTTACAGATGTGGAGGCTTACAGCGTCAGAGCTTCTGGACTGAGGTACACCTTCACTGACCGAACAAATTCATATTTTAATTAAGCAAGGATGCATTCACTTGATCAAAAGTGACCGTAAAGACGTTGTAGGGAAGGTTTCCATTTCAAATAAATGCTGTTTTTTTTTTTTCAACTTTCTATTCATTAAAGGCAGGGTAGGTAATACATGTATAAACAACTTTCTTCCAAATTTGTTTAAACTTTCTATATATATCAATGCATAATTAAAATGTAAGTACTCTGATAAAAAGAGTATAAAAATCGAGTGACTCTAGACCGTTTAATCTGTATTAAACAGCTCATTATTTCCATTTCGGGACGAAACATAGGATTGGCTTAGGCGACTGTCACTCTCTCGCAACCATGGCAACCACCCTTTTGCCACACATGACCTGCCCACTTGCGCGTGCACGTTTGATTTGAGGAAACAGCACGTTTGATTCAACAGGCACGGATCCTAGGAATACCAAAACAATGGCAGAGAAACAGCAAGCAAAATTCACAGTACCAGCCTATGCAGTTAGTGAAGGCAAACCAGGCAAAAAAAGGAAGACAGTAACAGTACAAGAAAAGGCAATGAACAAAAAGTCTTTGGATAAACAAAGAAATAAAACGCGAGTTAAAATCGGCGTGGCTTTCCAGCGATGGCGAGAACTGAGGGAACTCAAGGGGCTGAAAAGTGATTCCTTGATGGCTTTATTTCTGCTGGACAGGTAAATCTTTCTTTTTGTATTTTGATCATACATATTTTTTGTTTATTTTTTCATGAAGCATGTGTCATTAGCACACGTAGCTGCGTAATATAGCTAACATAACATTACTTAGCGAGCCATAGTAGAGACGATAAATAATCTATAGGAGCCCAGAAGGGAGGGGGTGGAGTGAATGGAAATAATGAGCTGTCTTTAAAACAGTCGTGAGAGGTCTACAGGCACTCGATTTTTATACTTTCTTTTTCAGAGTACTTACATTTTAATTATGTATTGATATATAAATAAAGTTTAACCAAATTTGAAAAAAAAGTTTTTTATACATTTTTTTACCTACCCTGCCTTTAAAGAATCCTAAAAAATGCATCACAGTTTCTAAGAAAATTTTTCAACACTGATAATGATAAGAAATGTTTCTTGAGCAGCGAATTAGCTTATTGATATGATTTCTGAAGATAATGTGACACTGAAGACTGGAGAAATGATGCTAAAAATTCAGCTTTGTATCACTATCTCTATTTGAAAATAACAACACCGTTTTTTCATATTCCACTATGTTCTTCCCGCAACTTAGACAAGTTGATACGTTTAGCACCATTCATTCCTTAAGATCCAAACAGGGATGAATTTAGAAGCTACCAAACACTTCATGTTTTCCCTATTTAAAATCGCCACGTTTTATTTTGCGTCACCATACTTACTTGAGTGACCGTCTTTAAATAGGGAAAACATAGAAATGTTTGGTGAAACACTCATCTACAACCCGAATTCCGGAAAAGTTGGGACGTTTTTTAAATTTTAATAAAATTAAACTAAAAGACTTTCAAATCACATGAGCCAATATTTTATTCACAAGAGAATCAGAATCAGAATCAGAATGAGCTTTATTGCCAGGTATGTTCACACATACGAGGAATTTGTTTTCGTGACAGAGCTCCGCAGTGCAACATAACAGCGACAGAACAAAAAACACAATAAGGAATAAAAAATACAAAAAAATACAAATAGGTGGGTAAGGATTGACAATATACAAATTGACAATGTATGGCAGGTATATTAAAAAGAGCATTTATGTATGTACATGTATATTATGTGGAAAAATTGTAACTGTACGCTAAGTATGTGTGTTTGGATAAATAAGTGTATGTGTATATAAATATAAATATAAGTAGTATAGTGTGTTCCATGTATGTACATGTATATTATGTGCAAAAGATTTACGTGTACGCTAAGTATGTGTGTTGGATAAAAAGTGTAGTGAATATAAATATAAATAGTGTAGTGTGTCCCACAGTTATTATCAGCTGTTCATAAGATGGATTGCCTGAGGGAAGAAACTGTTCCTGTGTCTGGTCGTTCTGGTGCTCAGTGCTCTGTAGCGTCGACCAGATGGCAACAGTTCAAAGAGGGAGTGTGCTGGATGTGAGGGGTCCAGAGTGATTTTAACAGCCCTTTTGCTCACTCTGGATAAGTACAGTTCTTGAATAGATGGGAGGGTTGTACCGATAATTCGCTCAGCAGTCCGGACTACCCTCTGTAGTCTTCTGAGGTCCGATTTAGAAGCTGAGCTGAACCAGACAGTTACTGAAGTGCAGAGGATGGATTCGATGATGGTGGAGTAGAACTGTTTCAGCAGATCCTGTGGCAGGTTAAACTTCCTCAGCTGGCGAAGGAAGTACAACCTCTGCTGGGCCTTTTTCACAATGGAGTCAATGTGAATGTCCCACTTCAGGTCCTGAGAGATAGTGGTGCCCAGGAACCTGAATGACTCCACTGCAGTCACAGTGCTGTTCATGATGGTGAGTGGGGGGAGTGCAGGGGGGTTTCTCCTGAAGTCCACGATCATCTCCACTGTTTTGAGCGTGTTAAGCTCCAGGTTGTTGAGACTGCACCAGACAGCCAGCTCTTTAACCTCCTGTCTGTAAGCAGACTCGTCACCGTCCTGAATGAGGCCGATGAGTGTGGTGTCATCTGCAAACTTCAGGAGCTTGACAGAGGGGTCCTTAGATGTGCAGTCATTAGTGTACAGGGAGAAGAGCAGTGGGGAGAGAACACAGCCCTGGGGAGCTCCGGTGCTGATTGTACGGGTGCTGGATGTGTATTTTCCCAGCCTCACTAGCTGCTGCCTGTCTGTCAGGAAGCTGTTGATCCACTGACAGACGGAGGTGGGCAAGGAGAGCTGAGTTAGTTTGGGCAGGAGGAGGTTTGGGATGATCGTGTTGAAGGCAGAGCTGAAGTCCACAAACAGGATCCTCACATAGGTCCCCGGTCTGTCTAGGTGTTGCAGAACATAATGCAGTCCGATGTTTACTGCATCGTCCACAGACCTGTTTGCTCTGTAGGCAAACTGAAGAGGATCCAGCAAGGGTCCAGTGATGTCCTTCAGGTGGGCCAGCACCAGTTTTTCAAATGACTTCATGACTACAGACGTTAGAGCCACAGGCCTGTAGTCATTTAGTCCTGTAATTTTGGATTTCTTTGGGATGGGGATGATGGTGGAGCGTTTGAAGCATGAAGGGACTTCGCACAGCTCCAGCGATCTGTTGAAGATCTTTGTGAAGATGGGGGCCAGCTGGTCAGCACAGGATTTCAGACAGGCTGGTGTAACACAATCTGGGCCTGGTGCTTTTTTCCTTTTCTGCTTCCTGAAGACCTGGCGCACCGCATCCTCGCTGATCTGTATTGCAGGTGTGGGGGAGAGGGGGGATGCAGGAGGTGTGAATGGTGAGAGCGCTTGATTGGAGAGGTGTTCAGGGTGGGTTGCAGGAGTTGTGAGTGGTGTGAACAGTTTGGAGAGGCATTCAGGGTTGGTTGCAGGAGTTGTGAATGGTGAGAGCGGTTGATTGGAGAGGTGATCAGGATGGGTTGCAGGAGTTGTGAGTGGTGTATACAATAGAACATAGTACAATATGTACAATAGAACATAGATAACATAGCAAATGTTTAAACTGAGAAAGTTTACAATTTTATGCACAAAATGAGCTCATTTCAATTTTGATTTCTGCTACAGGTCTCAAAATAGTTGGGACGGGGCATGTTTACCATGGTGTAGCATCTCCTTTTCAAAACAGTTTGAAGACGTCTGGGCATTGAGGCTATGAGTTGCTGGAGTTTTGCTGTTGGAATTTGGTTCCATTCTTGCCTTATATAGATTTCCAGCTGCTGAAGAGTTCGTGGTCGTCTTTGACGTATTTTTCGTTTAATGATGCGCCAAATGTTCTCTATAGGTGAAAGATCTGGACTGCAGGCAGGCCAGGTTAGCACCCAGACTCTTCTACGACGAAGCCATGCTGTTGTTATAGCTGCAGTATGTGGTTTTGCATTGTCCTGCTGAAATAAACAAGGCCTTCCCTGAAATAGACGTTGTTTGGAGGGAAGCATATGTTGCTCTAAAACCTTTATATACCTTTCAGCATTCACAGAGCCTTCCAAAACATGCAAGCTGCCCATACCGTATGCACTTATGCACCCCCATACCATCAGAGATGCTGGCTTTTGAACTGAACGCTGATAACATGCTGAAAGGTCTCCCTCCTCTTTAGCCCGGAGGACACGGCGTCCGTGATTTCCAACAAGAATGTCAAATTTGGACTCGTCTGACCATAAAACACTATTCCACTTTGAAATAGTCCATTTTAAATGAGCCTTGGTCCACAGGACACGACGGCGCTTCTGGACCATGTTCACATATGGCTTCCTTTTTGCATGATAGAGCTTTAGTTGGCATCTGCTGATGGCACGGCGGATTGTGTTTACCGACAGTGGTTTCTGAAAGTATTCCTGGGCCCATTTAGTAATGTCATTGACACAATCATGCCGATGAGTGATGCAGTGTCGTCTGAGAGCCCGAAGACCACGGGCATCCAATAAAGGTCTCCGGCCTGGTCTCTTACGCACAGAGATTTCTCCAGTTTCTCTGAATCTTTTGATGATGTTATGCACTGTAGATGATGAGATTTGCAAAGCCTTTGCAATTTGACGTTGAGGAACATTGTTTTTAAAGTTTTCCAAAAAATTTTTTACGCAGTCTTTCACAGATTGGAGAGGCTCTGCCCATCTTTACTTCTGAGAGACTCTGCTTCTCTAAGACAAAGCTTTTATAGCTAATCATGTTACAGACCTGATATCAATTAACTTAATTAATCACTAGATGTTCTCCCAGCTGAATCTTTTCAAAACTGCTTGTTTTTTTAGCCATTTGTTGCCCCCGTGCCAACTTTTTTGAGACCTGTAGCAGGCATTCAATTTCAAATGAGCTAATTAAGTGGATAAAAGTGTAAAATTTCTCAGTTTAAACATTTGCTACGTTATCTATGTTCTATTGTGAATAAAATATTGGCTCATGTGATTTGAAATTCCTTTAGTTTTCATTTTATTAAAATTTAAAAAACGTCCCAACTTTTCCGGAATTCGGGTTGTAAGATAAGGGAAGAACATAATGGAATTATGGAAAAATGGTGGTGTTTTCCTTTAAATTTTAATATATATATATATTTTATATTTCTGCTTTACTTTTTGATCAAACAGATGCAGCCTTGAGCATATCTGATGAACACTTCTTACAAATACATTAAAAAAGACATCAACATCAGCATATATGTTTAATAATTTATTTCTTCTTTTTTTGTGTTTGTGAGTTTAGTTTAGCTTGTAAAGTGTAAAAAAAATTTATTTTGATTTTTTTTATAAATGTAACTTGGTTTGATATTTTATTATCTAATGCAATCGCATTCATGTATTAAGTGTGGCTTAAGTGTCCAAATACTTGAGGCCGCTGTACGCGATTAAATATCAGGTCTGTCTTGTAAGGGTCAGTAGAGTAAACCATGTTTATGGTCGTTTCTTGTCACATAATCCGTTTTCTTCTCCCTGTAGTAATCAGCGCTCTGAATGCCAGAGGAGAGGAAACTGTGAGCAGAATGGAGACAGAGTTTGGAAGAAAGAAACTGAATTGGAACAGGTGAGGCCGTGAAATTGTTTCTCGTTCTTTGGTATTCTTGGAATAGCATATGACTGATAGTGCTTCTGCACTCTGAATACTGTGCACACAGTCTGCAATTTTTAATGCATACTGTCTATAAAGAATAAGTTAAATATTGTATACTACAATTTAGACCTTCATTAGTCAAGTTAGTTATGCATGAAATAGAAAGTAATGCCCCATACATTTTTAACATCTTAGTTCACTTTTGGATTGGACTGTCAAAAGTTCTGAGGTTTTTATACAGAATTGGATTAAAAATGTTTGGCAACCACTTTTATTTTTTTAAAGGAAGACAAGATGCAACTTTAAAGTGAATTAAACATGCATCTAATGAACTAAGCTGATTGCAGTGTAGCAATACTACTTCACTATTTTGCAGAGTATTTAAAAAATTAAATATCGACAAAGTTGTTCATTGTTTTGAGGCATGTTAGACATATTCACACTCTGTCTCCCTGCAGAGCTGCACAAATGACAGAAGAATCTTCACATCTGGACAGAAGAACAAAGGAAGGCCAGCTGGAAAAAGGTACACAAACACTGTTGAGTTGCCCTCTATATGGGTGCAGATTGAAATGTTGACCTGGTCTTTGTGTCTGAATTTAGACAATATTTTGAAATGCAATGACGCATGAATACTCACTGATGCATTTGGCTTATGGTCACGACTGCTGATGTATGTTTTCAGGGATAGAGGCAGACGAGTTACTGGTGTCAAGACTTCTAATGGAATCCAGAAGCCTTCTGCAGCACTGATGATCAACCAGTCAGCTTGCAAAGGTCTTTGTGCCATGGCTAAAATATAACAAAGCGAAAATGACTGATATGTGTGCATCTCCAAATACATACCGCATGCATGTACTACTCCCTTACAGATAACTACAGCTGTGTTTTCTTCTGTCTTTTGGTATGTAGACACAGGAAGGGACCGGTATGGGGACTCATCATCAGAGAGCTCAAACTCAGTGGCGTCCAGTCCTGTTCACCAGAAGACCCCGGAGGACCAAGGTGTGTTATTCATAATGTAACTACTTAATAAAAAAAAAAAAATCTGTAATTTACTGAACCTCATGTTGTTCCAAACCCATACAACTTTGTTATGTGAAACACAAAAGGAGACATTTAGCAGAACAACAAACTCCGTCACGTCTACACAGAATAGTGCTTATAAATAAGAAGAAAGCAAGTCAAATTTGGTTCCTTTGAATAGATTATCCTCCAAAAAATGTGTAATTCTTATCAATGCAAAAATTGTCTTTGGTGGGCTTCTCCGTATGATCTGACAACAGCGTTGTTATGGTTTTTCAACAGTGACCCAAAAACTCCTCCAGTATTATTTTAGTATTTATATATATATTAGTATTTATTCATGTTTTGAATTAGCTTGATCCTTTTATATTTCCAGTAATAATTTCAATTCAAATATGATGTATAGTAATTTGTTCTTGCCTTTTTAATTGTTTTTTTTTCTGTTAGTTTTAGTAATTTTGCTACTTTAACTCCTCATTTAAAAAAAATCTTTATATATATATATATATATAATTGATTTAAAGTAGATATATGACTGGTTTCAGTGACAGAAAACTGAATAACCAATGTAATTGTTTTTGTTGTTGTTGTTGTTGTTTTGTTCTCTCTTTTACTGTCATAGAAATGCTACTGTGAATTATTTATTATTTTTTTTGCTGTTGGGGCAAATGAAAATGCAAAAACTGTTTGTTGTAGTTCCATTATGAATTATTACATTATTAAATCTACATGATGATTTAATGTGTGTGTCTTCAGATACAGGGAGTCAGTCTGATAACTCGGTCCAGGAACCAGCTGAAAAGACTCACCTCGCCAAAGGCATTGGCGGGAAAGCAGTTGCCATGGTGAATCCATTAGTTCCTGAGCCCCAGAATGTTCCGCAGCCTCCTTCAGTGGTGGAGCTGGCGCTGACCGCGTGCCTCCCTTACGCCCTGCAGTACAACACCACCGCTCAGAGAGACGCGAGGCAGGGTAAGATAACCATCACCATCCCATTGGCCCAAGACCCTGGAGCATCATCAGCCAGCGCTCACCCACAGCAGCAGCCACCGCTGGGAGCGTTCAGCGTCCTCTCGCCCGGCCAGTGTCCTCTGCAGCCCGCTAACAGCACCACGGCCAATAACCCCATCAAAACAAACACCAAGGCCACCGTTACTGCCAACGCCCCTTCCAGCTCAAGTTCCTGCAGTAGCCAAGTACCAGGACCTTGCCCCACAACTGTACCCACGCACACCCCGGGACCAGGGCCCCTGCCGGCCTCTGCGGTCACACACAGCACCGCTCAGAACAACTCCTTGTCCTACATCAACAGCTCCAGTCTGCCAGTTATGCCACAAGCAAGTGGTACACAGCAGCAGCAGCAGCAGCAGCAGCAGCAGCAGCAGGGATGCTGCAACGCCTGCGGCTGCCGTGGAACCTGTGTAGGAAACGGTGCCCACCAGACACCCAGCTACTTCCTGCCAACCCCACCCCCACCTGCCCGTCAGATGTTCGGGCCACCGCCTGCTTTCTTCCATCTCTCTCCCTCTCTATGCAACAGTTTCCCTGCCCAGGGCCACCAGAATAACGCGGCGCCGATGCCCTTCTACGCCCACACTGGTCCTCCTGCAGCGTTCCTGCACGCTCACTCGGAGCACATGCTGGCATCGCAGGCTGGATACAGTCTGCCTCAGATGCACCACTTACGTCAGTACTACCCACCTGTCTTTCCACAGGTTGGCATGATGTCTAGCGGAACCAACATGAAGAAGACCAACAACGTGTCCTGCTATAACTGCGGCAAGAGCGGACATTTCGCTCAAGACTGCAAACAACCGACCATCGACGCCGGGCTGACAGGTATGAAGATGACAGAAACACTCTACACAAGTATGCAAACACAGATGTGCATGATTTCAGACGTGGAAACTTTTGCACATGTCCATTATCTGTTTGAGTAGTGAAAGTGAAAAAATATATAGTTATTTAGCTGATTCTTACAAATAAGGGGGAAAACTATTTGCATACATTCACACACAATATTGATATTTATGACAAGTTTTTTTTTTTATTTTACATTTATTTATTTCATATTTTACATTTATTTTATCTAATTTTATATTTAAAAAATTTAAAAAAATATATATATATATGTATATATATATATATATATATGTTGTTAACAAAGCATTATCTAACTCTTTATGAGCTAATTAAACTAAATAAATTGGGTTTTAAAATAGACAGTGAGTAAAGGATACAAAGTTTTTAGTACATGACTAGACAATTTAAAAGTCATTGTCATTAAATTTCTGAATGGTGCTTCACCTTATGGTGCATTAATTTCAGTGTTTAATGCTAAATAAAGGAGAGAAATTTAGCTATTTTTTATTAATAAAAATGTATGTAGTATCTATCCATCTTTCTGCCTTTGTAGACACAGTAGTAACTAATGAAAAATGTAAATATATTCCATTTAATTTTTATTTCTTTGTAGATTATTTAAAAAGTTAACTAAATTAAGATTTTGTAAATAGGGCTAACGTTTCATTGTAAACTACAAACATAATGACTGTATCATAAAACTAAATATCAGGTATTTTACTATACCTCAGATCGCTTTTAAACCCACTTAGCTTTTTTTTTTGTCAGAGAAAGATAGTGGTCATAACGGTGGCTGAACCCCTAAAAACCACACGAAAGTAACACTAGCATATATTCGTGTGTGTTATTCCAAATCGTGTGAAAGTCAATTCCATTTTTTGGAAGTCGTTTTCACTCATATTTTACTCATTTTCTCCTTTCTCCACTTGAGTCTCGCGCGCACGGGGTGACGGCTTGTTTGTGTCAGTAAACGCAGTACATTTGAATGTAGAAAGTGAACGAGATTTTATTATTATTATTATAAACGCCTCGCGCCCACGGTTTGTAATGCACTGAACCAGTTTTATAAACTTCATTTTATGTACTTAGATGTTTTTGTGTTGCTGTGGCAGTTAAAAACCTCAAGGGGGCGCGAGAGTTACATACATATGTGCTGTGAACTTGAGTAGCTTGTGCCAGATACTTTTTTCCAGCCTTATTTTTTAGCTCCATAGCACTTGTAAACCCCTTTCTATTTGTTTCAGGTGGTTTCCGGCTGAAGTACGTTGCCCCAAACTCCTCAGAAGCATTAGATAAAACCGACTGACAGCGAGCAGGGGACTGAAGCCCGGCGAGCCAGCGATTCCAGAGACCCTTGAGATCGTTCTGTTCAGTTTCTTTAAGCCTTGTCCAGAAAGCAAAACAACAAAAAAAGAGCCAATGCAAGACGAGTTGCTTAAACTTAATGGGTTCTCTTAGAAATTAAATTATCTTAATGTTATAGTTTAAATAGGATGGATTGCGAGATGATTTTTGTTTTAGGTTCAGACTAGTTTATTGTTGTCAGAAGGATTTTATATGAGCTGATGTTCTCATTCAAGTTAATAAGAAAATTTAACTTGAGTCCTTTAGTGCAGTATTGCTTTTTTCTGACACGGGTGAATCTTTATAGGATTTTATACATGTTGCAAGAGAAAACGACAAGAAAAGTACTGAGAAAAAAAAAAGGAATATTTTGCAAGTTCATTTTGTTATTAAAGATGCGCTTGTTCTCTTGCTGATAGTGGTTTATAATGATGCTCTTGCGACATTATATGCTGCTGGTTTGCCATGTTCTCATTCTGAATGCGATGCACTACAACTGTTGTTCTCCATAAAATGTGAGTCAGGTGTTTAAAATGCACTGAAAGAGTCTGATCTGCAGTCCTGTCTCTCATCTACACGTGCTGACCACTAGAGAGCAGCTCCAGCCCTCGCAGACTTCTTATTATAGGAGACAAAATCCTTCATACATGTTCATCCTTAAGCACTGTTAGAGGAAATGCAATTGTAATTTCCACATGAGATACTTTGTAACCAAGAGATTCGTTAACATAGGCCAACTTTGAGCATCTTAATATCTTGCTTGAGTGCTAAATATTTTCTTGCATACTCAAAGAACCAGAAGGCGAATGTTTGTGCCTATTGCCATGCAAGCAGCTGGAAGTGTATTTAAAATAATTTCAAGAGTCTTGATTCTTTGTGATTTAAGTACATATTTAAAATGTCAAAGTTGTATTTCTGAAATCTTGTTGCGATATTTTTTGCCAAAGCAGCCCTTTTTTTAAATATATATAAGGAGATTTGGCATGTTTGTATTGAGAAAATACATTTTATTTTGATATTTTCAAGAGATAAGGGCTCAAGGCCCTTCATGCTTGTCCAGGTGTTTTTAGCACATTTATGATTAGTAACATGCAGTGGACTAGACGAGTTGCTTTCCTCAACAGTGAGTTACAGGTTTTGAAATGTGCTTTCATTCAGTTCTGTAAATTGTTACTAATATGTAAGCCGACTCTAAAGGGAGCTAACTACTCGAGGTTGAAACCTGTCGACTGTATTCGTTTTTATAGATTTATGAAGCTGTACTGTATGAACAAGGTTTGATATCTGCCTCTGAGTTTACGTTTACTGTATTTCATATGTAATTGTTGATTAATCTGAACTGAGATGTCAAATTAATCTGATCACATTTGCTTTTTTGGCAAATTGGTAATTTCTGTCGAGATATTAGCAATAAATATAAAAACCCATTTTGTGGTGTTGCTTTTGATTAGAAAGTAGCCATTGAGTTGTATATCATAAGAAAAACAAACAAAAAACTATGACTATGTAAGTCAATGGCTACCAATTGTTTGGTTCCCAACAGTCTTCAAAGAATCATCTTGTGTGTTCAACAGAATAAAGAAACTCAAACAGGTTTAGATTAACTTGAAGGTGAGTAAATGATGAGAGAATTGTCATTTTTTGGGGTGAATTGTCCCTTTAAATTTTTAAAAAGGTTTATATTGTTTTTTATTTCAGCTGTTTGAAACATTCACTGCATAATGTTTCACATATTCATTCTTAAAATAAAACCGTAAGCAATATGCTGGTTGTACAACATTTGTATAATCAACAAAATTGCACTAATTGCATGAATTACTTTCATCCTACAGTCAGCGCTGCTTGCTTGTGTGAAGTAGGATGAAAAGGACGTCAGAAATTAGAATCCCTCAGAGCTCCTCCCCTCATCGTGAGCTCAGCCAATGAGAAGAAAGAGATTACAAATTTAATTAGGCGTTTCCTGAGCTGGCAGATCCATGCTTGTGTGTAGAAACGGAGATGACCTGCTGTTTAATCCAACATCGTAAATCTTTTAGATCGCTTAGTGTTAACCCAGATTTTATTCCAGTGAAAACAGACGTGATGAAGTTCAGTGGTTCATTACAATTCATGACAGTAACTAGCAGGACGCTTCTGAATGTGTGGCACTGTAGTGAAAAAGAAACTAAACTCTACATTATTCATGAGAACGAACGACACAAACGCTGAGTGCAACCTCATCATTTGTTAAAGGGATAGATCACCCAAAAAATAAAAATTCAATTAAATTGCAGTATATAATACTATATAAAAATCTACTGAACATTTGAGTTTTTATGTGATTAACAGAAAAAAATTATTGCTATTTGTCACCAGTAGGTTTGACAAACCTGGTGTATCTTCATTGCCATATTTGAAAATGTAAGAGAAAATGCAATTTGAAAGGTTCTGGTTTTGTAGCTACTTAAATGGCTTTTCATGTGAACCAAAAACTATCATATTTGCTTTATAAGACATGGAATATAAGTGCATACTTATGAAGTCTTTCTAAAGCCTGACATCCATTAAGTACAATATAGCTGCAATATGTGAAATATAACTCCCAAAACATATTTTTACTACATCAAAAAAACTTTTTGGTGCTTTTGACAAGCTTTTGGGTGAACTATTGTTTTAATTCATCTTTCAACCATTTTTCGAAGGGCAGGCTAGGATTTTTTTTTAAATGTTTCTGTACATCAAGTCATCATAATTAATCTAAGAATCTGCAGTCTCAACACGACCTGCTGCCATTCAAGTGTACATCATCATCCACTGAGATGGCAGAGAATATATTTCCAAAGTGCATCAGTGGAGTCGATACTCCATTCAGTGGCCTGTTTGCGGCTTAGTAAAGGCTCTAGGGGTAAAGGTCAGATTATTTGAGCAGTTTGGGAACAGTCATAGAGGTCATGGCGGTCATGGTGTTGGTTGGCACAGTGATGTCTCTGAAGATGGGCTGAGACACAGTGGAAGAGGATGGTTTGTTCTGGTTCAGAGTCTCTATGATCATCTGTCTCATTTCTCGACTGGCATCTCCACGGACCGCTAACAGGGCCACAATGTGCTCCTCTCTAATGACAGAGAAAAAGGTGGATTTGAGTGTCCATTCAATGTTAATGATAGTGTTATTATGTAAAAGACCATTTAGTTGAGCTCTACTTTGGCAGCTGAAACATTTCACAAATTTCATAATTTTACATTACTGCAATGTGTCTGTATTTGTCTTTTTTTTGTTTTGTTTTTTTACACGAGAATAACAGAAATATCATCACAATGCTAAAAAAAAAAAAACTAAATGGCATTTAAAACAGGCTTTATTATCTTCTATATATCTCAACATATCTCTCCTTTTTACTTACTTTGTATCTCGCAAAACGTGTCATCTAGCTCCAAGCAATAAAAACTTTTTTTTAATCAATGTTTTCAATGTGATGAAGTCTGACCTGATGTCAGGATATTTGGACACCAGGGTGGACACCTCCAGGTAGAGCAGCGCAGGATCGGTCAGTTTGAAGACCTCAGCGATGGCAGAGATGGAGTCACACAGCCGGTCTGTGTCCTCTCCCTGAGCACATACAAACACGCTTTACAAAGAGCTCTTTAAAAATGACCATAAAGCAATAAACCCTAGGTCTGTTGGATGACAGCAGCATGTTCTAGACATCATTCCTTCTCAGTACAGAGGGTTGTGAGACTCACAGCAGAAAGTTTCTTGAAGAGGAATTTGAACTGATCTGCTTCTTTCATCATCCGGTCGGCTCCCTCCTTCCTCTCATCGGCGTTTTTAAACGAGATGCGCTTCTGCATGATGGCCTTCAGATACTCCACCACCACCCTCCGATGAGCCTCGCTCGTCATTTCCTGTTTCACACACACCAATCAAAACACGGCAATAAAAACCATATCGGTTAGTGCTAAATAACGTTACTTCTGCATTAGATTCACTCATTGAATGATAGGAAATTAATGCAGTATGTAGTGTGTGTGTGTGTGTGTGTGTGTGTGATTGGATTGCGATTCATTCATTCACATGTGATTCATCTGCGATTATGAACGCGATATTGCGTAGCTTGTCAGCAAACTATGGCTCTGTTTATTAAGTGCCGCTCCATTTGAAAGCAGGTGATGGATATTTAGTACTAATCACAGAACCAGATTTACTAAAGAGACACGCATGACAATCGCATGCGATTAATCGTGCAGCCCTAATATATATGTATCGATACATGATTGTACAGAACAGTCCTCTGATCTGATGAAAAGAGTACAAATTTTGCATTTTAACAAATAAGACAAATTACAAATTTAGTGTGCAAACCTGATTATTAGGCTTTTTAACTTTGGCAAAGTCATTAAAGTAGTCTTCCACGGTCACACAGATGGTGTCTACAGCATGAGATCCGGTCAACCACTTCCGGGTCAGCAGATCATTAAGATGATGCTGTCAAAAGAACAACAAAAAAATCTGACACATTTATCCCAGTTACTAAACCTCAACATCTAACCATACACAATCTGAGCGGATTTACCTCCAAATCCAGGAAGACTTCATCCAGCAGGAACTGGCAGCCCTCTCGGGCCACCTCGTTCAGGAGCTTGTCTATAGTGGCGTCGATCTGAGTGGGTTCAGTCGACTGAGAGTACTTCCTTTTCAAGCTATTTATAGACTCTCTGAAAACAGGCATATTGAAGTTAATTAGTTTGGTTCATTAGCAGCGTATTACTCATGTTAAGAAGAAATATTGCAGAAATAGCATTTTAAAGTAATTATGAAATTATTTTATCGCACGCGATTATCGCCAGCATTTAACACCTCGTGAATAAACAAAGGGTGCCAATGTGAGAGTGCACACCGACACACAAAATGGGAGGTGTAAAAGTATATTTTTTGGAAAAAATGCCTCAGGCTCGTATTTTTGGCTTGATGAGCCACTTTTTAAAACTGGCTGACCAATGAGATTAGCGCTTTTGTTCAGGTGCCTGAAGCTGCTGTAGTTACAGTAAAACACGAATTCGTGGCACTCAAGCAGGATCACACTTGATACCTAACAACGAAGAGGAAGTAAGTAGACCAAGACGATGCATCGAGATCGAGATCACAAAAGGCAATAAACGCACGCGATAAACGTCTCAGTGTGTATGAGGCTTAGACTGCACACATACAATAAAAAAAATAAAAAAAACACACATTAGGCTGTAAGGTATAGTAATTCTATCTTTTACCATCTCCAAATTTAAGACATCTCAAAATGTTACCTAAAAAAGACAATTCACCCAAAAATGAAAATCGTTTCATCAATTACTCATGTCATTCCAAACCTGCATGAGTTTTTTTTCTTCTGTTGAACAGATATTTTGATGTATGTTGGTAACCAAACCATTTTAGGTCCCACTGACTTTTTTTTGGGACCTTAGACTTTTTGATTACCAACATTAATTTGTCACTGAGAGAGAGAGAAAAAACAAAAAAACCTTGCAAAGACATGCCGGTTTGCAACGTAAATGATAACAGAATTACAAAACAGTATGTCCAGCTATAGACAGGCTCTAAAAACTGCTAGGGCAGAGCATATACACAAACTCATAGAAAATAACCAAAACAATCCAAGGTTTTTATTTAGCACAGTGGCTATATTAACAAATAACCAGACGCCACCTAATTCAAATATTCCATTAACGTTTAATAGTAATGACTTTATGAATTTCTTCACTGATAAAATAGATAACATTAGAAATACAATAGCGAATGTAGATTCTACAGCGTCTAACACTTCAGTTTCATCCATCGCACCCAAAGATAAACTGCAGTGCGTTACAACTATAGGACAAGAAGAGCTAAATAAACCTATCACTGTATCTAAACCAACAACATGTTTATTAGATCCTGTACCCACTAAATTACTGAAAGAGTTGTTACCTGTAGCCGAAGAACCGCTTCTCAATATCATTAACTCGTCTTTATCTTTAGGTCATGTCCCAAAACCATTTAAGCTGGCGGTTATTAAGCCTCTTATTAAGAAACCAAAACTAGATCCTAGTGAACTGGCAAGTTATAGGCCTATTTCAAATCTTCCATTTATGTCTTAAATGTTTGAAAAAGTTGTGTCTGCTCAATTGAGCTCCTTCCTTCCTTCCAAAATGATCTGTATGAAGAATTTGAGTCAGGTTTCAGGCCCCACCATAGCACAGAAACTGCAATTGTTAAAATTACAAATGACCTGCTTCTTGCGTCAGATCAAGGCTGCATCTCACTGCTAGTTTTACTTGATCTTAGTGCTGTGTGCGACACCATAGATCATGATATACTCCTAGACAGATTACAAAACTATACAGGTATTCAAAGGCAGGCTCTAAGATGGTTTAGATCCTACCTGTCCGATCGCTACCATTTTGTTTATTTAAATGGGGAGTCATCTCATTTATCACCAGTAAAATATGGAGTGCCACAAGGATCCGTCCTAAGTCCCCTTCTATTTTCAAGATACATGTTGCCCCTTGGTAATATTATTAGAAAATACGGGATTAGTTTCCACTGTTATGCTGATGATACTCAGCTATATATCTCAACGAGACCAGATGAAACTTCCCAATTATCTAAGCTAACAGAGTGTGTTAAAAATGTAAAAGGTTTGATGACCAATCATTTTCTCTTATTAAATTCGGATAAGACAGGGATATTAATTATTGGACCAAAAAACTGTACACAGAATATAGTAGATTACAATTTGCAACTAAACGGATGTACTGTTACTTCCTCTTCAGTCAAAAATCTGGGTGTTACATTAGACAGCAACTTGTCTTTTGAAAATCATATTTCCCATGTTACAAAAACTGCATTCTTCCATCTTAGAAACATTGCCAAGCTACGAAACATGTTACCTGTTTCTGATGCAGAAAAGCTAGTTCATGCATTCATGACCTCTAGACTGGACTATTGTAACGCACTTCTAGGTGGTTGTCCTGCATCTTCAATAAACAAGCTACAGGTACAGTAGTCCAAAATGCAGCAGCTAGAGTCCTTACCAGGTCAAGAAAATATGATCATATTACCCCAATTTTACAGTCTCTGCACTGGCTACCTATTAAGTTCCGTATCAGTTACAAATTATCATTACTTACCTATATGGCCCTAAACAGTCTAGCTCCTGTGTACCTAACTAGCCTTATACCACGTTACAATCCATCACGCTCCCTAAGGTCAGAAAACGGTGGACTTTTGGTAGTTCCTAGGATAGCAAAGTCCACTAAAGGAGGTAGAGCTTTTTCACATTTGGCTCCCAAACTCTGGAAAAGCCTTCCTGATAATGTTTGCAGGGTTCCCACTCTTTTTCAGAGATCATTTTCCAGGACTTTTCCAGGACATTTCAAATTTCATGATGATGGGAATAAAATATAAGGATCACATATTCACAGCCTAAAGTAATATATTCCTCTCTCAAAAAAAGCATACAATTTATGGCTATAACCCCACTATAAAATCAGAAATGCACCAAACACACACACACACACGTCTGGTTCACTATCCTGCTAGAGAATCTCCTTAGACATAATGGTTTTTATACTGTACAAACTGTATATTCTATCCCCCTACACTATCACAGAAAACTTTTGACATTTTTACATTTTCAAAAAAACGTTTAGTATGTTTATTAATCCATTTCCCCCATGGGGACTGCTGGCTGGTCCCCACAATGTAGATTATCTCAGGTTATACTATCCTTGTGGGGACCATTTGGTCACACACACACACACACACACACACACACACATGCACACAGCTTCTGAAGGTATACTCTACACTTTATTTTAATGAACACATTGTAACGACTGCCTAGGCCCTTCTTGTTAAGCTTTCCCTTCCCTCTTCCCCCAACTGCAGTCTCCAAAGAAATAAAAGGCATTATAAAAAAAATAGTTTGCAAAAAGCATTTGTCCCAAACAGACTAAACAACAAATAAATATCTGTCCAAAATATTTACTACATTAAGCTCCACAGTAACCTTTGAATTTTTTTACTGTTTGAGTTGGCTCAAACTCTCTTGCAACATTTCTAAGCTTTGTTTTAGAGCTGTTAACTCCTCACTTTTGTCTGCGACACTTTTTTGATAGGCATTTGATTTTGTCAGTAAGGTGAAGTCATGCTTTCTCTCTGCCCTGACGGCCATTTCATCTGCCTCTTTCTGCATGGTTTCAATGCTTGGTTTCGAAACTTGTCCAGCCTGGAAGTGTAAGCAAAATTTTGGAATTCTGCTTTATGGTGTGTGTAGACGTGTATTAAAAACACTAGTAATAATCTAGTGTTTTAATAAAATATCAACGAACAGTATATCACAATTGTTTAAATAACGCAACAAATTTAATGTTTTAAAATAAATACAATTTAGAATAGAAAGAGGAAAGGTAAGATGCTTTAAAAATTAAACTATTACCACCAGCAGATGGCAGCAAATAACAGTCTTAATGAGTGAATCATTGGAATCACTATCAAACGATTCATTCAAAACGCTTATTTAGGAATGAAGAAAATGACGGTCTTCATGAATGGGTCATGAATCGTTTCTCAAAGATTCAGTCGGCAAAGAAACGTCACCATACTGTTTGTTGCTAAGAGAAACGTCTGTTTGGAACTACTAGGTTGGTGAAACAGAGCAAACAGACAATAGTACAATAGCAAGCGTGCCTTTATATATACGTTTATATAAGTACTATTATATACTACTGGCCTCCGCCTCATGTTCACAAGTCTGTGCTGCACTATGAACATGCAATTATCGCTGTGCATCGCGTCAGCATTTCATTTCCACTTCCTATATCGTTCATAAAACAGGTTTGGGAAATTTGTGCCTGATTTGTCATGGGGATGCAAGACGTTCCAACGATTCTAAATAAAATAGACTTAACAAATCGATAACCTTTTCTCAGGCAAATGCCGTCACTCATGCTGTAATTCGCCCGTGCAGACCCTCTTGCACATGTGTATCAAAATAATTACTTTACAATAATATTAACATGTAATTAAAAACTACCTCCATACCAGTGGACATTTGCTGCAAACATTCGAGCATTTAATTTCTAGCACCTGAAAACCGGCAACACGAGACAGCGTCATACGTCACAGGGATCTTAAAGTGTAACTAAACCCCTGCTCAGAGCCTGACTCCACCCACTGACAATATTTGAAAAATGCTGAAAAGTGGGCAGATCACAGTGGAGATAGAGGGGACGAACCGAGGGCGGGGCTGAGCGAGTGCGGCGTGATCCTGAGACTCGCAGTGACGGATTGATTGACAGCTGCTGTCAGAGACACTAAAATGGAGAGTGACTGTAATGACGCAAGTAGCTTTGCAACAGAGCGATCATTTGAAGTAGAGGACTTTTCTCCCCCACTTTTACCTGAAGTGGAGGATGTCGAGGCATCTGTTCATATCAATTCGAGCCACTGGCTCAAACTGCGGTCTTAACTCCCGCACCGCGTCGCTTTTCAGCGCGAGCTATGTGGAGAAGCCCATTTCCACCTCCATTGCGTTGGAGAAGCAATCCCGTGTAAAACGCAGTTTGCACACTCGAGCTCTAGGCGGGAACTCACGGTCTTCCAGCCCAAGTGCATGCAACCACTGGCTCCTAATTTTAAAGTCTGCTGGAAAACTATGCAGTCCAGCAGTGCTGTCGCAACCAGCAACACACCTCCGTACCATCCTGACCACTGTACTAAATACAGATAAATGTACGCTAACTTGAAGATCTAAATAACTATATAATTGCTACGCTAAATAGATGCTATATTAGTCTATCCTGGTCGTTACCAATACTCGCTATTCCAGCTCCCGACTCACTACAGTGATTTTGATGGTTTTATACTGCCAAGGGCGTGGTAGCTCGTACCAAGGGGCATGGTGAGCTGGAAACTGATTACGTCACCTGCCACCGCTTACGTCACTTGCCACCGCAACATCCAATAGGAAAAATCAACTGCAGTAGCCACCGTTCAACCTGAAGAGGGCAGCACTCAGACGTTTTTACACCATATATTGTAGAATTAAAACACTTTATACTCAAATGTCAAAAAAGTTACTCGAATCAATGAACAGCACTAATAAAGCCCCATTCTTATAGATCATTAACTAAAAAAAGTTGGTTTAGGGTTTAGTTACTCACGTGTCAAAACTCAGCATCCCTGAACAGAGCGCTTTCTGTTACGTTAATTGTTTCAACCAGTTGTCGGCCAATTCTTTAATGATCAAGAAAATTTTTAAATAATAATTTTCCAGGACAACAAGATTTTTTCCAGGACAATCTATGTTTTCTCTCATTTTCCATGTGTTTTCCAGGATTGGAAAATTGGTCATTAATATTCCAGGATTTCCAGGTTTTCCAGGACGCGTGGGAACCCTGTGTTTGGGGTTCAGACACACTCTCTCAGTTTAAATCTAGATTAAAAACACATCTCTTTTGCCAAGCATTCGAATGTTGTATCTGATCAAATGCACATTCTTATTCTTTATTATTTAACTAATTAATTTTACTATTTGTTTCTATGTTTTGCCACGGGATTTACATCCCAAACCGACAGTCACCACTTATAAGATACTACTAAATATTGTAGAAACTTAATTTTCTTTAAAGTTGCTTTGTAATGATTTGCAATGTAAAAAGCGCTATACAAATAAACTTGAATTCAATTTCCTTTTTTGATCAAATTGAATTTGAACTTTTTAAGAATTCCCGGAGAACCTGAATTGCCAATAATTTAATGCATTACTTAAAAAAAACATTCATTTATTGATTTCAAGACACTCACTTAAACGTCTGACAGTTGTTGATGATGCCGATCATGTATTGAACGTAGCACTGCGGGAGCTGACGATCTTTCAGATGTTCCTCCTTATAGCTGATCGCCTCCTCTCGGTACCTGCATACACATGCAAGAGTTGTGAAAATGTGCATCTTTACCAATAATGACAACTTTTATAATGATCAGCGGTCAGTTTGAGATCACAGTACCTCACTAGGAATGAGTGCATCTGCTTCAGACAGACTCTCAGCACCTGCTCTTTAAAGGTCTCGTTGATCTGCGCGGCCACCTGCAGATTCTGCTCAAACATCTGAGGAGGAAATAAAGGAAGATCTCATGCCAAAGCTCATGTGAGTGGGTGTATTAAAGCATGAGGTCAGTTAGAAGTTGTTGTACCTGGAAGACAATAGCAGGTAAGGTGGTTTGGTAGTAGCCGTCCTGGTCGGCCTCAGGCTCCGTCTCCTTCTGCCAGTCTTTCTTATCAGTCTCCAAAGCTTTGCGCAGCCAGCCTGTGATGTTTGACTGGAGAGAATTAGAAAACAAGAGCGGGCTGCTGAACTGAAAATGCTTGGTCATGCACAGGATTTCAAAAGTCTGCGCAATATGTAAGATGTAAAGACTTTTATTTTGAATCCTGTGCTGCACTCACAGTAAAGGTTTTGAGGTATTTGCCTAGCAAATTATCCACCACGTGTTCGGGCAGCAGTGGCTCCAGCTGCTTGACGTCACACTCAGGCTGCAGATCAGGATGAGCCATCATCTCCACACTGCCAGAGACAGAACCAGACATCACTTACACTAACACACCAATTACACACGCTTCTGCTCCTCGTCAATGTCAAAAGAAATGCTTTGACTCAATGTTAGAGGTTTTATAATAGATTTGTATGACAGAATTAAATGGGAGTACATTTAGAATGTGATTAAAGAGTAAGTTTGACCTATGTGAGTATTTTAATGACTGATGCCATTTTCAAATAATATATGATATACATTTGGAAATAGGTAATAGTTAATGCTTACATGTAGCGACATAAATGTACACAATAGTAAAAATAGGTCAAAATTTAAATAATCAGTCACACAATGCTTAAGAATTAAGGTACCACACTAGCTTAGTTAAAAAATGATTTTGTCATTTCTTCCATCTGTTTTTGGAAGTATGACTAGGATAAGGTAAATCACAAATTAATCATATAACTGCTATGCATGTTGTTACTGCTATTAAACTATTAACTAATATTGTTAGTTAAAAGCCAAACTTTTTTAATGTACTTTTTTATTTGATTAAAAACTATTATTGTTAAAAAAAAACTGAAATATAAAATACAGATGAAAAACAGACATCAAAACTTGCAAACAGTAAAGTTAGAAATGATGCATCTGCAGCCAAATGCAATAAAGCTAAATAGAAGAAAAAGAATAAAAATGGCAAAAAAAACCACACAAAACGACTACAGCTTAAACTAAAATGAAGATATAAAAATGAAAGCAAATTCTAAATATTAATAAATATTATGATAGTATTCTGTATAAATAATACTAAAATAACTGATAGATGCAAAGAAATTAAAAACATCATAGTGCATCCCAACATGTCCTTCAGCATGTAAAACAGTAACAAAAAGCAGAGCTGAAGATCTCCTGATCTGTTTAGCTCTACTAACACAAGTGCATTAATCTTCCTGCTCAATCCTGTGAGCGCACGCGATGTGATGGTCTGCTGTGAGTCCATCAGTCAAGCTGTGCTGCTGCTCTTGGCTAATTGCTCCCTGCTGCACTCTGACAGACTGATCTGCCACTGAGGAATGTGATGCTGAGTTAGGCAGCAACACAGATGGTAGTTTTCTCTTCAAGCAAATGTTTACTTTAATTTCAAATTTACTAAGTTTTTCATTTAAAATAACAGCGGGAAACATATAAACCCTTTTTTTTTTTTTTTTTTTGCTGGAAAACGATGGCATATGATAGAATTACCACAACTAGCCACTTGATAGCATTACCTTGATGAGATTTAAATAAATTCAATTTGAAACAACAGTATTACTATATATAATATAACCGGTAAATGTCATATCCTCAGCATAAAACACATAATCATAAATAATAATAAATCATAATAATAATAATAAAAATAAATGCTATATTTTATATTAATAACAACAATAAATAAATAAATATATTGTTTGGGAGAAACAGCAAATGAGGATATGCAATTAACTCAAATTAAATCAAATTTTAAATTATTAATAATTTTCATTTTCATTAAAGGAGCTATGTGTAGGTTTTTACTTAAAAAAATCTTTAAGATAGAGTTTTCATTTGTACATGTATGAGCCAACCATGATGTAAAATAAAGAATGACACCTCGACTGTCCACCACGGTTGCCTCTATCAGCCTGTAGGCTCAATTGTCTGTGGAGGAGTCGGGTCCGAATTGGCACGAAAATTCACAAAATGAGACGTCATGCGCGTTCTCGTCTACTTGGGCTTACAACTGTATGGCACGCCAGCCATTATAGTAAGCAGCGGCAATAGTGTTTTCAAATGGACTCTGCAGATGGAAAGAAGCGACCAGCCTCCAGCACAATTCAGACACCCACGGACACTCCTCGTAAGTTAAAAAAAAAAGAGCGTGCGGACTGAGAACGAGCATGAGACTGGCTGCAGTTCTTCTAACGACCACTGGTGTCAGTAACGGTTAGAAATTTCAGAACCTACGGAATGCTCCTTTAATGATTATTGCGGTCTATAGATAATAAATAAATAAGAAAATAAAAAAAGAAGAAGTGGCAACCAAAATAGAAAATGATTACAAAGAGAGGCTTTTTTGATTTTTGAGTTGAAATCATTAACACCAACTGGATTAAATGAAGAGATGGATCTTGCATGTTTTTTGTAAAGGGAAACTATCCCTCATTAATTAAGATCAGCTGTCAACAATTTGCAATTGTGACTATATAAGTGCGTTTATTGCTTTTTGCCTCATGAGCACTGAAGAAAGCATGGACTGAAACCTTTTTCGCTTTGGTCTGTTTTTAAGACACCTTGCTAGCACTTTTGTCACTTTTTCACTTTTGCATATGGAAAATAAAAAAACAAGATTTTTTTTTATAGACCTTTTTTTTTGGTCTTATTGGATTTTTCCAGTGTGCGGTCAATTTCAGCTACCTGTTAGTAAAAATGACAAAAATATTGTTGGGGAAAACAACCTGTAAATGTGCAATTACTTGAAATATAGGTATATATATATATAAAAAAAAAAGTAAAACTAAATGTGCAATTACCTGAGAAATAGGTATTAGTGTTCTCATATAGTGTTCCAGTAGCTCAATTGGTAGAGCACTGTGTTATCAAGCGCAAGGTTGGGGGTTCGATTCCCCGGTAACACATGATATTTAAAAAGTGATAGCCTGAATAAGTTGCTTTGTATAAAAGCATCTGCTAAATGCATTAATTTAATTTAATTTAATCTCAAGTTCTCATACAAATCCCTGTTTCACTTAAGATAAATGCAGTCCGCTTGTATCTTACCTTTTATACGTGTTGAGGACCCACGTGAGAAGAGACACAATCTCGTTGGCTTCCAGATCTTCAGCTGCGAGCTCCTGCACGCGTGCAGACACTGATTTAAGATAGAGGTTTAAGAACACCTGGAAGGTGTTGTAGTGTGGCGGGAAGCACTGCACCATCAGGTTCTTCACCACGGTCAGGTCATCCAGAACGTACTTCCTAGTGATCTCCAGCAACCTCACCAGCCACATCTTGTCAGACTCACGTGTTTCTGACTGCGTGCTCTCGATGCGAGCGCTCACGGTGCTCTCTAGGACTTCATTCATTCGATTTTTCCAGCATTTGGGCCTCCCGGGTGGGATGAACCCGGTCTGCTTCTTACGGTCCAGCATCTTGCGGTCGATCTTCTCTTCACGCTCGATGATTCGGACCACAGACACAAGCATGGTGGGGTCGCGGCGGACGGTGACCATGGCGCGTTGGAGGACCATCCAGAGTTGTTTGGAGAGTTCCTCTGACAGGCCCTGCACCTGGCCGAAGTAGTTACGAATGAGGTTCATGTCATGGACGTTCTTGCTGTCCATGCGATACTGCTCATACATGAGGTCATCGCGGGAGCACTCCAGGTCCATTAGCTTGCGGTGAGCTTGAAGCAGCTCGCCCTGCTCGATCAGATCATGAGTCTCTCGTACTATCTCAGGTACTGTAGAGGAGGGAGCAAAATGTGGGTGCAGTGTCTACAGATGCAAATCATACCAATATAGCACCTAGCATCAATTAGAAGACAAAAACTGTATGTAACTGTAAATAAATACATACATACATACATACATACATACATACATGGCAGTGAAAATATATGGTAGTAAAAATTAGGCAAATATTGTTGGAGAAAAACAAGCCGTGAATGTGCATCAAAAACATCAGAAAAGTAAATAACTCAATATAAAAATGTATTTAAATAAACCAACCTGTAAATGTTCAATTGCCATAATAATAGCTAATAAACAGTTAAATAAATGTGTTTAAGATTTGGAGAAAAACAACATTTAAATGTGCAATAAACTGACAAATAACTAATACATATTTTATAAAAATAACTAACTAAATGAATAAATAAGTAGTAAAATGACTAAACAATTGTTGGAAAAACAACTTGTAAATGTCCTAAAAATAGGGAATACGTGGTAATAAATAAATAAATTAAATAAAAAGTAAGTAGTAAAAATAACAAATACTATTCAGTAAAAACAACCTGTAAATTACATACATAAATTGAGGGAAAATCATACCATTGGAGATAAAAAACAAACAAATAAAAAAACTGCAAAGGTGATGTCAACAGGGGGAAAAAAACATTAGAACAATATGATTATTACTATTTTTTTTAGTAAATATTTTAAATGACAAAAATAACCTGTGAACCTTCAAACAAATCCTATTTTAATTGAGTATCTATGATAAATGACTCAACCAGAGTAAATGAATTCAACTCGAGCAGCATCCGGCCTCACCTGAGAAAATGTTTTTGAGGTTCTCGACGGCTGAAGCCAGCTGACTGTGCTGAACCACTGCGTCTTTCACGTCCTTCAGACTCTCTATGGTGTTGATGCTCTGCCTCCAGTCTTTACTGACGTCTGCCAGAGAGCTCTGGATGTCTTTCACATCACACAGGGCTTTATGGAGCTGGGTGAGGCCTGTTCGTACCCCATCCAACTGAGACTGAATAGCAGCCTGAAAAGTGATAAAAGGCTTGGTTTAAATGAACTGGTAAAACCATTCCTCAGATCAACAAATGGTTAAATGCAAGTAGTGTCACCTTTAATCTGGCTTCCACGGAAGCTTTCTTGCGCGCCTCTCTCCGTCTGTACTGCTCCACTTTGTCGAGTTGGTCAGAGCGCTGCAGCATCCCAGCAACCCTCTGCACTGCCGTGGCAACCGCCTCTCTGTTCGTCTCCTCCATAGTAACCGATCCCAAACGGCAGGGTTCAAGGTACTAAGATGGAAAAAACAGCAAGGGTTAAAAGTGCTGATAATGACCCTAACTTCAGGACAAGAGATACTGAATGACCCGACTCAAACAGCAAGAGTTAAATGCACTCAGAATGAGTGAAATAGTAAACATTACCAATACTAAACTGATGGGTTAATTGCACTGTAGTGTTATTTTAGTATCACTGAGAGAATTAATTTGTTATTAATATTTTAAATTACTGTTTTATTTTTATGTTCTGTTTTTATTCTGCTTAAATTTTATTTGAAGTTTTAGTAATTTTGTTGTTGTTTTTATTCGTTTCTGCTTAAAAAACATGTTTATATTAGCTTTTTTTAAAAAATTTTTTTTTACATATTTTACACTATTTAATTTCACTTAACGTTTATTTTTAATGGTTTTATTTTAAAGTTCCTACTACACTGAAGTGAATCAAAGAGCAGACGTTAAATCTGAACAAAATGACATATATCTGAGCATTTGCATTTTTGCAGCTGGTTAAACATGCAGTAACTAAGCTAACACAAACAAATAAAAATAGTTACGTAGACCTGCTCAGAATTGGTATGGTTTAGGAAAAGAATCAAATGAAATTGTAATTTGTTTTACTTATTGTAATAACCGCACATATCTTGCTGATTTTCTGTGCTGAGGCCCATACTGACAGATGCTAACATGGCTAACAATATTAGCATTCAGAGGTCTGCGCTTTTCAAACATAGATCGTTAAAACCTCGATGTCATGTGAAGGTACTCACCCGGACCTGGTGTTTGTTTTGCGAGCTGCGAGTTGTTGTTATGAGCTGTTCATTGATATTTTATTTTAATGTTTATTCTCTTCATATAATGTCATAACAGCTGCTTCTTCCTGGTGTCGCCCAACGCTCGGTCAGATGACGGCAGCGACTGCGCCGAGAGCAACAACCGTGCGCAGGGTTTACGCAGAAAACGGACTAGTCTATGATTAAGAAGGACGACACGGTGAGGATGTAATCTTCATTTGGTCCTTATATATATAAATTCATTATAAATAACAAAAACTAAATTATAATTTATAAATTAATGAAAGAGTAACTCATGTACAGATACAGAGTGCTGAAACGGCTTGAAACTGAAATAGTATAAATATTAATACACAAAATATAGAGTTTAGGCCAGCAATGGTTTAACAGTCTGACAGTTAATAATGTAAATTTCCATAAAACAGATAAAACATGTCTATCCATCTAGTGGCTAATTCATCATAAAATTGTGTAGTGAATTAATATATTTACAAACAGGATTATTTGGACAATTCCTTCAGAAAGTATACTTCCCACACAATACCAATAAACAAACAAATAAAAGTAAAAAAATATACACATTAATATAATTTTAACTGTAGCTTCATATAAAATGGGGGCCAGATGAATAAAGACAAATGTATTTATTTTTAAAGCAAATGCATGTTTAAGCACTTTGAAAAATCTAAAATGCTATATACACATACATTTTCACATGAGAAATGATCTGGTCTCTTTACATATTTTCCACATTAACATTATAATATTATATAATAATGTAATAATAATAACTAATATAATATGGATCACAATAAATCCAAAATTTCTACCCCAAAGAGACAAAACACAAAACAACATCTCCAGAACCTGAGTATGTGTGTTTGATTAAACGGTCTCAAATATTCTAAAATATCTTCCAACTAGTTTAATTTATGTCCAGAAGGAAATACCAGCGCTTGCAAGGCAGCAAACTAGTTTATGTTTAGAATTAGGTGGAAAAATTGTTTTTGTCATCATGACTTGATTTCAGGTGACAAAACACAATTCATCATGCAAATATGACAGTGGGTAGATCTTAGATTTCTAACATATCAAAGCTATCGACAAAAAGGTTTTGTATGTTAATCAGTTGGGCTGAATTAATTGCAGAACAAAAGGAAGAATATTAATACACCTTGCAAGCATGTGATCAGGGTTTACTGCATGTAAACATATGGGTTTGCTTTGTGTAGAACAGTGTTCATAGTGCAATTTGAAGTAATGTGTTGTTCCACATGCCCTTGACTAACATCCCCACAAGGTTGAGAGTCTTCAGGTTCTCGTTTGATCATGTGCAGAAGGTTGTGACTCCTGAACTCACAAGTCAGCCGGATATCATGCTGCATGCAGCTTTTATGATCATTTGAAAATGCATATCCATCCTGACTGCTGATAGGAGCGTCAGAGTGATTCATGTCTTTGTTCAGGACACAATTAAGAGGTCTGCTGACTCCTGCACACAGATACTTGTGGTGTCTGTTGATGGGAGGACTGATGACAGCTTTTCCTCTTTGATATGAGGCACAAAAGTCATAATATTCAGCCTCGGTTTTCACCTGTGCATATTCAGGGCGCCAAAGCATCCCGTATACGTTACACCCGTTCTCAGAGTCTGAATCTTCTGTCTTAATGGCCACTTCGGAAATCATGTTAAAACATTCAGTCTGCATGTATCTTCTCTCAGCCTTCCTGTTGACACAATAACTCTCAAGTTTCTGCAATTCTGTGTTGCATCTGATTTGTGGTTTGCCAGAATGGCTGTTCTTATAGACGCTTCCAGACAGGTAGTTTTCATTGGGCCCCATGCGTAAGGCAACAGGACAGCGGGCATCCCAGGAAGGATCAACAGCTTGCAGTCTAGAAACACAGAAATTGAGTGGCTTGTCCTGGGTTTTGCAGCCCTCTCCTCTGTATTTCCTGTTGGTCAGGGATGAACAGGAACAGTCATGACCAGAAGAGCTCGTCCAGTTAAGATGTAGCATGTCTTCACTGTCAAATGAGCCATGGGAAACTCGTTGTCTTTTATCACTGAAGATTGAAGTTAAACTGATTAAAATACAATTTCTACATTCAAATTACAATGTTTTTGGATACTACTATGACTTAGTAAATAAATACCACGGTATATCAACATGGTTATCATACAGTACTGCTTAAAGTTTGGGGTCAGTAAGGTTTTTTTTTTTTAATGTTTGCAAGTCGTCTCTTATGCTCAGTAAGGCTGCACTTATTTGATCAAAAATACAGTAAAAACAGCAATACTGAGAAATATCATTAGAATTAAAATGACTGTTTTCTATTTAAATATATATTATAGAATGTAATTTATTTCTGTATGGCAAAGCTGAATTTTCAGCGTCATTACTCCAGTCTTCATTGTCACATGATCCTTCAGAAATCATTCAAATATGCTGATTTCCGGTTAAAAAAAAAATCCTTAGTGTTGAAAACAATTGTCCAGCTTAAAATATTTTGTGGAATAACTTTTACCCCCCCCCCCCCCCCCCCACACACACACACACCCAAGACTCTTTGAAGAATTGAAAGTTTAAAATGAACAGCATTTATTTGAAATAGAAATTTGTGTAAAATTATTAATGTCTATATTGCCACTTTTGGTCAATTTAATGCATGCTTTCTGAATAAAATTATTTCTTATTCTAAAAAAACTGACCCTAGTTTACTGACCTTAACTGAACTGTGCACAGTTCATTAAATAATGTGTGTTCTCAAAATCTTTCATGCAATTATTTTTTATTTACAATGAATACTGCAAAAATCTGTCTCCAGGAAAGCAAAAAAAACAATATTCTTTTTGTAACTTTCAATTTCATAATTCTATGCAAAAATGCAGATGAATAGACAGGCAGAATGCGTATCTGCTGCCACACCTTTTGTGTTTGCTCTTCATCATCATACTCTTCATCTTGAACTCCATGACGGAGGGCAGGACTAGAGGAACAGCCACACAGAAGAGAGCGAGCCGAGGTGGCAGCAGAGCTCCAGTCTTCCTCCGCTGACCCTGAAGGAACTTCAGACTGCCCTGAAACTGCATGTTCTACAGGACACAAGAGCAAATCAAAACAAGACAATCTCTATCCACATACTGTGTGGAAATTTACATTTGGGAAGGTCAGCGCCTCCTAATTAAAGCTTCTCAACATTAATTAGATACATCAGATCATAGTTTGAAAAAGATCATTAAACCACTAAATAAACCACTATCTCTTTTGAGGGATTTCCTGACTGACCAGGAAGCCTGAGGTGCTGTCCAGCAGGCAGCGGACTCGAGCGACGAAGCACCGTGTGAGAAATGGAGACAGTTCAGGAGAAACGCCGTCAGGCACTTCAGAAATATACAGATGGCCCATCACAACATCCTCATCTAGAAAACACACAAAAACAAGACATGTTTCAGAAACAGATAACTTAAGTTTGTAATGACAGATGTGTCATGCAGTCATAACTACTGAAACGCACTAGCTTAAAAATAAATACAATAATAAATATCTACATACCAGTGTCTTGTTGGCCAGGGTTCATCGCCCAGTGGAGCTGCCTGTGAAACTCCTGTCGCTCCTCCACATGGATATAATCAAAGATCTTTTGATGCATCACGTCCGTCTGCCAGAAAAGATCACACAGCAACATAAAACCAGTACGTGTTTATTTCAGAAACACTCCAGCTCCCGCATCAGTGTGTTTTATGTTGTCTGCACTAACCTCAGTGAACAATTGCTCTGAAGTCTATATAGTCTAATAAACATGACTGATCGAAATTTCATTGTGGAGCCTTTTCAGATTTTTTTAATTGCTGAAAAAACCTTTTTCAAAGGCATTTTAGACTTTGAGGTTCCTAGCAGAGAGTGGAATGAGTTCACAATCCATGCCATTATTATTGTGCGTTTGCTTCGGGTTACTATTAATAATCATTCAGATGGCAGATCTGTGGCACAGAGCAGTGCATCACTAACAGCTGACATATTAATAGCTTATGTGCTTGTAACAACCAGTGTCTAAGTTCAACACAGGTCATTTCCCTGTTATTATCATCTTATCTAATAAAAACCAATAAAATCAAGACTAATGTAAAATAATTTTTAAAAAGTAAAATAAAATGGTTTAAATAATTAAAATAAGTATTTATAAAATATTTATAATTAAATAAGTCAAATAAAATTGACAAAAAATAAGCAACATACACACCCACACACACGTAAAAAATTCAAATTGATTTTCAATAAAATTTTAAATAAAATGTGAATGCAAAATAAAAACTTTAATTAAAAAAACCGACATCTTTTGATCTGTGGTCTCATGTATAATGCACAGTATGCTTGAACCCACAAATCCCTTTTTTTCACAGCCCCATGTGTTTGTTGCGTGACAGCGGGGCTGCTTGCATGCGGACAGACGTGTCTCTACACTTTAGGAACAACAAAACAAAAGCCTGAAATACCAGCCCACATGACCATACCCGCTGTTCATAAACAACAAACTCTGCCAAAAATTATTTTCCAGTGTGGGACATGCAAGACTTTTAACACACTTTCATGACTAACACACCCCAATGCCTTCTTAATTTCCAATCAAAATTTCCTTCTTGGAGGAGATGGTTTGTTTGCAAAGGAAGCCTGACTCTTTGAAGGCTGTGAAAAAGTCTTAAATTAACTGAGGGGTGAAAAGACATAACTATTTTTACACATTATGGTTGAAAAGGCATTAAACACGATATCCTTCTGTGTTTTCCAGTCAACCGCAGATGGCGTAAGTATTTCTTATAAAACCACACATGATTTTTGTTTAGATTTCTCTGATGAGACAGGAATTTTATTTGAGAGCTGTTTAAAAAGGTAAAATGAGTCACATACTGGATTTATACTTTATTTGTTTGGATTGTCACACATGAAAGTGAAATACACATAATACTACAATAACAGCAGTGCAGTGAAATATAATCCCCTCTCTCCATGAATTTATGAAAAACAAACTCATTAAATGTGAGCATTTGAAAAAGTTATGGGATGTTTAGATCATAAACATTTCATTTTTCATACAAGTTTTATTTGTTGATTAGAGGATGTTGTTTGAAGGTTACCTGATGAAATCCCAGGTAGTCAACGATGGTGGATGATGCATAGAAAATAACACCATCTGAGCTCACAATCAGCGCAAATCCAGGAAGAGACTACAAGATATGAAATGTGTGTCAACAGTCATGTCACTAAAATTAACCACAAGGAAATCTATAATATTTCTTTGACACAAAATAATTTCTAAACTGTAGTGAAGGAAACTTCCATCATAAACCCAAAGAAAATCAGTCACCTTTAGGAGAAGATCATTCTCTATGACATGGGGCAGGATTTCTTTCTCGTGAGCTGATGTCAAGGCATCACTGCTGTGATTTTCTTTCTCTTGGACCACTGTGAGGAACAACAGCACAAAAGACAGAGAATGAGATAAAGACAGAGATGCATGGATATAAAATAAATGTGACCCTCTCTGTGAAATCCAGGCTAGATTCTCAAAATCTAATTATGAGATGACAAGCACCAAAGGTTTGAACTTTTTTTTTTAAAACAAAGTTTTTTTAATAGGAAACCCCTTGGTCTCATTTAATCTAAAAAATTAGGACAGTTAGGACACCAGGACAGTTGCAATCGAAAAAACCTGTTAATAAACCTTCTTCACTAAGCATCTGCTCTTAGTCAATCCATATCAGATGCATTTTCCCAATTTCACGTTCAGTTGAGAATGACTGAAGAATTGCAAAAAAAATTAAATAAAGGCAGCCAAAGTGCTCTTCATTAGTCGTGCTAATCTAAAATGAGCGAGATAAAAATCATATGAAATAAATAAAAAAAAAAGATTTTTTGTCTTC
This sequence comes from Carassius carassius, assembly GCF_963082965.1. Taxonomy (NCBI): domain Eukaryota; kingdom Metazoa; phylum Chordata; class Actinopteri; order Cypriniformes; family Cyprinidae; genus Carassius; species Carassius carassius. The sequence continues at coordinate 3,525,743 of NC_081774.1, read as the reverse complement.
TTCAGTTAATTTTGTGGGGAACATCAATGCCAAACATTAAAGTGAACAAGATAACAACAAACAGACTGAGCAGATTTATTCAGCGATGTTTATACAACCCAAATATATCATGCACATTATCTGGATTTAAACCAGTTTTGTTTTCTTACAAGCAGCCATTTTAATTTGACATAAAAACATTTATTTTTCTATCATTTTAAGCTGTAGATCTGAAGAGTATCGTCTTGTGGAAAAGAGAGGTTTCTCTTACTGCTGTAGATTTAATGCCATATATATATATATATAGTACATTATAAAACAGTATGCATTACTAACATATTGAGTGTAAACTATAATTTTAATTCGAACTATTAAAATTAATATCACCTTATGGGACAATAAAACCCTCCCTACATCTACCCTAAACCTACCCAATACTTTACGTTTACCTTTTAGATAATTTTCTTCATTATTATTGAAAATACATGCCTTTCCAATGTCATGAGATTTGAAAAGGTTTGACAAAATGCAAATTTCAAACCCTGGTGGATCACGTCAAAAACTACTTAACATGCTCTTCACCATCTGTGCAACTGGAGCAGCTACTGAAACACAGTCTTCTGTAATACTTTGTAAACAAATGTTGATGGGCAGAGTTAGTGTAAATAACCTTTAAGCTTTAAGCATGACGTCAACTAGACGTGGTCCTATAGAGGGCGCAACAGGATAAGAAATCTTTGAAGGACTTTCACATTTACACTTGGTTTCCAAGGAGTTAAAATGGCAAATAAATGCATACTCTGAAAGCATCCCACAAGACATGTGTGATTATATGACTGGATGCCTGAAATTGAATGGAAGTTCAATTTGGTGGGGAAGTCGTGGCCTAGTGGTTAGAGAGTTTGACTCCTAACCCTAGGGTTGTGGGTTCGAATCTCGGGCCGGCAATACCATGACTTAGGTGCCCTTGAGCAAGGCATCGAACCCCCAACTGCTCCCAGGGCGCCGCAGCAAAAATGGCTGCCCACTGCTCCGGGTGTGTGTTCACAGTGTGTGTGTGTGTGTGTGTGTTCACTGCTCTGTGTGTGTGCACTTTGGATGGGTTAAATGCAGGGCACGGATTCTGAGTTTGGGTCACCATACTTGGCTGAATGTCACTTTGCATGCTCTAAGGAATGCATGCTTTAAACAGCTTATTGTACCATTAAGTTCATTGCCATTCTAATCTAATGCGCTGATGCACTGTAACGCGATGCACTGTAATTTGTTCATTAACGACGTCATCAGCATCTATTCTTTCGACATGTGAACCTTTCAGAGTTGCTAAACTGCAACTTTTTATGTCTGACTATAGACCAAACCTAAATATATTATCATTCACACACACTTAAATCAAACCTGTGCTCAATAACATGAGGGAAATCTCCATCATCTCTCTCTAAAGACTCATTCTAAGTTCATTCACTTCATGTCTTCTGCCAAACAAGCCCAAATCTACAGGTGGATGGGCTACTTTTCACAAAATGTCTATCCACAGGCAGCCATTTCACCGCAGAGTTGTTTTGATGAGGGGATGGAAATAAAAACCAGATCTGCTCTTGACAATTGAGGTTAGATTTACGAGCAGATGTGTGTTTGTACGCAGTGACTCAACAGACTCACTCTTTCTTTTTCTCTGTACTTTGTACCTCGCTAAATGTCTTTAACATAAAAATCTTACTTTTAACATTAATAAAGCACAGTATTTACCCTCACTACCTTGACCCAGAACACTAGACCCCACTGACTTTTACTGACCAAATCCCTGTAATTGTCATGGAGTGACAAAAACCTCATGAATATGTACTAGGTTGTACACAATTTATCACAATCTTTAAAATACTGTATTGCTTTTGAGATCATGTCTGAAGTAGAGTATTTGCCTAACCTCAAGTCAAAGTGTGCTGTAAATGATATTCAGTTTAGAAATGCCCACCCCCAAAAAATAAATCCAGTCTCAATGTTTAAACAAAGGATTCACAAATACTACAAAAATAACCTGGAGAAGTCATTCTATGAATCCAAACCTGCCCTTGAAAACGTATTTGTGTAATTCATAATAAAACTTTGACCCTGATAAGCACTTTGTAAAAGTATAATCAAGAACTACAATATCTCAAAAATACAGCAAAGTGTGATTGCATCATATAATAATTGCTGTTAATAGGGTTCATCGTCTGGTTGACTACGTCTTGTATTAATTTTCTGAAAAAAAATCTGTCATATGCACACAAACTGACATTCACCACTGATAAGATGCATAACTACTAAATATTGCAGAAACGTAATTTTCTGTAAAGTTGCTTTGCAATGATTTGTATTGTAAAAAGTGCTATACAAATAAACTTGAATTGAATTGAATTGAATATCTCAGGCCCATCACATGTGCAAAAGAAACATGACTTCATGGACACACAATTTATAAAATGCATAGTTCTGGTTTATTCTCTTCTAAAAATAATGCACACACAAATCATACTTCATTTTTTCTAGCATTTTCCTTTCTTTGCTAATGTTCAATAGATCCAAAAAAGAAAACCTTAAAAGAACAGAATTCTGTACTGTAGCCCCCCTAATTGATGCAATATCATTGTTGCTGTGTAAGGAATGTAGCACTCGGGTGCATGCAGTTACTTACAAGGTGAAGGATACAGGAGGAGGAGAAGGAAGTATTAATAGACTCCTGCGCTCTTATGGACAGATCATTAGATCATTTTCACTTGCGTCTCTCTGAGATCAGGTTCTGGTGAACTACAAGTCATGCAAACCCAGCTTTACTACACGCTCTTAAACTGCCCAGAATAATAGAGTGACCACACATACATCCACCCACCCAACATTCTAGAGTAAGACTTTTTGCTTTTGTCGTTTATGCTTTCCAAGACTGTTTATTGTCATCAAAAATACAGTAAAACTAGTAATTTTGTGAAATAATACAATTTGAAATGGTTTTGTATTTGAATTTTTAAAATGTAATTTATTCTTGTGATACAAAGCCAGTCTTCAGTGTCTCATGATCCTTCTTAAATCATTCCAAGATGCTGATCTGCATTTCTTTTTATTATCAAGTTTTTTTTAGCCTATCCTAGCCACTAGATTGCGGTATTGTTAACTCTAGCATTGTTAATTACAAATACTGTATGAAAAGAGAACATCAATGGGGAGAAGATCTTGTTTACATCAAAACTGAAACCAAGCCTTTCACACTGAATGCATATTTTGTGCATTTTCTAGAGGGACATCTATTACAGTTGCATTCACGTCTTGCACAAAAGAAGCTGCATGTTTAGAAAGCCATGTAAATTAATGCAAGTTCAACTTTGAAAAAACATATTTCCAGACTTTATGGCCTTTTTTCCCCATCCCACTGCAACTTTTTTTTGTGATTGGCTTTCGGCCCTTTGTATTAAACTATGCATACATGCTGTTTTGTTTACTGTTGTTTAATTAAGTAACTTTATAATTGGTTTATAAACATTATGCACCTTTATTTCATCTTATTTATTTTCATCTTTGAATAAATATGCATTAGTAATATTTTGCTCGATGCGCCCTATCGTCACCTTAGGAGAGAAGCCAAAAGCTTTTCTTCACCCTAACTGAAATTACGCATTTTAAATTTGAATACGTTTCAAATTCTGATCATATTTAAGTAAAAAAATTCTAAATTTTGTTTTTCAGCCATTTTGACAGCCCTGAGTTTGGAAACAAGTCTTCTTCATGAGATCATGCATCAGTCTGCTGGCACACAACTCGGTTTATGGTATTTATCTTGTTTCACATGACTGTTATTATAAATTAAGTTTTATTGAGCATTGCAAATGGATTTGAAAACTTTTCCCAGGAAGCTTCACAATCCCTAAATGGTATTTATAATAAATAACACACAGCACAAACAAATAAAAAAATGTCATCTATTTAGTGACTGATAGTCAGTCTCCAAGCTGCATAACAAGCATAAAAAAATTGTAAAGGAAGGAGGAAAGAGGGGACTGAATGTGTTGCAAGGAGAAAATAAAGGATTTGCACAAAGTCTCACTATATTAGGCGAACATTATTACAGTTGTCACGCAACAGAACAATCCTTTATAATGTATCTGGGTCATTTTTACAAGTTGTTTGCACGACATTGTGTGCAAAGGAACCGCCTTCCGGTTGCCAACAAACACGGAGCCCATAAATGTTCTTACTGAAGGTTTTGATGTCGACAATAAATATCTCAGCTCTTTAGAAGCAGCTTTTTATGCATTTTGTTGCTAACAAAGAGTTGTTTGAATCATTAGGCTGACAGAATACATAATACTACCATTTTAAGGGAATTAAAACATTTAGATCATATACACAAACAGAAAACAATCTTTTTTGGAATCAATTTTACTCTGAAATGGCAAGTAAATTTCTAAATACATTTAAGTTGAAAGACTGAAATAGTTTTTTCCATGTAAAACACTCCAATAATCTTTGAAAACTGATTTTTTTTTGCAGTGTATACACAGCTAAGATCAGGGATTTCTCATGCAAGGGAAGAGGAAAATCCTCCGTCCCATGCTAAAACAGATGTTTGGAGACTCACGCACTTGCATGATGCTGGATGCTTGGATCATTTATCAGTTTCTAGCACACATTCTTACATGATGAAAACAAACAGAAGAATGTTTCCAGGACAGAGACGCAAGATGGAATTTTCCTGATTTGCACGCAAGAAGAATTTGCCAAGGAGGGTCTGGCGACTGCCAAGCGTCTGCACAACTGAGTTCACTGGGGAGAGTTTTAACATGATACTGTGGACACTCAGTGTGGAAGAGCACCAGAGGCAACATCATTCCCTTGTGAAGAACAATCACCCTGCTGCTCTATGCTTCAACTGATAACGAATTCATCAGTGTTACATTCTTACAGTATTAAAATGATACCTCTTTTCAAGAGTTTCCAAATGTCATAAGCAATGTCTTAAACTGTGCTCAGTTTTGCCAATATACTAAAGTCAGAGATCTTGAAATGAACTCTGACATGTCTCAAATTGTTCCAAAACTAAATTATATGATCCATGTAATACAACGGTCAATAATTTACTTTAAAGAAATGTATACTTTTATTCAACAAGGACAGATTAATTTGGCCAAAAGTGAGACTAAAGACGTTAATAGTGTTACAAAATTATAAAGCACCACAAATATTTTCAACATTGATAATTCTTTTTATTAATTTTTTTTAAATCAGCATATTAGAATGATTTCTGAAGGATCATGTGACACTGAAGACTAGAGTAATGATACTGAAAATTCAGCTTCATATCACAGGAATAATTAACATTTAAAAATCTATTCAAATAGAAACATTATTTTAAACTGTAAAAATATTTACATTTAGTCATTTAGCAGATGCTTTTATCCAAAGTGACTTACATGAGGATTTAATAATAACAATATTTCACAATATAAGTTTATTTGATTTTTAAACAAATACAGCCTTAGTAAGCATAAGAGGCTCATAAAAAAACGATTTCAGACTGTAGTGTACAGTTTTTAGCTCTACAGACAGTCATGCATAACCATTTTTTGTGCCAAAGAAAAAGTTTTCTTAGAAAAAGTTAATATTTAAATAAAACAACTGAAAGCTCTCGAGCTATGAAAGAAAAAATAATTTGGGGTTGAACATAATATATCTTTGGAACCCACTTAGGTGATGATACATTCAAATGAGGACAAATTTGAAAACCTTACTGAACACAATATTTATTAAATTCGCTTAAAATTATAAATAAAGATAAATAAAACCCACAAAGTGCTTATTTCTTGAGAAAAACTGTAGATTTAGGATCTTAGCTTGGTCTGTTACTGGAAAAACTGAAAATGTTAAAAGCACTCAATCAAGTAGTTATCAAACGGCCACATGTGGCCACTAAAAGTGGATTGTGAATGGTCTAAACAGAAGCACCAAAGCTGATCTGCATCTTCCCCCCTTAGTGCTTTTCTCAAGGACGGGGAATTTGCCAGGCTGCAGTCACGCAAATGCTCCGCAGGAGCCAGTGGAGCATTCATTACCCATAACCCCCTTCTCTTCAACATCCCACACACACACACACACACACACACACACTCACTCACTCGAACTCAATTACTCCCTGATGTGCAGTTTAAGCTGTTATTCACACACTGCAACTAACTCTCAAAGTACATTACGGAAACAGTAATGCTTAAAATGGTCCTTAAGTTGAGTAAGCTCAGGTTTTAGACTCAAACGAAATGGTGCTTCATCAAACATGGATCTTGCACTGTAAGAAAATTACAAACCTGATTCCAAAAAAGTTGGGACACTATTCCATTCCTTTTTTACTCTCAATTTGTATAATTTACAAATCTCATAAACTTATATTTTATTCAACATATCAAATGTTGAAAGTGAGACATGTCATGCAAAATATTGGCTCATTTTGGATTTCATGAGAGCTACACATTCCAAAAAGGTTGGGACAGGTAGCAATAAGAGCCCGGAAAAGTTAAATGTACATATAATGAACAGCTGGAGGACTAATTTGCAACTTATTAGGTCAATTGGCAACATGATTGGGTAAAAAAAGAGCCTCTCAGAGTGGCAGTGTCTCTCAGAAGTCAAGATGGGCAGAGGATCACCAATTCCCCCAATGCTGCAGCGAAAAATAGAGGAGCAATATCAGAAAGGAGTTTCTCAAAGAAAAATTGCAAAGAGTTTGAAGTTATCATCATCTACAGTGCATAATATCATCCAAAGATTCAGAGAATCTGGAACAATCTCTGTGCGTTAGGGTCAAGGCCGGATGATCTTCGGGGACTTAGACGGCACTGCATCACATACAGGAATGCTACTGTAATGGAAATCACAACATGGGCACAGGAATACTTCCAGAAAACATTGTCGGTGAACACAATCCACCGTTCCATTCGACGTTGCCACCAAAACTCTATAAGTAAAAAAAATAAGCCATATCTAAACATGACCCAGAAGCGCAGTCGTTTTCTCTCGGCCAAGGCTCATTTAAAATGGACTGTGGCAAAGTGGAAAACTGTTCTGTGGTCAGACGAATCAAAATTTGAAGTTCTTTTTGGAAAACTGGGACGCCATGTCATCCGGACTAAAGAGAACAAGGACAACCCAAGTTGTTATCAGCGCTCAGTTCAGAAGCCTGCATCTCTGATGGTATGGGGTTGCATGAGTGCGTGTGGCATGGGCAGCTTACACATTTGGAAAGGCACCATCAATGCTGAAAGGTATATCCAAGTTCTAGAACAACATATGCTCCCATCCAGACGTCGTCTCTTTCAGGGAAGACCTTGCATTTTCCAACATGACAATGCCAGACCACATACTGCATCAATTACAACACCATGGCTGCGTAGAAGGATCCGGGTACTGAAATGGACAACCTGCAGTCCAGATCTTTCACCCATAGAAAACATTTGGTGCATCATAAAGAGGAAGATGCGACAAAGAAGACCTAAGACAGTTGAGCAACTAGAAGCCTGTATTAGACAAGAATGGGACAACATTCCTATTCCTAAACTTGAGCAACTTGTCTCCTCAGTCCCCAGATGTTTGCAGACTGATATAAAAAGAAAAGGGGATGACACACAGTGGTAAACATGGCCTTGTCCCAAGAGAGGTGTTGATGCCATGAAATTTAAAAATGTGTTTTTCCCTTAAAATGATACATTTTCTTAGTTTAAACATTTGATATGTCATCTATGTTGTGTTCTGAATAAAATATTGAAATTTGAAACTTCCACATCATTGCATTCTGTTTTTATTCACAATTTGTACAGTGTCCCAACTTTTTTGGAACCGGGTTTGTAATATTTAAAGGAGCATTGCGTAGGTTCTGAAATTTCTAACCGTTACTGACACCAGTGGCCGTTAGAGGAACTGCAGCCAGTCTCATGCTCGTTCTCAGTGCGCACGCTCTTTTTTTTTTAATTACGGAGTGTCCATGGGTGTCTGAATTGTGCTGGAGGCTGTTCGCTTCTTTCCATCCGCAGAGTCCATTTGAAAACACTATTGCCGCTGCTTACTATAATGGCTGGCGTGCCATACAGTTGTAAGCCCAAGTAGACGCGCATGACGTCACATTTTGTGAATTTTCGCGCCAATTCGGGCCCGACTCCTCCACAGACAATTGAGCCTACAGGCTGATAGAGGCAACCGTGGTGGACAGTCGAGATGTCATTCTTTTTTTTACATCATGGTTGGCTCATACATGTACAAATGAAAACTCTATCTTAAAGATTTTTTTTTAAAGTAAAAACCTCCACATAGCTCCTTTAATTAAAACAGATAATGTTATGTGTTAATGTTAGTGGCATAAAATTGCTAGTACATTTCCATAAAGTTCCAGAAAATGCAATTAAATTGACAAGCTATGTTGGGTATTATTTTAATGCACTTATTTCAACATTTCGGCATGTCTCATCTTTTAAAGTTTAAAGGTGGTTACAGATAAATAATAAGATATAATAATAATACTCGCCAGACTGATACACCATATATGCATGTGTGTGTGTGTTTTATATATATTAGAATTCTACTAATTAGAAAAATATAAAATGCACTAATGATTAACGAGCTGCTGCATTAATGAATAATAATCAGGTTGTGTGTGTGTGTGTGTGTGTGTGTGTTTGCTAGTATTGATTTGTTGAAATCAAAACAGGGACGATAATAGGTTAGTGCCACCCAGTGTTCGACGAGTAAAAATATATCTGTGCTAAACTTATACTTCGCGTCCAAACCCACACACTGACGAGTAAAATCTGAGAATTTATTAGCCAGTGGTTAATATAAGATAATTTAGTCACCCAGAGTGAAGATTTAGACACAATTGCAAGTGATTTACTCGCAAATGTAGAGGGTATTATTATTGCAAAACAGTTTGATCAAGATGATCATTAGTCTCATTATCATTAGGCATCAATGCATGCTGGTGTATTAAGATGCTAAGATGCTTAAACTAGTTCAGAGCAGATGTGTGTCTAATAGTAGTGTTGCCACTAACAAGATCTGCTGCAAACTTTAAGCAATGATCTTGGCAAACAGAAGCACTGCACACAGTGGATCTCTGCTATCGTTACACTCTTGGTGACTTCACTTTGACAATTAAAATGTCTGCAGCACAAACTGTGCAGGTTGTTACAAACTTAAGTATAATACTTGAGGTTAGTGGTTTGTTTAAATCACTAATCCTATGTATGAGCAGTAATGATGTTTGCATTGGCAAGCACTAAATGAGCAATACGTTTCATCCTGAAGGGAAATAAAGAAAAGCTTTTGAGGTCAGTTTATACCCTCCACATCCTGAGAGGCCCGGAAATGTGTTGGAATTAATCTGGCCAAGCGACAATCAAAATTATTTGATTATAATTGTATGGAACAAGCCTCTAAAAATGGTGTATGGCCAACAAAGGGATCACATGGTTTCTCGCTGTGTTTTAAGACTCTGATGACTCCGATGTAAACCTAAATAGTTAGTTCACCCAGAAATTAAAATTCTGTCATCCTTCACTCACCCTCATGTCATTCTAAACCTCTGAGCATTACTATGGAACATACATTCCTCAACATTCTTCAAAATAAATGGTTTTAAGAATTTACTATATTCATAATTGCTTATTGTCTTTGAAATATGTTGTATACGTGAAAGTGTATTGCTGAATGTACTGACAAACATTTACGGTAAACTAAAATATACTTATTAGTTTAATGACTAATGTCATTTCTATTGAAACTTCTATGTCACATATTTAAAGATATTTTAATTACACATTTGTAATGATGAAATATAGAAAGTAAGAATATAGAGCTTAATGTAGCAGGTCTGATCTTTAGAAATATTTTCTATTTTTATATTTAAATCCGTGACTTGAATCTCAATGCTGTCTTAGAGAAACAACTGACACAGGGGAAAAGTGATTTTTCTTTCCTACAGGCATAGACTACAACAAAGAACAAGAAAGAGTTGAATAAGTAAGGTTCTGGTAAATGAGATGTCATAAAATTATTTGAATTATTATCAAAAGTTTTTAATTTAACCGTTCTACCAGTAGCAAAGAAAATTCTTCAACGTGACCATTTCATATAAAAATGAAAACCTTTCAATGAAACCCTTTTTCATGACATTCCAGTTCACAATTTAACCTACACGAATTCTGACATACTTCATTGCCTTGTCAATAATTTATGGCTTGAAAGGTGACAGAAAATGAGATCAGACCAAAAACACAAATGGCCTTCAGAAGATGAATACATTAAAATGCTGATGTTTGAACGTAATACATGCATCAATCTTATACGAACTGAAAGATCAAGGCTGACACAAACCAAGATCCGTGAAGGTTCAAGTTCTTCAGGGTCGGATCTTGCATTATAAATGACCGTATTCATGAGTTATGAATTTCACCATCTAAAGTGGGTTGTGTAAAATCAACCTAAAATCTCAAATACACAAACCTGTGCAAAGACACAATAAATAAATAAATGTGACTTGACTTTAAATTATGAATAGCATGGCAATCTACGGTCTCAAAAAAAGCTTTCCCAACACTGCATATTGTATACGATGCTGGGCGCATAATGTTCCTTTCTTTTTAGTTACAAAAAGGTTGTTTTTATTACTCTCCATTACTTTGTTATGAGTTCAGTTACATTTGAGAAATGCCCACCTGCCAGCACACAGCCCAAACACTGCCAGCTATCCTCACAACAGTAACACTGATCCGTTTGGACACTTTCACAACAAACAGCATGTGAGTGCAGGAGGGCAATCTCTTCATTACATTAAGCTACACATGGACCTATCTTTATATGGCTTCTTGTGAAATAAATCCCATTATTCTACATGGCAGAAGAACTGCATGTGTATTTACCAGCATGTTTGACCAGCTTTCCCCCAAACTACAATAAAAGCTATTTTTAAAGTGAACTAATTTATTTTTAAAGTGGTGCTGCTTTGTATTATAAATGATTTAACATGCATACAACTAAGAATATGAGCTAAAATGTGTGGGAGGAAAAATTCAAGAGAAGGAAATGTTTTCCATAAACTTTTGCAAATTAAATCTATATATACTCCATATAAAAATGTAAATGCGACAGAACGTTCTACTAATTTATCCCAAAACAAAATATACAAAGACAAATCAATTGTATGGATATGCTTGAGTGAAACACAAAGATGAGTTTGAGTCAGTAAAACAACATCAAGTTTATTTTAAAGTGTTCAAATCACTTTTGGGAGCCAATCTATGAAGTGCTGTAATTCAGTTTTAGCAGGAAAGTTTGCCAGGAATCATTCCTTACCTTGAAAGAAGCTCTTCACCCGCAGGAAGCTGACGCTGAGCCTCAGCACTGAGAGTTTGTCCAGTTTGGAGATGACATCTGCACTGAAGGGCAGCAGACTCGCCAACCGGTCCAGTTCTGCATTCAGACGGTCGCGATGACGCTTGGACGGATTCGATTTCTGACCTGCTTTCTCTGGTTTCCTGAATATATAAACCATATCATAAACCTGTGTGACATTCAAAGGACTAAATGCTACAGAAACATGACAATTATATAATTATCACCACCACCACCACCAATGATAATAGAAATAACATTATACATATTTATTATCATTAGTGCCTTTTCTATGTGTTTTTATTGTGTGTATTAACACTGGCAATAAAATCGTAATCGCAAAAAAAATTAAATAAAACTCTAAATGTATGTAACTTGAATTAAAATAACTTTATGAAAAATAACTTGATTTATTATCGTTAACAATGTTTCTCATTGGTTTGGTTATTTGCATTGATGTTTTGCTATTAAACTGTTAAATACTCAACTGTTTCTGCACAGGTTTTCTCCTTTTCCTTCCAGCATACAGACAGTCTCCAGGAGGAATCATTGTTCACTTCTCCAAATACTAGCTCAACACGAAGATTGCTGTTTTTGGTTTCTGGCAAACAATATTAAACGTGGGAAAAAAAACAAACAAACAAAAAACTGAAGGAAACAGAATAAGGAGGTGTGGAAGAGTAACAACAAATTCATATTCAATAAAAATCTAATAAAAACATTTTTTACACATCGACTCAGGGATGGACAAGTTCTGTAGTTACCAAATACTGAACATACAAGAAGTGAAACTCACCAAAATACACATTCAGCTGATGATAATGGTTGAAGTAACTTAAGATAATTGTTTGAAACGAAGCCGAATCATCCTGAGGGTCAATAAGATGGAATAAACTCCTGATATGACGGAGACATCAAGCTCGCGCTGATGTTATATAGCGCGTTTCAGGTGGCGGATCTTAGCACGCGCATCCTCACGCGAAAATTACGCACGACGCACGCACAGCGCAAGCGACGCGAAAAAAATATAACTTTCTGCTAAACTGGGCAGCAAACCTGTACAGCAAAAGAACAGAGACATTTTCGACCTATTACAACTGTACTTTATTATAATTCTATTATGATACTATAAAAGTGTTTAAAAGTATGACAGAGGGTCAGATTTCAAAGGAGTTTTAAAATAAGAAAAAAACATACACGTGCCATTTAAAAACAATATTTTATTGCAAGTTTTGTTAATTACAATTTTACAAACCTAAACATTATTTTCTATATAGAGCTCAATTCAAGGATGCTGCATTCAATCTTTAAATTAAATCTTGATTTTTGTTTTTTAACCAGCCTATTATTTTTTACAAAGAACCAACAAAACATATCTTTAATTGTAGGGGCAATTTTAGTTGATTGGAAACAAATGGGTCAGCATGGACATCATTTTAGAGGACTATGAAAACAAATGTTGCGATTTGAAAAAATTAAGATCAACATACTGTATGATAAATTTTATAAACATAATTTTGCTTTGAGTAATTTGCCATCTTTGATAGGTTTCAGCCATAGACTGTATAAAAATATGGACGTAGTGTCCGTGACGTCACCCGTGGACTACTGAAGAGTTTTTGAAGCCTAAAGTGTGTAGAGCGGGCCGTCGCCATCTTGGCAGCGCGTCACCGCGCGACTCTCCCGGACAATCAAAAATGGGCAAAAAGGCGGGAGCTAGTTGCTGTAGCCACGCCCACGTAGCGCGCCGGCAATGTCAGCAGCGGCAATCTCCCTGTCACTCAAGTGACCACGCCCTTAATTATGCAGAACTTTAAGTCTTAATATAATTTAAACGGATGAGTTATAAACAAATTCACCCCCCTCACAGTTGTCATGAAGGGCAAAATTAGCTATTTAGACCAAAATCATTTTTTGAACCAGGCTGTAAACATGTTTTTTCCTGCTGTAAAGTTGGGCATTTTAACATGGGGAGTCTATGGGACTGACTCCCTTTTGCAGCCAGCCTCAAGCGGCCAGTCGATGAATTGCAGTTTTAGTCACTTCCTTATTGGCCTCACGAGAGAGAGCGGGAGGTTGGCGCTCGGTTTCAGCAGTTTTCTTTAAATTTTTTACAACAAAATTACAACCATACAACAATTAAAAAAAAAAAAAATAGATACTGGGATACTGGGATCCACCGCCATCTAGTGTTCAATAAACAAATGACACAAATGCAAAATATTCCGTTTATTTTTATTTTTTTGCTTCACTCGATCAAAAATGTTGCATATTACATTAGTCATAAATTCAGATAATAGAAGCATCAGTAAGTAAAAATGATCAAGGTTTTTGAAGCCAGCTTGACTAGTCTTCCAGTATATAATTGGGATTCACCACCAGGAACGGATCCTCCTCCATGACAGGCTCATCTCCATCCTCATGGATCTGCTTCAGTCCTGTTTTAGTCAGCTCTATGATGATATGATCCTTAAACAGAAAACATTGAAGGCATGTTACACTGCTTCTGCTTCAAGTAAACTGTGTATTAAAGAGTTAAACTAACATAATGGATGAGTCTGTAAAGCACTTTCTCAATGAGATTCTTCTTGGCGACGAGTTCAGCTTCTGAATCAATTTCACTCTCCATTTCCTTCAGGTACCAGTTAATGAGCTCACTTTTCTTCAGAGATGACTCCTCATCCACTAAAAACACAAATAAAGCAGATTATACTGTACATGTTTTTCATCATTCTAGATCTACACAACCTAGTGCCTGGAATCATTTGAGCTCAAAATAAATTCCATAATTAACGAAGACAATTCCCACCAGTAAGTTGAACAGTCACTTAAAGAATTGCACAGTAAAGCATGGTTTCAATAGAAAAATAAACATGACAGACTGACGCTGTTAAAATAAAAAAATATTTAAAAAAACAGAAAATAACTAAATATTTTAATACTGAAATAAATAAAAATCTCATAAAATGTACTAATATATATATATATATATATATATATAAAAGGTATCAAGCGGATGTACAGACATTGTTATTGTAATGGAAAAAAATCAGGGCTCACGTTGTTCCATCTTTTGCATGTGCAGCACCAGCAGGTTAGAGACTTTCTTGTACTCCGCAAATGACATTTTAAGAGCAGGTTTGGATGCAGCTGGCTTCTCCTGCTTTTCCACCTCATCAGTGTCCATGGCCTCCACCGGATGGCTGTTCACTTCAGCTCCATTCTGACCTTCAGTCTCTTTACCAAACAGGTCATTCTGATCTGTGGAAGAACAACTCAAATCAGTCATTATCTCTGATGTTTGATTTTAATAAAACCATTGCTGGTAAAGTTATACTTTTGTGATGGACTACAAAGCATTTGGCACAACGCATTTGGACAATTAAGACACACTTAATTGCCAGTAAGCGACATACTGAGATTTCTTTTTTTTTTTTTTACAAAGGAACTAAATGGTATAAAAGCTGCCCATCTCACCATTGTCATCATGCTCCTGGTCAAAATTAATGTCGGGGGAGTCCACTCGAATAATAGACTTATTTAATAGTCTAAACGCCTCTTTCACATGTTTGGGATGAACCTTTCCAAAGGTAGAGGAGGAGGACACATTTCAATCTTTACATAAGCTATGTCTGATGCATACTGGAGCATGATGAAACATCACACACCTCGTCTGAGCAGTAGAGTCTGGCCATGGCCTCAGACAGACGCAACATGCTCTCCAGCTGCCTCACTGTGATCCGCCAGGCTGATTTGGTGGTTCCACCTCCATCCCTCTGCCGCAGACGCTTGTACTGGTCCACCACGAACTCCTGAGCCTCTGGTGAGATCTACAGATACAGGGTTATGAGGTCAATTATCATCTTCATTAATCATCGTTTTCTTGTCATTCCAAACCTGTATGACGTTATTCTGAATGTCTAGCCACAAAAAGTGACAAACAAACATTGAGGTCCACAGCAAAGGACAAGATTTCAGTCAATAGCAACTTGAATAAATGTACAGCATCTTGCCTTTGGCTGAAACTGCCGGGCGAACAGAATGTATCTCTGGATTTCTTCAGTACTGTAAACTCTTTCTACCGACTCAATGTTCCTGGCATGAAGATCTACAATCCGCCGGGCGATGGCATAGTCTGTAACCTGGTAGAAGAACAAATGAATAAATATTGTTTCTCTCTTTACTTCACATAATGTACACCAGCATTCAAAAGTGGAGCCAGTAAGAATGATTTTAAAAGATGAACCTCCTCTCACCAAGACAAATCAAGAATACATAAAAAAAATAAAAAAAAAATGTTGATATTGTGAAATATTATTTCAATTTAAAATAACTTTTCCATTTGAATATATTTCAAAATGTAATTAATTCCTGTGATGCAAAGCTGATTTTTCAGCATCATGACTCTTCAGTGTCGCATGATCCTTCAGAAATCATTCTAATATTTGCAGCTAAAGAAACATTTCTTGTCATTCTCCATATTGACTATGGTCGTGCTGCTTCATATTTTTGTGGAAATCATGATAGTTCAGGATTCTTTAATAAACAGTAATTTAAAAAGAACAGCATTTATTTGAAATATAAATCTTTAGTAACATTATGAAGGTCTTTCCTGTCACTTCTGAAAAATTTAATGAATCTTTGCTGAATAAAGGCATTACTTTCTTTATAATATATATAACCCCACATTTTACCTCATTGCATTCATCCACCAGTATGAAGAAGAGATCAAATCTGGACATGATAGGTGCTGACATGTTGACGTTCTGCTTGAGAGACTTGGCGCGGTTGTATCTGCCATCGATGGGGTTTGCAGCAGCCAGGATGGAGGTGCGAGCATTCAGTGTGGCCTTGAACACACATACAGGTCAGACAAGGTGGATTACGGAATAAATAGAGAATATTTTCAGACATTACACGTGTGAGTGAGTGAAAGAGTGAGAGAGCGAGAGAGAGAGAGACACCTTAACGCCCGCCTTTGTGATGGAGATGGTCTGCTGCTCCATGGCTTCATGAATGGCCACCTGGTCCTTAAGGTCCATCTTGTCAAATTCATCAATACAACAAACCCCCTATAGACAAAAAATAGACATTACATATGCTGGGTCATCATATTTCTTTTAATAAATTTTGCCATTTAAAATTAGATAAAAAAAAAAAAAAATCCAATTTGCCATGCTTGTTTGTAGTGCTACACAATCTGCTCAAAATTGTGCGATTATATAACAATATTAGCTATTAAATAACAGCACCACCATTAATAGCAATACATAATATACATTATCGGCCAACATGAGGGCTCCTGCTTCGATGACGAACTCATGCGACTCCTCGTCTTTGACCACAGCGGCGGTCAGACCGGCAGCACTGCTGGCTTTACCGCTGGTGTACACCGCTCTGGGGGCGAAATCCTCCACATGCCTGAGAGAACACACAAATACATCCCATTCCCATTTACATTCAAACGGTCAGCGGTGTTTCTCGTGCATTTTATTTACTTGAGGAACTGGCTCTTAGATGTACTCGGGTCTCCAACTATGCACACGTTGATGTCGCCACGTAAAGACGTCCCCTCCATGGTCGTCTTGGCAACACCACCAAATAACATCAGCAGAATCCCACGTTTAATTTCATCATTTCCTGAAGAACAAAGCCATCGTCTGTTATCATATTTGAATTACTTATTAATTGGTTTATATTCATTGGTTTGTAGCCGAAACGGTTTCACTGTTTGTGCATTTGATATTTACTTCTAGTTATTTACCGATAAATAGAAAAAGGTGAATAGTATCCTGTGACCAATGTACAACACTGATTAGTGAGAACTGACCGTGAATGGTGGGGAAGAGACTTGTGCAGAGGTTGTGATAGAGATTCTTGTCTTGGCTCATCTCGAACACTTTCTCCCATTCCTGTACGGTCATCTGGTTCTTCACGCTCTCAGCTGTCTGATCCTCCTGACGAAGCTCCTTCCCTCCAAACTAAGAGAACGCAGATCAGTTGAAAGCAAATTAATATATATTATATATACACAAAGCAATAAAAAACGGCTGTGTCTCACCCGTGGGTTGGTTGGGGCCACATTGTTAGCCAGGAAGGCCAGTCTGTAGGAGAGTTCTCGGACACCCAAAGCCTTGAGCCCCTGAATGCCATCAGCCTCAAAGCCCTCCTTTCCAGTCACCCTGCTGCTGGTTTCTGCTCGCGTGCCTACAAAGATGAGAAGTCATATTCAAACATGCCTGAAAAGTACAGATAATAAATGGTATTAATAATAGGCACATCATCAAATGGCTTCCTATTTGTCTTCAAACAGTAAAGACACACCCAGCAATCGTAGACTATAAACTCTCTCGTATTAATATAAACAGAGAACAGTACCAGCGAATGCCATGACGGACACATCAGGCACAACTATCAGTGTGCCGGTGAAGTCACAGCGATCTCCTGCTTGTGCGGTTTCCACGGCCTCCGCCCTCAGAATCACCTCCATACTGCGAGGAATGCAGCCTCGCGGCAGCTCCGCCTGCGTCTCTTGGATGCGCACCTGATGAAGACAAGAGGGTTTAAGATCAATTACTTCTCAGTTCAACATCCATCCAGCAACCAGTGCATTTAGATTTCCGATTCATAAAGCAGCACTCAATATTTAGATGGTATAGCATTAACATTTGGCAAGAAAGATAAACATGATAAAGGAAAGAGACTGTATTAAACATGCACAAATTAAATTCTTGTTGCCATTTAAGCCAAATACTTCCAGTTGCTTACCTTTTAGTGCATCACTATAATAATAATGTATAGAGAGCTTTATGCAATACAGACAAGCAGTTTTACAGTAATAAAAAATAATAATAATGTTACAAACATTTTATTTATAATAAAAGACTGCTCATTTAATGTGATCAACACCTGGAAATTGTCAGAATTAATACATTTAAACCATTTAAGAAAACACTTTAATGCATGTAAATATGTGCCCTGTACGATAAAAATGATTTTGTTTTATTATCAGCAGTATCATTTAAGTAAAAATGTAAATTAAGAAACCATTATGAAACACATTTGCTATAAATGGAAAATTTCACTAAACGCTAACTACATAAGCTTCACTTATTTGGCAAAGGTAAAAAAATAAAATAAAATAAATATATATATATATATATATATATATATATATATATATATATATATATATATATATATATATATATATATATATATATATATATATATATATATATATATATATATATATATATATATATATATATATATATATATATATATATATATATATATATATATATATTTTTTTTTTTTACTATCACTTTGGATTTCTCATAATAGTTTCATAGCTGCAATTAAATAATAATAATAATAATAATAATAATAATAATAATAATAATAATAATTAAAAAAATGTAAATTGTTAAAAATCACAAGTAAAAATAAGTTGCTACTTTGGACTATCACTTTGGATGCTTTCGAAAACTTTTGTAGCTGAAATTGTAATTAATTAAAATAAATAAATTTCACCCCATTCTTACTTTCTGGAAGTCAACAAAGCGGGACTTGTTGGTGTCGAGCATGAATCGGCGGCGGTTGGCACACACGGGGTTCTTGCAGATGGTCGGCTGTGTGTATTTGAACTGCTGCTCCACGTCTTTGATGACGGACTGACAGTCCAGACAGAGGAAGGTGCCGCTGACCAGCTCCGGGTGCACAGGGTGGGTTCGCACCACCTGACCACTGATTCGTAACAGAGTGCCGATTCGGGCGGCGGAGAGCTCACGGATCCTGGACAGCACAGAGCAAATGACCTTACTCATTACACATGCAAAGAGGACAGTCAGTCTATAATATAGTCTAACATATAAGGAAATGTCAGTTAAATTATAAAGGTCAAAGAGAGGGTGCAATTAAAAATTACAATGATAAAAATAAAGTGAAATTACAAGAAGGGCTGCAAAACGATTAATCGCGATTGATCAATTCAAAAATATGTTTGTTTACATATGTGCGTGTACTGTGTAGATTTATTAAGTATATAAAAATAAACACACGTTAAGGAACACTTTTTATATATAAAATATTAGTATTTATATATAATAAATTATATACAAGTGTTTACACCCAAATACATAGGTATCTTTTAAAATATATACTTATATATAAACACCGTACACACATACAGTACACAAACTTTTATTTTTAATCGATTCATCATGATTAATTGTTTTGTAGCCCTAATTACAAGGATGATGTGAGCACTTTGGAGTTGATGAACTGAAATACATACTTTTGCCTAGATGGAAATTCTGAAAAAGCCACATAAAACTCTTTGGACGGTGGAATATTTCCATGATCTCTGGCAAAGTGTCGAACTGCTCGGCAGAGACACGGATAAACCCTGGAAAAACATTACAGATGGCAGTGAAAATATGAAATTAAGATGAAGCTGTGCAGCAAACGGACAATTTACTCATCCACCAGATGCTGACTTTACAAATCAGACATAAACGCCCAAAACTACCATTGTTTGCATATGATAATGAACAAACTGACGATTAAAAGCTGCTAACTTATACTGTTATTTACCAAAGGTGATAGATTAACTAAACATTTCTGACTATTATTATGTACGTTTCTTTAAGTTTGGTAACTGCAACTGGAAACTAGAAAAAGTCAAAATTATACATTCTTAATTTCAGAAAGTCAACATTAGTTTTTTGTAGGGTCGAAGTTATCATTAATAACGAATAGTCCTAGATAATATTATTTCATTAAAACATTTTAAAGTATTTTTTGTTTCATGATCCACGCATTGTTTGCACAGTATTTAATTACGGGTCTATTTGAATATCAACTGTTTTGGGGACAATAAATACTATTATAATAAGTGCAAATAATGAGGCACACTTTGAGATGCATATCTTTTCTCCAGTGCTTGTGGCTGTTCACCTGTAGTACTCCTCTTGAATGGTGGTGGCGAGCTGCTGGTTGTAGTGCTCGATGTTGCTGAAGCTCACGGTCAGTGTGTTTCTCTCCGGTCTGATCAGCTCTTGCGCGTCAGACAGATATAAAGCATCGCCGGTTTTATCCTGAAACCTAATTAATCAGACACATTTTAGAAGTGACGTTCATTTAGTACTTCGTGTAAAAGTACTGCAACCAAATGCACTCACTCTTCCAAAAACTCCAAAAATAGCTTCTGACATTTCTCGGACAGTTCATCGCGCACTTGCACGCCCGCGGACGCAGCTTCAACTCCGGGCTCCATCAGGTTCACACTCGGCTCGCGCACTCACACCTGTTCAAGATAATGAGCCAACCAATCATATACATGCGCCATGACGTCGACGTAATGACGTATTTTTATTTTTGAATAACAGTTTCAGTTCTACAGACGCCTTATATGGTGGATCAAAAAGTACTTTTGCCTTAATACATAACTTGGGGTTACAAAAAGTATATAGTAACGTTATATACTACGAAGTACATTTTTCAAGTAACTGTACTTCATTAGATTGTTTCAATATAAGACTTTACATATTTTAAACCACAATAACTTATCTTTGACTCTACCATAAAAACGTTATTTGAATAAAACGAGGATCGCTGTATGTGTGTGTGTGTGTGTGTGTATATATATATATATATATATACACACACATATACAGGGGCGGTTCTAGGGTGAGTGGAGATCTGGGGCTTAGCCCAGAAAAATCCATGCACCCGTATTTTTCGGACTATAAATCGCACCTAAGTACAAGTCGCATCAGTCCAAAAATACGTCATGACGAGGAAAAACATATATAAGTCTCACTGGACTATAAGTCGCATTTATTTTGAACCAAGAACCAAGAGAAAACATCACCGTCTACAACCGCGAGAGGGCGCTCTGTGTTTTCAGTGTAGGCTACAGGAGCACTGAGCAGCATAGAGCGCCCTCTGGCGGCTGTAGATGGTAATGTTTTCTCTTGGTTCATTTCTCTAGGTTCATGTCAAATTAATTTTAAAAGTGAAGTGACATTCAGCCAAGTATGGTGACCCATACTCAGAATTTGTGCTCTGCATTTAACCCATCCGAAATGCACACACACAGAGCAGTGAACACACACACACACACTGTGAGCACACACCCGGAGCAGTGGGCAGCCATTTATGCTGCGGCGCCCGGGGAGCAGTTGGGGGTTCGATGCCTTGCTCAAGGGCACCTAAGTCGTGGTATTGAGGGTGGAGAGAGAACTGTACATGCACTCCCCCCACCCACAATTCCTGCCGGCCCGGGACTCACAACCTTTCGATTGGGAGTCCGACTCTTTAACCATTAGGCCACGACTTCCCCCAAATATTTTAATAAATAAGTCGCACCTGACTATAAGTCGCAGGACCAGCCAAACTATGAAAAAAGTGCGACTTATAGTCCGGAAAATACGGTATGTGATTTTTTATTTTAATAAATCAGAAAGATTTACCATGTTTAAAATATACAAAACTAACAAAACAAAACAAACAAACAAAAAACTTTATCCCTTGTATCCTGACACATATGCTGATGTTGTGTCCCTATCTCACTTTTTTTTTGTCTCTGTCTCTCAGTTTTCTTTTCTTTTCCAATCAAGCCTGACTGGCTACACTCGTCCTGGTAGAACAGGGATAAGAAGCAAACATTAAGCAGTGCACTGACATACTCTTACTCTACAAAGATATAATATCTCCATCTGTTTCAGTTGTTTTGTAGCTCTTCCAGCATGTCATGGAAGTTAGAAATCTGGGTCTTTTATAATAAGTGAATTTTACATCAAATGCGGTTTATTTATTTATTTATTTTTTTAAAGCCTATTTAAATAAATATTTATTTATTTATTTGTAGAAATTTAAAAGATATCATAAATCCTCCAAAAACTGCACAAATATTGAGTAAAAACATTAACAAACAGAGTAAAATTACATTTGTAAAAAAAAAAACTATTATCTTGTTACAAAATTAAATGTTATTGTCTGGGGTCTCTGGAGACATGAGTGTGGACAGTAAACGAAGACCATCAGAGGGTTAAAGCCAAGTATAATTATAAACCCTGGGCTCTATACACTTATATTTTTGAAGGAGCATTTACACAGCACTTACAAATTGCATAAATAATCTTATGAGGCTAATATATCAAATATAAAATTTGGAATACAGAAATATGAAATGATGAAAAAAATTAGAGCTGTACTTTGAAATATCTACTTTGAAGAATTTTGAAATATCCATTTTAATTTTCAAATAAATTGATCTAGTAAACTACTACACGCCAACAAACCGCCTGGCTCCAAAAGATCAAATTTTATTGGCTGGATCGTACAGACGCTCATCGATGGTTGGCCAGTTTCCATGTCAGTCAGAGGCACTAGACTCAGTGGGCGGTTCTTGTCGGGTGTGAATGACAACGCGTAACCCCCAATTTCCACCAGATGCGTAACGGCTGCATTACGGCTCCGTCACGGCGGCGGAGTCAATAGGTTTCCATTAAAGTCAATGAGTGTATTTCCACTGAATGCGTTACAGTATGGAAGGCCAAAAGGGCCAAAACGTGTGAAACTGTCGCGTTAACGCGTATTTACGTGTTAACACGCAATTTACGCGTTAACACGTCATTACGCGTTAACGCGTATTTACGTGTTAACGCGTAAATTGCGTGTTAACGCGTAAATGGCGTGTTAACGCGTACCTAAATTTGGGACATTAGCACCACCTACTGGTTTGGTGCTGCTCTTCCTCAAACACAGAGAACCTAAATTAAGCTTGTAAATAGCAGTTTTTAAGGTGAAAATACATGTTCAACAATGACTTTTCAGAATATAGGTTACAACTAGGCCTACATATAATTACAGCATATTTTAAATTGGCCTCTGAAAGTCATGACCATTTTTACAATCACAATAGAAGTTGTGTTAGGATAATATTACACATTTCCTTCAAATTGTATTTTCATGTAGCCTACACTCCTACTGTAGCATATTTCTAAAGCATCTTTTTATAATTTAACTACTATGCATTATTTGTTAGAGAGCCCCTTCTGATAACACATTAAGCCTTGTGAATCTGATTGATATATATCGTATATATATCAACACACACTTTGCACATTATACATTATAATGTGTAAAAAAAGCTACTTTCAATCACCTCGCGCCCAACGACCTACCCACTGTAGATATTTAGTGGCAGGTGTCTTTTTGTCATAAACACAGGAATTTTGTGCAAATATACTGTCTGTTATTGGAAATGTAAAAAAAAAATTCTTCCACTTGCTTGGGCGAGAAAAAAATCTCTTGGTGTGACTAGGGCTCTTACTGGCGCCCCCGGCTGTTTGCGCCCTAAGCAACTGCCTAGTTTGCCTATGCCTAGAAACGGCCCTGGCTACATGTGTGTGAGTATCTCTCTGTTCTGGAAATTATTTTGAGTATTAAAGAAACTTTCTTCATCATCCTGTTCTAGTCTGTCTTCCACTCAGCGCGTTGTGACAATAGCCAGAACTTAGAGTTGTTTATTTTTTTACAACATTGTGTTATTATTTATTTTATTAACGAAATGTCAATCTTCGTGTTTATAACAGATCGAAGATACAATAAAATACAAAAATCTTCAAGATACAGCCTACAATCGTATAACGGATTGTCACCTTATAAACAGTCATTTGTGTGGTGGAATAAGCAATGCTATATGTTAGCATCTTATGAAAATTTATTTTGTGATTTTATTAGTTAATTAACTAATTATGCTAACTCAGTTTAATGTAAGAGCTGGGAACTAATTAGGCTACTAATTAAATCATGTCAGCTATTTAATGGGCTATTGATTAGAGTTGCCATAGACTAAATATTTTTCCTAGGGTCATTCATTTAAGCACGGACTAATCGCATGTTTATATTCAATCCTGAGTGCAAAGCGCATGCATATTGCCGCAAAGCACCGGCAAAAGTGGGCTAATGATAATAAATGTGTCTGAAAAAATTACATAGCATTTTAATTGTTTATTAATAGTGTATTCTTAATCAGTGTTGGCAGCAAATTTATCTCCATATAATAGCTGTAAAGTATAGATGCGCAGATGGCCTATAGGCCTATAGCCTATGAGTCATTCCACCGAAAGGGAATGTCTTTTCTTCTGTCCCCAGGAATAAAATAAAATAAAACAGCAATAAAATTGCATGAAAAAATAACTCTAAAATAAATTTTATTATTAAGCCTAATGTCCATTAAGCTAACTACAAATTTTAAATATATAATTAAAAACATTAGGATAATAAAAACTACAAAAAAAGAAAAAAAAGAAGCATTTTCTGCATGTCCCCATTTTGGCAATTGAGTGGAAAGGATAATAGGCTATGTATGAAAATATGTTTGGAACATCTAACTACACTAACTACCGGAATTATGAACGGCATCTGATCATTAGACTGTAAATGTCATTTTTGTTATGTCATATAGGCTATTAGCTATTGAGGTTTTGTCTTTAGACCCATACAACGATATTCTTGTTATAGGTTATGATATAGGCTATTACGGTCGGTGGTTATAGTCCATGTCTTATGTTATGTTTCTTTCTGTTTCCCTTCTGTGTCGCTCTGCCTCTATGAGCGCGCAGCTCTCTTTCTCATAGGTTGACGGCAATGAGGAGAAGAAACGAGAGAGAGATGCGTTCCAGACAGAGAAGCAGCGTCTTTGTTCTATGTTATGTTTGTTTTGTTATGCTTTACGAATACGAATTATTTTTCCGCATAGCCTAGTTGTTGTTGGCTATGTTAGATTATCTCAACCAAGCTTATTCAATGTTTTGTTAGCACAGACTGTTAGACCTTACCATTTTTTTTTTTTACAGTAAAATACTGGCAACACTGTTTTAATGGAAAATGATATTGTCAGAATATGGCCTTTATTTAGGCTACCGCAAGGGTTAACACTTAACAGTGCAGTTATTAACAATAAAAACTGCTACTTTGGGTAAAAAATGTCGTCCTGTGTTCCGTCTTTCAAACTTCTCAACGTGCATGCAGTGTAAATAAAGCCGTTGCATCAATGAAATGATAAAGTTAGTGCACGGCGCAAATTTAATACGAAAAAATAGAAAATCTGTTATATTTCATTTATTCAAATGTTTGTTTCTGAAGTCACAATTTAGCACAATTAATTTAAAAAGGGGGAGAAAAGGCAACTATCCATTGATACTGGAAAAACAAGAAAAAGTATGTCTGGTTTTAATTTTTAATTTTTGCATTTGCATTAGGCTCTGAAAATTTAATTGTGAAGTGCGGGTCCCTTAACTAGGCTATTTCTTATGTGCTTTTGTTTTGTTTGACTGATGGTGGCTAGCCTACTGGCTGAATGTGTAATTGCAAAGATGATTACTGAATAATGGTGAGGACTCCAAGTTTTGACTGTTGAACAATAAAAAAAGTTAAATTACAAAATAAACTTTTTCATTGCTTCTTTTCCATCTACTTTTTTAATATTAATGATTATATACCAACATAATTATCAGGTCAACAAAATAGAAAAGCTATGAAAAGCTATGAAATCCAGTGGTAAAATCACATCTTAAAAAAAGACCACCACCGAAGACTATAATTTGACCCAAGAAAAGCCCTGTATTATTATTATTATTATTAATAACAATTAGTATTAATATTATTATTAATAACAATTAGTATTAATATTATTATTAATAACAATTAGTATTAATATTATTATTAATAACAATTAGTATTAATATTATTAATAATAATAGGCCATATAGCCCCGTTGAGAAGAATTATGGGTAAAATTCGAATTCAAAATTTCGCACTAAGAAACGCCGCCGCCGTCCATTGGTTAGGAATCTGCCCGCGCATTATTTAAACTCCATTTTGTGATTTGAGGTCTTCGTTTTCGACAATCAAGATATTGAGACTTTGAGAGCTGATGGAGCGACACAGAAGGCTGAATTCTCTGGCAGATAGGTTCAGTTCTTTGATTCAAAACAGACTGGCAGAAGACGGAGAAAATTCTGCAGGAGAAGGACTAATCGACAGGTAAGCCTAGTAATGCTTGCTTAACTTGTAGGTTCGCATGGTAGAATGGGTTCTTATTCTTCTTTTTCTTATTACGGTATTATTATTATTGTTGTTATTATTATTATGCATACGTTCTAAAAAGCCTACCCAGCTAACATGAGTCCAGCGGGCCAGTGGCGGCCCACCGGCGGATCACCGACGCTTTCCCGACGGTGGTCCGCTATCGTGCCGCTGGTTTATAATAAGTGTTTTCTGGCGGACCACGGTCGGTCCACGATTTATAATCAGTTACTCATGCTAACCAAAATTCACTATAATGGATAAAAAAAAAAAGCAATGTACACCAATCTCAATGGCAGTTGCAAATTTATTTTTATTACATTAATTTTCAGTTAACAGATGAAATAGATGGGTCATTATACGAAAACGTGCCATTTTGTGTCCCTCAGAAAAAAAAGCTCTGTAAATCTTAATAAACCATAAAACAAATAAAATATTTTATAATTTAGTTTCCATAATATGTCTCATAATATAAGAATAAATTAATTTCTGTTTCTTTTGTTTTTAAAGGATTTTAATCACATTTTTGTGCAAAGCATCTTGCAGAAATGTTGAAAATGGCCTGTCCCTCAGTATGATTTTTCTACTTCTACTTGCTATTGAGGCCAAAAAAGTCAAAATATCATAAAAAACCATATACTTGTATAAAGCATTAAGTGTCAGTTCATTAGTCATGAATGGATTTTATTCTTAACATGTGTCAAATTTAGAAAAAAAACACAATTTAGTCGGGTCCCTAGGTTCTCGTCAACCCTGTTACTTTTTATGAAAACACCTCTTTAAAGATAATAGACTGTTCCAAAAGTTGCATCAGTTCCAGGAAGTGACATCATCTGCCTTTCATGATGTTGATGGTAGAAAACAAGTAAGTGTTATCTTCTTTTAATGAATTTTCTTTATGTTTATGTAATGTCTGAAAGACAGGGACACGCTCATTGTGTCAGCCCTGTTACCAGAAAAGCATAGGTTAAAAAGTTATTTGTACATATTTAAAAATGTACATATATTACAACATTTAAGCCTCTCAATAAGGCACATAATGTGGTGTCATTACCTATACCTCATGGCTAGTAATGGCAGCCAATAACATTTTTCGTCAACCCTGTTACCGTCAACCCTGTTATCATTCCAGGGTAACAGGGTTGACGAAAGTATGCTTTTGTGTGTCTTACCCATGTTGTAAACCCAAGAAGGGTTAAATCAAGGGCAACTGGACTTTGCTTTGCCTCTCATCCAAGGGGTTTCTTCAGTTCTAAATGACTGATGGGGAGTGCCAGGTATTTAACCTCTGTGGGGTTGTCACCCCTGAGCCAACCCTTCTTGGATAACTATGACCTGGGTGACTGAGAATTTTCACAGACGTACTTTTCTTACTAATAGTATTTACATAATATACAGTGGGGAGAAAAAGTATTTGATACACTGCCGATTTTGCAGGTTTTCCCACTTACAAAGCATGTAGAAGTCTGTCATTTTTATCATAGGTACTCTTCAACTGTGAGTGACGGAATCTAAAACAAAAATCCAGAAAATAACATTGTATGATTTTTTAAGTAATTAATTTGCATTTTATTGCATGACATAAGTATTTGATACATCAGAAAAGCAGGATCTACTCCATCCAAAAAGGGGCTTAAAGATTTTCAAAACAGTACTTTGAAAATCAAACATTAAAAGTGGGAAATGGCACGTTTTCGTATAATGACCCAGATACATTTGCATTGCATTTATCAGATTCTTTTATCCAATGTGACTAGTAATTTGTACCCTTATGAAAATTAACCATGGTTTTACCACATTATTTGCAGTAAAACCTTCGCCGTTGATCAAAATTACCTATGGATGAACAATAATTTAAATAGGCTAATAAATAGGCCTAGTCTATATTGATGATTTCCACCTTAAAACCTCTGCTATACTTAAAACCCGCACACTCCAAGAAAAAACCCCCAAACTTTCTCTGCCTATAACAATGCAGTAACTTTAATAGATTGTGATGATTCAAAGATCACCACCATTCGTTTTCCATAAGTTGATTGTACATGATAATGTAAAGATGGTGTACAGTCTACAAATGCAAAACAACATCATAGTGACACGCATGACTCCAAATAATGCCATAGACATTAATTAAACAAATTATATGTAATATAAACCCCAAATGTACATAACTGAAAACAAAAACTAAGAAGAAACATAATTATTTAAATGAAATAACATTAAATGTGAAGTCTCACGCAGGGAATTTTGGGAATGTCAATTTAGAGAAATAACAAGAACAGAAAGAAGAGAGAAGCGACGAGCAGAAACACAATAACTACATCTTACTTCAGA
This sequence comes from Carassius carassius, assembly GCF_963082965.1. Taxonomy (NCBI): domain Eukaryota; kingdom Metazoa; phylum Chordata; class Actinopteri; order Cypriniformes; family Cyprinidae; genus Carassius; species Carassius carassius. Next base: position 3,496,925 of record NC_081774.1, on the reverse strand, counting down.
CACAGCCTTGATGAAATCAAATTAACATAAAAAACATAAAATCCCTCAAGATCTCAGCAAAGGAGGATTAAACAACACTCACAAACAGCATTACCAGCTTCACTTATTACTAACCAGACTGACTTAACTTCTGTTCTGCTACAGTTCTGTTTGAGAATTAACAGAGGTTTAGATGTTGTTGATTTATTGTTTTAGTTACCATGATGGTGATTAGTGACTGCTTTAGTTGGGCTCTTGATAAGTTATACCTGTTCATTTTTTAAGTAATGTGTTCTGTATTTTGTGTTGAATAAGACTGAGGATGTTCCAAAGGGGACAGGGAACATCTGCGACACAACGACCACCGAGAGTGCGCCTGGCAAGAATAAGAATGGGTTTGATTCAAAATGGGAATGACACAATATATATGCCAAGGCGTAAGTGCATATTTTATGCTAAAATATGTAACTATTACACTGTAAAAAATTTGTAACCCTCCCAAATCAAAAATTTCAATTGACCGATAACATCTAAATTTTTCAATTGGACCAAGTGAAATTCTGTAAATTCTAAAATTAAATGTACAGATTTTCACTTGGGCCAATTGAAAAATTTAGATGTTATCGGTCAATTGAAATTTTTGATTTGGGAGGGTTACAAATTTTTTACAGTGTAAAGTAAAATTTCACATAACTTGTACATGACAAGATTATTTTAAAGGTCCCATATTGTCAAAACTGAAATCCCTTGGCTTTCTTCATGATAACAGAGCTCTAGGGTCTGTAAAACTATAATATAAGTTTCAAAACAGTCGATCCACAGACGACTGTTTTAAAATAGCTGTGCCATTTCAGGAGCCATTGTGACTTCTGTATAAATGTGATGTCAGAACTACTCAGTCTCCGCCTTCAGTCTCCACCCCTACCAATGGTGGCTCACTCAGAAAACAACGGGCCAATCAGAAGAGAGGCTCATGAATATTAAGTAGACAGACCAAAATCGACTTGTTCTTGGCAGAGCTCCTGAGAAAGGAGCTTTAAAATAAATATTGAGATGCTTTTTGGTGCTTATACAGCAAATATATATTCTTAAGGACATCAAAACCTAAAATAAAACTTTAGAAAGGTGAACAATATGGGGCCTTTAAATGTGCAGTAAGCTATTTCTGAAAACAGCTGTTAAAAGTGGATCTTGTAACCAATCAAATTGTTCTTTCTCATGCTCTGCCTAAACCTTTTTTTACCCCTCTTTACAGCTGGAACAACACAAAAACTATTGGTTGTCCCACATTCCATGTCTGAGAGGGAATTTGTGGCAAAAATAAGGGAGGAATTTCCTGAAGTGCAGCAGTGTGAATTCACACTCTGCCGATTAAATCGGCACAGGCAGATTATCCCATTAATCCTCCCCACAGTTTGCCCCGCTACCATAAAGTCCTGCCAAGAACTCAGGAACTCACGTTCTGCTGTGTACATTAGACCAAGGGTATGATTCTATCTAAATGTTTTTTCAGCTCAGCTCCTTTTATGTGCATTTTGCACAAGTGTCAACGTGATGTGGCATCTGACCAATCAGTTTTGAGAATTTCCTATCTGATCTGAGAAATGCTCAAAAGCAGTGAAGAAAAACTGTAGTAGATCATTTATGTGATTAAATGACACTTCTTCAGCAAGTAATTTGTTTTGATAGAATATATATATTTTTTTTTTAGGTTCTGGAGCGAGCTGGAGATGAAGATTTAGTGCAAGATGACAATGTAAATTTATCAATTGTTAAAATGTAAAGCAATCCATGATTAACATGTGTGACAGTTTACAGCAAGGGATATGGGTTTTGTCTAAGAACAGCTTTTTGATCTTTTTCAGGTTTTGGAGCCAGCTGAGGATGAAGCTATAGTGCAAGATGACAATGTAACAATTTTTTAATTTTAAGATATTGAAAGCAATACATGATTAACATGTGTGGCAGTTTACAGCAAGGGATATGTTTTTTTCTAAGAACAGCTTTTTGATCTTTTTCAGGTTTTGGAGCCAGCTGAGGATGAAGCTATAGTGCAAGATGACAATGTAACAATTTGTTTAAGATATTAAAAGGAAACTTTTGTTCAGCAAGTAATATTTGTGTACTGTAAACTCTTTTCTAAGAACAGCTTCTGGCGATTTTCACAGGATGAAATTTGAGTGTTTAAGCTTTTGAGTGACCTAATTTTTTATGATTGAAAATGTGATTGGGGAAAAATGTAAATGAAAAAGTGTTTCACTACAATTAGTAGGTTAATAGACCAGAGTTACACCAAGCTGTTGTTCGCTAGATCAGTTCCATTCATTATTCATGGATTCATTCTATTTACAAACAGAATTGAGTAGTATTTCTTATTGTGTTATATGCTGCACTACTACCTCAAAATCAACATTTATATTATTTTTTCTTAAATAAGCATGTGTTTATATGGATCTGTGCAGGATTTAAGGGCATGGAGGGCCCTAAGGCAACAACAAGATATAGAGTACAAAAACTCCCTGGAAATTGACAGAGCAAGGGTAAGTAGGCCTATAATAATACAAATAATACTAGTTGTTTGGTGCCTGTATGATAAAAAAAAAATAAAAAAAATCTGTTGAACACAAAATAAGATATTTTGTGAATGTTGGTGACCAGACACTTGGTTGTAGCTATTGACTTCCACAGTGGAAAATAAATACTATGGAAGTCAATGTCGACAAGAAACTGTTCTTCAAAATATGTTATTTTGTGTTTGTACATTTTCAAATGTAACAGGAGATAAGAAGGAGACAGATGGAAGAGTGTGAAAGGCGACGCAGAAAGGTATATTCAAATATGATGTCGTCAAAAATTTGGCCACAATATTTTTTTCTGTGTATGTAACTAAAAATGTTTAACTTTTTAAAAAGGCAATAGATGATCGCCGGAGGCATATATCAGCAATTCCTGAGCCGGCCGATGGTCTTATGATACAATTTAAATACCCAGATGGGAGAATCCTGAAGAGGAGATTCAATGTCTCTCAGTCATTTCAGGTTAATTGCTATTTTATTATCTACTTTTTAATTTGTTGAAGAAAGTTGTTTCAATTACTGATAATTTATTTTGCTTCTGACAGGACCTGGTTGCATTTGCTGGTGTTGATGACATGGCAAGTGAAGTGTTCTCAGTGCAGTTGCCACTCTCACCAACTCCGTTATATAGCAATCTAGTAGGTACCCTAGAAGATCATGGCATAGATGGGCCTTCCACTCTTTATGTGTTGTGGTTATCTTCGGATGAGGTACAGGTAAGAACATGTGATACATGTGTGTTATTATGTGATTACTACAAATAGTAATTATCTGTGCATTATCATTATTATTTTCTTTATTGAATAACTACAGATATTTTTCATTCATTGGCAGGTTTCACTCCCTCAACTATATATATATATATAATATTGTATAAGTATATATATGTATAAGTGTACAATATATGTGATGAATGTGTTATCATTTCAGGAATTGCTTACAAATACAGACATCTCATCGACTGGATTTTCACCCGCCATTTCACCCCCACGGTCCGCCATTTCAACCCCACGCCCCACCATTTCAACCCCACGCCCCACCATTTCAACCCCACAGTCCGCCATTTCAACCCCACGCCCCACCATTTCAACCCCACGCCCCACCATTTCACCTCCACGGCCCGCCATTTCAACCCCACAGTCCACCATTTCAACCCCACGCCCCACCATTTCACCTCCACGGTCCGCCATTTCAACCCCACAGTCCGCCATTTCAACCCCACGCCCCACCATTTCAACCCCACAGTCCGCCATTTCAACCCCACGCCCCACCATTTCAACCCCACAGTCCGCCATTTCAACCCCACGCCCCACCATTTCAACCCCACAGTCCATCATTTCAACCCCACGACCCGCCATTTCACCTCCACGCCCCGCCATTTCACCTCCACGGTACATCATTTCACCCCCACGCCCCACCATTTCACCTCCACGCCCCGCCATTTCACCTCCACGGTACATCATTTCACCCCCACGCCCCGCCATTTCACCTCCACGCCCCGCCATTTCACCTCCACGGTACATCATTTCACCCCCACGCCCCGCCATTTCACCTCCACGCCCCGCCATTTCTCCTCCACTATACGTCATTTCACCCCCACGCCCCACCATTTCACCCCCACGCCCCACCATTTCACCTCCACGCCCCGCCATTTCTCCCCCACTATACGTCATTTCACCTCCACGGCACGCCATTTCTCCCCCACTATACGTCATTTCACCTCCACGGCCCGCCATTTCACCCCCGAGCTCCGACATGTCTCTCTTGTCACCTGGCATACCTGAAGAGTGAGTAGTGAATGCTTACTAATTCTAATGCTTTCACAGACAATACTGCTCTTAAGCAATTAAAAACACAACATGCTTGCATTTGTAGGTCAATATTTATTCTGCCAAGTAACTAACTTGCAAGAAAAGAAAAAAACAATGAAGTGAAATTCTCTTGTTTTGTAGATCTACCAGTCTTTATTCTGGTGAAAAGTAGCATCCAAGTGTTATACAACATGTTTAAGCTTGTGTATCAGAATATGAGCATTTTAAAGATATGTAATTTAATTCCTTCTTTATGTCAATGTATTTTTTATCTACAATACAGACATTTGGACATTACTCACATTATGCTTTGCCTGCGGTCGAGGGTGAGGCAGAGGGCTATCACTGCCAATCAAGTTAATGTCCTCCGTGGGGAGGAATTTGATTGTGCGGTGAGAGCTTTCAGTCGGTCCACATTTGATCCTCAGTCCAGGCTGGATGTGGTGTTTGTGGATGAGAGTGGAGTGGGTGAAGGGGCTGTTGATGAAGGTGGGCCAACAAGGGAGTTCTGTCGTCTCCTCATGGTCCAGCTCCAGGAGCACCATATTTTTGAAGGGCCTTCCGAATCACGAGCTTTGGCTCTAGACAGTGTTGGTATGTTTGCTTTCCACACAATCATCTTAAATGTCACTTTAATACTATTATATTAATATATTAATATTATTATATTATAACATTAGTCACTGGGTATCCTACACTAAACACTAATAAATGGTAATGCATCAAGACCTTACATTTTAAACAATTTTCCTCTATAGCTCTGCACAACGGGATATATAGGCTTGTGGGCCAAATGGTAGCAGTTTGCCTAATTCAGGGAGGGGTTTCTCCACACTTCTTCTCCGATCGGCTCTTCAGGCAAGTCTGTGGCCTTCCACCGCTTGCCCCTTCCATAGAAGAGGTGGCAGACCCAGAGTTGAAGGACAAATTGCGCAAGGCAAGTTTGTAAATTACTTTATACTGTAATATCATTAGAATGTTAGAACAGTCAAGCGGCAATGTACTGGTTTGTAGATATGACTCTTTTTATGAACTGGACCTGTAACTCTCACATCACACATGTAAAGAGGTTAAAGTGTTTCCATGCATTTATTTTAATAGTAGTAATTACTAATTAAATATGTAGTTTTAATAGATATATATCCATTGTCTATAAAGGACAAATGGATTTGAGAGTTTGTTATAACTTCAGAAATTTCCCATTAGTGAAGCATCAAATTCTCCTCTATTGTTAACATGTTAATAACATATTAAGAAGTCTATAAAAACTCCATAATAACCATTTGTGTCAACTACAAACTGTCTAGCACCCCCCAGCAACCGTTTAGAGCCACCTAGAAACCATATTGCAACATATTTCAGCCCTACAATATCGTACAGACATGGTTGTTGGCTCGTATGCAATCATGTAAAGCACCCTAACAAACGATTGCTGAGTTTTGCCACAGCAAGCACCACTCACATTTTCTCCAGAAAATGTAGATATCTGCCTTCCAGTTGTGCTTTACATTCCTTTCCTTCCTTCCTTCTCATACTAGATAGCAAGTGCTGGTACATTAGAGGAGGCCAGAGAGGCAATCACTGGAGCCACAGATGAGCTGTCTCTTATGGGAGCTTTATGCTACCTAAACTCCATGGCCCAGAGAGACGAACTGATGACAGCAATCCTGGAGTTTTACACAGAGGGCCGTATTCATGCCGCACTCCAGCAGTAAGTTATGGTTTAAGGAATGAAGAAAAATGATGAAGAGGAATTCTTTTGTGTGGCAGATGCATCAATAAGTCTTTATTCCAACTAAGAGACGTAATGAAGCTTGTAAAGCATTCAGATTCAGGGTGTGTGGAGCTTGTTTTTACCATGATAAGATTTCTTAATTTCGTACAGCAGTAGTGTGATTTTAATAAGTGTAGTGCTTGTGAAATGGACTAACTGTTTTTATAGTACATGCAATTCTATGAAAATACATGAAAATTTCTTCAATTGTGTTAATATTAAATTATTCTCAAAGAATTGCACATTGTACTTTCTGGAACCCAGATGTCATTGAGTGGTCAAATAGGTTTAAAAATGTTTACTCTGTGATATATTTAGTATTTACACAAAATATTTTTCCTACTACCATCTTTACTTTAGGTTCAAAGAAGGTCTAAATGCCCTTGGGCTCCTAGATGAGCTTGTGGCTCACCCAACAGTTTTTCAAGAACAATTTCTGAAAACTGATGCCCAAATTACTGCTGCTGACATTGTGGAGCTGTTCAAGCCACAATTCAGCTCAACAAGAGGCTCCCATAAAAGGAGACAAGAGACCAGGACCATTGCATTCTGGCGGGACTGGCTTCTGGAGGTGGAGGGTAAGACCGTTTTCAAACTCAGAAATTCACAAATTGTATTTTTCAACCACACCGTATAATTATTTTTGTTAAAATAATTCAAATGATCATAGATAATCGAAGAACTGCGATACAAGTTTTTAGTTTGGATAACAGTGATAAAAATAATAGAGTAAATCACTTTTTGAAAGTAACTTCAAATAAAAGTGCTTCAAATAAAGATTGTATCAATTACGTTGTTACATCAGCAGACAAGCAACTGTTTAAAGGTGCTATCAGTGATCTCGGTTGGCATAACCTCTTGTTGATGTTTGAATTATTATCAAACATAAGCTAGCTAGACCCTCCCTCCTCCTCATCCGTGCAATAACCCCCTAAACCCCACCCCACATCATTCTTGTCGGTTATTGGCTGGAACAGTCTGTTATGTTTCGTGATACAGGTCGAACTGTTTGTTGCTCAGTTTGTTTGAGCTGTGTTTGTGGAGCCTGGGCTGTCTACAGAGACCACGTTTCTTTACAGTGTGTTCAGAGGACAGGCAGCTAGCGGATAGTGATGAGATGTTTGCGGTATGTGAAAAAATTGTTTTAGCCTAAAAAACGCGTGACATCACTGATAGCACCTTTAATGTATTTGTCATTGTATCATTAATGCAAGAGATTGTTCAAAAATGATGATTCATCCAGTGATTAAACAAGTGAAGTCTTAATAAGAGAGTCATTGAATCATTCATTCAAACTTTTTCTTTTTTAATTTTTAAACTTTATTAAATTGACTGCAGCAATAAACAGTTTGTCAGAACCTTGAGTAAATTACTTTTATTTTTATTTTTTTTATTGTCTTTTCAGAATTGTGTGAGAATTGTGATCTATTTAAAAGAAAAAAAAACGTGATTTCAGAATCGTGCAGCTCTACTAAGTACTTAAACGAAAGAGTTTATAATCATACATATTTCTCATCACTTGACAGGTGGAGATGCAGCTCCAATTTCTCTACCTGATATTTTAATATTTGCCACAGGATTGGAGAGGGTTCCAGCAATGGGGTTTCAACCCCAGCCAGAGCTGTCCTTCCTCCATGAGGGTGATGAACGACTGGCAATGTACCCCACTGCAAACACATGTTTACTTATTTTAAGAATTCCAGTCAAGAATACCTATAGGGAGTTTAAAAGTGCAATGGAAACAGGGATTGGCTGTTCAGACCAGTTTGGTTTCCAGTAAATGTTTTATTTTTTTGTAGACAAGTTTTGTATTTTATCTGAGTTCCTGTCATGTTTTGGTTTTGTTTCATGTCTGTTACAGTCCTGTTATAGTCATGTGATCCTGCCATGTGTTCCTCATGTGAATGTGTCATGTTGTCCTTGATTGATTGTCTTGATTATGTCTACAGGTGACCCTTGTCTAGTAATTAGTCTTGTGTATCTAAGCCCTCATGTTAGCCGTGTGTCTTTGTCAAGTATTGTTCCTGTATTCACTGTTTGTAAGTCTATGTTCACTTTTTTTTTTTTGAGATCCAGGCCACGGCATGCCTTTTTTTTATATTTGATCTTGTTCTGAATAAATACTTCACTTGGGTTCTTCAAACTTGCCTTCAGTAGATATTACTTACATTTGTTCCTTTGTAACAAATTCATGTTTTTTTATTCCTGTTTAACGTGTTTGGATGTTTTTACTGAACTGTTTCCCTGTTCACCATTTCACACAATAAATAGGCTGAAATATTTTATATTGTTATAGTTTTATTGACTTTAACACATGAAAGAATTGTCTTATGAATGTTGCAGATATCAAGTAAACTGCATGTAAAATGAAACATCTAAACTAAATTGACTGGATAATAACTAGGATTCTGAAGCAGAAATATTATGAACATTTCAAGGAAAATCTGAATGTATTAGACAAAGCAAAACCAAACCTTAGCGAGATGAATCAGTGCTTAAAATGGGGAAAGAGAGATGTACTGTACATAAATACAATGTAAAAACAGTACAAAGAACAATAAAAAGGTTATTACAGAGAGTCAAGGAACCTAATGGCCTCTCTCAAGAGGTCCACTCCAAGGTTGTCTCTTGGTCCTCCCAAGGGATCAACAAGTTGCTGAAGTTCACCCAAGCGGTCATTGTCCAGGGTATATTCAGTCAAGGGGACCTCAACGCTGTCTGGCCAGTTAAAAGTGGGTACCTGAGGTGAGTGAGGCACTTCTGCATCCAGTTGAGCAGGCTGCTCATCAGCACCAAACACTCCTTGAATCCCAGTCAGATTTTGAGCCTGTAAGCGAAGACAGCCACGCACAAAGATCTGATATGGCGACATGTACCTTGCAGTTCTCAGGTGGTGATGGTTCCACTGATTGACAAAAAGATGTAAGTCCTGGTTAATTCGGGGAAGGTAGATGTAATGGAGTGCCCAAAGGTGCTTCTCATTGTTGCAGTCTACTACTCCATCGTCTTCTAAAAGGGTGAAAAGTGAATGGTACACATTAACAACACCTCTCCAAACATCTCCCCACAGTCTCTCAATCCGCTGATTGTGGGTGCTCCTTCCCCTCAAAGCACTCCCCCTGTCAGAACCTCGAAAAACCTCCATGAAAAGACAAACGGCGTTGTTCTCTCCACCTTGGTCACAGCGAACTCTTGATGGCACACCATACTGGTCGACAGCCTCAACAAACTTCTCCATCACAGTGCTGCTTCGGTTGTTGTTTGAAGCTTCCAAAAATGTAACAAGTCTGCTAAAACCATCAATAGCCCCATGAATAACAATTCTCCACCTGAAAATGAAATGCAATATTAATACACTTGTTAAAAAAACATTGTCCTGACCTGAAGTATTTTATATATATATATATATATATATATAAGAGGAAGTTACCTAATTAGCTTGTGGTTGCCATCCAGATGCCATAAAGAATTTGGCCCTGCAACTCGGTATGTCCGCCTGCGTAGTCTGGAAGACATGGCTCTGCGTGCAGCCCCTTCTGGGTTGGTCCGGAGCATACTTTGGCGAACACGCCTCCGTTGCACCAGCAGACCTTCTCCAAAAAGTCTTGCTCGTACAGCTTCTGGACCCAGTAAGTCATTGCCGTTGACCACCTGTTTGACTCTTTCATCCAACTCCGCATCAGAGATGTTTGTGAAACGGCCACGCAGAGATAGATTGAATGATCTGTTTAGGATCAAACATTTAAAGATAATTCTGAGTGTAACATTGATTTATTTTACTTAATTTTAAATAAATCTATATGATTTTAAGTTTGTAAGTAGTGAAGTCAAGCTGACAATTATCATTATGCAATTAAACAAAATTATGACAATACCATTGGGTTCATAAGTAAGATCTATGTTTACCCAAGACGTCGTTTCACAGTGCGACTTGAAGTGCCCAGTATTTCTGCAATCTGGGGTATGGTGAACTGTAAAGACAGTAAAAACTGCAGTTGTTCAGATGTGATGTGGCACTTTGGACGCCCAGTATGTCCCCTAACGCGTGGAACTTGATAACCAAGGAAAGCTGCAATAGAAAACATTGAATTAGATATAACAATGATTAGTGCTTTAACATCCACCTTACTTTGACTGTTTTTTTTTTGTTTTTTTTTACACTTTATCCAAGTATGCTTTACTTTACACTTTATCCAACTGCATGGTTTATGTTTTCCATTATAGTGTGGGTACATTGAACATTAAAACCTCTAATGTGAAAGTATATTTCTTTATCCATCAGAGTTCCGATATAGTCCAGCCCATCCACTAGTTTCTCATAGTGAAAAACAACAATACCACCAGGTTGTCGTTGCTGCCGAACATCTGCCACAAACTCGTCAATTAAATTTAAGAGTCCGTCAGCTAGTTGGGATTCACAAAGTCTCCCTCTTGCCCATTGAAGACTCCGTGCCATCGTTTCCATTCTAGACAGAATTTAACAAGAAACAGGGCAATCAATGGATAGCCTTACCTTAATTTAAGTCAAATACAAAAATAGAGGAGCTGGAACAGATATTTCTTAATAATCAGTTGCCTTTTAGGTTAACTTACCTTGTAATTATTGTTTCAATAGAGTCCTGGTCGTCTGTTTGTGCCAATCGGGTGCACTCCCGAAATGCTCTATTGCAATCTGACAGAAACTGTCCCAGCGCCATTGTAATCCTCCTGAAAAGAAGTGTATTATAGTGTAATATAGTTACTTAGGAATAAAATAAGTGTAATATAGTTAGGAATATATTTAGGAAATAATGCTGATGTGATGGTTTCATCTATCTATCTATGATAGATATCTATGTAGCCTAGTTATGTCTGTCTGTCATCAACTCTGTATCATAGAATGGTAACTTTTCTTTCTGTTGTTATTTTGTAGATGTTTGTTGTAACAAAATGGCTTGAATGTAATTCTAGATAATTTAGTAAAACCATGGTTACTACAGTGATGGTTACTATGGTTTTACTGTATTGATACAATAGAACTGTAGTAAAACCATGTATCTATCTATCTATCTATCTATCTATCTATCTTTACTTATTTGTTGTGTTATTCAGTTTATAATAAAGTTTATAATAACTGCATCCAATTTCTAGATTTTTTGTGTCATCATTTTATTTGATTAGTTGTGCCATAAAAGTAAAAGCCTTAAAGTATTTATTTTTTTATATATAATTGATATCGATTATTTAATTATCTTGTAAATACCATACAAATGTGGGGAAACTCTGGGGGAAAAAATAATTAAATGTGTTAAGACATAGGCTAGCCTATTCTAGTACTATTACTCGCTGTTAATAGACATATCACAGGGGGTTAAATGACCAAATATGTGAGTCGAAGAAAATGCATAACTCTGAAACATCAACTCTTATGGATTCCATGCAACGGTATTTTTGATGTATTGCATATAATGGCAGGCTGTCGCGCTAATTGCGAAGCAACAATCTCATGACAAACTTAAATAAAGTTTAAAAAAAAAACTATTTTCAACCCACCGTAATATGTTTAACAGTGTTTATTATAACCGAAAGCTAGTTTGTTCAAAGTTACCTGTAAAGAAGTGTAATATATAATTTGGAAAAACGATGTATGGATTCCCGTCTCTCTATACGATTCTCATCACGGGCGCGCACCCGACGGGAGATAGCAGGTGACGTGGGCTCATCGTATCCATGAGGTAAGCGCTTTTTCGCAATCTCATGAATAAATACAATAAAACGAAGGTGTGCGTCACCAAATTAATAGTCATGAGAATGATTACAAACAGTAACGACAGGCGGTGTCACCGTGACACAACACCTTTATTTTATTTGAATTATTCATGATAGAGTGACTCAAGCACTACGCTGAACATACCTCATGAGCCATCATGAGCAACGACACTGATGGAAGGGTAACTTCCAGGAAACTGAATAGATAGATCACGAGTGTATTAGCACTCCAAATCTATCCAACATTTTGGCGAGAATATAGATTAATCTCTTGTTCTGTGTAGTATTAATAAAATATTATTACTTTTGGTCCTATATTCATGATTTCACAATGTAATATCCATTGTAAAAAAAGAAAAGCAGAAGTTCTGTTTCATTTCATTTATTAAAAATTCAAGCCAATCACTTTAGATTATTATTATTACGCATGTGTGTGTGTGTTTGTGTGTAGTGTGTGTTGTAATATAACTTTGTAATATATATATATATATATATATATATATATATATATATATATATATATATATATATATATATATATATATATACATATACATACAGGCGCTTCTCAATAAATTCGAATGTCGTGGAAAAGTTCATTTATTTCAGGAATTCAACTTTACAGGTGAAACTAATATACACTTTTTACATGCAAAGTGAGATATTTCAAGCCTTTATTTGTTATAATTTTGATGATTATGGCTTACAGCTTTTGAAACCCCCAAATTCAAAATCTCAGAAAATTTGAATATTACATGAAATCAACAAAAAAAGGATTTTAAATACAGAAATGTTGGTTCTCTGAAAAGTATAATGCATATGTACTCAATACTTGGTTTGGGCCACTTTTGCTTATAGACAGTTTCACCTGTTAAGTTGAATTCCTGAAAAAATTAACTTTTCCAAGACATTCTAATTTATAACCACCTTTATAGCCTATATATATATATATATATATATTATTTGTTATATTTTATTGAGCTTGTTATCTTCGAAAAATACTGCAAAACAATGCATCTCAAATCTCAGATTCTTCTAAATTCTCAGATTCAAGGCTTAATGGTGTTAACAGAAGGGGTTCTCTAACAAATAATGCATAGTGGTTCAATTATAAAAAGATACTTTAGAAATATGCTACAGTATAAGTATACATGTAAATACTGTTTGGAGAAATGTGTAAATATATTACACAATTTCTATTGTGATTGTGAAAATGGTCATGACTTTTAGGGCTTGAACAGTTATAGTTAACTGTCTAAATATGCCCATTTAAAATATGCTGTAATTATTCTGAAAAGTCATTGTTGAACATGTATTTTCACCTTAAAAACTGCTATTTACAAGCTTAATTTAGGTTCTCTGTGTTTGAGCAAGAGCAGCACCAAACCAGTAGGTGGTGCTAATGTCCCAAATTTAGGTACGCGTTAACACGCCATTTACGCGTTAACACGCAATTTACGCGTTAACGCGACAGTTTCACACGTTTTGGCCCTTTTGGCCTTCCATAGTGTCACGGTGACACCGCCTGTCGTTACTGTTTGTAATCATTCTCATGACTATTAATTTGGTGACGCACACCTTCGTTTTATTGTATTTATTCATGAGATTGCGAAAAAGCGCTTACCTCATGGATACGATGAGCCTACGTCACCTGGCATCTTCCGTTCCGTGAGCGCCCGTGATGAGAATCGTATAGAGAGACGGGAATCCATACATCGTTTTTCCAAATTATATATTACACTTCTTTACAGGTAACTTTGAACAAACTAGCTTTCGGTTATAATAAACACTGTTAAACATATTACGGTGGGTTGAAAATAGTTTTTTTTTTAAACTTTATTTAAGTTTGTCATGAGATTGTTGCTTCGCAATTAGCGCGACAGCCTGCCATTATATGCAATACATCAAAAATACCGTTGCATGGAATCCATAAGAGTTGATGTTTCAGAGTTATGCATTTTCTTCGACTCACATATTTGGTCATTTAACCCCCTGTGATATGTCTATTAACAGCGAGTAATAGTACTAGAATAGGCTAGCCTATGTCTTAACACATTTAATTATTTTTTCCCCCAGAGTTTCCCCACATTTGTATGGTATTTACAAGATAATTAAATAATCGATATCAATTATATATAAAAAAATAAATACTTTAAGGCTTTTACTTTTATGGCACAACTAATCAAATAAAATGATGACACAAAAAATCTAGAAATTGGATGCAGTTATTATAAACTTTATTATAAACTGAATAACACAACAAATAAGTAAAGATAGATAGATAGATAGATAGATAGATAGATAGATACATGGTTTTACTACAGTTCTATTGTATCAATACAGTAAAACCATAGTAACCATCACTGTAGTAACCATGGTTTTACTAAATTATCTAGAATTACATTCAAGCCATTTTGTTACAACAAACATCTACAAAATAACAACAGAAAGAAAAGTTACCATTCTATGATACAGAGTTGATGACAGACAGACATAACTAGGCTACATAGATATCTATCATAGATAGATAGATGAAACCATCACATCAGCATTATTTCCTAAATATATTCCTAACTATATTACACTTATTTTATTCCTAAGTAACTATATTACACTATAATACACTTCTTTTCAGGAGGATTACAATGGCGCTGGGACAGTTTCTGTCAGATTGCAATAGAGCATTTCGGGAGTGCACCCGATTGGCACAAACAGACGACCAGGACTCTATTGAAACAATAATTACAAGGTAAGTTAACCTAAAAGGCAACTGATTATTAAGAAATATCTGTTCCAGCTCCTCTATTTTTGTATTTGACTTAAATTAAGGTAAGGCTATCCATTGATTGCCCTGTTTCTTGTTAAATTCTGTCTAGAATGGAAACGATGGCACGGAGTCTTCAATGGGCAAGAGGGAGACTTTGTGAATCCCAACTAGCTGACGGACTCTTAAATTTAATTGACGAGTTTGTGGCAGATGTTCGGCAGCAACGACAACCTGGTGGTATTGTTGTTTTTCACTATGAGAAACTAGTGGATGGGCTGGACTATATCGGAACTCTGATGGATAAAGAAATATACTTTCACATTAGAGGTTTTAATGTTCAATGTACCCACACTATAATGGAAAACATAAACCATGCAGTTGGATAAAGTGTAAAGTAAAGCATACTTGGATAAAGTGTAAAAAAAAACAAAAAAAAAACAGTCAAAGTAAGGTGGATGTTAAAGCACTAATCATTGTTATATCTAATTCAATGTTTTCTATTGCAGCTTTCCTTGGTTATCAAGTTCCACGCGTTAGGGGACATACTGGGCGTCCAAAGTGCCACATCACATCTGAACAACTGCAGTTTTTACTGTCTTTACAGTTCACCATACCCCAGATTGCAGAAATACTGGGCACTTCAAGTCGCACTGTGAAACGACGTCTTGGGTAAACATAGATCTTACTTATGAACCCAATGGTATTGTCATAATTTTGTTTAATTGCATAATGATAATTGTCAGCTTGACTTCACTACTTACAAACTTAAAATCATATAGATTTATTTAAAATTAAGTAAAATAAATCAATGTTACACTCAGAATTATCTTTAAATGTTTGATCCTAAACAGATCATTCAATCTATCTCTGCGTGGCCGTTTCACAAACATCTCTGATGCGGAGTTGGATGAAAGAGTCAAACAGGTGGTCAACGGCAATGACTTACTGGGTCCAGAAGCTGTACGAGCAAGACTTTTTGGAGAAGGTCTGCTGGTGCAACGGAGGCGTGTTCGCCAAAGTATGCTCCGGACCAACCCAGAAGGGGCTGCACGCAGAGCCATGTCTTCCAGACTACGCAGGCGGACATACCGAGTTGCAGGGCCAAATTCTTTATGGCATCTGGATGGCAACCACAAGCTAATTAGGTAACTTCCTCTTATATATATATATATATATATATATATAAAATACTTCAGGTCAGGACAATGTTTTTTTAACAAGTGTATTAATATTGCATTTCATTTTCAGGTGGAGAATTGTTATTCATGGGGCTATTGATGGTTTTAGCAGACTTGTTACATTTTTGGAAGCTTCAAACAACAACCGAAGCAGCACTGTGATGGAGAAGTTTGTTGAGGCTGTCGACCAGTATGGTGTGCCATCAAGAGTTCGCTGTGACCAAGGTGGAGAGAACAACGCCGTTTGTCTTTTCATGGAGGTTTTTCGAGGTTCTGACAGGGGGAGTGCTTTGAGGGGAAGGAGCACCCACAATCAGCGGATTGAGAGACTGTGGGGAGATGTTTGGAGAGGTGTTGTTAATGTGTACCATTCACTTTTCACCCTTTTAGAAGACGATGGAGTAGTAGACTGCAACAATGAGAAGCACCTTTGGGCACTCCATTACATCTACCTTCCCCGAATTAACCAGGACTTACATCTTTTTGTCAATCAGTGGAACCATCACCACCTGAGAACTGCAAGGTACATGTCGCCATATCAGATCTTTGTGCGTGGCTGTCTTCGCTTACAGGCTCAAAATCTGACTGGGATTCAAGGAGTGTTTGGTGCTGATGAGCAGCCTGCTCAACTGGATGCAGAAGTGCCTCACTCACCTCAGGTACCCACTTTTAACTGGCCAGACAGCGTTGAGGTCCCCTTGACTGAATATACCCTGGACAATGACCGCTTGGGTGAACTTCAGCAACTTGTTGATCCCTTGGGAGGACCAAGAGACAACCTTGGAGTGGACCTCTTGAGAGAGGCCATTAGGTTCCTTGACTCTCTGTAATAACCTTTTTATTGTTCTTTGTACTGTTTTTACATTGTATTTATGTACAGTACATCTCTCTTTCCCCATTTTAAGCACTGATTCATCTCGCTAAGGTTTGGTTTTGCTTTGTCTAATACATTCAGATTTTCCTTGAAATGTTCATAATATTTCTGCTTCAGAATCCTAGTTATTATCCAGTCAATTTAGTTTAGATGTTTCATTTTACATGCAGTTTACTTGATATCTGCAACATTCATAAGACAATTCTTTCATGTGTTAAAGTCAATAAAACTATAACAATATAAAATATTTCAGCCTATTTATTGTGTGAAATGGTGAACAGGGAAACAGTTCAGTAAAAACATCCAAACACGTTAAACAGGAATAAAAAAACATGAATTTGTTACAAAGGAACAAATGTAAGTAATATCTACTGAAGGCAAGTTTGAAGAACCCAAGTGAAGTATTTATTCAGAACAAGATCAAATATAAAAAAAAGGCATGCCGTGGCCTGGATCTCAAAAAAAAAAAAGTGAACATAGACTTACAAACAGTGAATACAGGAACAATACTTGACAAAGACACACGGCTAACATGAGGGCTTAGATACACAAGACTAATTACTAGACAAGGGTCACCTGTAGACATAATCAAGACAATCAATCAAGGACAACATGACACATTCACATGAGGAACACATGGCAGGATCACATGACTATAACAGGACTGTAACAGACATGAAACAAAACCAAAACATGACAGGAACTCAGATAAAATACAAAACTTGTCTACAAAAAAATAAAACATTTACTGGAAACCAAACTGGTCTGAACAGCCAATCCCTGTTTCCATTGCACTTTTAAACTCCCTATAGGTATTCTTGACTGGAATTCTTAAAATAAGTAAACATGTGTTTGCAGTGGGGTACATTGCCAGTCGTTCATCACCCTCATGGAGGAAGGACAGCTCTGGCTGGGGTTGAAACCCCATTGCTGGAACCCTCTCCAATCCTGTGGCAAATATTAAAATATCAGGTAGAGAAATTGGAGCTGCATCTCCACCTGTCAAGTGATGAGAAATATGTATGATTATAAACTCTTTCGTTTAAGTACTTAGTAGAGCTGCACGATTCTGAAATCACGTTTTTTTTTCTTTTAAATAGATCACAATTCTCACACAATTCTGAAAAGACAATAAAAAAAATAAAAATAAAAGTAATTTACTCAAGGTTCTGACAAACTGTTTATTGCTGCAGTCAATTTAATAAAGTTTAAAAATTAAAAAAGAAAAAGTTTGAATGAATGATTCAATGACTCTCTTATTAAGACTTCACTTGTTTAATCACTGGATGAATCATCATTTTTGAACAATCTCTTGCATTAATGATACAATGACAAATACATTAAAGGTGCTATCAGTGATGTCACGCGTTTTTTAGGCTAAAACAATTTTTTCACATACCGCAAACATCTCATCACTATCCGCTAGCTGCCTGTCCTCTGAACACACTGTAAAGAAACGTGGTCTCTGTAGACAGCCCAGGCTCCACAAACACAGCTCAAACAAACTGAGCAACAAACAGTTCGACCTGTATCACGAAACATAACAGACTGTTCCAGCCAATAACCGACAAGAATGATGTGGGGTGGGGTTTAGGGGGTTATTGCACGGATGAGGAGGAGGGAGGGTCTAGCTAGCTTATGTTTGATAATAATTCAAACATCAACAAGAGGTTATGCCAACCGAGATCACTGATAGCACCTTTAAACAGTTGCTTGTCTGCTGATGTAACAACGTAATTGATACAATCTTTATTTGAAGCACTTTTATTTGAAGTTACTTTCAAAAAGTGATTTACTCTATTATTTTTATCACTGTTATCCAAACTAAAAACTTGTATCGCAGTTCTTCGATTATCTATGATCATTTGAATTATTTTAACAAAAATAATTATACGGTGTGGTTGAAAAATACAATTTGTGAATTTCTGAGTTTGAAAACGGTCTTACCCTCCACCTCCAGAAGCCAGTCCCGCCAGAATGCAATGGTCCTGGTCTCTTGTCTCCTTTTATGGGAGCCTCTTGTTGAGCTGAATTGTGGCTTGAACAGCTCCACAATGTCAGCAGCAGTAATTTGGGCATCAGTTTTCAGAAATTGTTCTTGAAAAACTGTTGGGTGAGCCACAAGCTCATCTAGGAGCCCAAGGGCATTTAGACCTTCTTTGAACCTAAAGTAAAGATGGTAGTAGGAAAAATATTTTGTGTAAATACTAAATATATCACAGAGTAAACATTTTTAAACCTATTTGACCACTCAATGACATCTGGGTTCCAGAAAGTACAATGTGCAATTCTTTGAGAATAATTTAATATTAACACAATTGAAGAAATTTTCATGTATTTTCATAGAATTGCATGTACTATAAAAACAGTTAGTCCATTTCACAAGCACTACACTTATTAAAATCACACTACTGCTGTACGAAATTAAGAAATCTTATCATGGTAAAAACAAGCTCCACACACCCTGAATCTGAATGCTTTACAAGCTTCATTACGTCTCTTAGTTGGAATAAAGACTTATTGATGCATCTGCCACACAAAAGAATTCCTCTTCATCATTTTTCTTCATTCCTTAAACCATAACTTACTGCTGGAGTGCGGCATGAATACGGCCCTCTGTGTAAAACTCCAGGATTGCTGTCATCAGTTCGTCTCTCTGGGCCATGGAGTTTAGGTAGCATAAAGCTCCCATAAGAGACAGCTCATCTGTGGCTCCAGTGATTGCCTCTCTGGCCTCCTCTAATGTACCAGCACTTGCTATCTAGTATGAGAAGGAAGGAAGGAAAGGAATGTAAAGCACAACTGGAAGGCAGATATCTACATTTTCTGGAGAAAATGTGAGTGGTGCTTGCTGTGGCAAAACTCAGCAATCGTTTGTTAGGGTGCTTTACATGATTGCATACGAGCCAACAACCATGTCTGTACGATATTGTAGGGCTGAAATATGTTGCAATATGGTTTCTAGGTGGCTCTAAACGGTTGCTGGGGGGTGCTAGACAGTTTGTAGTTGACACAAATGGTTATTATGGAGTTTTTATAGACTTCTTAATATGTTATTAACATGTTAACAATAGAGGAGAATTTGATGCTTCACTAATGGGAAATTTCTGAAGTTATAACAAACTCTCAAATCCATTTGTCCTTTATAGACAATGGATATATATCTATTAAAACTACATATTTAATTAGTAATTACTACTATTAAAATAAATGCATGGAAACACTTTAACCTCTTTACATGTGTGATGTGAGAGTTACAGGTCCAGTTCATAAAAAGAGTCATATCTACAAACCAGTACATTGCCGCTTGACTGTTCTAACATTCTAATGATATTACAGTATAAAGTAATTTACAAACTTGCCTTGCGCAATTTGTCCTTCAACTCTGGGTCTGCCACCTCTTCTATGGAAGGGGCAAGCGGTGGAAGGCCACAGACTTGCCTGAAGAGCCGATCGGAGAAGAAGTGTGGAGAAACCCCTCCCTGAATTAGGCAAACTGCTACCATTTGGCCCACAAGCCTATATATCCCGTTGTGCAGAGCTATAGAGGAAAATTGTTTAAAATGTAAGGTCTTGATGCATTACCATTTATTAGTGTTTAGTGTAGGATACCCAGTGACTAATGTTATAATATAATAATATTAATATATTAATATAATAGTATTAAAGTGACATTTAAGATGATTGTGTGGAAAGCAAACATACCAACACTGTCTAGAGCCAAAGCTCGTGATTCGGAAGGCCCTTCAAAAATATGGTGCTCCTGGAGCTGGACCATGAGGAGACGACAGAACTCCCTTGTTGGCCCACCTTCATCAACAGCCCCTTCACCCACTCCACTCTCATCCACAAACACCACATCCAGCCTGGACTGGGGATCAAATGTGGACCGACTGAAAGCTCTCACCGCACAATCAAATTCCTCCCCACGGAGGACATTAACTTGATTGGCAGTGATAGCCCTCTGCCTCACCCTCGACCGCAGGCAAAGCATAATGTGAGTAATGTCCAAATGTCTGTATTGTAGATAAAAAATACATTGACATAAAGAAGGAATTAAATTACATATCTTTAAAATGCTCATATTCTGATACACAAGCTTAAACATGTTGTATAACACTTGGATGCTACTTTTCACCAGAATAAAGACTGGTAGATCTACAAAACAAGAGAATTTCACTTCATTGTTTTTTTCTTTTCTTGCAAGTTAGTTACTTGGCAGAATAAATATTGACCTACAAATGCAAGCATGTTGTGTTTTTAATTGCTTAAGAGCAGTATTGTCTGTGAAAGCATTAGAATTAGTAAGCATTCACTACTCACTCTTCAGGTATGCCAGGTGACAAGAGAGACATGTCGGAGCTCGGGGGTGAAATGGCGGGCCGTGGAGGTGAAATGACGTATAGTGGGGGAGAAATGGCGGGCCGTGGAGGTGAAATGACGTATAGTGGGGGAGAAATGGCGGGGCGTGGAGGTGAAATGGTGGGGCGTGGGGGTGAAATGGTGGGGCGTGGGGGTGAAATGACGTATAGTGGAGGAGAAATGGCGGGGCGTGGGGGTGAAATGATGTACCGTGGAGGTGAAATGGCGGGGCGTGGAGGTGAAATGGCGGGGCGTGGAGGTGAAATGACGTATAGTGGGGGAGAAATGGCGGGGCGTGGAGGTGAAATGGTGGGGCGTGGGGGTGAAATGGTGGGGCGTGGGGGTGAAATGACGTATAGTGGAGGAGAAATGGCGGGGCGTGGGGGTGAAATGATGTACCGTGGAGGTGAAATGGCGGGGCGTGGAGGTGAAATGGCGGGGCGTGGGGGTGAAATGATGTACCGTGGAGGTGAAATGGCGGGGCGTGGAGGTGAAATGGTGGGGCGTGGGGGTGAAATGATGTACCGTGGAGGTGAAATGGCGGGGCGTGGATGTGAAATGGCGGGGCGTGGGGGTGAAATGATGTACCGTGGAGGTGAAATGGCGGGGCGTGGAGGTGAAATGATGTACCGTGGAGGTGAAATGGCGGGGCGTGGAGGTGAAATGGCGGGTCGTGGGGTTGAAATGATGGACTGTGGGGTTGAAATGGTGGGGCGTGGGGTTGAAATGGCGGACTGTGGGGTTGAAATGGTGGGGCGTGGGGTTGAAATGGCGGACTGTGGGGTTGAAATGGTGGGGCGTGGGGTTGAAATGGCGGACTGTGGGGTTGAAATGGTGGGGCGTGGGGTTGAAATGGCGGACCGTGGAGGTGAAATGGTGGGGCGTGGGGTTGAAATGGTGGGGCGTGGGGTTGAAATGGCGGACTGTGGGGTTGAAATGGTGGGGCGTGGGGTTGAAATGGTGGGGCGTGGGGTTGAAATGGTGGGGCGTGGGGTTGAAATGGTGGGGCGTGGGGTTGAAATGGTGGGGCGTGGGGTTGAAATGGCGGACCGTGGGGGTGAAATGGTGGGGCGTGGGGTTGAAATGGTGGACTGTGGGGTTGAAATGGCGGGCCGTGGAGGTGAAATGGTGGGGCGTGGGGTTGAAATGGTGGACTGTGGGGTTGAAATGGCGGGCCGTGGAGGTGAAATGGTGGGGCGTGGGGTTGAAATGGTGGGGCGTGGGGTTGAAATGGCGGACTGTGGGGTTGAAATGGTGGGGCGTGGGGTTGAAATGGTGGGGCGTGGGGTTGAAATGGTGGGGCGTGGGGTTGAAATGGCGGACCGTGGGGGTGAAATGGCGGGTGAAAATCCAGTCGATGAGATGTCTGTATTTGTAAGCAATTCCTGAAATGATAACACATTCATCACATATATTGTACACTTATACATATATATACTTATACAATATTATATATTTATATATAGTTGAGGGAGTGAAACCTGCCAATGAATGAAAAATATCTGTAGTTATTCAATAAAGAAAATAATAATGATAATGCACAGATAATTACTATTTGTAGTAATCACATAATAACACACATGTATCACATGTTCTTACCTGTACCTCATCCGAAGATAACCACAACACATAAAGAGTGGAAGGCCCATCTATGCCATGATCTTCTAGGGTACCTACTAGATTGCTATATAACGGAGTTGGTGAGAGTGGCAACTGCACTGAGAACACTTCACTTGCCATGTCATCAACACCAGCAAATGCAACCAGGTCCTGTCAGAAGCAAAATAAATTATCAGTAATTGAAACAACTTTCTTCAACAAATTAAAAAGTAGATAATAAAATAGCAATTAACCTGAAATGACTGAGAGACATTGAATCTCCTCTTCAGGATTCTCCCATCTGGGTATTTAAATTGTATCATAAGACCATCGGCCGGCTCAGGAATTGCTGATATATGCCTCCGGCGATCATCTATTGCCTTTTTAAAAAGTTAAACATTTTTAGTTACATACACAGAAAAAAATATTGTGGCCAAATTTTTGACGACATCATATTTGAATATACCTTTCTGCGTCGCCTTTCACACTCTTCCATCTGTCTCCTTCTTATCTCCTGTTACATTTGAAAATGTACAAACACAAAATAACATATTTTGAAGAACAGTTTCTTGTCGACATTGACTTCCATAGTATTTATTTTCCACTGTGGAAGTCAATAGCTACAACCAAGTGTCTGGTCACCAACATTCACAAAATATCTTATTTTGTGTTCAACAGATTTTTTTTATTTTTTTTTTATCATACAGGCACCAAACAACTAGTATTATTTGTATTATTATAGGCCTACTTACCCTTGCTCTGTCAATTTCCAGGGAGTTTTTGTACTCTATATCTTGTTGTTGCCTTAGGGCCCTCCATGCCCTTAAATCCTGCACAGATCCATATAAACACATGCTTATTTAAGAAAAAATAATATAAATGTTGATTTTGAGGTAGTAGTGCAGCATATAACACAATAAGAAATACTACTCAATTCTGTTTGTAAATAGAATGAATCCATGAATAATGAATGGAACTGATCTAGCGAACAACAGCTTGGTGTAACTCTGGTCTATTAACCTACTAATTGTAGTGAAACACTTTTTCATTTACATTTTTCCCCAATCACATTTTCAATCATAAAAAATTAGGTCACTCAAAAGCTTAAACACTCAAATTTCATCCTGTGAAAATCGCCAGAAGCTGTTCTTAGAAAAGAGTTTACAGTACACAAATATTACTTGCTGAACAAAAGTTTCCTTTTAATATCTTAAACAAATTGTTACATTGTCATCTTGCACTATAGCTTCATCCTCAGCTGGCTCCAAAACCTGAAAAAGATCAAAAAGCTGTTCTTAGAAAAAACCCATATCCCTTGCTGTAAACTGTCACACATGTTAATCATGGATTGCTTTACATTTTAACAATTGATAAATTTACATTGTCATCTTGCACTAAATCTTCATCTCCAGCTCGCTCCAGAACCTAAAAAAAAAATATATATATTCTATCAAAACAAATTACTTGCTGAAGAAGTGTCATTTAATCACATAAATGATCTACTACAGTTTTTCTTCACTGCTTTTGAGCATTTCTCAGATCAGATAGGAAATTCTCAAAACTGATTGGTCAGATGCCACATCACGTTGACACTTGTGCAAAATGCACATAAAAGGAGCTGAGCTGAAAAAACATTTAGATAGAATCATAACCTTGGTCTAATGTACACAGCAGAACGTGAGTTCCTGAGTTCTTGGCAGGACTTTATGGTAGCGGGGCAAACTGTGGGGAGGATTAATGGGATAATCTGCCTGTGCCGATTTAATCGGCAGAGTGTGAATTCACACTGCTGCACTTCAGGAAATTCCTCCCTTATTTTTGCCACAAATTCCCTCTCAGACATGGAATGTGGGACAACCAATAGTTTTTGTGTTGTTCCAGCTGTAAAGAGGGGTAAAAAAAGGTTTAGGCAGAGCATGAGAAAGAACAATTTGATTGGTTACAAGATCCACTTTTAACAGCTGTTTTCAGAAATAGCTTACTGCACATTTAAAGGCCCCATATTGTTCACCTTTCTAAAGTTTTATTTTAGGTTTTGATGTCCTTAAGAATATATATTTGCTGTATAAGCACCAAAAAGCATCTCAATATTTATTTTACAGCTCCTTTCTCAGGAGCTCTGCCAAGAACAAGTCGATTTTGGTCTGTCTACTTAATATTCATGAGCCTCTCTTCTGATTGGCCCGTTGTTTTCTGAGTGAGCCACCATTGGTAGGGGTGGAGACTGAAGGCGGAGACTGAGTAGTTCTGACATCACATTTATACAGAAGTCACAATGGCTCCTGAAATGGCACAGCTATTTTAAAACAGTCGTCTGTGGATCGACTGTTTTGAAACTTATATTATAGTTTTACAGACCCTAGAGCTCTGTTATCATGAAGAAAGCCAAGGGATTTCAGTTTTGACAATATGGGACCTTTAAAATAATCATGTCATGTACAAGTTATGTGAAATTTTACTTTACACTGTAAAAAATTTGTAACCCTCCCAAATCAAAAATTTCAATTGACCGATAACATCTAAATTTTTCAATTGGCCCAAGTGAAAATCTGTACATTTAATTTTAGAATTTACAGAATTTCACTTGGTCCAATTGAAAAATTTAGATGTTATCGGTCAATTGAAATTTTTGATTTGGGAGGGTTACAAATTTTTTACAGTGTAATAGTTACATATTTTAGCATAAAATATGCACTTACGCCTTGGCATATATATTGTGTCATTCCCATTTTGAATCAAACCCATTCTTATTCTTGCCAGGCGCACTCTCGGTGGTCGTTGTGTCGCAGATGTTCCCTGTCCCCTTTGGAACATCCTCAGTCTTATTCAACACAAAATACAGAACACATTACTTAAAAAATGAACAGGTATAACTTATCAAGAGCCCAACTAAAGCAGTCACTAATCACCATCATGGTAACTAAAACAATAAATCAACAACATCTAAACCTCTGTTAATTCTCAAACAGAACTGTAGCAGAACAGAAGTTAAGGCAGTCTGGTTAGTAATAAGTGAAGCTGGTAATGCTGTTTGTGAGTGTTGTTTAATCCTCCTTTGCTGAGATCTTGAGGGATTTTATGTTTTTTATGTTAATTTGATTTCATCAAGGCTGTGTCTGAAGTAAGATGTAGTTATTGTGTTTCTGCTCGTCGCTTCTCTCTTCTTTCTGTTCTTGTTATTTCTCTAAATTGACATTCCCAAAATTCCCTGCGTGAGACTTCACATTTAATGTTATTTCATTTAAATAATTATGTTTCTTCTTAGTTTTTGTTTTCAGTTATGTACATTTGGGGTTTATATTACATATAATTTGTTTAATTAATGTCTATGGCATTATTTGGAGTCATGCGTGTCACTATGATGTTGTTTTGCATTTGTAGACTGTACACCATCTTTACATTATCATGTACAATCAACTTATGGAAAACGAATGGTGGTGATCTTTGAATCATCACAATCTATTAAAGTTACTGCATTGTTATAGGCAGAGAAAGTTTGGGGGTTTTTTCTTGGAGTGTGCGGGTTTTAAGTATAGCAGAGGTTTTAAGGTGGAAATCATCAATATAGACTAGGCCTATTTATTAGCCTATTTAAATTATTGTTCATCCATAGGTAATTTTGATCAACGGCGAAGGTTTTACTGCAAATAATGTGGTAAAACCATGGTTAATTTTCATAAGGGTACAAATTACTAGTCACATTGGATAAAAGAATCTGATAAATGCAATGCAAATGTATCTGGGTCATTATACGAAAACGTGCCATTTCCCACTTTTAATGTTTGATTTTCAAAGTACTGTTTTGAAAATCTTTAAGCCCCTTTTTGGATGGAGTAGATCCTGCTTTTCTGATGTATCAAATACTTATGTCATGCAATAAAATGCAAATTAATTACTTAAAAAATCATACAATGTTATTTTCTGGATTTTTGTTTTAGATTCCGTCACTCACAGTTGAAGAGTACCTATGATAAAAATGACAGACTTCTACATGCTTTGTAAGTGGGAAAACCTGCAAAATCGGCAGTGTATCAAATACTTTTTCTCCCCACTGTATATTATGTAAATACTATTAGTAAGAAAAGTACGTCTGTGAAAATTCTCAGTCACCCAGGTCATAGTTATCCAAGAAGGGTTGGCTCAGGGGTGACAACCCCACAGAGGTTAAATACCTGGCACTCCCCATCAGTCATTTAGAACTGAAGAAACCCCTTGGATGAGAGGCAAAGCAAAGTCCAGTTGCCCTTGATTTAACCCTTCTTGGGTTTACAACATGGGTAAGACACACAAAAGCATACTTTCGTCAACCCTGTTACCCTGGAATGATAACAGGGTTGACGGTAACAGGGTTGACGAAAAATGTTATTGGCTGCCATTACTAGCCATGAGGTATAGGTAATGACACCACATTATGTGCCTTATTGAGAGGCTTAAATGTTGTAATATATGTACATTTTTAAATATGTACAAATAACTTTTTAACCTATGCTTTTCTGGTAACAGGGCTGACACAATGAGCGTGTCCCTGTCTTTCAGACATTACATAAACATAAAGAAAATTCATTAAAAGAAGATAACACTTACTTGTTTTCTACCATCAACATCATGAAAGGCAGATGATGTCACTTCCTGGAACTGATGCAACTTTTGGAACAGTCTATTATCTTTAAAGAGGTGTTTTCATAAAAAGTAACAGGGTTGACGAGAACCTAGGGACCCGACTAAATTGTGTTTTTTTTCTAAATTTGACACATGTTAAGAATAAAATCCATTCATGACTAATGAACTGACACTTAATGCTTTATACAAGTATATGGTTTTTTATGATATTTTGACTTTTTTGGCCTCAATAGCAAGTAGAAGTAGAAAAATCATACTGAGGGACAGGCCATTTTCAACATTTCTGCAAGATGCTTTGCACAAAAATGTGATTAAAATCCTTTAAAAACAAAAGAAACAGAAATTAATTTATTCTTATATTATGAGACATATTATGGAAACTAAATTATAAAATATTTTATTTGTTTTATGGTTTATTAAGATTTACAGAGCTTTTTTTTCTGAGGGACACAAAATGGCACGTTTTCGTATAATGACCCATCTATTTCATCTGTTAACTGAAAATTAATGTAATAAAAATAAATTTGCAACTGCCATTGAGATTGGTGTACATTGCTTTTTTTTTTTATCCATTATAGTGAATTTTGGTTAGCATGAGTAACTGATTATAAATCGTGGACCGACCGTGGTCCGCCAGAAAACACTTATTATAAACCAGCGGCACGATAGCGGACCACCGTCGGGAAAGCGTCGGTGATCCGCCGGTGGCCGCCACTGGCCCGCTGGACTCATGTTAGCTGGGTAGGCTTTTTAGAACGTATGCATAATAATAATAACAACAATAATAATAATACCGTAATAAGAAAAAGAAGAATAAGAACCCATTCTACCATGCGAACCTACAAGTTAAGCAAGCATTACTAGGCTTACCTGTCGATTAGTCCTTCTCCTGCAGAATTTTCTCCGTCTTCTGCCAGTCTGTTTTGAATCAAAGAACTGAACCTATCTGCCAGAGAATTCAGCCTTCTGTGTCGCTCCATCAGCTCTCAAAGTCTCAATATCTTGATTGTCGAAAACGAAGACCTCAAATCACAAAATGGAGTTTAAATAATGCGCGGGCAGATTCCTAACCAATGGACGGCGGCGGCGTTTCTTAGTGCGAAATTTTGAATTCGAATTCTACCCATAATTCTTCTCAACGGGGCTATATGGCCTATTATTATTAATAATATTAATACTAATTGTTATTAATAATAATATTAATACTAATTGTTATTAATAATAATATTAATACTAATTGTTATTAATAATAATATTAATACTAATTGTTATTAATAATAATAATAATAATACAGGGCTTTTCTTGGGTCAAATTATAGTCTTCGGTGGTGGTCTTTTTTTAAGATGTGATTTTACCACTGGATTTCATAGCTTTTCATAGCTTTTCTATTTTGTTGACCTGATAATTATGTTGGTATATAATCATTAATATTAAAAAAGTAGATGGAAAAGAAGCAATGAAAAAGTTTATTTTGTAATTTAACTTTTTTTATTGTTCAACAGTCAAAACTTGGAGTCCTCACCATTATTCAGTAATCATCTTTGCAATTACACATTCAGCCAGTAGGCTAGCCACCATCAGTCAAACAAAACAAAAGCACATAAGAAATAGCCTAGTTAAGGGACCCGCACTTCACAATTAAATTTTCAGAGCCTAATGCAAATGCAAAAATTAAAAATTAAAACCAGACATACTTTTTCTTGTTTTTCCAGTATCAATGGATAGTTGCCTTTTCTCCCCCTTTTTAAATTAATTGTGCTAAATTGTGACTTCAGAAACAAACATTTGAATAAATGAAATATAACAGATTTTTTCGTATTAAATTTGCGCCGTGCACTAACTTTATCATTTCATTGATGCAACGGCTTTATTTACACTGCATGCACGTTGAGAAGTTTGAGAGATGGAACACAGGACGACATTTTTTACCCAAAGTAGCAGTTTTTATTGTTAATAACTGCACTGTTAAGTGTTAACCCTTGCGGTAGCCTAAATAAAGGCCATATTCTGACAATATCATTTTCCATTAAAACAGTGTTGCCAGTATTTTACTGTAAAAAAAAAAATGGTAAGGTCTAACAGTCTGTGCTAACAAAACATTGAATAAGCTTGGTTGAGATAATCTAACATAGCCAACAACAACTAGGCTATGCGGAAAAATAATTCGTATTCGTAAAGCATAACAAAACAAACATAACATAGAACAAAGACGCTGCTTCTCTGTCTGGAACGCATCTCTCTCTCGTTTCTTCTCCTCATTGCCGTCAACCTATGAGAAAGAGAGCTGCGCGCTCATAGAGGCAGAGCGACACAGAAGGGAAACAGAAAGAAACATAACATAAGACATGGACTATAACCACCGACCGTAATAGCCTATATCATAACCTATAACAAGAATATCGTTGTATGGGTCTAAAGACAAAACCTCAATAGCTAATAGCCTATATGACATAACAAAAATGACATTTACAGTCTAATGATCAGATGCCGTTCATAATTCCGGTAGTTAGTGTAGTTAGATGTTCCAAACATATTTTCATACATAGCCTATTATCCTTTCCACTCAATTGCCAAAATGGGGACATGCAGAAAATGCTTCTTTTTTTTCTTTTTTTGTAGTTTTTATTATCCTAATGTTTTTAATTATATATTTAAAATTTGTAGTTAGCTTAATGGACATTAGGCTTAATAATAAAATGTATTTTAGAGTTATTTTTTCATGCAATTTTATTGCTGTTTTATTTTATTTTATTCCTGGGGACAGAAGAAAAGACATTCCCTTTCGGTGGAATGACTCATAGGCTATAGGCCTATAGGCCATCTGCGCATCTATACTTTACAGCTATTATATGGAGATAAATTTGCTGCCAACACTGATTAAGAATACACTATTAATAAACAATTAAAATGCTATGTAATTTTTTCAGACACATTTATTATCATTAGCCCACTTTTGCCGGTGCTTTGCGGCAATATGCATGCGCTTTGCACTCAGGATTGAATATAAACATGCGATTAGTCCGTGCTTAAATGAATGACCCTAGGAAAAATATTTAGTCTATGGCAACTCTAATCAATAGCCCATTAAATAGCTGACATGATTTAATTAGTAGCCTAATTAGTTCCCAGCTCTTACATTAAACTGAGTTAGCATAATTAGTTAATTAACTAATAAAATCACAAAATAAATTTTCATAAGATGCTAACATATAGCATTGCTTATTCCACCACACAAATGACTGTTTATAAGGTGACAATCCGTTATACGATTGTAGGCTGTATCTTGAAGATTTTTGTATTTTATTGTATCTTCGATCTGTTATAAACACGAAGATTGACATTTCGTTAATAAAATAAATAATAACACAATGTTGTAAAAAAATAAACAACTCTAAGTTCTGGCTATTGTCACAACGCGCTGAGTGGAAGACAGACTAGAACAGGATGATGAAGAAAGTTTCTTTAATACTCAAAATAATTTCCAGAACAGAGAGATACTCACACACATGTAGCCAGGGCCGTTTCTAGGCATAGGCAAACTAGGCAGTTGCTTAGGGCGCAAACAGCCGGGGGCGCCAGTAAGAGCCCTAGTCACACCAAGAGATTTTTTTCTCGCCCAAGCAAGTGGAAGAATTTTTTTTTTACATTTCCAATAACAGACAGTATATTTGCACAAAATTCCTGTGTTTATGACAAAAAGACACCTGCCACTAAATATCTACAGTGGGTAGGTCGTTGGGCGCGAGGTGATTGAAAGTAGCTTTTTTTACACATTATAATGTATAATGTGCAAAGTGTGTGTTGATATATATACGATATATATCAATCAGATTCACAAGGCTTAATGTGTTATCAGAAGGGGCTCTCTAACAAATAATGCATAGTAGTTAAATTATAAAAAGATGCTTTAGAAATATGCTACAGTAGGAGTGTAGGCTACATGAAAATACAATTTGAAGGAAATGTGTAATATTATCCTAACACAACTTCTATTGTGATTGTAAAAATGGTCATGACTTTCAGAGGCCAATTTAAAATATGCTGTAATTATATGTAGGCCTAGTTGTAACCTATATTCTGAAAAGTCATTGTTGAACATGTATTTTCACCTTAAAAACTGCTATTTACAAGCTTAATTTAGGTTCTCTGTGTTTGAGCAAGAGCAGCACCAAACCAGTAGGTGGTGCTAATGTCCCAAATTTAGGTACGCGTTAACACGCCATTTACGCGTTAACACGCAATTTACGCGTTAACACGTAAATACGCGTTAACGCGTAATGACGTGTTAACGCGTAAATTGCGTGTTAACACGTAAATACGCGTTAACGCGACAGTTTCACACGTTTTGGCCCTTTTGGCCTTCCATATGACACAACACCTTTATTTTATTTGAATTATTCATGATAGAGTGACTCAAGCACTACGCTGAACATACCTCATGAGCCATCATGAGCAACGACACTGATGGAAGGGTAACTTCCAGGAAACTGAATAGATAGATCACGAGTGTATTAGCACTCCAAATCTATCCAACATTTTGGCGAGAATATAGATTAATCTCTTGTTCTGTGTAGTATTAATAAAATATTATTACTTTTGGTCCTATATTCATGATTTCACAATGTAATATCCATTGTAAAAAAAGAAAAGCAGAAGTTCTGTTTCATTTCATTTATTAAAAATTCAAGCCAATCACTTTAGATTATTATTATTACGCATGTGTGTGTGTGTTTGTGTTTGTGTGTAGTGTGTGTTGTAATATAACTTTGTAATATATATATATATATATATATATATATATATATATATATATATATATATATATATATATACATACAGGCGCTTCTCAATAAATTCGAATGTCGTGGAAAAGTTCATTTATTTCAGGAATTCAACTTTACAGGTGAAACTAATATACACTTTTTACATGCAAAGTGAGATATTTCAAGCCTTTATTTGTTATAATTTTGATGATTATGGCTTACAGCTTTTGAAACCCCCAAATTCAAAATCTCAGAAAATTTGAATATTACATGAAATCAACAAAAAAAGGATTTTAAATACAGAAATGTTGGTTCTCTGAAAAGTATAATGCATATGTACTCAATACTTGGTTTGGGCCACTTTTGCTTATAGACAGTTTCACCTGTTAAGTTGAATTCCTGAAAAAATTAACTTTTCCAAGACATTCTAATTTATAACCACCTTTATAGCCTATATATATATATATATATATTATTTGTTATATTTTATTGAGCTTGTTATCTTCGAAAAATACTGCAAAACAATGCATCTCAAATCTCAGATTCTTCTAAATTCTCAGATTCAAGGCTTAATGGTGTTAACAGAAGGGGTTCTCTAACAAATAATGCATAGTGGTTCAATTATAAAAAGATACTTTAGAAATATGCTACAGTATAAGTATACATGTAAATACTGTTTGGAGAAATGTGTAAATATATTACACAATTTCTATTGTGATTGTGAAAATGGTCATGACTTTTAGGGCTTGAACAGTTATAGTTAACTGTCTAAATATGCCCATTTAAAATATGCTGTAATTATTCTGAAAAGTCATTGTTGAACATGTATTTTCACCTTAAAAACTGCTATTTACAAGCTTAATTTAGGTTCTCTGTGTTTGAGCAAGAGCAGCACCAAACCAGTAGGTGGTGCTAATATCCCAAATTTAGGTACGCGTTAACACGCCATTTACGCGTTAACACGCAATTTACGCGTTAACACGTAAATACGCGTTAACGCGTAATGACGTGTTAACGCGTAAATTGCGTGTTAACACGTAAATACGTGTTAACGCGACAGTTTCACACGTTTTGGCCCTTTTGGCCTTCCATATTACAGCTGCGTTCCGACTCCGGCGATCAGCAGCCCTCCGGACCAGATACGCAGAGCTTCTATTTTTGCCGGATGCCGGAGCGCTCCGCAGCACTACAGGGCAGAGTACGCAGGACAGGAAGTCGAGTGACAAAACAGAACAGCCAGAAACAAAATAAAAGATCCGTTTAATTTTCAAAATAAAATACACCGCGCTCATATTTCCCTACACTACACCTTGAAAACGTCATAATGGGCGGAGACAGGCTTGTTGAAGTTTTAACCCCGTTGACACGATGGATGAAGAAATGAAAAGAGAAAAGAAAAGAGTTCTATCCTATACTCCTTCGGATGGAAAACTGTTCCTGGTTTGGTAGTTCTGTTTATAGAAACTACATATCGCGCGATCATACCAGAATTCGCGAGATTACATGGGGCATCGTGACGTCAGCTGTCAGTCATCACCGCAGCCGTTACGCAACAAATACGGACATGGTGGGTATTGACGGACGACGGAACACGGAGCTTGTGCGGAGCGGTTACGCATCTGGTGGAAATTAAATTGACAGACACTGTAGACGAGAGAGTCGAGAGATATTTAATTTTTTTTAACCATTTATGTAACGTTTCTTTTAAAACATTAGAGGCACAAATCCAGTGTTTTGTTCGATACATTAATCACTACATTAGCACACAAATTTATGTAGCTATAAATGTTTAACGTAGAAATCAAAATTTTATCAACTACTGAATTGACCTTATTATATATATACACATTACATTTTAACTAAATAGCTGCTATTGAGTTTACAACTTCATGTGTTTTACCCTGCAGCTTTTTCGATTTTATAATTTTTATATATATAATTTTTTTTGGTTTATTGCAGTACAAAATCATATGCATGTAAACACTGCAAGCAAAATTATAACCCTCATCAAATATTAGTATAGAACAGTTTATATAGATATATATATAATTACCTCATGAGGATGGTGCTCCAATGACCATTGGGAGTTTCATGCAGTATTTTTTACCCGGTTTATGAAAAGTGGCAAACTGAGATGTCCTGAACATGCATAATCATAACATTGTCTCACGGCTCTTTGCTTCATGTAGTGACTCCACAGCATCAGAAATACATAGAGAAACTTTTAATTCTTTTATTTAACGCACATTTAAAAAAAGTGAACCACACTATACAAATGGTTTTCCGGTAGCAGGTAACAATGCAGACACGTCTACAGACCCGTCCAACTCGTTCGTTCTTGGGACGTGCAGCTAAAATTGCACCTTTTTCCTAAATGATTTCCTTTCTTCTCTTAAAACATCTCTGAAGCCCCTCATTGCTAAGATTCCAATACATTTTTGTTCATTTATTCCTCATTTAAATGCTGATAGGCAATAACATGCTTAATGTGTAGGGTTTATTTCTGATTGGGTTTTTAAAACCGGCAATGTTTTAATTTGCGAGATTAAAGCTGGAGGTCTCTGTTTGTATATACATTTCCAATGCAGTCGGTCCATAACGCAGGGCAGCAGTAAAGTCAGTCTCTGGCACAAACACACATTCTCCTCTTCTGTTAGTCCTTCTGCTTTTTAAACTCAACACAGGCCGAACATCAAAAGGAAGGATATTTTATTACCAGAGACAACTTAAAAAAGTCAGAGAGACAGACAGACAGAAAAGACGTGGAGGAGCGTAGAAATGTTTAG
This sequence comes from Carassius carassius, assembly GCF_963082965.1. Taxonomy (NCBI): domain Eukaryota; kingdom Metazoa; phylum Chordata; class Actinopteri; order Cypriniformes; family Cyprinidae; genus Carassius; species Carassius carassius. The sequence continues at coordinate 3,462,087 of NC_081774.1, read as the reverse complement.
GCCAAGTAGCTGTAGGTGTCCTTCTCTCCATCCACCCGCTCCAGATACTCCTTCTCTATGAGGATGTCAATGCACTTCTGCAAAACATAACAACCCAAAGTACATATGAGTGTTTTTTTTTTTTTTTTTTGCAATGCATCCAACAACATTGAGTCCTTCAATTTGAGGAAGGGCAAATGAAGACTCACAGAAAACCTGTAAAAACTGTTAAGCAGACTAGATTTGTTGAAGAGGATCAACCAACCTTGATTACAGGGACTCTGGGTTTGAACCGGGATGAGAGCTGATTCAGAACCTCAGCCAGAAGCTGCTGATGCTTCAGAACCTTCCTCATCTTCATGATCCTCACTATGGCAGCCTGCACATAGAGGAACACTTAATCAGCATATTAGAATGATTTCTGAATGATCATGTGATGCTTTAGACTGGAGTAATGATGCTGAAAATTCAGCTTTGATCACAGAAATAAATTACACTTGAACATATATTCAAATAGAAAACAGATATTATAACATTATTCCTCAATATAACTTTTTTTTTTTTTTTCTCCATCAAATAGATTCAGCCTTGGTGAGAACAGGAGGCTTGGACATGATACCTGAATCAGGAGCTTCCTGTCCTCTTCGATGTTTTTATGGGTCGTTTCCTGTTCCTGTTTCTGCTCTGTCTTCATTGGCACGTTAATGTTCACTCTTAGTTTTTTACTGGAGAGAAAATACCTCAGCCATCAATACATTTACAAATTCATTTGCTCTGCTGCATTCTAAAGCACAAAATGAGAAACATCAAATATAGATCCATAATCGTTTGCAATGACCTACTTTTTATAGCCCAGGAAGAGTTTTATGAGGGTCTCGGGTTTGAATTCCACTTCATCCACGTTTGCATTCTCGTCCTCCAAAACCTGCATAAGACATACACTGATGATCACAACTGAAAACAATACACAACTACATTCAATATGAGCCTGTTTTGAGTCAAGATGAAATGGCAGTCACAGCCCATGTTGTGTCTGTAAACTTTAGGTTTTCAGAGCGAAACAAAATATAAGGACGGTCTTACATTGGAAAGTTAATTGTGTTGTGAATGGTTCAATAGCAAAAAGGCGTATGAGTGGAACGAGGAGGATAACCTAAATAACACCTAAATAGCTGTTTGGCTATTGGTTAACACTATTTATGGCCTTGATGACATCAGCAGAAAGGGAAAGCGGTTTCAGAGGTTGATTCGTTACATTTAAATAAACAATATGAGAAAACAGGCTCAATTGTGTCAGTTTTACTTCATAATGACTTTGCAGGAATCTGTTTTGTTTTGATTAGGGACAAAAAATGCTTACCAGCAGCTTGGATTTCAATAAAATTTGCAAAACCTGCACCAATATGTCCTTAAATACAAAAAAAAAATTCTCTGTTAGTGTGTCAAATCAACATCTGGATCTTCTTTTAGCATTATTGCAGAGAGTCCTCTTTTGTTTCCTTACTATCTTGATCTGTGTGCTGTCCGTCAGCTGCTGGACTGTATAAATGTCTTCTGTGTTATACTGCAGTAGAATGGCCATCTGAAATGTAGACGCCTGTAAGGAAACACACAACCAGTCTGATTAAGATTCATGCACTATTAATGCACTAATTATCCTAGTAATTGGTTATTATCACTGTTATATTTAACAAATGCACACAACCGTTCAAAACGTTTGCGGTCAGTTACATTCCTTTTCTGAATTCCTTTTCAGCGAGGATGCACTAAACTGATCAAAAGTGACAGTAAAGACATTCATAATATCATAAAAGATGTTCATTTAGAACATATTATAAAATGCTGTTCTATAGAACTTTCTATTCATCAAAGCAGCCTGAAAAAATGCATGCAGTTTCCTGTCAGACCTGTAAGGTGTAGCGGTTTTTGAAGCAGTTGGTGACCAGTTCTCCTTTGGACAGATGGTAAAGCCAGGTGAGCTTTCGGCCACTGTGTCTGCTGGCATAGAAGGCTGTGAACCTTTGGTAACTCCTCTCCAACTGTGTCAGAAAAGACAGATCATGGATCTACTAAAACCTTGGAAGGACCAGGAGCAAGTGATTAACATGCAAGCCTATTTGTTTTACTACCTCAGATGGCAGAGCAAAAGTGCAGGACTGCTGGAAGGGCCATGACCCCGAGCTCAACACCTGGATGCTGAAGTCCACTGAAAGCAACACAACATTTGTAAAGGACTTCAACCACAAATGACAGCAGCAAAGAAGAGTGCAGCTCATCCTTACGGTCTAAAGGCTCAGAGTTTGTGAGGTGCTTCTTGAACTGTTCGTTGAGGTCTTTACTGACGCCAATGTCCTGGAACATGCGCTGGAGTTTCGATGTGTATTCAAAGCCACACGCTTGCTAAAAAAGACAAGCCAAACCATGTTAGACACAAGCACTGATCATCAGAACCAAAACTACAAAAAGGACAAGGGCGCCACCAGGGTTGGGTGGAATAGAAAAAGAAGATCAATATGTATCGGTTATGAACTGTCTTTGGACGGTGCTAGCAACATCAACACCAGAGAATGCTGATAAACTGATCAAATGTATCATGTGATTGCAATCCAAGTCACTTCGGATTAGTGTTGTTAGTTAAAACTAAAACTGTTACAAATTGTTTTCGTTAATCAAAGTTATGATAAAATAAAATGAAACATTAAATGAAAAAAATAAAAAGAAATCTAAAAAACATTTTTTTGTAAAGCTGATAAAACCACAACATTACTACAACTGAAAATATTGGGATAATTTAAATTATTAATAAATACTATAATAGTATATAAATAATAGTAAAGTAAAACTGCTTTGGATAAAGACATCCTACCAAATGCATAAATGTAAAAGAGAGTCAGATAGAGGTTGACCGATATTGGTTTTTCACTGGTCGATGGCGATATTTGGAAATCAGGGCAGCCGCCGATGGCCGATATATGATGCTGATTTTTTTGCCTACTATGTTTGGCCGATTTTCTTTTTCTTTTTTTTTCATTCATCTCATTAAAGTGAGTTTAAACAAATGATTGCAGGGTACAAGATAGTAATAGTAGTAGTACCACAATTCAGAGTATTAATGCATGTCTCAAAACAATTCTGAAGCATGCTATTTGTTTACGTTTACTGACAGACACAAGTGTTTCCCAAGGACTGCAAATTAATTCTCTGCCAGCAGGGGGTGCTGTTGGAGCGGAGATATCGCGGTTTTTCTGGTAACGGCTGTAATCAAAAAAGCGCTGCTCACAAACACTTCTTTAATCACCCCCCAGTAAAAATCGCATTCCGGGGGTAAAATACCCATTCATTATTGGGGTGGCTTTAACCCGTGGACATAAACAACATCCCGCAGCAACAGTGTAAAAGTAGCCAGACTTGGCAGCGCTGCCTCAGAGGGAGCCTGCCTATAAATCGGCCTAATTTGCAGCACAATCGGCCGATTCCGATTAATTAAAAAAAAAAAAAAAAAATTTAGTTGACCTCTACGGTCAAATAAAAGGCAAGAAGTAAAATACAATAAAAAAAGTTTAAATAAATATTCAAGACTTGTTTCAAGACTTGTTTTTCATATACATTCTCACTTAATGACAAGAAGAAAAAAATGTATAATGTTAACGCATCACATGAATCAGACAGTGAAGTGATTCTCTGAAATGATTCCAACTCTTTGCTCCTGAAGTTTAAAATCAGAGATGCGAGCAAGAATAAAACATTGCATCCGGTGCTCATTTTAAGAACTGCAAGCTTTATGGATCATTTAAACAGAGGTTTATATTTTCCTAAGCTGTGGAAGAACTGTTGCACCTTTAGTTTGGAGATCATGCTGGCCTCTGCGTCGTCGCTGGCGCTGTTCTGATGGACCAGACGCTTGGCCAGCATCTTCGCATAGAACTTCTGGAACACGTCCTTGTCCTCAATATACTTAAACACCACCATCTACAAAAAAATAAAAAAAATAAATAATTATGTGAAATCAGGCAAAAATCGCTGTGAAAGTGCAAAGTTTTGCAAAAACGCACCACTTGATTCAGAGTGTCTTCAAGTTCAGCCTCTTCTGGGTTTTTGGAGCTGAAATATCAGACAGATTTTGATTGAGCACAGGGATTTAATAACACATTTACAGTGTGTGCCAACAGAAAGAAAGCTAAACACACACCTCTTCTTGAGCAGAGAGTCACAGTATCTGGCCAGCAGTTCAGGAGATTTGCTGGAGGACTGAACCATCTTTGTAATAGCATTATTATTGATGAAGCGCCCACAAGCCTGAACACAGAAATGACATGTTTGAATACTTTCAATATCCAAAATCTACCAAATCATAGTCTTAAAGATAGGGTTCATTATTTTAAGTAAAATATGCATTTATTATTCCTCACTAGACATGGAAATATTTTTTTTTTTAAAAATGCTATCTACATGAAAGAAACTAGATTTATATTAATATAATTAGAAAATTAATTTAATACATGAATGAAGTGCAATCTTAAATTAGATTTCATTTTTAGATTTGCAGTTTTTTTTTTCGCTTTAATTTTAAGTAACATTTTTTTTTTTTTTATAAACATTAACTAAAAGATGATCCAAATTTTCAGGTAGTTGCAGGCAGTTTTTCTCAATAAACGATGTAGACATATGAATAACCAAAAAACAAAAAAATCACAAAAACTAGAAAAATAAAAAAACTGAATCAATAATTTTAAATATTAATAAAAAGTATAAAAGTATATCAGTGATGCTAAAATAACAGTGGTTATATATTAGTACTAGTTCAATCTTGACTAAACAGAACTGAAAAGTTGAAATCTGGCCATACCTTGTCAAGAGCAGCCACAAAACCAGCATCATTGTTGAACGCTGACATCACCAGTGCATTGTACTTCTTATGGACATCCAGAATCGTCTGGACGTACATTTTGGGGTCCTAAAAAAACATCACAAAATTCATTGGTGTTAAAACACGTATCGTCAGAAAAATCAGCTCTAAAGCTTGATAATCTTCAAGCTGGACAGCATGATGATAACAGACTCACGTTAAGAGCAGACTCCCCACATTTCTCAATGGCTGCCAAGCCTTGATTATAAATGTGCGTTTCCAGAAGTTTCTTTAGTTCTCCCAATCCATCTGTGATCCGTGACACAAGATTGTACATGCGACCAAGATCTACACAGAGAGAAAGAATAAATCGCGGTTGAGATTTCAATGTGAAGGACTGTTCATGTACAGATGAACAGACTTTGAGTTTTCACTGTGGTTCACACCTTCATTCTTGTCTGCATCCAGAAGGTTCTGGAACTCGGTGTGGAAGATCTCCAGGTGCTTCTCGATGAGAACCTGCTCACACTTCCTGGCCAGCTCATCCTGTGTGCTCTCATGAAGGTAAACCTGCACTCTCCTCTGCTCCTCCAGCAAACGAGCCTCAGCCTGAAAAACACACAGATCAGCACTTCACACTAGGATGGGGTGAAAAAACAGGTCAACAAAATAATCAAATAAGAGTTGCAGACTTTTTATGATGCTAACATACACTAATAATCAAAAGCTTGGCCTCAGCAAGATTTTTAAAGGTTTTTGAAAGAGGTCTCTAATGCTCGCCAAGGCTGCATTTATAAGGATCAAAATACAGTAAAAAGAGTCAAACATTACAATTTGAAATAACTGTTTTCTATTTGAGAATATTTAAAAATGAAGTTTATTCCTGTGATGCAAAACTGAGTTTTCAGCATCATTACTATTCTAACATGCTGATTTGCTGCTCAAGGAACAAGTTTTAGCATCATGTTGTGAAAAAACCTTGAAATATTTAATGAATAGAAAATTAAAAAGAACAGAATTTATATTAAAAAAAATTTTTTTTAATTGTGAATGTCTTATGTCACTTTTAAGAAATGTAATGCATAACTGCTGAATAAAACAATCAATTACTTAAAAATATTATTTATTTATTTTTAAATCAAACCCACAATAAAAGGCAAGCAGATATAATATTCAGTAAAAATCTAGTTAAAAATTCTCTTGATATTCTGTCATGTTTCTTTTCAAACTAAATGATCACAATGAAGAAATACATTCGTTAATAACATCTGGTATGTACTAATTTAATGTTAAGCTATTTTGGCCGCACCTTTTTCATGTACTCAGTGACAGGATTCTGTTGCAGGAACTCTGTGCTTTCCCTCGTGTAAAACCGTTCGGTATCAGCCAGGAACTGAGTCTCAAAGTATTCCTTGTAGACGGACAGAGTGGGACCTTTAGCGAAGGCATCGTCCTCATTGAGACCCAACTCAACTGCGAGAGATGGAGAGCAACATTTCTGAGCAACTGCACTGTTTCTAAACGCCATGCATCAACGAGCAATGAATCCATCATGATGTCAATGATGCGCACCATAGGACTGCACCACTCCACTGATGAGCCGAGTGTTGATGGTTTCTCCGTTCCTCTCTTTCTCGATCAGCTTCAATACTGCATTTGTGACCTAAGAACACAGGCACCAAAAAAGATCTTTATTAAGAGTTATGCTCACTTTGTCCTATATGACATCTTTTCGGTTTCCAATCCCACCTGCTTATTCAGAGGCCGAAACAAACACTCCCTCCACGTCACCAGAGCAAGCTAGAAAAACAAAGATGTGCTGTTGTTTATGAACTGAAATTGAATTGCAGTAATGCAAAAGAAAAGCAAGAAGTGCTTACAGAGTAGATTTCATAGATCCCTTTCCGGCCCTCGTCACACTCGCGGCGCACCCAGTGGCGGTTGAGGTAAGCACAGATCCCGTTCAGCACTTTACTGGAGAACCTGTAATCCTCCCACTGCTGCGTGTAGAACTTCAGAACGCTCTCGTCCATCAGATCCTCTCCATCCTGAGGACAACGATCAAAGAAATCTTTTCACTGGGAGTTTAAATCGATCAAGTGTTCTTAAATGAAGTGGTCTACAGCTTGTTCACAAATCATCTGCTTAGTTGTTTATTGAGGACAAAATATTTATGGCAATTAAGTACTACTTGTAGAGTTTCTTAGTGGCCTTATAGACTTCATTACAACACTTTTAATGAATAAATAGGAGTAATAATAATAATAATAACAACTTATGGTGCCATGCCCATGACTGAATCTTTTGGATTAAATGCAGTGAATTTGACAAGTTATTCACAATGGATCCTAAAGGATATCTGTACAAAAACCAAAAACAAATCTGAGTTTGATGAATAGATTTAAAAGGATTTAAGTCACTGGTATGAACAAAAAAAATACCCAAGGTAAATATACTAAAACCATAAAACATTACTTCAAATTTCAGCTACATTTAATTAAACCAGTCTCATTTTCATTTTGTTTAATCTGATGCATTAAAAACTAAAACCAAAATTAAACATTATTTTTTTTTAAAAAGACATTCAAAAAATGGCAAACACACACCATAAAGTTACATACAATTTAACAAAAATAAAAATAATACAAACAATAATAGCATTTCAATGATACTGATACATTTTGGTTAGGTTCTATTTAATTTTACAAAAGGTTTACTATAGTAAGTTGTTACAGCAAGTTTCGGGTCGATAAGATTTTTTAAATACTTTTTTCAGCACACGCATTAAATTGATAAAAAGTGATAGTTACAAAAGATTTATATTTTTCTCAAATCTCTATTCGTACTGAAAATGTTTTATGGCTTCCACAAAATCTTTTTTTAACATAAATAATAATAATTGTCTCTCGAGTACCAAATCAATGTTAGAATGGTTTCTGAAGGATCATGTGACACTGAAGAATGGAGTAATGAAATCTGGAACAAATGACATCTTAAAATATACTCAAACAGAAAAATAGGTATTTGAAATTGTAAAAATATTTCACAAAACAAAAAGTATTTTTAATTAAATAAATTCACCCTGGGCCAGCATAAGAAACTTGTACCTTTAGTAAGTTTGTAAGGTAATTCTTCAGGAATTCCTTCAGTCTCTTGTAGAGTTCCAGCCCCACAAACTGAGCTCCTCCAGGTGTGGGGGTTTTCTTCGAAGGTTTGGACGGGGGGGCACCTGCACCGCGGGCCTGATTCGACTGATGCACACTAGTGCAATAATTATACACGTGACTGAAATTCAGGAGGTTAAGGACACAACAGACACCAGACGGTTTTTTTTTTGGAGTAGGTTACGAATGAAACCGCGACTTAGGATACGTGTAGAGCTCCATGTAGCGTGACTTGGCCATGCTCTGGCGGGTGTACACCTGCTGGATCCCCGCCCGCAGATCATCCCAGATCTGGTCCAGCCCGATCTGCTTCAGACCGTGAGGGGTCTGGGTCCGGTTAGATGATGACATCCTCTCGGCCCTGCTGCTGCGCGTCTGACGCTCCTCCTGACGTTTGATTGGTTCTCGTGCCTGTCACTCAAGAGCTACTCCTCCATAGGGTCAAGCAGTGAGAGAGGACGAGGAGGGCGACCCTCAGGGAACAGTGACAGACAGGAAAGAAACCTGTGAGGATCAAGAGAGACACACAGTCTGTTGGAATCATGTAGGGCCAGATACATATGAGCAAACCAGTTTCTTTAGTGTAGTCTGCATTAATAATTGTCAGAATACTAACAGGAATCTGCTATCAGATGCAGATTCTGCTGATCTCTCTTGCTAGATTTTCCTGGGATAAACATTGCTTGTATGGAATCTGCTGTTCATTATATCCTGGGGTTTCCTTCTTGTATCCATAGCAACAACTCAAGGAACAGGGAAAAAAAAGCTAGGAGCTCTGGGCCGCAAACTAATAGCTTTCTGCCATTAGATAATGACTTACAGTGATCTGCTCAGACGGAACCGCAGAACATCTGGAGCCAGATCTGATGACTTCCAATCAGTTCAGAATTACAAAACAACACCACAACAGCAGAACACGGTAATTATATTATACATCCACTCTAATGTAATCAGAATGAAATGTACTCTTGTAGCACAAACATTTAATAATAGATCATAGAAATATTTCACTTATCTATAACAGACCTTTTTTTTAATTACTTTTATCTATTACAGATAAAAAATATATTAGATAAAACATAACATACTAGATTATATTTCATTTTAATTGTTCATAATATTTAATTGTATTATTTATTAGAAATTATTGTATTATTATGATTTATTAATTTGTCTATTATAGAGAAAATAAAGATATAAAAGTTATATTTTTATTATTATTATTATATTCTAACCAAGATTGCATTCATTTAATCAAATTACAAGGAAAAATGGTCATGTTTATATATGCAAACATTTGGGGGAAGGATGATTTAAAAAAAGAAGAAAATTCATTAATATTTCTATTCCACAAGGGTGCATTAAATTGATCAAAAGTGACAGTAAAACATTTATGACGTTACAAAAAATATATATTTTAAATGAATACATATAGTTGCAAATTTTAATAGAAAAAGTTGATTCAATTATTAATATTTTAATTATCACCTGTTCATGTCTTGTGTGTGTATTACACACACACACACACACACACACACACACACGTAAAGGATGTGTAAAACTTATCTTATGCTGCAGTTATGACCTGTTTTCCGTCAAGTTCACTGCTAACTGAATCTGATTTCTCATCTCTGACCTCTCCAGATGTCTTATGATCTCTAACATCACTTCATGGTGTTCCTGAGAGCCTGTCTGTCTACACTGAGAGTGAGCGACATGTCAAAACTCAACCAGCTTCATTCCTCACAATGTGAGGTTCATCGTGTTCAACCGCATCAGCAGAGCCATCGAGGGCTATTCAAGTGTTACCAATTTACTGCCGCGTTCGTGCTTTAGTACAACAGTCACTCCCTGCGTCCAAAAATATCACACACAGAATTAAAAGTTGCTCAATTGTACGTGCTTCATGTAAACACTATCTGACTGATGAGGCCTAACCTCAAACACACCACAGATCCTCTGTAAAACACGCAGAGATCCGTTAATACCAGTCAGGAGAAAAAAAACACATAATGTAGTTATACTTTAGATAATAATATATTAATTATCTCTATTAACTGTGTTTGTGTTCAGGATTGAAGCTGAAGCTAAAGCTAACCGCTAATCTGGCGCTCTTACCATCATCCAGAAAGAACGACACACGTAAACGTGAATCTCCAACGCCGCTCCGGATCCCGGTTAACAATGATCCCTGTTATTTAGACGCTTATATGCCGATCTTTATTTTCTACTGATGAAATAAAAAGAACGACGCCGAAACAACGAACAGCGAAAAAAAAACTCCGTCAGCGCGTGCTCACGGAAACACGGTCCCCCGGAAACTGAGACGAACTCCGTCAACAAGCCCGCCGCCCGAATACAGTGGCTGTGATCAAAGGTTCCGCGTCGTGTCTTCTTCTTCCTTCGTCTTACAAACTAACTTATATTGCATTTCTGCCACCTTCTGAGATGGGCCGTGGAGCATCAATGAGGAGTGTTATATTGGTAATACATAATAAAGAAATTACACACACACACACACACACACACATATATATATATATATATATATATATATATATATATATATATATATATATATATATATTCTAATATTACCAATTCTAATATCTTAAAAACTTTGACAAACCAATGATACCTATTGACTTGATTTGATTTCAGTCAGTAATGTGAGTAATGCATAATTGGGATAATAATTATCTGAATAACTGATTTGGACTTTGACGGTTTATATATGTACAAATGTTCTCTATTTAATGGGGACTCAAATCTCACTGGACAGAATTGTGCACGACTCGATTATTAACTAGGCCTACTATTAAAAACAGTATTTCATAATCATCTTATTTTGTATATATGTATCAAAGTATCATTGGATTACTATCTGATACCATAATTTTATCATAGAACATCCACTGTACTAGTTTGATGTAGAGATAGGCCACCAGTTTACTTAAACTAAGCATTCGGTGACTAACATTATAAGTGGACTTTAGCAGAGGTGGAAAGTAACGAATTACATTTACTCGCGTTACTGTAATTGAGTAGCTTTTTTGTGTACTTCTACTTTTTTAAGTATTTTTTTTAATCTGTAATTTTACTTTTACTTAAGTATATTTTGTTTGAAGTATTGTACTTCGCTACATTTTAAAACACATTAATTACTGAGTAAAAAAAAAAATCGCTCCCTGGAAGGTATGGCAAACTGGCGCTAAAATCACAAGAAAGATGCAGACGGACAAAACAGGCGTTAGTGGTGCAGACACCGCTGAAAACGAAACCCAGTCATATTCTGAAGTTGAACTCAAGGAAATGAAGTGAACCCCTGGCCATATGTATGCTCTATTATGCTGTGTATGCTGTGCTTGCCTAGGAAGACCAAACTAGCAGCTTATAAAATCTCGACAAGACATCAACCCCACGTAAGCATATAGAGGTGAGCTAAATAATTGCGTCATTGCATTGGTGGTTAAAATGGTGCTTTGACATTTTAGCAAGAGGTTTTGCACAAATTAGCCAAAAAGACTGGTGCGGAGTGTGCGATATATATTGTCTGCGATAATATCATAATTGTTGTTTTAATGATGTACGCGCGCATTTAGAGTGTTTTTTCACTGTGTGATTCAGTCTGTTGAAATGCATTTAGAATGAAATCAATCAAAATCATTTAGAATCAAAATCACACAAAGAATACTGTCTTTTCCTCTAAAAATCATAATCACACACACATATATATATATATATATATATATATATATATATATATATATATATATATATATAGATCAGTGGGGATTTCTTTAAGACTGCAAGGGAAGCTCAGCTTCCCCTCTAATGTAAAAAAACCCAACGGTCAAATATGTACTATTGTGTATTATGTATTGTGTTAATCAGCTACATGTCGGCTGACTCGATTTTCTTCTCATACATTCCCGTAGCGTCACAGTGCATTTCCCTGTTGAAGCCGAGCGTCCATTGACTTCGATGGGGCTGCTTTGAACAGTTTTTTTCAGTGCTCCGAAGCTAGACGGTCATTGGATAAATGCTGCGATTATGTCCCGCCCACGGACGCTCAGCGTCTCTGGAGGTGAATGAAGACTGGGCTTCCGCGTGATGATTGGAGGATCTGTCGATCTCCTTTTGACTGACAGCGGTCTGCACCATAAGAAGTCGGCGAAGCTGTTTCACGCTCAGTCCCATGATCGCGGATTTCTCAAGTGTATTCGAAAGACAAACTGCGGCAATATTTCTTGATATTTGTAAAATGCAGAACCACCACAAAATTAAATTGGTAACTAAGACAGATTGAAAATGTGCGCGCGCACACACACACACACACACACACACACACACACACACACACACACACACACACACACACACACTATAGCCATCTAGTGGTTAAAGTGATTTATTACAATTTTTAAACTGAATTTCCCCAAAAATGGGCAAAAATCTTACATTAAACCTTATAAAATTATCCATGGTATCCCCATGTATGAAAGTTAGAAATCTGGGTCTTTTATGAAGTGAATTTTACCTGAAATGCTTTTTTCTTTTTTAAAAAAAAAAAAAAAGCCTATTTAAATAAATATTTATTTATTTATAGAAATGTAAAAGATTTAAATCCTCCAAAAACTGTACAAAGTTTAGTAAAAACATAAATGAACAGAGTAAAATTATATTTGTAAAAAATTTAAATATTTTACTATTACAAAATGAAATGTTATTGTCTGGGGTCAAAAAGACCCCGAGTGTCACTACAAATGAAGACCATCAGAGGGTTATAATGTAGGCCGAAAATGAGCTTCCCCTCTTTGAAAGACCAGCAGCCGCCACTGATATATATATATATATATATATATATATATATATATATATATATATATATATATATATATATATTTTTTTTTTTTTTTTTTTTACAACAGGACAGTAAACTAAGAGACTTGCGTTTTAGACACCATATTGCCATTGTTTTTGCTCTATTTCTACAACAAAAATTTATTCCAAACACAGCCACCAAAGCAAAATTTTGCATCTCTGAGCAACATGACAGTGTTTCGTTTCTGAATGAATCAACCGTTTAAATGATTTGGTTCAATCGCAATGACTCACTTATTAACAGTGACTTGCTGACACATACTGGCCATTTTAATTTCACATTTAAAGTATCTTTTGATTTTTTTTTTTTTTATAATTAAGTTTTTATAATTTCAAATGAGTATTCAACATTTTATGTCTGGCATATCAAAACATTATTCATGCATTTGTAACTGCAGGTTAAATGCATTCTTGTCCTGCACTAAACAGTGTAATACATCTAAATGCCACGTCCGATGAAGCTTTTGCATTTCCTCTGTATTGAAAAGATGAGTTTGTTGATACTGATTTGCCAGATAACAGCCCAAATGTTTTATTATTCTAAATAACTGATTCCTTTAATTAAAAACAACTAGTTTGAGATTAATAGACCTATCCCAGGGGTGTCAAACTCAGTTCCTGGAGGGCCATAGCCCTAACCCTGCTCCAGCACACATATCATGTAGTTTTCAAATAAACCTAAATGATTAGATTAGCTGGATCAGGTGTGTTTAATTAGGGTTATATCTAAACTGTGCAGGACTGTGGCCCTCCAGGAACTGAGTTTGACACCCTTGGTCTGTCCCATTTTTGACTCCCTCCCACTGGTTAAAATGTAACTAAGTAATTTTTACTCTGAGTAAATTTTAAATGAGCTACTTTTTACTTTTACTTGAGTGGATTTTTTAGACTGGTACTTTTACTTGTACTTAAGTAAAATTTCATTAATGTAATGGTACTTTTACTTGAGTAGAATATTTTTGTACTCTTTCCACCTCTGGACTTTAGAGGAAATAAATAAATATCGCAAAAAGTGTAGGATAGGATTCTCATAATGAGAGGACCATAATAAACACAACTCTCGTCACTCATTCCCTAAAACAAATCTTGTCTTTTTTGTTACAAAAACAATCCAGTAGTTTATTAGGATTTGTAATTTGTTCATTATTGGAGAGTCAGTTTTTTTTTTACAACCCTCAACATGAAATTACATTTCTTCATATCATACATGAGCATTTTTGAAAAAGAACATGAGAAAAAATGATTGCATTACATTATAATAAAATCACATAATAATAATTTTGATGTGACAAACCTTAATAAATAAGCAATTTTGTTCATTTAAAAGACCAATCGATATATTGATAACGCATGGAGACACGTAAAACACATTAATAATTAATGAAACCACTTAAAATGTACAGAAAGCAACATTATTATAGTGCTTCATATAAACCAGGCTTTTTTTTATAATCTATCAGTTGTTTGAATAATACCCTTGTTAGTGAATTCACATGAACAGAGAAGTCAAACTCTTATGAGACCATGTTAATAAACTGCCAGAAAGACATACACTTGTAATTCAGACATAGTTCTGTCCTCATTTACTCACCCTCAAGTTATTGGTTCCCATTGACTTCCATAGTATTGAAAGAAAACGCATAGAAGTCAATGGGGATCATCATCTGTTCGGTAACACATTCTTCAAAAGATCTTCAGAAGAAAGAAACTGAGAGAACTGTCCCTTTAAGAAATAAAAGCGACTTAACCAAGCACAATGAAAAGAATATGAAAATGGTTTATACATAAATTTGTGCTGCTGATTTCAAATGAGCAGTGCATTAAAACTGCAAACACACACACAAAAAAGTTATCTTTCTCCTATATATTAACAATTAAGGGTCATCAAATCTCAAAAATCCATGCTTGGCCAGAAGAAACCTTGAACCTTTGAGGCACATTAAAACCAAATGGACCATTAATGATAATTTACTACAGAACTAAACTCTCTATCGAGAGCTTTCATGTTTTTAAGAGCATCTCCTTATAAAAACCCTCTATACCGCCTGCCGTGTTTTCCACAGAGTTTGAACAAGCACTTATTGAGAAACAGATAAATAACACTGAATTCTGATAACTATAAAGAACATTTACCATGAGACACAAAAGTGCTGCATTAACACTGATGAATGATTCAGAATGCCATTGGCTGATTACCATGCTACAGTATATTTTTGTCCTGAAGATGCTGACAACAAAATGTTTAAATACAATCAAATGTCATTATCAGAAACTTAATTATGAATCATTCTGTACTCATTCCGTTTTGTGCTATTGGGAGTATTTGGTGCATTCATATTTGCCAGCAGTATTGCAATGATAAAAATGCATTAGATGTTATTGTTTTACTGTCATCCTGTATGACATATGCCCGTCATGTGTGTATGGGATGAATTTGATCTCACAGAAGTCCTTCTGCTGTATTCACATACATACAAAATAATTACAGAACAGACATGCCAGTCAGTGCAAAGACTGTGGTCCGAATGGACTTGCCAAGTGTCCGTTTCACATCGGCTGCTCGAAAAGCTCAGAATGACCTTTCCTTTCCATGTCAGAGAACGAAGCCCCTCCCAGGGGGTGCGGCTAAATGAACCACTCCTTCTTGCTCTCGTCAATGGTCTCTGTAAAGGCGGGGTCATTCACGATGATGGCTGCATCAGCGCAGTCGGCAGACTCCGCCCCTTTGGCCTCGTTGGTGTGGTAGGAGCCCTTGTGATGGAACATGTGACGCACCAGGAACACCAGCGTGCAGAGGATGGTGAAAATCACCAAGGCGATGATGCCTACGTGAGCGAGAAATGATATTATGAATCATGTAATAAAATCAGTTTCGAAATATTCTACCGCAATGATAACATAATTCAAAATATTTTTACATTATTTTATGATTATATTGTATTTAAAAATATTAATATTAATACATTTTTATACAACGTTATTAAAATAATCATTGCAATGATGAATCATATACAGTTATTAAAATAAGTTTAGAAAAGTCTACTCCAAAGATATTTAAGCCAAAGATATATAATTATCAGTTGGTTGTATTTAAATATATTTCCATATTATGGAAGATTCAGATTCAACAAACAATTAAATTACATTGAAACATTTTATAAAATGTAAAATATTCTTTAAATATACTTGTTATTAAAACAAATTAAATTAATAAAAAATAAAATTAATCTGTAAAGATTTTTTCTGGATCCATTTTACAAAATAAGTCTTCAACTTCCATGTTTGTCTTGATAAAAATGTCTCATGACATTAAAAATAAAAAAAGCATAATACTGGAACAGCATATTTCACCTCCGATTATTGCAGAGTCTCTGTTGATGCCATCACGGCTGACTCGCTCCTCGGTGAATGGGAACTGGGCACCTGCTTGAAAGAACGAGAAAAGAGCACTGTTTTCTGACTCTAAACTTTGACCCTTCTATTTCATTGAAAATGGAATTTTTGACAAAGATGTAGTACAGAAGGTCAGTGAAACACTGTGGGCAGATGAGTATCTGGGCTGCTGTTGGCAGGGAGCAGATCTGAGACCAACTGTCGGATCTTTTCATCTGCCCTCTCCACAGGATCCACAAATAACTCCACAAATAACCATAAAAACTCAAGGCACTCATTGTTGTGGTTGTAAGCACACACACAGACACACACACACACACACACACACACACACACACACACACACACACACACACACACACACACACACACACACACACACACACACACACACACACACACACACACACACACACACACACACACACACACACACACACACACAAAGTCGTGGCCTAATGGTTAGAGAGTCGGACTCCCAATCGAAAGGTTGTGAGTTCGAGTTCCGGGCCGGCAGGAATTGTGGGTGGGGGGAGTGCATGTACAGTTCTCTCTCCACCTTCAATACCATGACTTAGGTGCCCTTGAGCAAGGCATCGAACCCCCAACTGCTCCCCGGGCGCCGCAGCATAAATGGCTGCCCACTGCTCCGGGTGTGTGCTCACAGTGTGTGTGTGTGTGTTCACTGCTCTGTGTGTGTGCACTTCGGATGGGTTAAATGCAGAGCACAAATTCTGAGTATGGGTCACCATACTTGGCTGAATGTCACTTTCACCTTCACACACACACACACACACACACACACACACACACACACAAATAATCTATCTATCTATCTATCTATCTATCTATCTATCTTGCAGAGTCTCTGTTGATGCCATCACGGCTGACTCGCTCCTCGGTGAATGGGAACTGGGCACCTGCTTGAAAGAACGAGAAAAGAGCACTGTTTTCTGACTCTAAACTTTGACCCTTCTATTTCATTGAAAATGGAATTTTTGACAAAGATGTAGTACAGAAGGTCAGTGAAACACTGTGGGCAGATGAGTATCTGGGCTGCTGTTGGCAGGGAGCAGATCTGAGACCAACTGTCGGATCTTTTCATCTGCCCTCTCCACAGGATCCACAAATAACTCCACAAATAACCATAAAAACTCAAGGCACTCATTGTTGTGGTTGTAAGCACACACACAGACACAGACACAGAGACAGACAGACAGACAGACAGACAGACAGACAGACACACACACACACACACACACACACACACACACACACACACACACACACACACACACACACACACACACACACACACACACACACACACACACACACACACACACACACACACACACACACACACACACACACAAAGTCGTGGCCTAATGGTTAGAGAGTCGGACTCCCAATCGAAAGGTTGTGAGTTCGAGTCCCTGGCCGGCAGGAATTGTGGGTGGGGGGAGTGCATGTACAGTTCTCTCTCCACCTTCAATACCATGACTTAGGTGCCCTTGAGCAAGGCATCGAACCCCCAACTGCTCCCCGGGCGCCGCAGCATAAATGGCTGCCCACTGCTCCGGGTGTGTGCTCACAGTGTGTGTGTGTGTGTTCACTGCTCTGTGTGTGTGCACTTCGGATGGGTTAAATGCAGAGCACAAATTCTGAGTATGGGTCACCATACTTGGCTGAATGTCACTTTCACCTTCACACACACACACACACACACACACAAATAATCTATCTATCTATCTATCTATCTATCTATCTATCTATCTATCTATCTATCTACTTTAATGGGAGGGCACTGTTTAATGCCACTCAGTGTGAATTGCATGCTTCAGTCCAAAAGAAATGAAATAAAAAGCGCCCTTCTATGAAAAAAAGTATTTCACACGGCTCCAGGGGGTGAACAAAGGCCTCCTGTAGTGAATTTTTGTTGGAAAAAAATCCATATTCAAAATGTAATAATCACTTTAATCTAGCTTACGCTCACGGTTGTAAAATGTAAGCAGTTCCGGGGGAATGACGTATGAGGTCAGCGTTGTGCTTGTGCCGGTGAGTCTCATGAAAAACAACGTTTGTTAACAGGATCAAAGAAAGCAAAGTTTCCTTACTTTAGCAAAGTAGAAGTGTGTGTCACTTCTGAGTGGCGCATGCGCAAAGCTGACCTCATATGTCATCCACCCAGAGCTGCTTCCGTGTACAACAGTGAGTGCAAACTAAAATAAATTTATTATTGCGTTTTAAATACGGATATTTTTCTTACAAAAATGCATCGATTCACTATATGAAGCCTTTGTTCACCCCTTTTTAATGGAAGGGCACTTTTTATTGAACCTCTTTTGGACTGATGCATGCAACACTTCAAGTCAGAACACTGATTTTTTTTTTTTTTTTTTTTTTTTTGGAGAAATGTAGCCTTCTGCTTGCTCACCAATGGATCCTCTGCAGTGAATGGGTGCTGTCAGAATGAAACTCCAAACAGCTGATAAAACATCACAATAATCCACACCACTCCAGTCCATCTGTTAATATCTTGTGAAGTGAAGGCTGAGTATTTGTAAACAAATTCATCATTAAAACATTTTTTACCTCAAATCATTGTTTCTGTTTAAAATACAACTCATTTGTCTATTACTTTGCTTTCAGAGGTCATCTCCTCTGAATCAGAATCAGGTTTAAAAACTTAAAACAACCCAAAAAAGCCTTTCATTGATGGATTTGAGTGGTGTGGATTATTTATGGATTAAGATGATTTTATCAGATGTTTGGTCTCTCAATCTGATGGCAACCATTCACTGCAGAGCATCCTTTGGTCAGCAAGTAATAAAAAATGTCTCTAAATCTGTTTCCATAAAGAAACAAACTCAAACTCAACAAACTACATCTTTGATAGCCTGAGGGTACATTTTCAACAAATTTCAATTTTTCTAGTGAACTATAAAATATGTAGGGGCAAAATAACACCATAAAATGTTTTTTAATCATCATTTGGTTACCTGAATCTGGCTGCCAGGGGTCAAAGACCGCAGACATTGGTGGTACTGTGAGTGGAGATGCCCCACAGTTGGACTCCACCAGGACCCCCTGTATGGAGGCTGTGGAGGGCACTCCGGTCCTCAGGGCAGCCTTCAGCGGGGCGATGCGGTTGAACTGCACTCTGGAGAAACAACCCACGAATCCAGGTGTGTTATATCGCTCTATCAACACCGGATCAATCTGACCTGTTTCTGAAAGTCAAAGACAACAGTAGAAAATATCAGATGGTGCAAACAATTTAGTGTGAGTGTGAAAGCAATGATAAAATTTGTTATTATAAAACGAAAGATCTAAAATCTGATTAGATTTTAGATTTCTTTTAGATTTTAAATCTACAATATCATCTAAAACAGTAAAACCAGTAATATTGTGAAATTATTACAATTTAAAATAACTGTTTTCTATTTAATTACATTATAAAATGTAATTTATTCCTGTGATGCAATGCTGAATTTTCTGCATCATTGCACCAGTTTCAGTGTCACATGATCCTTCAGAAATAATTCTAATATGTTGATTTTCTATTTGCAATATACACTCAATAAAGGATCAAACAATGCATATTTATTTTTGTCTTCATTTCTAAATATATTTGTATGCATCATTCTATAGCTATATATTGTTAATGCATATATTGTTGTATATTGAAAAATATAAGCACTAGTTTCCAATATATGGAAATGTATTATTTAATATATCACATTATATTTTGCAATATATATATATATATATATATATATATATATATATATATATACTTGTTTCATAAGGGAACACTAATGCCTAAATGTATAAATGATTTTTATTAACGTTCTATTCATCAAAGAATCATGAACTAAATGTATCATGGTTTCTACAAAAATATAAAACACCACAACGTTTTTTTTTTTAACATTGATAACAATAAGAAATGTTTCTTGAGCAAATCAGCATACTGCAATGGTTTTTAAAGGATCATGTGACACTGAAGACTGAAGTAATAGCTGCTGTGCTATATAAAGTAATGATATTTCACAATATTAGTTTTTAGTGTTTTTTTTATCAACTAAGCACAGTTTTAGTGAGCATAAGAGAAAGTAGTACAGAAAAGGAACATTTGTTAATAGACAGCACACTTAAAAGCCCAAAATGTGATGCTAAAATATGTACATAATAGCCTACTTACCAAAAACTTTTCCCAGGAAAATGGTCTTCACGAGGTTGAACTCAGTGTCTGAGTCTTCAGGAAGAGTGTAGCTCACTGTAGAATAATGATCCACCTGCAACACCACAGACAGACTCCTCAGTCCAATGCAGTGTCATCATCTAATATAACCATCTTCATCTAGTGTATCCATTGAGGCAGATACAGAGACAGCACCTGAAGCTGAATGAGTCGGTCCTGTCGGGTGATGTTGATGTTATGAGGCTGACCGTTAGCCATGTTACGATGATTCAGGCTGATGGTGAACGGCTCCCTCAATCCTCCCAGGTTATAGCGGATCTGTAGAGTACCTGAGGGAAGGGTTATTATCGTTAAAGTGCCCCTATTATGGATTTTTGAAAATTACCTTTCATGCAGTGTGTGCAAAGTTTTAAATCTGAAAGTGCACCGTGTATAAAGTTATTGTCTCTCAAAAGTCAAGAGTTGACTCTGAATGATTGAAATTAGTTGTTTTTAAAAATCTCAAGCCGTTTCATGTTGACCTCAACAAGAAACATTAGCATATAGCCCGTTGAGAATGTAAGGTAAAAAATAAATGCAGATTATAAGACAATGAAAGTGTTTTTTGACCTTGCATGCATGTTGTTGGGGACTCCCAAAACTAAAAATATTATCTTTACATAACCATTAATAAAGGCAATTTAGATTAGATTAGATTCAACATTATTGTCATTGCACATGTGAGAACAAGGCAATGAAATACAGTAGTACAAGGGAAAGAGATACAGCATAGCATTAGGAAAGAGTAGAGTATTCAGTAGTATTCAGACTCACAGCGCGTCTGAACCGAACTGATTCTTTTGGTGATTGATTCTGATCTGATTCTGTGCTAATGTTATGATCTCTGTCCACTGGAACGCTATCGCTTTTACTTTTACTTTTACTATCGCAATTACTTACCAAACAGATGGAATTAGAAATAAAGACCTGCCTCTAATAAAAGCCTGCTTCAAATAAAAGCCAGTTACCTTCTGCAGTTCAGGTAAATAAAGGCCCCGGCTTTTATTTGAGGAATTACGGTAAATGTTTCTTAGCTATTATTAAAAAAGACTTTGCACATCTTATATCCAAAACAGAACTTAAACGTTAAATCTGAGCTGTAAATATGCAAACGTGTCTCACCATTGTTCCGCAGCACCACGGCCAGGTAGTCCTGTGTCTTGGAGCTAATGTAGATGAGGACTGCAGGTGTGTGGGATGTACTGAAACTAAAGCTCAGCTCCTCACGGGTCAGATTACCCACTGCGCTCGGGACTCCAGAGCTGCTCTCGGACATGAGGTCGTACCGCACCAGGGTCCCGCTCTCAAAATACCCTCCTACATCTAAAATGAAAGCAGACGACAACAACAACAACAACAATGTTAAAATGATTTAATAAAGGGATACAAGGAGACATTTACAAACAACATGATTTAATTCATTAGAATATAAAAAGTACACTAGATCACTGCTTCAAAGTGTATTTAACTGAATCAAACTGGTCCAAATTAGCTAGTCCATGTCTTTTAGCTTTGACGTCATCTGTATAGGCTAATGTGCTCCTAAAAGATTAGATTCGTGCATTTGTAGCCCATTACAGCCAATTATTTATGTTATGCACTAATTATGTAAGATAAGTGCAGTACCTTCATTGCAGAAAGGCCCGTCGAAGGTGGTCAGACTGCAGTCGCATGAGTATCCGTTGTATTTCTCTATACATTTCCCTCCATTCTGGCAATGCATCCTATAGCTGCTGCAGTGACCAGAGCATCCAGGATTCACCCCTGGTGTGACCTTTGCCCTCCCTTCCAGGTCAAGTGTCACTCCATTGACTTTTAGGGAACGAATGCATCCCAGAAATCCTCTCTGCGCCCCTGAGGCACCTAAAGTGTAACAGCAACACAGATATAATGAAATATAAAATGTTAACATTTTACAATGAGATAAATATGATACACAAGTAAAATAATTCTACTAAACTTCTATTTCCCAAACATCTGCCAAATTGCTTACCTACAAACAGCTGGCTGAAGAGCTGCAAGTGGATGTGGCCCTGAGGCGGAGCTGACCACGCCTCCCTATGCACCTTGTCCAATCGCAAAACAGCCTCTTTAATATTCCGCTCCACCTCCACCTTGTGCCACTGGTCATCATTGAGGGGTGTAGATGAGTGTACGGTTAATTCCACCGGCCCGTTGCCCACATCAAATGAGAAGGACACCACTGTAGCAGCTATGGGAAGCAGTGTTGTTATTTTTAATTGGAATTATTAAAAGTTATTACAAAAATTATAAATGAAAAACCTAATGAAAAAAATATAAACAACCTTTAAAAATGTAAATGAATATTGGAAATGTTGCCTTTGCAACTAAGATTTAAGTTGAAGTTTAAGTACTAAAACTGAAATAAAGCAAAAAAGTTTAAATAATGTAAATGTAGCTTAAATAAATAAGAATAAAATATAAATGAAAAAGCATAAAACTAAATCAGTAAATTTAATTTAAAAAAATTAAATACAAATTTATTTATTTTTCTCAATGAAAATAAATTAATTTGAATAAATAAAAATATTCAATACTGAAAATATAAAAATAAAATCTAATTAAAAATAAATACTACAGTGGTTTAAATCTAAATCTAAATACTATAAAATTATAATCTAAAATAACTGGTGGAAAGAACTGTAATTTACTTCCTCCGACTGATAAATAAAGAAACTCAAAGCACAGTTCTTAACAATATGCAGATAAGAAAGGATTCATTGAGGGCTTTACAGCAATCCTACTCAAGATGAGGTGATAAAAGTGTGTGGACTTACATTTGAGTTCTAATCGAATAAAATCCGGATTGCCCAGGTTTTCCAGAAAGACGCCATGTGAGGCTGAAGTCTTAAAATAGAAGGAGACGTCTATGCTGGTCTCAGCTTGGAAGGTGGGAAAATGAAGATAAGATGCAGGTGTGTTGAAGGACGCTGCGTTCCAGAAGTGACCTATAAAAGAAACACACTGACAACTCATTAGATCTCTGTTTTGGTCAAATTTAAAACTGCAGAGTGTGCATTAAACATAATTTGAGGTTATTAACCTATCATTTAACATCGATTTTAAAGGTAAGTTACAGTTAGTTCTGAGGATAGGCCAGTGATTGTTTGTGTGTCGTTGATACATTTTTAAGCATTTCTGCACTTACGATCTCCCTGACAGCGCAGTGGCCCAACAGTGAGTCTGGCTTCAGATCCAGAGCGGTGTACGTCACCAATCACCACCTGACTGACAGGCAGATGATCCTTATACATCAACATACCAGCATCTTCTTTCCTGGAGAAATAAACACGAAGCAGAGGAGGAATTATGGACCACAAGGGGGCAATATAACATTGTTAAATGCAACAGAGAGGAGCTGGAATATTAGCATACTGCATACTGCACACTGTCTAGTATGTAAAAATGTGCAATAAATTATTACGTAAATCCAGCGAAAGGCATCCTGTTATACATAAATATGGTTAGTATGCATTTTTTGAAATCCAAATTCCATTTTAGTTCACAGAGACATGGAGGAGCTATTATAAATTGTGGTTGTTTTTGGAAATTTAAGTTTGGCGCATTGCATTTCCATGCATAAAGAAAATTAGTATGTTGTGCACTATATATGCTACTATTCAAATGTGCTGGGTCATTAAGAATTTTTAAAATAAATTAATACAAAGGATTAAAAATGTAATAAAAAATAAACTCAACTTTGCATTCATCAAAGAATCCTCTAAAAATGACCACAGTTCCCGATAAAAATATTAAGCAGGACAACTGTTTTCAACATAATAATCAGAAATGTTTCTCAAGCAGCAAGAAGCCCAAACTTTTTGAATGGTAAATATTACTGCAAAAATGTAATATGGTGGTATGCATTTCCAACAAACTCTGGATAATCAAAGCATCCAATATAACTATGAGGCCACCAGGACTGTGTACAGCTAGCTTTTCTCTGTGTCTCCTGCACACTGCCATCCAAAGAGTAAGTCCTACTCATTTCCTTTTGCAAAATGAGAAGAGCATAAGATCTCACCATTGCCTCAGATCTGCATCACAGTTGCAGTAGTATCTTGGATCTGTGCAGTTGCGTTCAATGCCACAGGCACATTTCTGCACACCTGGTCCTGAGCCGCCCCAGTAGAAGTGCTTCTCATTTCCCCTGCCGACCCACCATGTGGATGGAGAGCCATCTAAAACAACAACAACAACAACAACAAAAATGATCTGAAAATGTAGTCATCCTCAGGCCATCCAAGAAATTTAGCATTTCATTATCATATTGGGAAGTCGTGGCCTAATGGTTAGAGAGTCGGACTCCCAATCGAAAGGTTGTGAGTTCGAGTCCCGGGCCGGCAGGAATTGTGGGTGGGGGGAGTGCATGTACAGTTCTCTCTCCACCTTCAATACCACAACTTAGGTGTCCTTGAGCAAGGCATCGAACCCCCAACTGCTCCCCGGGCGCCGCAGCATAAATGGCTGCCCACTGCTCCGGGTGTGTGCTCACAGTGTGCGTGCGTGCGTGCGTGTGTGTGTTCACTGCTCTGTGTTTATGCATTTCGGATGGGTTAAATGCAGAGCACAAATTCTGGGTATGGGTCACCATACTTGGCTGAATGTCACTTCACTTATCATCTGCAGTGAATGTGTGCCATCAGAATGAGAGCCCAAACAGCTGATAAAAACATCACAATAATACACAAGTAATCCTCACCTCTCAAGTCCATTCATTAACTTCTTGTGCAGCAAAAACCTGACTATTTATAAGAAACAAATCCATCATTAATGTGTATTAACTTTAAACTGTCGCTTCTGGCTGAAATACCACTCCATAATTCATAATAATGATTCTTCCGGTGGAAAAAAATCCATTCTCTTGTTGTTCTCTCAGATCAAAAATACGCAGATTTGTTTAGAACAGTTTTTGCTTGCAAATGGTATTTGATCTGTGCATATTTCTCTCATAAATTAGACAAGAATGGAAAGAGGACTGATATTTTAGCCAGAAGCAACACTTTAAAGTTGAAACGTCTTAATGATGGATTCGTTTTTCACAATCACGCCTCACAAGACATTAATTGATGGACTAAAGTGGTGTGGATTACTTGTGGATTATTGTGATGTTTTTATCAACTCTCATTCTGACGGCACCCATTCACTGCAGAGGAACCATTCAGGAGCAAGTGACGGAATGCTAAATTTCTCCAAATCTGTTCTGATTAAGAAACAAACTCTACTACATATTGAAGGCCTGAGAGTGAGCACATTTTCAGCTAATTTTAATTTTGGGTGAACTATTCCTTCAAAGCAACTTAATTTTCTTATGAGCGCCATGAGTTTTTAGCATCATTTACCTGGTGAGTTGAGCAAGCGTGATTTGTAGCACATGTACGCCACATGCTGCTCGCAGAACTCAGCGCTGCTGGTGACGGCGTTCACCTGAATCACAAAAACATGAGCAGCTCTGCAGGTGAGAACCACGTTCAGCATCTGTTGGTTAGGTGTAACAGTTTTCATTGTTAAATTCACACAGTTTTAGCGTCACCTGTTCAGCAGACATGCTGTAATTGAGTGTGAGCACAGTCTTGTCTTCAGGTCTGGAACCCGATGACACAGGGCTTTGAGCCGGAAGGTCATTCACAATGGTTGTCCACACTTTGTCTTCTGAAAAACACAGTATATGCAAGTGTACTAGTCAGTGAGTTAGTCAGGTATTGATAAATTTCTATGATATGCACTCACGTTTTGGAGAAACCATTGGATGTTTTTGTTGCAAAGGTGTAAATACATTTTAATAATATATTCCACAAAAAACAATGTGTACACAGTGAAATGAAACATATATTGTTAGTAAGGTTTTATAATAGTGAGTTTTATAGTGTTATTTAAGGTTTCATGCACCACAGTCATAATTTAGTAATGTCTTTGGTACCAAAGGGGTCACCGATATGTGAATGTGGGAGATTATGTGTTAATGTGTTCCTTGTTATGACAATGCATATATTAACTTCAGATGTTTTTTAATATATCCTTTCATTTACTGTTCTGACCCATCATATTGCAGGTGACTCTGAATGGCTCGAGGGGTCCGCTGCTGTCCGGAT